>NW_026943831.1:903074-1575574 GCF_035594765.1 Anolis carolinensis | reverse complement strand
ACATGATTTTGCATTATTATGTTGTTATTTCATATTATATTATTTTTATAATTTTGCATCCTTATATTAGTTGGTTTTTATATTATTATCATTTTACATTATTATTATATTATATTATTTTGTTCTTATTTCATGTTATATTTATTTCATATTTTATTGTATTGTTATTATTTTGCATCATTATTATATTATTCTGCTATTTCATATTATTATAATTCACAGTATTTTGCATTATTATGTTATTTTATATTATTATAATATTATTGTTATTTGGCATCCTTCTCCTAAAAAATACTTTTCAATAAATGAATTAAAAAATTCACAGAAATTCGGCCGGTGATCTAAAAAATCCGAAACTTGGGAGGAGTAGTCCCCTGGCCCGTGGGCGGATCGTGACAAAATTGATGGCATTGGTGACAAGTATTATTACTACTACTAACAGCAACAACAACAACAATAATCATATCCCGGGAGTTAACGTTTTGCCTGTCGCCTCTTCTACCCACGAATGCTGGAACCTCATCATTGGAAGTAGTCGAATTGGAATCTGTGGGTCCTATACCGCAAAGAACACCTTGCTGACCCAAAGCGACAGGCAAAATAATTATTACATGTTCCAGAAGCATTCTCTCCTGACGTTTCACCCATACCTATGGCAGGCATCCTCTGGCGAGAGAGGGCGGTCTAGAAATAAAATTTTATTATTATTTTATCATTCTTATGTTATTCTTATTGGAAAACTAAGTAAAGGGGGGTTTATATCTCCTAGGCTCCAATGGCATTGAGCTGTTGCAGTTTTTTTTGGGATGATGGGAGCTGTAGTTTGACAAGGCTCCGGCACTCTTGGACAGAGGAGGCAAAAGACCTTGCAAAACCCGAACTCCCAGGATATTATTATTATTATTATTATTATTATTATTATTATTATTATTATTATTATTATTATTATTATTACTACTATTGTCATGTAATTATATTTTCCAAATGGCTCAATGATATATCAATGGGATTCCTTATGTCTTTTCTCTTTGTCGCCCTCCTGTGGACAGAAGAATATTGCACTTGCCTTGGGATTCTGATTCGCAGCTCTTTGCTGCCATCAAATGGTCAGAGAGGGAAGTGCAGCCTCGAGCCTCGCCTTTGTGCTGCACTTCCCTACCTGACCATTTGATGGCAGCAGAGAGCAAAGAATCAGAGTTTCAAGGCAAGTGCAATATTCTTCTGTCCACAGGAGGGTGACAAACGGAAAAGCCATTAGGACTTAATGTAATATTAATTGATATTTCTTTGAGCTATAACAGTTTAAAATAATACTAATATTAATAATAATAATCTTGGGAGTGAGAGGTTTGCAAGGCCTTTCCCCTCCTCTACCCAAGAGTGCTGGTGCCTTGCCAAACTACAACTCCCACCATCCCATGCAACCTCTGCTACTTTGCAACCGCAGAATACTATGGCCATGTTCCCGAAGCATTCTCTCCTGACGTTTTGCCCACATTTATGGCAGGCATCCTCATAGGTTGTAAAACTAAGTAAGGGAGGTTTATCGATCTCTGGAATAATGTCCAGGGCGAGAGAAAGAACTCTTGTCTTGGAGGCGAGTGTGAATGTTGCCATTGGCCGCCTTGATCAGCATTGAATGGCCTTGCAGCATCAAAGACTGGCTGCATTGCTGCCTGGGGGAATCCTTTGTTGTGAACGCGTTAGCTGGCCCTTATTGTTTCCTGTTTGGAATTCCTGTAGACTCGCAGGCCTGGGATAGTGAGCAGTTATCGCACTTTAACTCTCCTTTTTATAAATATTTGAGTTTTTCTTTGCTGCCTAGAAACCATAACTTTTGGGGCTTTTTCCTTCTATTTTCCTTTCATTCTGCCTTCCTGCTTTCAAAATGGCTTAAAATTAGATGTACGTACAATATATTTTATTATTAGCAAAGCACACCATTAGCATTATATGTTAGTATATTGTACTATAACATCACACTGCATTATTATTTATAATATATATTAATATATTGTATTATATTGTATTACTTTATAATATAATTATCAATATTATATGTATATACAATATAGGTTAAAGGTAAAGGTTTTCGTGACCGACTCTGAGGTTTGGTGCTCATCTCCATTTCTCAGCTGAAGAGCCAGTATTGTCCATAGACACCTCCAAGGGCATGTGGCCACAGACATGACTGCATGGAGCACCGTTACCTTCCCGCCAGAGCGGTACCTATTGATCTACTCACATTGGCATGTTTTCAAAAGTAGTTTTACAAGCAAAGAGAAACTTCCTGACCCAAAGCCATGCCTGTCTACATTGAGGGCTCCTGGGAGCTGCAGTTTGGCATGGCACCAGAACTATCTGGTTTGGGCCCTTGTAAAACTAGACCTCCCTGGGTCCTATAGCAGGTAGTTTGGCAGAGGAGGCGAAAGGCCTAGCGAACTATATCACTGAGGTTCCCATAGCATTGAGCTGTTGCAGAGGTTGTATGGGATGGTGGGAGTTGTAGTTTGGCAAGGCACCATTACTCTTGGGCAGAGGGGGCGAAAGGCCTTGCAAACCTCTAACTCCCTAGATTATTATTAGTAGTATTAGTATTATTTAAGATAGCCATGGCTCAAAGTAATATCAATGAGATCCCCATTAAACCCTTATGGCCTTTCCGTTTGTCGCCCTCCTGTGGACAGAAGAATATTGCACTTGACTTCAGATTCTGATTCTTAGCCCTCTGCTGCCATCAAATGGTCAGTTAGGGAATTGCAGCCTCAGTGTTATATTTCCCCCCAAAATTGCCTTGAGATTCTCATCTGCAATCCTTTGCTGCCATCACGTGGCATATTCGAGAAGTGCAGCCTTGAGTTTTATTTACTGCATCGAACCCATAATTTTTTGGTTTTTTTCCATTCATATTGGCTTCCTGCTTTCAGAGTGGCTTACAAATTATATGTACGTACAATATATTATATATTAGCATAGAACAACATTAGCGTTATATATTACTACATTGCACTAAGACATCATACTGTATTATTATTAGTAATATCACATGTAATATATAATTAATATTATTACATTACTATTGGTATTACATTGTATTACATTCTAATATAATTATCAATACTATATGTATAGACAATATATATATTATTCTATATTATGTTGTATATTGGCCCCAGAGCATCAGATGGTGATGGGGGGAGGGCCCCCCAACTGATGGCATAGGCAACAAGTGTTACTACGGCTACTAGCAGCAGCAACAACAACAACAACAATAATATCCCGGGAGTTGAAGTTTTGCCTGTCGCCTCTTCTACCCACGAATGCTGGAGCCTCATCACTGGAAGGAGTCGAATTGGAATCTGTGGGTCCTAGACCGCAAAGAACAACTTCCTGACCCAAAGCCATGACTGTCTACGTTGTGGGCTCCTGGGAGTTGCAGTTTGGCATGGCAGCAGCACCTCTGGTTTGAACCCTTGTAAAACTAGACCTTCCAGGGTCCTATAGCATGTCGTTTGGCAGAGGAAGCAAAAGGACAAGAGAACTATATCTCCCAGTGTGTTGTTGAAGGCTTTCATGGCCAGAATCACTGGGTTGTAGTGCATTTTCCGGGCTGTCTGGCCAAGTTCCAGAAGCATTCTCTCCTGACGTTTCGCCCACATCTATGGCAGGCATCCTCTGGGGAGAGAGGGCAGTCTAGAAATAAAGTTTTATTATTATTTTAATCTTATTATTTTATTCTTATTGGAAAACTAAGCAAGGGGGGTGTATATCTCCTAGGCTCCAATGGCATTGAGCTGTTGCAGAGTTTGTATGGGATGGAGGGAGCTGTAGTTTGGCAGGGCTCTTGGGCAGAGGGGGTGAAAGGCCTTGCAAACCTCTACCTCCCAAGATTATTATTAGTAGTATTAATATTAATTAAGAGTGCCCTGGATCAAAGAAAGATCAATGATATTCCAATTAAACCCTATGGCTTTTCCGTTTGTCGCCCTCCTGTGGACAGAGGAATATTGCACTTGCCTTGGGATTGTGATTATTGGCCCTCTGCTGCCATCAAATGGTCAGTTAGGGAAGTGCAGCCTCAGTGTTATATTTTCCCCAATATTGCCTTGCGATTGTCATCTGCAGTCTTTTGCTGCCATCACGTGGCCCAATCGGGAAGTGCAGCCTTGAGCAATAATATCAATATTATTGTGTCAGCACAGAGGCTTCTCCATTGCTCAAGGCTGCAATACTGGGAGTTATAGTTTTGCAAGGGCATCTCAATCATGCCACTGACTCACCCCACTGCGACGGGGCAATGTAGGGATGGTTTGGCACCCCTTCCCATTGCCGTGGCCCGGTGCTGTGGCCTCCGGGATCTGCAGTTTGCCGTGGTCCCATGGCTCTCTCATAGGGGGTGATGCACTATGGAACTTCTACAACACATTCCTATATTACTATATAGCACTATGCCATCATACTGTATTATTCTTAGTAATAAACATGTAATATATAATTATTATTATTATATTACTATTAGTATTATATTGTATTGCGTTATAATATAATTATCAATATTACATGTAAATACAATATAGGTTAAAGGTAAAGGTTTTCCCCTTACGTTAATTCCAGTCGTGTCCGATTCTGGGGGTTGGTGCTCATCTCCATTTCTTAGCTGAAGAGCCAGCATTGTCCGTAGACACCTCCAAGGTCATGTAGCCACTGGCATGACTGCATGGAGCACTGTTACCGTCCCGCCGGAGCAGTATCTATTGATCTACTCACATTGGCATGTTTTCAAGAGTAGTTTTACAAGCAAAGCGAAAGTTCCTGACCCAAAACCATGCCTGTTTTCATTGAGGGCCACTGAGAATACCAGTTCAGCATGGCAGCAGCACTCTCTGGTTCGGGCCCTTGTAAAACTAGACCTCCCAGGGTCCTATAGCATGTCGTTTGGCAGAGGAGGCGACAGGCCTAGAGAACTACATCTCCCAGTGTGTTGTCGAAGGCTTCCATGGCCGGAATCATTTGTTGTTGTGCGTTTTCCAAGCTGTATGGCCATGTTCCAGAAGCATTCTCTCCTGACGTTTCACCCATATCTATTGTCAGAGTGAAAGGTCTCGCCATGCCGTAGATATCACAATATCAATATTCAATGTTTCGATCGCGAAAGGAAGCGGACCAACTGAGTGTGAGCAGAGTTGTGTGACAATTGTGAAGCCAAGAGAGCTATATATATATATATATGTGTCTGTGTGTGTGTGTCTACCGTGTTCAGATGGTGTTGGCGATGAAGTTGAAGGATCCACCGCAGCGTCGCAAATGCGTCTATTATTATTATTTACTTCCTATCATAATAACCACTACTTTTGAATCATGCGTTCTTCCCGGAAGACATTCCTAATGATACGCCCTGAAACGTTCTCTCTGGACCTGTGTGCACACATACGAAAGAGCTGAAACCAGAGTGCCAATTTATATGTATGTATATATGTATACATATATTTCCGTAACTTTATATGTGATGTGAAACCCTGGGCCAACCAATACATTTCAGAGAGTCGGGGTTTTGGATAGAAAACTGGAACGTTGTTATTTCTGACCAAGCTGACTTTCCTTCCCTCCGTCTCCAGCTCTTCTTTTTGGGACCATTTTTGGCCGGAAGAAACGAGGGAAAATTCACTTGTGGCCTCTTTGGAACTTGGAAAAAGTTTCTGTCTTTTGGGTCACACACCCTTAGTTGTGGATGCTGGGCGTTGTGGTCCGAAAAGCGTTCTCTTTGTGCAACTAATTCGGACTAATCCAGTGACATAAATGAGCCTTTTTTTCCCCCGGCGCCGTTTGCCTACAACCGTCAAAAGCAGATCGGAACCCAAGGAAGGGGTCGGGGTTCTGGGTTGGGCCTTTTGTTGGGTTGCGCGCACACGGAAACAAAATAATCACTGTAAAGCACTTTTATTATTATTAATAATAATTCAATTTAAAAAGAGCATTTACAACTGAGCCTTGCTCGCTCGCCCGGCTCTTGTTTTGTATTTTTGTTTATTACAAAACGGTATTTGTTCGTTTAAAGAGAAAAAAAAAACAGGAAACGGTTTGATTTTTCAGAGCAAGGCAACCCTTCTTATTCTTTTTTTATTTAAAAAGGCCCTGGCGGCAGGAATATAGTGTAAAAATCATTGGAAACACTGAAAGGCATCAATACATATTGGAATAATATACACTTTGTACAAACGAAAATTACACACCGTTCATTATTTCTTTTGTTTTGTTTTGTTCGGAGGTTCTGGTTCAGAAACTGAGGTCCGAATAATTCATGGCTCCCGGAAGCGGAACATTGAGGCCGCCGTAGTCCAGCATGTACATGGGCCACTGCTGCCCAAGGAGGCAAGAAAAAAGGGATTTAATAGAATAATAATAACAATAATATTTATTTATTCCCAATATTTATATCCCACCCTTCTCATCCGAAGGGACTCAGGGAGGCTTACAACACCGGCACAATTAGGTGCCTGTACAAAAACAATCCACAATACATAAAATCAGTTAAAAACAATTAAATACAATATAAAATTGCAGTATATACATTTTAAAAAATATATATGCTCAGATCCGTTCATCCGAAATGGTAGAAGAAAGGCAGTCGGAAAAAGCCAACAATAATAATATAATGTGGAAAAAAGGCAGGCGGAAAAGGCCATTAATAATAAAAATGTTGTTAATATAATAATATGGTGCAAGAAAGGCAAGTGGAAAAGGCCATTAATAATAATAATGATAATAATAGTACAATATGGTGGAATAATAATAATCATCATCACCCAGTAATAATATGGTGGAAAAAAGGCAGAAAAAGCCATTAGTAATAGCAATAATATAATATGGTCAAAGACAAGCTGGCGGAAATGGCGATTAATAATAATTATAATATGGTGGAAGACAGGCGGAAAAGGCCATTAATAATAATAATAATAATAATAATAATGTGGAAGAAAGGGAGGTGGGAAAATATAATAGAATATAATATGCTAGAAGAAAGGTAGGCAGAAAAAGCCTTTCAAATATTATGCAAAATCATGTGTCTAATAATAATATGAAATAATAAATAATATAATAATGATGCAAAATAATAATAAAATAACAACATAATACAAAATACTGTGTATTATAATATGAAATAACAGAATAATATAATAATGATGCAATATAATACTATAATATAATATGAAATAAGAACAAAATAATATAATAATGATCAAAAACAATAATAATAATATAAATTAATATAAGATCAAAATAATATAAGGATGCAAAATAATAGTAATATAATAATAATATAAAATAACAACAATAATGCAAAATACTGTGTATTATAATAACATGAAATAACAGAATAATATAATAATGATGCAAAATAATAATAAAATAATAAAATGAAATAAATATAATATCAAATAAGAACAAAATAATATAACATAATAATAATGAAAAATTATAATATAAAAACCAAATAATATCAGGATGCAAAATAATAAAAATAAAAACAATATAATATAAAATAACAACATAATAATGCAAAATCATATGTATAATAATATGAAATAATAACAACATAATAATGCAAAATACTGTGTATTATAATAATATGAAATAACAATAATATAATAACGATGCAAAATAATAATATAATAAAATATGAAATAAATATAATATGAAATAAGAACAAAATATAATATAATAATAATGTAAAATGATAATAATATAAAAACCAAATAATATAAGGATGCAAAATAATAAAAATAATATAATATAAAATAACAACATAATAATGCAAAATCATGTCTATAATAATAATATGAAATAATAAAGAAATAATATATTATAAACGTGGTGTAACATAATATGTATGATAATAATATAATATGAAATAATAACACAATAATTTATAATATAATCTAAAGGCCTTTTCCTGCCGTTCTCCTCAGCGGCGCTTCGCTCGCCTCACTCACCCCGGCCGCCATCTTGGCTGTTCCCTTCCCCGGCTCTCACGCGCCAGGCCACGCCCCTTGCCCCGCCCCCAAGTCCCGGCAGGTCCATCACACAACCCGTCCCTTCCGTCGCCAACCCTGACACATCCATGGACCTAATATTCAAACAACATAATCATACGTAACGATTATTAATAAGCTCGAATACTATATATCTCTGATATTATATAATTATTTATTTTGTATTATTGCGGCGGCGATGGGAAACTCCCCCGCACTACATATCTGCCAGGACGCGCTTCGACCAATGAGGGAGCGAAGGAAGGGGAAAGGGGCGGGACCTCCCAAGCAACAACCAATGGGAGAAGAGAGCGGAGGCGGGAAAGGGAGGGATAGGAGGAACATAGAGGTACGAAAAGTAAATAGCGCCCCCGCATTGCGGAAATGGAACATAGAGGTATGAAAAGCTAAGAGCGCCCCCGCAATGCGGAAATGGAACATAGAGGTATGAAAAGGAAAGAGCGCCCCCGCAATGCGGAAATGGAACATAGAGGTATGAAAAGCTAAGAGCGCCACCGCAATGCGGAATGTGAACATAGAGGTATGAAAAGTAAAGAGATCCCCGCAATGCGGAAATGAAACATAGAGGTATTGAAAGTAAAGAGCGCCCCCGCAATGCGGAAATGGAACATAGAAGTATGAAAAGTAAAGAGCGCTCCTGCAATGCAGAAAGTAAACATAGAGGTATGAAAAGTGAAGAGCGCCCCCGCAATGCGGAAATGGAACATAGAGGTATGAAAAGTAAAGAGCGCCCCCGCAATGCAGAAATAGAACATAGAGGTATGAAAAGTAAAGAGCGCCCCCGCAATGCAGAAATATAACATAGAGGTATGAAAAGTAAACAGCGCCCCCCGCAATGCGGAAATGGAACATAGAGGTATGAAAAGTGAAGAGCGCCCCCGCAATGCAGAAATAGAACATAGAGATATGAAAAGTAAAGAGCGCCCCCGCAATTCAGAAATAGAACATAGAGGTATGAAAAGTAAAGAGCGCCCCCGCAATGCGGAAATGGAACATAGAGGTATGAAAAGTGAAGAGCGCTCCTGCAATACGGAAAGTGAACATAGAAGTATGAAAAGCAAAGAGACCCTCGCAATGCGGAAATGGAACATAGACGTATGAAAAGTAAAGAGCGCCCCCGCAATGCGGAAATGGAACATAGAGGTATGAAAAGTGAAGAGCGCTCCTGCAATACGGAAAGTGAACATAGAAGTATGAAAAGCAAAGAGACCCTCGCAATGCGGAAATGGAACATAGAGGTATGAAAAGTAAAGAGCGCCCCCGCAATGCAGAAATAGAACATAGAGGTATGAAAAGTAAAGAGCGCCCCCGCAATGCAGAAATAGAACATAGACGTATGAAAAGTAAAGAGCGCCCCCGCAATGCAGAAATAGAACATAGAGGTATGAAAAGTAAAGAGCGTCCCCGCAATGCAGAAATATAACATAGAGGTATGAAAAGTAAAGAGCGCCCCCGCAATGCGGAAATGGAACATAGAGGTATGAAAAGTAAAGAGCGCCCCCCGCAATGCGGAAATGGAACATAGAGGTATGGAAAGTAAAGAGCGCCCCCCGCAATGCGGAAATGGAACATAGAGGTATGAAAAGTGAAGAGCGCTCCTGCAATACGGAAAGTGAACATAGAAGTATGAAAAGCAAAGAGACCCTCGCAATGCGGAAATGGAACATAGACGTATGAAAAGTAAAGAGCGCCCCCGCAATGCGGAAATGGAACATAGAGGTATGAAAAGTGAAGAGCGCTCCTGCAATACGGAAAGTGAACATAGAAGTATGAAAAGCAAAGAGACCCTCGCAATGCGGAAATGGAACATAGACGTATGAAAAGTAAAGAGCGCCCCCGCAATGCAGAAATAGAACATAGAGGTATGAAAAGTAAAGAGCGCCCCCGCAATGCAGAAATAGAACATAGACGTATGAAAAGTAAAGAGCGCCCCCGCAATGCAGAAATAGAACATAGAGGTATGAAAAGTAAAGAGCGCCCCCGCAATGCAGAAATATAACATAGAGGTATGAAAAGTAAAGAGCGCCCCTGCAATGCGGAAATGGAACATAGAGGTATGAAAAGTAAAGAGCGCCCCCGCAATGCAGAAATAGAACATAGAGGTATGAAAAGTAAAGAGCGCCCCCCGCAATGCGGAAATGGAACATAGAGGTATGGAAAGTAAAGAGCGCTCCTGCAATACGGAAAGTGAACATAGAAGTATGAAAAGCAAAGAGACCCCCGCAATGCGGAAATGGAACATAGAAGTATGAAAAGTAAAGAGCGCTCCTGCAATGCAGAAAGTAAACATAGAGGTATGAAAAGTGAAGAGCGCCCCCGCAACGCGGAAATGGAACATAGAGGTATGAAAAGTAAAGAGCGCTCCTGCAATGCAGAAAAGCAACATAGAGGTATGAAAAGTAAAGAGCGCCCCTGTAATGCAGAAAAGGAACATAGCGGAGCATTGGATGTACCAGCCTGGTCGCAGAATACAGTACACTCACTTATCCAACATTTGCTTATCCAACATTCTGGATTATCCAACGCACTCGACCTTTTAGTAGTCAATGCTTCTGTAGTCAATGTTTTCAATGTTTTGGTGCTAAATTCGCAAATACAGTCATTACTACATAGTATTACTGCATATTGAAGTAATTTTTCTGTCAAATTTGTTGTATAACGTGATGATTTGGTGATTAATTTGTAAAATCATGATGTAATTTGATGTTTAATAGGCTTTTCCTCAATCCCTCCTTATTATCCAACATATTCGCTTATCCAACATTCTGCCAGCCATTTATGTTTGATAAGTGAGACTCTACCGTAATAATATTGGACCCCCGAGGCGGTCTTCCATGGTTGTGGGCGAAACATGAGGAGAGAATGCTTCACGCTTGCCTCCAACATGCACGAGTTCTTTCTTCCTCCCACCCTGGACATCATCCCAGATAGATAATAAACCCCTCTTGCCTGGTTTCCAACAGACCTCACGGCCTCTGAGGATGCCTGTCAGTAATGTGGGCGAAACGTCAGGAGAGAGTGCTTTTTGGATGGCCTTTTTGGATGGGGTTGGACTCGATGGGCTTCGGGGCCCCTTCAAACTCTAAAATTCTCTGACAGGCTGGATGTTCACCTGTCGGGAGGGCTTTGATGGTGTCCTTTCAGCTTGGCAGACTGGGGTTGGACTAGATGGCCTCCAGGATCCCTTCCAAATGTAAGATTCTATGCCTCTAAAGCTTTACTTCTCCATAGAACTAATTATAACAGTGAGGATGAATGGCCATCTCTCAGGAGGGATCAGATGGTGCCTTCCTACCTATAACATGATGTCTTGGTGCTTAATTTGTAAAATCATAACCTATTTTGATGTTTAATAGGCTTTTCCTTAATCCCTCCTTATTATCCAACATATTCGCTTATCCAACATTCTGCCGGCCCGTTTATGTTGGATAAGTGAGACTCTACTGTACATACAATATATATTATTAGTACAGCACAATACAAGCATTATATATTATTATATTGTACTATGACTGTATTGCAATATTATTAGTAACATTACATGTAATATAAATATATTATAATAGTATATTATTATATTGTAATACATCAGAATATTATCAATATTATATGTATATTATATTAGTACAGCACAATATAAGCATTATATATTATATTGTACTATATGACTATATTGCAATATTAGTAACATTACGTGCAATATATACAATTATAAGTGTATTATTACATTGTAACATCAGATTATTATATTATATGTATATACAATATATTATATCAGTACAGCACAATATAAGCATTTAAAATTATATTGTACTATAGGACTATATTGCAATGTTATTAGTAACATTACATGTAATATATACAATTATAATAGTGTATTACTATAAAATTGTATTACATCAGATTATCAATATTATGTATGTACATTATATTAGTACAGCACAATATAAGCAGATTATATTGTACTATACGACATTGCACTATTAATGTAATTTAATGTAATTATTAAATTGTATTGCATCGGATTATCATATGTGTATATAGTATATTAGTATAGTATGTTTGGGACTCCAACTCCCACAATGCCTAGCAGCCTGCCTACGGGTTGGGGAAGAGTCCAAAACACCAGGAGCGAAGGCCGAAGTGGGTTTTCCTGCCTGGGATTCCTTCCGCGCCTTGGCCTGCGAACGTTGTTTGGAAGGCCACGCTCCCGGCTCCCTTCCTCCTCCTGGGTCTTGGCGACGAGGCCTCGACGGAGCCGGGTCGCCGTGGAATCGGCCTCCCCGAACGACTTACCGGGCCGGGAAACCATCTTGCCGCCCTGTGACGGAAGCCGCGCAGACGCAGAAGTGAAGGGAATGCCTGCAGTGGGCGGGGGCCAAGTTCCCCCAAATATGGAACAGGCCGCGCAGCCGCAGAAGGGAAAGGGGTGCCTGTAGTGGGCGGGGCCAAGTTTCTACTAGGGAGCAGGCCGCGCATGCGCAGGAGTGTCTGCAGTGCCTTCCCTGCTCCATGCTTGTTAGTCCCTGTGTAAACTTTCCCACAGGAATGGCCCTGCAGATTAATCCTGCCAGAGAAGTCAACCCATGAAGCAACCTGGACACAGAATATTTTATTTATTTATGACAGTATTTCTTCCCAGACCTTTTCACTCAATAAGAGGAGACTCAGGGTGGCTTACAAATAGATAACACTTATAAACAATTACAATCACATTTCAACTCAATTTAAAATTCAAGTTACATTAAAACATTCCTAAAATTATTAACCTCATTTCTATCCCGCTCATTTATGGAGATGAGCGGCATACAAGATACATCCAGACAAAAATTCAATGCAAATAAAGCAAACATTACATAAAATCAATAGAAACAATCAACATATAAATACACTTTAGTGCCATGTAGGCAGAGTTAAATACTCTTTGGCAATGGCCAGATGTACTTGGGGTGCAAGAAAATTGTGGTGTTTATTAATAATAATACTTTATTTTTATACCCCGCTCCCATGTCACATGTAATAGTCATACATTAAAAACGATATAAATAATAAAACCATATAACAGAATATCAGAACAATGAGTTTGAGCACAGTGCAAAACTTATAGTGTTTCTCTTGACTTTATTTGTAGAAAACAAGGTTTATAAAAGGCAGCAGCACAAACTGTATTGTAATCAAGATGTTTAAGGCTGTCAAAAATTAAACGTTTGAATAATAACCAGAAAACACCTTTTTTTGGGAAGAGTTTTATTCATTGTTGGAAAGGGGTCGAGCTCAGCAGCCAGAACGGCAAGGCGTCCTGCTCTCTGGGATCTCCTTCCGTCCGTCCGTCCATCTGTCCGTCCTTGGCTCTTGTCCAGGAGGAGCCCCTCCCTCCCTCGGCGATTCCGGAGACATAGAACAAGGGAGAAAACAAGGGTCAGAAGGGCTGAACCAAGGGAGCATCTCGCTTTTGGGGGCTCTTGGGAACTGTGGCTTTTTCTACTAGGATCCCCTTCCACCAGGCATTTATTTATGGGGAGCGGGGGTCCCTGCACAGAGAAAAGGGGGTCCTAAGGGGGTCCCACGTTTGCATCCAGAACCAGGCTCCCTGTTGCATGAGGAACGCAGCTGCCGGGGAGGGAGGGCTGTCCGTTGGCCCTGGGCGGATGGCGGAGGGGCTTTCTAGGCCGTCGGATTGGGGGAGAGCGGGGACCAAACACTGGGGTCCCGAGGGGGGGGCGCTCCCAGCGCAGGGCAGGGACAGGGTTAGGGTTCTTCCCACCCGAGGCCCGGAGGCCCCCTCCCAGCTTGGTTCTTGCCAACAGGCAAAATAAGCCCTATTTAAAATTCCTGCTCTAGTTAGAAATGGGTTAGTAGGGTTAGCAGGTTAAGGTTAGTTCAGGTATTAATCTGAGCTGCTACGAGATGTTTAAAATGCCCGTGACGTGAGCTGGGAGCAGCCGCTCGGGTCCCCAGAGTTGTTTCCTTGGATGCAAGGGTTTTTATTTATATATTTATATTTTTATATCCCGCTGTCCCGCCAGCCGCGACCCCCTGCCCGTCTATGGAGATCCGCCCACCCCCCACGATCTGCCCAGGGCAAAGGGAGGACCCGCCCATCCCTGAGTGGGGCCTCAATGCCACACTCAAGCGGAGCTGTGAATGTGTTCCTCAAAGGAAGGCCTAGCGCACAGGGAGCCTGCTTTCTGATGCAAAGGTAGGAGTGAAATGCCTGGTCTGACACATTAATGACAGGGGATCTCAGTTGGGGGGCCCTCTCCCTAGCAACAACATAATACTAATAATACAATCAGTGGGGGGGCCCTCCCCCTAGCAACAACATGGTCCTATGTAATAACATTGTGCTAGAATAATAATATACTCTATTAATGTCATATGGAGACTAATATCAATAACTAATATTAACATCTAATAACATTGTGCTAGGATAATAATGTACTCTATTAATGTCATATTGAGACTAATATGAATAACTAATATTAACATTGTGCTAGGATAATATATACTCAATGTCATATCTATACTAGTATCAATAACTAATAAAAACATCTAATAACCAAGATGCTCCTCCCCCAATAACATGCTATTCTAATTTATATTGTATATACAGTAGTCTCATCCAACACTCTCTTATCCAACATTCTGGATTATTCAACGCATTTTTGTAGTCCATGTTTTCAATGCGTCGTGATATTTTGGTGCTAAATCCGTAAATACAGTAATTACTACATAGCATTACTGCATATTGAACTACTTTTTCTGTCAAATGATGTTTTGGTGCTCAATTTGTAAAATCATCAATTAATTTGATGTTTAATAGGCTTTTCCATAATGCCTCCTTATTATCCAACAGCGCAGGCTGGAAAGCAAGCCAGCTGCAATTAACTGCAATGAATCACTCTGACCAGGAGGTCACGGTTCGAGGCCCGCTCGGAGCCTGTTTGTCTTTGTTCTATGTTAAAAGGCATTGAATGTTTGCCTATATGTGTCATGTGATCCGCCCTGAGTCCCCTTCGGGGTGAGAAGGAAGGGCGGAATATAAATGCTATAAATGAATAATGAATATCAACAAATCACTCTGACCAGGAGGTCATGAGTTCGAGGCCAGCCCGGTAAAATGCTGTAAATAAATAAATAAATATTCGCTGGCCCATTTATGTTGGATGACTCTACTGTGTGTATATAAATATATGTGTGTGTGTGTGTGTGTGTATATATATATATATATATACACATACATATATACATACATACATATATATGTATATATATATAAATTTTAATATATAATTATAACATATTGCATATACATATAATGTTCATATTATATTGTAAAACGATATACTAATAATTAAATATAATATTAATTATGTATTACATTTTGCATGTAATACTAATAATATTACCATATATTCATATAGTACAATATAGTAATTTACTGCCAGTATTGTACTATGGTAATAATATAATATTGTATGTAAATTTAATTTGTAGGCCGTTCACCTTGGGGTTGAGAAGGGCAGCATATACATCTAGCAAATAAATAAATAATGCAATACTAACAATGATACAATATAATAATATGAATTACATATTATATATTAAATGTAATAGTGCTAATAATGTTTCTGTATAGTGGTATAATGCAATGTAGTAATATATAATGCTAATATTGTGCGATGCTAATGATACAGTGTATGTAATACACCTATCTGTATTTTATGATGTGTTTTATGAATACTGATGTAAGTTAATGATGATTTATATTGCACTGTATGGTTTTTATATATGCGTTTTATTGTTAAGCTGCCCTGAGTCCCCTTTAAGGGGAGAGAGGGCGGGATATAAATATTGTAATAAATAAATAAATATGTAAATATAACTTGTAAGCTGCTCTGAGTCCCCTTTAAGGGGAAAGACAGCGGGATATAAATATTGTAATAAATAAATAAATATGTAAATATAACTCGTAAGCCGCTCTGAGTCCCCTTTTAAGGGGAGAGAGGGCGGGATATAAATGTAATAAGTTAATAAATACAAAAATCTCCTTTTACCAGGCTTCAAATTCATCATATGGGGTCCCCCCATGCCTGGCTATGCAGAATAGGCTGTAGCCCCATAGGCCTGCATTTAGGTTAAGATTCTCCCAGGCATCCTATTAAAAATAGAGGGTCCCTCACCTTGCGTTAACCAAAGGGGTTCCCACCTGCTAGGTTTGGCTTTAAACGCAGCGGGTCCCTCAGCTGCCTGGTTTTAAAATTGCAAACCTCCTTTAAAGAGGGTTTGCCTTACAAATGGAGATTTCCACGTGGAAAGGTTGGCATTAAAAGGGGGTCCACGTATACCTTGAATGGATTTGAACTGAACACACCTATCTGTATTTTATAATGTGTTTTATGAATACTGATTTAAGTTAATGATGATTTATATTGCACTGTATGGTTTTTTATATATGCGTCTTATTGTTAAGCCGCGCTGAGTCCCCTGTTGGGTGAGAAGGGCGGGATATAAATATTGTAATAAATAAATATGTAAATATAACTTGTAAGCCACTCTGAGTCCCCTTTTAAGGAGAGAGAGGGAGGGATATAAATATTGTAATAAATAAATATGTAAATATCACTTGTAAGCCGCTGAGTCCCCTCCCTTTTAAGGGGAGAGAGGGCGGGATATAAATATTGTAATAAATAAATATGTAAATATCACTTGTAAGCCGCTCTGAGTCCCCTTTTAAGGGGAGAGAGGGCGGGATATAAATATTGTAATAAATATGTAAATATAACTTGTAAGCCACTCTGAGTCCCCTTTTAAGGGGAGAGGTCGGGATATAAATATTGTAATAAATAAATATGTAAATATAACGTAAGCTGCTCTGAGTCCCCTTTTAAGGGGAGAGAGGGCGGGATATAAATATTGTAATAAATAAATACAAAAATCTCCTTTTCCCAGGCCTCAAGTTAATAATCTGGGGTCCCCCCATGCCTGGCTATGCAGAATAGGCTGTAGCCCATAGGCCTGCATTTAGGTTAAGATTCTGCCAGGCATCTTATTAAATATGGAGGGTCCCTCGCCTTACGTTAACCAAAGCGGTTCCCACCTGCTAGGTTTGGCTTTAAACGCAGCGGGTCCCTCAGAAGCCTGGTTTTAAATTAATTGCAAACCTCCTTTAACGAGGGTTTGCCTTACAAATAGTTTTCCACGTGGAAAGGTTGGCATTAAAAGGGGGTCCACGTATACCTTGAATGGATTTGAACTGAACACACCTATCTGTATTTTATAATGTGTTTTATGAATACTGATGTAAGTTAATGATGATTTATATTGCACTGTATGGTTTTTATATATGCGTTTTATTTTTAAGCTGCCCTGAGTCCCCTTTAAGGGGAGAGGGCGGGATATAAATATTGTAAATAAATAAATATGTAAATATAACTTGTAAGCTGCCCTGAGTCCCCTTTAAGGGGAGAGAGGGCGGGATATAAATATTGTAATAAATAAATAAATATGTAAATATAACTTGTAAGCTGCCCTGAGTCCCCTTTAAGGGGAGAGAGGGCGGGATATAAATGTAATAAATTAATAAATACAAAAATCTCCTTTTACCAGGCTTAAAATTAATCATATGGGGTCCCCCCATGCCTGGCTATGCAGAATAGGCCTGCATTTAGGTTAAGATTCTCCCAGGCATCCTATTAAAAATAGAGGGTCCCTCACCTTGCGTTAACCAAAGGGGTTCCCACCTGCTAGGTTTGGCTTTAAACGCAGCGGGTCCCTCAGAAGCCTGGTTTTAAATTAATTGCAAACCTCCTTTAACGAGGGTTTCGTTTTCCACGTGGAAAGGTTGGCATTAAAAGGGGGTCCACGTATACCTTGAATAGATTTAAACTGAACACACCTATCTGTATTTTATAATGTGTTTTATGAATACTGATGTAAGTTAGTGATGATTTATATTGCACTGTATGGTTTTTTATATATGCGTCTTATTGTTGAGCCGCCCTGAGTCCCCTGTTGGGTGAGAAGGGCGGGATATAAATATTGTAATAAATAAATATGTAAATATCACTTGTAAGCCGCTCTGAGTCCCCTTTTAAGGGGAGAGGGTGGGATATAAATATTGTAATAAATAAATATGTAAATATCACTTGTAAGCCGCTCTGAGTCCCCTTTTAAGGAGAGGGCGGGATATAAATATTGTAATAAATAAATATGTAAATATCACTTGTAAGCCGCTCTGAGTCCCCTTTTAAGGGGAGAGGGCGGGATATAAATATTGTAATAAATAAATATGTAAATATCACTTGTAAGCCGCTCTGAGTCCCCTTTTAAGGGGAGAGAGGGCGGGATATAAATATTGTAATAAATAAATAAATAAATACAAAAATCTCCTTTTCCTAGGCTTCAAGTTAATAATCTGGGGTCCCCCCATGCCTGGCTATGCAGAATAGGCTGTAGCCCATAGGCCTGCATTTAGGTTAAGATTCTGCCAGGCATCTTATTAAATATGGAGGGTCCCTCGCCTTACGTTAACCAAAGGGGTTCCCACCTGCTAGGTTTGGCTTTAAACGCAGCGGGTCCCTCAGAAGCCTGGTTTTAAACTAATTGCAAACCTCCTTTAATGAGGGTTTGCCTTACAAATGGAGTTTTCCACATGCCGGGAATAAATACCACGTGCCAGGCCCTTTAAAAGGGGGTCCAACCTTGAATGGATTCTCTTTGCAAGCACTTGGCCGGAAGCCCCAAACTGCTTCAAGGCATTTACAATGGCCAATCGCCGGAGTGGGAGTCCTCGATCTATTGGGGAAGAGTCCCCGTGGGCCTCAGCTGTACATGTGTATGTGTGTCGTGTGTATCATGTGTGTGTCGTGTGTATCATGTGTGTGTGTGTGTGTGTGCAAGGCAGCCGTGGAGGCTGGAAGGAGTGTCTCACCTGGCTTAAGGGCTCCGCTGTAGAATCTCCTTCCCGGAATCTTCTTTTTACCTGTGTTGCAGATCCTTCCCAGACAGGAAGGATCCCTCTCGGCCGATGGGAGACGGTGTCCGGCAGGAGCCCTCCGGGAGTCCAGGCACATGGAACGGGAGAGAAAACAGTGCGTCTATACCTGACTTTTCGTGAAAACAGCCTAAGATATCTCCCCATGGCTGGCCTTACGGGTTAAAAGAAGCAAGGAAATCCCCACATCTGGCCTTAAAGGTTAAAATAACCAGGGATCTCCCCACGTAAGGGACTTAAAGGTTAAAATAACCAGGGATCTCCCCACGTAAGGGATTTAACGGTTAAAATAACCAGGGATTTCCCCACGTAAGGGACTTAACAGTTAAAATAACCAGGGATATCTCCACGTAAGGGATTTAACAGTTAAAATAACCAGGGATATCCCCACGTAAGGGATTTAACGGTTAAAAAAAACAGGGATCTCCATATTGCCTGGTGTTACGTGAAATAGGAGATCTCTATAGGGCAGGCCGCCTTGGTTTAACAGATCTCTATAGGGCAGGCCGCGTTAGTTTCTGGACAGGAGATCTCTATACACCTAACTTTAAGAATAGAGGATCCCCTTTAACCAGGCTTTAATTAGGAATAGTGGTCCCCTGGGTGTGTGGCCTTACATAAATAAAATGGGGTCCTACATAATAACAACAACAATAACAATAATAATAATTTTATCTGCTTCCTGGTATTTCTTTTTCCAGGTGCCTGTAATCAATAATAATAATAATAATTTTATCTGCTTCCTGGTATTTCTTTTTCCAGGTGCCTCGAATCAATAATAATAATAATAATAATAATTTTATCTGCTTCCTGGTATTTTTTTTTCCAGGTGCCTCGAATCAATAATAATAATAATAATAATTTTATCTGCTTCCTGGTATTTCTTTTTCCAGGTGCCTCGAATCAATAATAATAATAATAATTTTATTTTTGTACCCTGCCACCGTCTCCCCAGAGGGACTCGGGGCGGCTCACTGATATAAAACCAGCCTACCATGCTATCAAATACAAACAATTAAATTTAAAAGGAATTAACAAAAATCAATCATGATGCCTATGTTTGCAGTAAAAAAAAAGGTTTGCCACGTGCTAGGCGTTGGCATGAGGCACACGGCTCTGGTCTCCCCTTGAGTGTGGCCTCGAAGCTCCGCCCGGGGAGGGAGGGGGCGTCCGTTGGCCCTGGACGGATGATATACAAGCGGCAGGGTCCATGGGTTGGGGGAGAGCGAGGGGCCCAGCCCTGGCACCGTGGGGAACACTGAGGACCAAGAGGCTGCTCTCAGGACACCTTAGGGGCCTTTTGCAATGTCCTTCCATGGGGGCCCTTTTATGGGGGGCCAGGAGGCCCCCTCCCTTCCCAGCTTGGTTCTTGCCATCAGGCAGAACAGTCCTATTTAAAAGGCCAGGGTACCCTGTTTAGAATGGTGTTAGTAGGATGTTAGTAAGTGAGTTAAGGTATTAATATTTTTATTTCTAAGTTGCAAGGACATCTTAAAATGCCCGTAACGTGTGCTGCCCCCCGCGATGCCAGGGCGGGGCCCCCCGCTGACCCCCAAGCTGTGACCCCTACGGCCCGTATAGGAAGACCCATCATCTGCCTAGAACAAAGGGAGGACCCGTCCGTTCCCGAGTGGGACTTCTTCGATGCCACACGCGAGGGGAACCGTGTGCAAAGGTAACCCTTTCTTTAATGCAAAGATAGACATTAAATGCCTACCCTTACACCAATTACCCTGAAAACGACCTTTTTTGGGAGGCAGGCAGTGTCCTTGCGAGGGTGTCTTCAAGCATCTTCCGTCCTGTCTCTCGACCTTTTGTTTCTTTCTTCACGTTGACTTGAAATCAGCGCTGGGAGAAGAATGAGTGGGAAGAAAGCATTCAGAAAAAAAAAACAGGCATTGTCTTCTATCTATTTTGCAAGGCCAGGAAGGCAGTTCCCATCTTGTCTCCTGTACCTGTAACATGCTATGCTAATAATATAATATGTATTAGGTATATATAGTATATCGTATATAATATACAATATAATAGACAATGATATACAATAATATATTTAATATACATACAATATAATACAATATAATATTAATTATGTTATGTATTACCTGTAATATTTCTAATAACATTACAGTATGATGGTATAGTACAATATGGTTATATATAATGCTATTATTGTGAATCATAGAATCATAGAATAGTAGAGTTGGAAGAGACCACATGGGCCATCTAGTCCAACCCCCTGCTAAGAAGCAGGAAATCGCATTCAAAGCACCCCCGACAGATGGCCATCCAGCCTCTGCTTAAAAGCCTCCAAGGAAGGAGCCTCCACCACGGCCCCGGGGAGAGAGTTCCACTGTCGAACAGCTCTCACAGTGAGGAAGTTCTTCCTGATGCTAATACTTTCTATGTACATATAACATTATATATAATATATAATCAATATCATTATATTGTGTTATTATATTTCATTACATTACAATATTATTATCAATATTATATGTATATACATTAAATCATATTATTATAAATTACATTGTCCATTATATACAAAATAATATTCAGCATAGCATGTTATGGGTCTTAAGGCTGGAAATAAATCAGATTGGTAAAAAAAGGCAATTATTATTCTACTCCTTTCCTCTAGAAAGCTGTCTGAATTTTCAAAAATGTTGCCATGTGTTGTCAAAGGCTTTCATGGGTTGTTGTGAGTTTCTGAGCTGCCACCTCAGAAAGCAGGGCCAGCTAACACCTCCAAACACAGGATTCCCCCAGGCAGGAAGCAGCCATGCCTTGAAACTGCAGGCCATTCAATGATAATCAAGGTGGCCAATAACAGCATTCACATTTGCCTGCAACAGACAAGGGTTCTTTCTCCCACCCTGGACATTTCGCAGACATAAAAGCCTCACCACTCCCTTAGTTTCCAGCCATAGATGTGGGCAAAACGTCAGGAGAGAATGCTTCTGGAACAGCCCGGAAAACTCACAACAACCCAAAAATTAAGCCTTTTTTTTCTTCTCTGGAAAAGACCTTTTAATTTTTTTTGTTTGATATATTATATATTAATATAGTACAATGTAAGAAATAATAATGGGTTTCCGGAAGCATTCTCTCCTGACGTTTCGCCCACATCACTGGCAGGCATCCTCAGAGGTTGTGAGGTCTGTTGGAAACGAGGCCAGTGGAATATATATAAAAGCCTCACCACTCCCTTATAGTTTCCAGCAATCTATGGTTTCCAGCCATAGATGTGGGCAAAACGTCAGGAGAGAATGCTTCTGGAACAGCCCGGAAAACTCACAACAACCCAAAAATTAAGCCTTTTTTTTCTTCTCTGGAAAAGACCTTTTAATTTTTTTTGTTTGATATATTATATATTAATATAGTACAATGTAAGAAATAATAATGGGTTTCCGGAAGCATTCTCTCCTGACGTTTCGCCCACATCACTGGCAGGCATCCTCAGAGGTTGTGAGGTCTGTTGGAAACGAGGCCAGTGGAATATATATAAAAGCCTCACCACTCCCTTATAGTTTCCAGCAATCTATGGTTTCCTGCCATAGATGTGGGCGAAACGTCAGGAGAGAATGCTTCTGGGGCATAGCCATACAGCCCGGAAAACTCACAACCCAAAATTTTAGCCTTTTTCTTCTTCTCTGGAAGACCTTGTAATTATTTATTTTTTTTGGTTTGATATAATAAAATATAATAAAATATTAATACATAAAATAGAAGTGAAAAGAAATGATCTGGATAAGAAATAAATCAGATTATAATAAATAAAAAAGAACAATATTCACCTGGTCCCTTCAGAAAAAGCTGTGGAAATTTTCAAAAATTTTGCCTTTATTTCTTCCGTCCGTTTCACAAGGCTTTGCCATTTCTGAGGGAATAATAAGAAGAGATTAAGGAAAAGCTTATTTAATTATTATTATTATTAAACTTATATACCGCTACTCCCGGTTTGGCTCGGAGCGGTTTACAAAAATAGATTAAAACAATACACTTGGCTTTAAAATAGCAATAAAAACAATAAAAGCAACAATAAAAACAGACATAGCCCCGAGTCTTTCACCCATTGAACGCTTGTCGGAAGAGCAAGGTTTTGCAGGCTTTCCGAAAGGCAAGTAAGTCTCGGGTGGTTCGAGTTTCCACTGGCAAGGCATTCCATAATTGAGGGGCTACAATCGAGAAGGCTCTCTGCCTAGTGGAAGACAAATGATAAGTCCGTATGTTAGGGACTTCAAGCAAATTTTGGTCTTCGGACCGAAGTAATCTCTGGGGTTGGTAGGGTGATAAGCGGGCCCTCAGGTACGCTGGCCCCAGACCATGTAAGGCCTTGAAAGTTAGTACTAGTATCTTGAAAGTAATCCGGTACTCAATCGGTAGCCAGTGCAGCTGTTGAAGAATTGGAGTGATACGCCACCTCGCCGGCACCCCGGCGAGAAGACGAGCCGCCGCTTTTTGCACCAGCTTCAGTTTCCGGATCACTGACAGAGGAAGGCCAATGTAGAGGGCGTTACAGTAGTCGAGCCTCGAGATGACCGTCGCCTGGATCACCGTCGCCAGGTAGTTCCTAGATAGGTAGGGAGCCAGTCGCCTAGCCTGACGTAGATGGAAAAACGCAGATCTGCTCACAGCAGAGACCTGGGCCTCCATTGTGAGCAGAGGGTCCAATAAGACCCCAAGACTTTTTACCGAAGATGACGGACGTAATTTAATTTAACATTAAATTAGGTTATGATTTTACAAATTAAGCACCAAAACATCATGTTATACAACAAATTTGACAGAAAAAGTAGTTCAATAGGCAGTAATACTATGTAGTAATTACTGTATTTGCGAATTCAGCACCAAAATATCACAATGCATTGAAAACATCGACTACAAAAATGTGTTGGATAATCCAGAACGTTGGATAAGCGAGTGTTGGATAAGTGGGACTCTACTGTAGTTCAATGTGCTATGTAGTAATTACTGTATTTGCGAATTTAGCACCAAAATATCACAATGCATTGAAAACATAGACTACAAAAATGCGTTGGATAATCCAGAATGTTGGATAAGCGAGTGTTGGATAAGTGGGACTCTACTGTAGTCCAATGTGCTATGTAGTAATTACTTTATTTGCGAATTTAGCACCAAAATATCATAATGCATTGAAAACATTGACTACAAATATGCATTGGATAATCCAGAACGTTGGATAAACGAGTGTTGGATAAGTGAGACTCTACTGTATTTGTAAATATTTTTTCCAAATATTTTCCTTATTTTTGGCAAATATTTCCACAAATATTTGTATGATTTTTTGAGTGAATATTTTATTTCAATGTTTTTGAATGTTTTCATGATTTTTTTTTCTGAATGTATTTGTGAATATTTTTATGAATATTTTTGTGAATATTTTTCCCCAAATACTTTGCTTATTTTTGGCAAATATTTCTGCAAATATTTTTTGATTTCAATATTAATATTTTAATGATTTTGTAAATATTTCAGTGAACATTTTTTCCCCTGAATATTTAACTGTACAGTAGAGTCTCACTTATCCAAGTTTCTGGATTATCCAACCCATTTTTGTTTTCAATATATCGTGATATTTTGGTGCTAAATTCGTAAATACAGTAATCACAACATAAGATTACTGCATATTGAACTACTTTTTCTGTCAAATTTGTTGTAAAACATGATGTTTTGGTGCTTAATTGGTAAAATCATAACCTAATTTGATATTTAATAGGCTTTTCCTTAATCCCTCCTTATCCAAGAAATGAGACTACTGTATTTTCTATTTCAAGGCTTTGTGACTTGAGGCGATTTGAGGTAAAAAATAATGAAGTATTAATAAATAGAATAGTTTTCTTTCTTTCTGTTTCACAAAGCCTTTATCCACCCTTATCTTGTGCTATTTGAGGCCATTTTTGATAAAATTAAGATAAGACTAATATATAAAATAGGCATTTTCCTCTTTGTATTTCAATTTTGAGGAGATTCCTGAGGTAAAGAATCCCCAAAATAACAAGGAAAGCAACATAAAATGAAGTGGGATTGGAAGAGAAGCCTTTCCTGAGGTAAAAGTGATTCCCAAAAGGAAAGGCGTCTCTTTAAACTCCAGATTAATTTCAAATGAACCAGGTGAGCCTGTAAAAAGGGGCCCTTATTCACCTGCTTCAGAAACGGAGCCTGTCTCTTCGGGCCTTCTAGCCGCGGCTGCCCTTTCTTTCTTTCTTCCTTCCTTCCTTCCTTCCTTTCTTCCGACCCAGGGCTTCAGAATGGCTCCCAAGCCAAGCTGCCTTCTCTCTCGGCGTCCCGAGATTGTCTGAGGCAAATTTTACAATTTACAGCCAAGAAGAAGCCCCGCCTCCAAAACGGCCGGGTTTTTTTTTAGCCTTGGTCCCACCCCTTTGCCAACTGTCGCCGCCCGATTGGACAATTCTCCAGCTCGCCAATTTGGGCGCGAAAACAGGGCGCTGCTTGACGCATGCGCACTCCGTTGTGATTTAAAATATATGTTAGCCTCCCAATCCGGCCGCCTTTTTTGGCCTTGGTCCCACCTCTTCGCCATGTGGCGCCGCCCGATTGGACGATTCTCCAGCTCGCCAATTTGGGCGCGAAAACAGGGCACTGCTTGACGCATGCGCACTCCGTTGTGATTTAAAATATATGTTAGCCTCCCAATCCGGCCGCCTTTTTGGCCTTGGTCTCACCCCTTCGCCATGTGTTGCCGCCCGATTGGACAATTCTCCCGCACGTCACAGGCTGAGACAGGTCAAATTGGGCGGGAAAGAAATAATAATTGGTTTTCCAGAAGCATTCTCTCCTGACGTTTCGCCCACATCTCTTATGCAACTTATCATTTAGCACTGGTATGTGACAGAATACGAATAATATAACATACTAGGGGTGCATTATAGATATTGTGGTATATGATTAATATAGTACAATCTAAGAAATAATAATTGGTTTTCCAGAAGCATTCTCTCCTGACGTTTCGCCCACATCTCTTATGCAACTTATGATTTAGCACGAGTATGTTACATAATACTAATAATATAATATACTAGTGGTGTATTATAGATATTGTGGTATATGATTAATATAGTACAATCTAAGAAATAATAATTGGTTTCCCAGAAGCATTCTCTCCTGACGTTTCGCCCACATCTCTTATGCAACTTATGATTTAGCACGAGTATGTTACATAATACTAATAATATAATATACTAGTGGTGTATTATAGATATTGTGGTATATGATTAATATAGTACAATCTAAGAAATAATAATTGGTTTCCCAGAAGCATTCTCTCCTGACGTTTCGCCCACATCTCTTATGCAACTTATGATTTAGCACGAGTATGTTACATAATACTAATAATATAATATACTAGTGGTGTATTATAGATATTGTGGTATATGATTAATATAGTACAATCTAAGAAATAATAATTGGTTTCCCAGAAGCATTCTCTCCTGACGTTTCGCCCACATCTCTTATGCAACTTATGATTTAGCACGAGTATGTTACATAATTCTAATAATATAACATACTAGGGGTGTATTATAGACATTGTGGTATATGATTAATATAGTACAATCTAAGAAATAATAATTGGTTTTCCAGAAGCATTCTCTCCTGACATTTCACCCACATCTCTTATGCAACTTATGATTTAGCACTAGTATATTATATAATACTAATAATATAATATACTAGTGGTGTATTATAGATATTGTGGTATATTATTAATATAGTACAATCTAAGAAATAATAATGGGTTTTCCAGAAGCATTCTCTCCTGACGTTTCGCCCACATCTCTTATGCAACTTATGATTTAGCACTAGTATGTTACATAATACTAATAGTATAATATACTAGTGGTGTATTATAGATATTGTGGTATATTATTAATGTAGTACAATCTAAGAAATAATAATGGGTTTTCCAGAAGCATTCTCTCCTGACATTTCGCCCACATCTCTTATGCAACTTATGATTTAGCACTAGTATATTATATAATACTAATAATATAATATACTAGTGGTGTATTATAGATATTGTGGTATATGATTAATATAGTACAATCTAAGAAATAATAATGGGTTTTCCAGAAGCATTCTCTCCTGACGTTTCGCCCACATCTTCAAAGCCTGGCTGCTTCCTGCCTGAGGGGATCCTGTGTTGAGAAGTGTTAGCTGGAACTGATTGTTTCCCAAGTCATTCCCTGTTTTCTGGGTGTTGCTCATTATTTTCTGTCCTGAGATTAGAGATTGATTAGCATTGAATGGCCTTGCAGCTTCAAAGCCTGGCTGCTACCTGCCTGGGGGATCCTGTGTTGAGAAGTGTTAGCTGGAACTGATTGTTTCCCAAACAATTCCCTGTGTTCTGGGTGTTGCTCTTTATTTGCTGTCCTGAGGTTAGAGATTGATTAGCATTGAATGGCCTTGCAGCTTCAAGGCCTGGCTGCTTCCTGCCTGAGGGGGGAAATCCTTCACTGGGGTGCGTTAGCTGGCCCTGATTGTTTCATGCCTGGAATTCCCCTGTCTTCTGAGGAGCGTCTTATGTATTTATTTATTTATTTACTTACTGTCCTGATTTGAGAGTGGGGTGAGCTCCCGCTGTTAGCCCCAGCTTCTGCCAACCTAGCCGTTCTCAAACATGCCAATGCGAGTAGGTCAATAGGCACTGGAAACTAATGTGGATGTTCTGACTTGGAGATCTTGCTTAATAGGCGTCGAAAAAAAAACTTAAAAAACAATTCAGGACTAGTATAAAATATTAATATGAATAGAACAAGATTAAATATTGAAAAAAATATTAAAATATTGAAATGACATTACAGGATTTAGAATAACATTGAAAAATATTACTTCAAAAATATTTATGAAAACAATAATACGTAGTGTTGGAAATGACATTGAAAAAATATATAAAGATAATATGACGTAATTTGGGAAATAATATTACAATGATTATTGAAATACTGTAATATTAAATCAATGGAAATAATCTTATTAAAATAATACAGTAATGGAAATGATACTGAAAAAATATCACTTAGATAATATGAAAGAGTATTGAATATAAAATATGAAAACAATAAATAAGTAATAAAATATTATAAAAGATATAAGCCATATTTAATTAGTATTAATTATTATTGAAAATAATATAAAAATATGACTGTATATACTCGAGTATAAGCCTAGCTTTTCCAGCCCTTTTTTTAAGACTGATACTTGGGTGAAGATCCTGGTTGGCTTATATTTGGGTCAGCTTATACTCGAGAATATATGGTACATTTATTATTTTTCTCTATTATTATTGGTATTATTATATTTATTATTTTTCTCTCTTATTATTACATTTCTTATTTTTCTCTATTATTGTTGCTACTATTACATTTATTTTACTCTGTTTTATTATTATTATTATTAATAAATTTATTATTTCACTCTGATCTTATTATTATTAAATTTAATATTCTACTCTGTTTATTATGACTTGTATTATTTTCCTGTATTTATTATTATTATTACATGTATTATTCTGTTTTATTATTATTATTATTATTAATACATTTATTATTTCACTCTGATCTTATTATTATTATTACATTTATTATTCTACTCTGTTTATTATGACTTGTATTATTTTCCTGTATTTATTATTATTATTACATGTATAATTCTGTTTTATTATTATTATTATTATTATTAATACATTTATTATTTCACTCTGATCTTATTATTATTATTACATGTATTATTCTACTCTGTTTATTATGACTTGTATTATTTTCCTTTATTTATTATTATTATTATTATTATTATTACATGTATTATTTTACGCTGTTATCAATTAAAAGGATACATAAGCACATTGACATTGAAGAAGATGAGAATAATGATTTAATCAGGGTTAGACAGTGTTATCTTAAATTACAGTTAATGTAATTTTATTAGTATCTATTTTTATTTCTGAAATTTCCCACCCTCGGCTTATATTGGAGTCAATGATTTCCCAGGTTTTTTTGGGGGGGGGGGGGGTAAAATTAGATGCTTCGGCTTATATTCGGGTTGGCTTATACTCGAGTATATAGGGTATTTGAAGAATATTCCATGGAGAGGACTTCCTCCTCCTCATCATCCTCCTCCTCCCTCTCCATTGAGGGCAATGCGGGGATTTTCCAGTCCGCCGGCAATGCGCGCATTTCACCACTGGATGGAGACAAACACACACAGCGGCTTCTTCCCATTCACTCTCTCTCCGCCCGCAATGCGCGCATTTCACCACTGGATGGAGACAAACACACACAGCGGCTTCTTCCCATTCACTCTCTCTCCGCCCGCAATGCGCGCATTTCACCACTGGATGGAGACAAACACACACAGCGGCTTCTTCCCATTCACTTTCTCTCCGCCCGCAATGCACGCATTTCACCACCGGAGGGAGACAAACACACAGCGGCTTCCTCGCCATTCACTCTAGAATTCACATTCAAAAATTCGCAAAAAATCAGCCGGTGTTCGAATCTCTCCGAAACGTGGGCGGAGTAGTCCCCTGGTGCGTGGGCTGATCGTGACAAAATTCCAAGGAGATGGGCTTTGTAGTTTTCTCGTAAAAAATACTTTTCAAAAAATAAATTTAAAAATTCGCAAAAACTAAGCCAGTGTTCAAAACTCTCCGAAACTTGGCCAGAGTAATCCCCTGGTCCGTGGGCCGATTGTGACAAAATTTCAAGGAGATGGGCTTTGTAGTTTTCACGTAAATAAATAAATAAATAAATTTAAAAATTCACAAATTAAAAACTTCGCAAAAACTCAGCCGGTGTTCAAAACTCTCCGAAACTGCCCCTAGAGAGGCAGGAGGTGACCCTAGAGAGGCAGAAGGTGACCCTAGAGAGGCAGAAGGTGACCCTAGAGAGGCAGAAGGTGACCCTACAGAGGCAGAAGGTGACCCTAGAGAGGCAGAAGGTGACCCTAGAGAGGCAGCCGCAAGGTGACCCTTCCCTGCCGCAAGGTGACCCTTCCCTGCCGCAAGGTGACCCTTCCCTGCCGCAAGGTGACCCTTACCTGCCGCTAGGTGCACCTTCCCTGCCGCTATATAGGGGCTCTCCCATACTAGAGGGTCATTAATGTTTTATGGCCAGCCTGCCTTATGGCTGGCATATGTTCCTTGTCAGCCGACCAGAGAAGTCAAAGATTGGAGATCATGACATCATGCCCCCTCCAAAGACAGTCCTCCCCCCTTGTATGGAGGTTTGTGTGGGTTTTGGACGTGAAACCTGTTGATGGGTGTGGGTGCATTTATGTCAGAATCCGTGACCCATTCTGATTCACTGAGAGGAAAATGCTTCCACCTGACGAAATATTGGAGAGTGTTTTTCCTGACTCTGAAGTCTAATATTTCCGCCACCTCATAGTGTTGGTTGCCCCCTATCATGATGGGTGGGGGCGGGGGCTTGACTGGGTGCCACTGGGAGCTCTCGGGATCTGGTTTGAGGAGACTGAAGTGGAAAACGGGGTGAATCATTCTGTCGGACTGGGGGAGTTCGAGTTCTGCGGTGACTTCGGTGACTGCGGGCCAACGTATCTGGCAGCCAACTTCTTGGCTTGGTTGGCTGTCTACCTTTGAGGTATTTGGTGGAGAGGTAGACCTGTTGCCCTGGCTTGAGGTCCCAATCTGGTCTCCTGTGTTTGTCCGCTTGGTGTTTGTAAGCTGCCTTGGCCTCTTCTAGCGCCTGTGTGATGACTGGCCATGCGACCTTAATTCTCGCCATCCATTCTGCCAAGGGGACTGGGTCAGACTGGATGACCTCTGGGGTTGGCAGCGTGCGGAGGTTGCGGCCGTAAACTATCTCGAATGGGGAGTGACCTGTGCTGGAATGTACCGAATTATTGTACGCCACCTGGGCATAGGCCAAAAACCTTGACCAATTATTCTGTTGGTAGTTGGTGTAACATCTCAGGTATTGTTCCAGCACCTGGTTGACCCTCTCTGTTTGCCCGTCAGTCTGGGGGTGGTATGCCGTGCTGAGGGCTTGCTTGGCCCCTAATTGGCGTAGAAACGCTTTCCAAAATCTGGACACGAATACCGATCCCCAGTCTGGTATGACCTCCGAGGGGGCCCCATGGTGCTTATAGCAGTGATCAATGAACAATTGTGCCAATTGCTCTGCATTGGGCATGCAAGGAAGGTTCTGGCATTTGGTACAAATTGTCGGGTTCTCTTCTCCCAGTTGTGCTGTGGGTCCGTCTTCCAAAGAAAAGCACAAGACACATGCTGGTAGATTCCAACAGGTTTTTATTGTACCGAATGCCAGAACCTTCTTTTGGCCGACATACATAGGGGCTCCCACATACCAGAGGGTCATTGGTGTTTTATGGCCGGCCTGTTTTATGGCTGGCATCTGTTCCTTGTCAGCCAACCAGAGATGTCAAGGATTGGAAATCATGACACCTTGCAGATGTTGCTGTGAAACGAGTTAAATATGCGGCCCATGCAGGTGACATCTCTTTTTTTGGCAATAACCGGGAAGAGATAGCCTCGGTCATGACCACCTTAGGTGGATATCAGCAAGTTTCTGGGGCTCAGATTAATTTGCAGAAAAGCCGTTTGATCTCTTTCGTTAGGGAAAAGGGAACCTTGTGTTTATCTCCGGTGGAGGTGGTAACAGCGAGTAAACAAACCCGACAAGAAAACCAAACGCTAGAGAGACTAGAGGAGTGTAAAATTTTAGGTTTATGGTTTTCAATTAAACCTTCTGGATGGGAAAAGAATTGGCATCTTTGGCTAAAAAAGATCAAAGAATATTTTGATAAATGGAAACCATGGCGACTAAATGTTTACCAAAAGGCTGTGTACGTGAAGACTTATATCATGCCCCTGGCCTTAAATTTGGCCGCGGTCTACCCTCCCCCCCAGAAAGTCTTAAAGGAAGCGGAGAAACTGGTTTTCCGTTTTGTGTGGGGAACAGCCAATTTCCCTCTGGCCAGGGCGGTGGCCTATAGGAAGACGACCCAAGCAGGCCTCGATTTACCAGCTTTGCGTCTGAAGTTTTTGGCTATTTTCCTTAGCCAGAATTTTGGAAAATATGGCCAAGGGATTCTCCAAGAGGATGGCTTGGAGGGGTGGCTTGCCCTTTTCGCAAAGCACTGGGTCAACGAAAGCTGGGCAGAGAAGTGGTGGGGGGAGAAACCGGTGCCTTTTCTAGTGACAGCCGCCATAAAGCATGCTGGGCCTGATTTCCTGATAGAAGTCTATGGACAGATCCAACAAAATAAAGTACTGGCAAAGTGGTTCCGGGCTCAGAGAGGGGTCATTAAGAACCTAAAGCAGTTTGTTTACTGGGAGATGGTGGACGTGGTTTTCTTTCAGCCACAGATGGAAAAAAATGCCCGAAAAGAACATTTGTCCAATTATTTAAAAGAAACACCAGAAAAAATAGAATATTTCATGGACCGGAGGATTCCCTTTGGTCTGTGGGACATTCGATGGAGGTTTTACCATCAAATCTACTTTTTGAAGGGCAACCGACCGTGGCTGAAAGAAGAAGAAGGAGTTTGTCCCAGACTTCTCTGCCAGGAACATGCCTGTGTCACCGGAAGCAAGCCTAGGGAGACCACTGAGCATTTCGTCAGGGATTGCCCTTCAGCCAAAGAGACCTGGCAAAAAGTGGCCGTCGCTTTTGACTGGCCGGACTTGGCGCTTCAGCCTTGGGAGGCGGTGGCCTCTGGACTGGAGCCGGAGGGCGGGATCCGGGGGCCACGTCGACACCACGGCAGGAAGAGGAAGAGGGGTCAGCAGGGGGACACCCGGGAGGCCTTTTGGGATGTTCCTTGGTCAACGACAAGGTTGTGATGTCTCATGGGCCATGTAGTCCTGTTCCTAGTATTATTGTGACAGATGAAGAGGAAAACTTGGGTTTCCCACCGTTTCAGCCAGAATTGGAGCCCTTGCACCTGCAGGATATTTGCCCTCCAGAAGACAGCCAAACAAGCCTTGAGCAGAAATCTCCCCCATTTTCTCGCCGGGATTATTATAATCAACAAAGAGGCGCTCGCGAGGCGACTCGCCGGAGCGCCAGGATAGCTGCCAGACAATTAGATGATTAAGTCTGTTTCCCTTAGGAAACTTTAAGGAGTCAAGCATCAGGACACAGAATGGCTTTCGTTTCTTGTTCCCCAGAGAAAGTGTTCTTTGGCGGGAAAACAACATCCTATTTAGGTGTTTGCTCTCAAAGAAACCCTTGCGGAGTCAATTCGTCAGCTCGTGGAGTGAGATCGTGTGTAGACTTCGTACTCCAGTTCCCAGCTACTGAATCAAGTTCCCAGCCCTGCCTTGTTCCACGGATTTCTATGGACTCAGTTCTTGTTCCACGTTTGCCTTGTTTCAAGTTGGACCTTGCCTTGTCTTGCCTTGCCTTGCCTTGGTCCAGATCCGTCGTCGGCTGGGCTCAGTGCAGTCTGGGTGAGGGTGAACTACAACTCCCAAAATCAAGGTCCATTCCCCGAAACCCCGGCAGTGTGTTTAGTGGGTCCTGGGGCTCCTCAGCTGCAAGTTTGGTCCAGATCCGCCGTCGGCTGGGCTCAGTGCTGTCTGGGTGAGGGTGAACTACAACTCCCAGAGCAAAGGTCAATCGCCCTGAAACCAGGCCTGCGTGCACAGTTGGCTGTGCTGGGTCTGCGTGCCAGGCCGGGTCCAGACCCGCTGTCGCCCACATCAGGGCTCTCTGGGTAAAGGGAGAACTACAACTCCCAAAACCCCTGCAGTAGGTTCCCTGGGTGATGGAGCTTCTCTGTGCCAAGCTTGGTCCCACTCCCGGTCCATAGTCGGTGGTGGCGGTGGGGGGCGGGGGCGGTCAGGAAACAATCAGGGCCAGCTAACACTCCCCAACAAAGGATTCCCCCAGTGAGGGGATGGGATAGGGGATTCAAAAACATGCACATGTGAGTAGATCGATAGGTACTGCAAGTTGCTGAACTTGGCAGACCGAAAGCTTGATGGTTCTAATCCGAGGAGTGAGATGAGCTCCTGTTGTTAGCTCCAGCTTCTGCCAACCTAGCAGTCCAAAAACGTGCACATGTGAGTAGATGGATAGGTACTGCAACTTGCTGAACTTGGCAGACCGAAAGCTCGATGGTTCTAATTATTATCAATATTATATGTAGATACAATATATTATAATATTAGTATAATAATAATATAATATAATAATATATTATTGTATTATATATAATGTAATATATTATTATATTATATTAATAATATTATTAATGTTATATGTAGATACAATATAGTATAATATTGGTATAAAATAATATTATATAATAATATAATATAATATAATAATTTCAAGCCTTATTTAGTGCACTTTTGCCCAGTTCATTTTATGATTTTATTGCTGTATTTTAATCTGTGTTTTATTAATGATTGTGATTTTATTTTATGTCTTTTAATTTACATTTGCGCGTTGTTGGTTTTTTTTGGGGGGGGGGGGATATGATGTATTGTAAGTTTGTTTTTGTATTTGTAAGCTGCCCCGAGTCCTCCTGGGGAGATGGAGGCGGGGTATAAAAATAAAATAATAATAATAATTATTATTATTATTATTATTATTATTATTATTATTATTATATAATATTTCATAATATAATATATTATTATATTATATTAATAATATTATTATCAATATTATATGTATATACAATATATTATATTATTATGGTCTCAGGAAGCGAGTGTAGGTATTACAAATCCCATCATCCGTGGTCCATCCTCCCCCAATCTGTACCAGTCTGTAAAGGAGGTCACGGGAGTCCTGTCTGCCAAGTTTGGTCCAGTTCTGCCACTGGTGGGCTGTGGGAGTGGGAGCGATGGAAAGTACTGCAAATCCCATCATCCGATCAGGTCTTCTAAAAAGTGAAAGTTTTTCTTTAAATGTGATTCGGGAGTAAGAGCAAGGACATGACTGCATCCACCTGAGGCTAATGTGCTTCCTCCCCATATTAACCCTGAGATGAGTCACTCGGCTTCACTCTCGCCTCGGAATCCACCGGATTCTGTGAGTAGAACTTCTACGTTACCTTTGCATGTCTCATGTAACTATGTGCATTGTAAACAAACTTATAGCCACTGTATATATTATTACATATTATATATATATATATTCTATTATATTTTTTACATTTAATTTAATTTAGTTTACAGTATTTTTATTCCGCCCTTCTTTCTCACCCCGAAGGGGACTCAGGCGGATCACAATGTACACATACATGGCAAACATTCAATGCCTTGACATAGAACAGAGACAGAGACAAACGCAGGCTCCAAGCTGGCCTCGAACTCATGGTCAGAGTGATTTGTTGCAGCTGGCTGCTCACCAGCCTACGCCACAGCAAATATAAAATGTTTTTATATTTTATATATGTATTTATCAATTATCAATACACTTACAAATTGCATATTGTTATATACAGTAGAGTCTCACTTATCCAAGACTCGCTTATCCAACGTTCTGGATTATCCAATGCATTTTTGTAGTCAATGTTTTCAATATATCGTGATATTTTGGTGCTAAATTCGTAAATACAGTAATTGCAACATAACATTACTGCGTATTGAACTACTTTTCTGCCAAATTTGTTGTATAACATGATGTTTTGGTGCTTAATTTGTAAAGTCATAACCTAATTTGATGTTTAATAGGCTTTTCCTTAATCCCTTCTTATTATCCAACATATTCACTTATCCAACATTCTGCCAGCCTGTTTATGTTGGATAAGTGAGACTCTACTGTATTTTGTATATTAATATTTATATTATATAAAGTAGAGTCTCACTTATCCAACATAAACAGGCTGGCAGAACGTTGGATAAGCAAATATGTTGGATAATAAGGAGGGATTAAGGAAAAGCCTATTAAACATCAAATAAGGTTATGTAATACACAGCAGTGTTATGTAGTAATTACTGTATTTACAAATTTAGCACCAAAAAATGCATTGGATAATCCAGAACGTTGGATAAGCGAGACTCTACTGTATTACATATTACTGTATGTAGTATAAAATATAAATATTATATATTTTATCTATATTACATTAATAATATCTATGTTATATAATTATTATATTTATATTTACCATTATATATTTATTATATTTATATTTATAATGCATTTATATTTTAGGTCATGTATTTATTGTAATATTAATTATTACATAATATTTTTATATTTATTTTCATATTTACCATTCTGTATTTATTTATAATATCATTTTATATATTTGTTATATTTATATTATAATTCATTTATATTTTAGCTCATGTATTTATTGTAATATTAATTATTATATCATATTTTTATACTTACTATAAAAATATGATATAATAATATTTTATTTATTTATTATATTTATATTTACCACTAGCTTTGCCTGGCCATGCGTTGCTGTGGCTTCTGGGAATCCTTTGTTGGCCAGGTGGAATAGCAATGAATAGCCTTGCAGCCTCAAAGCCTGGCTGTTTCCTTCTTATGGGAATCCTTGTTTGGTGAGCTGGAATGCAACGGAATAGGCTTTCTGCTTGGAAACCTGGGAACTTGCATTCTAGGGGAATGGTTTTTTGGGCTGCTAGAATTGCAATGAATATCCTCGCAGATTCAAAGCCTGGCTGCTTGCTACCTTGTGGAATGCCTGGCTGGCCTTGGTTGGCATCTCGGTGTTTTGGACTACAACTCCCACAATTCCTAGGTCAGCTTGACCAACACTATCTCATAATGCGTTGCTGTGGCGTAGTCAATTGACCACCTTGATTAGAATGTAATGGCCTCGTAGCTTCAAAGCCTGGCTGCTTCCTGCCTGGGGGGAATTTTTGTTGGGAGGTGTTAGCTGGCCCTGGTTGTTTCCTGCCTTGAATTCCCCTGTTTTCAGAGTGTTGTAATAATAATAATAATAATAATAATAATAATAATAATAATAATAATAATAAAAACTGCCAACTGCAAAAGGCCACCCTACTGGGATCTGCTCGCATCATCCGAAAATACATCACACAGTCCTAGACACTTGGGAAGTGTTCGACTTGTGATTTTGTGATACGAAATCCAGCATATCTATCTTGTTTGCTGTGTCATAATAAAATAATAATAATATAATATACCGCCCTATCTCCCAAAGGGACTCAGGGCGGTTTCCAGTCATACAAACAAGTACATTACATAACCACATAATAAACATAATATTAAAGTAAGATAAAGATAAAAAGCTATACAATTAGATAATACAATAAATACAGTAGAGTCTCACTTATCCAATGTTCTGTATTATCCAAGGCAGTCTGCCTTTTAGTGGTCATTGTTTTGTAGTCAATGTTGCAACGTTTTGGTGCTAAATTTGTAAATACAGTAATTACTACATAACATTACTGTGTATTAAACTGACTTTTCTTTCAATTTATTGTAAAACATGATGCTTTGGTGCTCAATTTGTAAAATCATAATGTAATTTTTTGTTTAATAGGCTCTCCTTATTATCCAAGATTTTCACTTGCCCAATGTTCTCCCAGTCCGCACAGGCGCAGTTGGTGTTTGGGGGGTTTTCGGATTTTTTGGAGGGATGATGTGTTATGGAGTTGTGGTTGTGTTGTCGGAACCCAGCGGGGAGGACTCTGGGTTGTGTTGTCAAGTTTCGTGTTTCTGTGTTGTTTAGTTTTGTTGTTAACCTCTCCTCTAAAATGGTTAGAACACTTTTATTTATATAGATATTCAGGTCCAGAGGTCAGTGGTAGACCAGAGTGACTACTCAAAAACCTGCCTGTAATGAAGTATGAATTTTTGGTTTACAGATGTTATGTTTAATTGTGTGTTTGTGTTTTAAAAGGGTAAGTATTACAGTTATTGCCTCTCAGCACTCAGAGGCTGGTTGCCATGGAGAAGTAGGCGGAGCCAACTGCCTTTTGTTGAAGAAGTGCAGAGTTTAAAAAAGGGATTCAGTCTGTGCCCTGATGAGGCACAGGGAAGACTGATCCTAGGCTGAGGGGATCAAGGAGACTCAATTGTTCATTTTGAGTCGGTTTAAAATAAGTTTGGTGACTTATTTAATGTAGTCTGTGTCCTGGTAAGGAACAGAGAATCTGTGATCGTATATCACAGGGTGACTGCGGTTTAAAAGTGGCAGAGGAAGAAGTTCTAACTACTTTAAGCAAAAGAAGTGACACTTTAGGGAGTTTAACTCACTTCATTCTAGTATTGTAACTGTTAATAAAAGTGTCTCTAAGTGAGAAACAACATTGTAACCACAAAGCTCTGTGCCTGAATAAACTTGTTATTGTTCATCCAACATCTAAGCCTCTGTCGCATATATTATAAATCAAGTTGCATTACCATCTAAAGTGAATAAGAAGAAGAAAGAAAAAAAGTAAAAGGTCTCCTCTCTGAGTCTTTGGTGGTTGCATCTTCGCAAATTGGTGGCAGCGGTGGGATAAAAAGATTTCCCCGCCTGAAAGAACCTTAGTCGTTCTTAGTCCTTTGCAAACTGGTGGCAGTCGTTATACATTCTTTGCACTGCCCAAACCACCAGGTCTTCAATTCGCAGAAAATACACAGAAAGCCTTCCTTGTGGACCGTCTTCTTTCTTTCTTTCTTTCTTTCTTCCTTCTCCAGGCGGTCGTTGCTTGTCCCAAGAACCAAGGGTGGGCCGGAGGCGAGAAGCCCCTGAAGGCATTCAAGTCCCGAGACCCCCGCGCTGTGGCGAGCAGCCCACGGGCCGGCCCTTCGTCCTGGGACGGAAAGGGTGGCCAGGTGAGGAGCCCTCCCCCTCCTTGTGATTGACGCTGTCATGCTCTTCTTTTGTTATTGGAATCATAGAATCGAAGAGACCTCATGGGCTATCCAGTCCAACCCCATTCTGCCAAGAAGCAGGAAATTAAAATTAAAAATAAAAAGGCATTGCTTTACATAAAACGTGTGGGAACAATATGAGTATAGGAAAGTAGGAAAGAGTAATAAGCATGAAAGAAAAAAGAGAAAGAGGGAAGAAAGAAAGAAAGAAAAGGGGGGAAGGGGAAAAAGAGAAGAAGGGGGGGGGAAAGGGGGCCAGGAGGACAGGGGGGGAAAGGGGGGGATGTTTGTGACTTCCGTTCTTCTTCCTTCTGTTTAATTGCAAGTTGATTCTGAACTAAATACAGTAGAGTCTCGCTTATCCAAGGTTCTGTATTATCCAAGGCAGTCTGCCTTTTAGTCGTCATTGTTTTTGTAGTCAATGTTGCCATGTTTTGGTGCTAAATTCGTAAATACAGCAAGTACTACATAACACTACTGTGTATTGAACTGCTTTTTCTTTCAATTTGTTGTAAAACATGATGTTATGGTGCTTAATTTGTAAAATCATAACGTAATTTTATGTTTAATGGGCTTTTTGCTTGCTCCCTCCTTATTATCCAAGATTTTCACTTATCCAAGGTTCTGCCGGCCTGTTTAGCTTGGATAAGTGATATATATATATACACACACACATTCTATTCTATTCAATAATAATAATAATAATAATAATAATAATAATAATAATAATAATGATAATAATTTTTATATTGATATCTATATATATAAAAGAGTGATGGCATCACGGCAATTCACAAAACAACAAAAGTACAGGCCCCCCAACCTCAAAATTTGACAACACAACCCATCATCCACGCCTCAAGGTTGATACAACAAAAAGAAAAGAAAAATAAAGTCCTAATTAGAGGGAGAGCAATAATTGTTTTTATCCAATTGCTGCCAGTTTAGAGGGCTAATCTCTGCCCACTTGGTTGCCTAGCAACCAAGGGACAGCCAGGTTTCAGTTAGGGGACAGGCAGATTTAAGCCTCACTGAGGCTTCTTCCACAGATTATCTAATTTGCACTGGATTATATGGCAGTGTAGACTCAAGGCCCTTCCACACAGCTCTATAACCCATTTATAATCTTATATTATCTGCTTTGCACTGGATTATCTTGACTCCACACTGCCATATAATCCACTTCAGTGCATTTTATACAGCTGTGAAGAAGGGGCCTCATATAATCCAGTTCTAAGCAGATAATATAAGATTAGAAATATACAGTAGAGTCTCACTTATACAACGTAAACAGGCCGGCAGGATAAGTGAATATGTTGGATAATAAGAAGGGATTCAGGAAAAGCCAATTAAACATCAAATTAGGTAATCGTTATACAAATAAAGCACCAAAACATCATATTATACAACAAATTTGACAGAAAAAGTAGTTCCATGCGCAGTAATGCTATGTAGTATTTACAGTAGAGTCTCACTTATCCAACACTCGATTATCCAACGTTCTGGATTATCCAACGCATTTTTGTAGTCAATGCTTTCAATATACCGTGATATTTTGGTGCTAAATTCATAAATACAGTAATTTCTATATAACATTACTGTGTACTGAACTACTTTTTCTGTCAAATTTGTTGTCTAACATGATGTTTTGGTGCTTAATTTGTAAAATCATAACTTAATTTGATGTATAATAGGGTTATCCTTAATTCCTCATTATCCAACATATTCGCTTATCCAACGTTCTGCCGGCCCGTTTATGTTGGATAAGTGAGACTCTAATGTACTGTATTTACAAATTTACCACTAAAATATCACAATGAATTTAAAACACTGACTACAAAAACATTGATTATGAAAAGGCAGGCTGCGTTGGATAATCCAGAACATTGTATAAGCGAATGTTGGATAAGTGAGATTGTACTTTAATATGAAATAATTACTGGGATAGAATAATGCAGAACAATATAATCTCTAAAACCAGGACAGGAAATAAACAGGGGAATTCCAGACAGGAAACAATCAGGGCCAGCTAACACCTCCCAACCAAGTATTCCCATCATCAAAGTCTGGCACATCCTCTGTTTTCTCAGGGCCACAGACAGTAGAAGCACATAAAATATCGCAAACAACACCACTCTGAAAACAAGGGAATTCCAGACAGGAAACAATCAGGGCCAGCTAACACCTCCCAACAAAAAATTCACTCAGGGAGGAAACAGCCAGGCTTTAAAGCTGCAAGGCCATTACATCCTAATCATTTTTCCTAATTGCAGCATTCAAACTTGCCTCCAACAAACAAAAAAACCCAATCAGAAATATTGTATATTCACAACCTTTCGGAAATAATATCCCCTGATGGCGCAGCGTGTTAAAGCGCTGAGCTGCTGAACTTCTGGACTGAAAGGCCACAGGTTTGAATTGGGGGAGCGGAGAGAGCCCCCACTGTTAGCTCCAGCTTCTGCCAACCCAGAAGTTCGAAAACATGCAAATGTGAGTGCATCAATAGGTACTGCTCCGGCGGGAAGGTAACGCTGCTCCATGTAGTCATCCCACATGACCTTGGAGGAGTCTACGGACAACGCCGGCTCTTCGGCTTAGAAATGGAGATGAGCACCAACCTCCAGAGTCAGACACGACTGGACTTAATGTCAGGGGAAAACCTTTACCCTTTACCTTAACTACCACCAATTCCTCAATACTTTATTTCCCAGACCACCAGACTTCGCCACAGCAACGCGTGGCCGGGCACAGTTAGTTATATTATATTTATATTAAGGTAAAGGTTTTCCCCTGATGTTAAGTCCAGTCATGTCTGACTCTGGGGGTTGGTGCTCATCTCCATTTCTAAGCCGAAGCGTTGTCCATAGACTCCTCCAAGGTCATGTGGCCATTGGCATGGCTGCATGGAGCGCCATTACCTTCCCGCCGGAGCGGTACCTATCGATCTACTCACACTGGCATGTTTTCGAACTGCTAGGTTGGCAGGAGCTGGGGCTAACAGCGGCCGCTCTTGGGGTTTGAACCTGGGACCTTTCGGTCTGCAAGTTCAGTGCTTTAACGCACTTCGCCACCGGGGCTCCTTATATTTATATTATATTGTATTAATTTATATTATATTTATATTGATACAAAATAATAACTTCAAAAAATTGACCAGTCAGTCTTTTTTTTACCTACCATTATTTTCTTTTAATAAGAATGTTAGTTTGTCCATGGATAGTATACCGGATGGATAGTATACCGGATATAAAGGATTGGATGATTAAGAGGACCCGAAGCCCTTCCTCCCAACGGTCACTGCGAGCCCAGGCACGGGTCAGTTTTTCCTTGAGAGTGGTCATCTGACCTGCATTTAGCATTGACTCTGGGGATCTTGTATTTTAATAGTGTTTTATCTCTTTGTTTTCATGGTGTTGTGCGCTGCCTTGAGCCGCAAGGAGAGGCAGGTAATAACATTATTATTATTGTGATTATTGTTATGGATGGGATTTGGATGGTAAATATGCAAAATACAGTAATAATAATAAGTAGTAAAAATAATAATAGTAGTCCCTATTGGTATTTTTTTTACCATTATTATATGTACCCTTGGGTTTGAATAGTTACAGGATTTAATGTTCTCTTCTCTTTTCTGTATTTCCTGCAGGCAAACGTCCTGGAACGTGCCCGTGAAGCATATAGACTTCTGCCCTTTATATGCATTTAATTTCCCGTTCCGCCTCCTTTGCGCCGTTTGCTTGAGCCGCAAAACGCCAGCGTCCTGTCAGAATTCGTTAATGATGTTCTAATTTAATTTTAATTTTCATTGTTTTAAAGTTTGCATTTAATTTCCCGTTCCGCCTCCTTTGCGCCGTTTGCTGGAGACGCAAAACGCCAGTGTCCTGTCAGAATTCATCGTTAATGATGTTCTAATTTAATTTTAATTTTCATTGTTTTAAAGTTTGCATTTAATTTCCCGTTCTGCCTCCTTTGCGCCGTTTGCTGGAGACGCAAAACGCCAGCGTCCTGTCAGAATTCATCGTTAATGATGTTCTAATTTAATTTTAATTTTCATTGTTTTAAAGTTTGCATTTAATTTCCCGTTCCGCCTCCTTTGCGCCGTTTGCTGGAGACGCAAAACGCCAGCGTCCTGTCAGAATTCATCGTTAATGATGTTCTAATTTAATTTTAATTTTCATTGTTTTAAATTTTGCATTTAATTTCCCGTTCTGCCTCCTTTGCGCCGTTTGCTGGAGACTCAAAACGCCAGCGTCCTGTCAGAATTCATCGTTAATGATGTTCTAATTTAATTTTAATTTTCATTGTTTTAAAGTTTGCATTTAATTTCCCGTTCCGCCTCCTTTGCGCCGTTTGCTGGAGCCGCAAAACGCCAGCGTCCTGTCAGAATTCATTCCTGTCAGATTACTGTATTTATGTATTTAGCACCAAAATATCACAATATATTGAAAGCATTGACTACAAAAATGCGTTGGATAATCCAGAACGTTGGATAATCGAGTGTTGGATAAGTGAGACTCTACTGTAAATACTACATAGCATTAATGCGCATGGAACTACTTTTTCTGTCAAATTTGTTGTATAATATGATGTTTTGGTGCTTTATTTGTATAACGATTACCTAATTTGATGTTTAATTGGCTTTTCCTGAATCCCTTCTTATTATCCAACATATTCACTTATCCTGCCGGCGTGTTTACATTGGATAAGTGAGACTCTACTGTATATTTATAATCTTATATTATCTGCTTAGAACTGGATTATATGAGGCCCTTTCTTCACAGCTGTATAAAATGCACACTGAAGTGGATTATATGGCAGTGTGGAGTCAAGATAATCCAGTGCAAAGCAGATAATGTAAGATTATAAATGGGTTATAGAGCTGTGTGGAAGGGCCTTGAGTCTACACTGCCATATAATCCAGTGCAAATTAGATAATCTGTGGAAGAAGTCTAAGTGAGGCCTAAATCGGCCTGTCCCCTAACTGAAACCTGGCTGTCCCTTGGTTGCTAGGCAACCAAGTGGGCAGAGATTAGCCCTCTAAACTGGCAGCAATTGGATAAAAACAATTATTGCTCTCCCTCTAATTAGGACTTTATTTTTCTTTTCTTTTTGTTGTATCAACCTTGAGGCATGGATGATGGGTTGTGTTGTCAAATTTTGAGGTTGGGGGGCCTGTACTTTTGTTGTTTTGTGAATTGCCGTGATGCCATCACTCTTTTATATATATACTAGCTGTGCCCGGCCACGCGTTGCTGTGGCGAAGTCTGGTGGTCTGGGAAATAAAGTTTTGAGGAATTGGTGGTAGTTAAGGTCAAGGGTAAAGGTTTTCCCCTGACATTAAGTCCAGTCGTGTCTGACTCTGGAGGTTGGTGCTCATCTCCATTTCTAAGCCGAAGAGCCGGCGTTGTCCGTAGACTCCTCCAAGGTCATGTGGGATGACTACATGGAGCGGCGTTACCTTCCCGCCGGAGCAGTACCTATTGATGCACTCACATTTGCATGTTTTTGAACTTCTGGGTTGGCAGAAGCTGGGGCTAACAGTAAAGGCTCACTCTGGTCCCCCAATTCAAACCTGCGGCCTTTCAGTCCAGAAGTTCAGCAGCTCAGCGCTTTAACACGCTGCGCCATCAGGGGATATTATTTCCTAAAGGTTGTGAATATATAATATTTCTGATTGGTTTTTTTTGTTTGTTGGAGGCAAGTATGAATGCTGCAATTAGGAAAAATGATTAGGATGTAATGGCCTTGCAGCTTTAAAGCCTGGCTGTTTCCTCCCTGAGTGAATTTTTTGTGGGGAGGTGTTAGCTGGCCCTGATTGTTTCCTGTCTGGAATTCCCTTGTTTTCAGAGTGGTGTTGTTTGCGATATTTTATGTGCTTCTACTGTCTGTGGCCCTGAGAAAACAGAGGATTTGCCAGACTTTGATGATGGGAATACTTTGTTGGGATGTGTTAGCTGGCCCTGATTGTTTCCTGTGTGGAATTCCCCTGTTTATTCACTGTCCTGGTTTTAGAGATTATATTGTTCTGCATTATTCTATCCCAGTAATTATTTCATATTAAAGAAGAATCTCACTTATCCAACATTCGCTTATACAATGTTCTGGATTATCCAACGCAGTCTGCCTTTTCATAATCAATGTTTTTGTAGTCAGTGTTTTAAATTCATTGTGATATTTTAGTGGTAAATTTGTAAATACAATACAGTAGAGTCTCACTTATCCAACATAAACGGGCTGGCAGAATGTTGGATAAGCGAATATGATGGATAACAAGGAGGGATTAAGGATAAGCCTATTAAACATCAAATTAAGTTATGATTTCACAAATTAAGGACCAAAACATCATGTTAGACAACAAATTTGGAAGAAAAAGTAGTTCAATACACAGTAATTCTATGTAGAAATTACTGGATTTATGAATTTAGCACCAAAATATCACGATATATTGAAAGCATTGACTACAAAAATGCGTTGGATAATCCAGAACGTTGGATAAGTGAGACTCTACTGTAAATACTACATAGCATTACTGCGCATGGAACTACTTTTTCTGTCAAATTTGTTGTATAACATGATGTTTTGGTGCTTAATTTGTATAACGATTACCTAATTTGATGTTTAATCGGCTTTTCCTGAATCCCTTCTTATTATCCAACATATTCACTTATCCTGCCGGCCTGTTTATGTTGGATAAGTGAGACTCTACTGTATATTGATAATCTTATATTATCTGCTCAGAACTGGATTATATGAGGCCCTTTCTTCACAGCTGTATAAAATGCACACTGAAGTGGATTATATGGCAGTGTGGAGTCAAGATAATCCAGTGCAAAGCAGATAATGTAAGATTATAAATGGGTTATAGAGCTGTGTGGAAGGGCCTTGAGTCTACACTGCCATATAATCCAGTTAAAATCAGATAATCTGTGGAAGAAGCCTAAGTGAGGCCTAAATCTGCCTGTCCCCTAACTGAAGCCTGGCTGTCCCTTGGCTGGTTGCTAGGCAACCAAGTGGGCAGAGATTAGCCCTCTAAACTGGCAGCAATTGGATAAAAAAATTATTGCTCTCCCTCTAATTAGGACTTTATTTTTTTCTTTTTGTTGTATCAACCTTGAGGCGTGGATGATGGGTTGTGTTGTCAAATTTTGAGGTTGGGGGGCCTGTAGTTTTGTTGTTTTGTGAATTGCCGTGATGCCGTCACTCCTTTATATATATAGATATACATTATTTTCTTCTCTGAGGGCGGGGCGCCAGGAGGGAGCGAGGGAAGGAGAAAGGGCAGAAGCCACGCCTCCCGCCTTCGGGCGCCATCTTGGGGCCGGGCGGAAGTCCAACGAGAGCGGAAGGCTTCTGCTTCCTAGACGGGCGGTTCCTCACTTCCGAGCGGTTCCTCAATGGCGGCGGAGAGCTGAGGAGAGCGGGAAGCGGCAGGTAAGGCGGCCTTGGGCCTTCCCTCCGGCGTTTTGGACTACAACTCCCAGCATTCCCGGCCTCAAACCTTTTCCCCCTCAGCTTAAGCGGCTGAGGGGGAAAAGGAAAAGGCTTGAGGCCGGGAATGCTGGGAGTTGTAGTCCAAAACGCCCGAGGGAAGGCCTAAGTTTACTCGTGCCTCATCTATCTATATGACGTAATAATAATGTAATAATAAAGTAATGAACGACAATAACAAAGGCCACACAATAATGCCAGCATGAAATATCATAGTGATGACACATCCTCTCATAAGATAATGATAAATAACAAATCTTTTGGAAAACTGGGTTGCTGCTGCGAGTTTTCCGTGCTGCCAGGCCATCATGTCCCAGAAGCATTCTCTTCTGACGTTTCGCCCACACCTGTGGCAGGCCTCCTCGGAAGTGGGGAGGGCTGTTGCAAACGAGGCCAGTGGGGTTTATATATACAGTAGAGTCTCACTTATCCAAGCCTCGCTCATCCAAGTTTCTGGATTATCTAAGCCATTTTTGTAGTCAATGTTTTCAATACAGTATATCGCGATATTTTGGTGCTAAATTTGTAAACACAATAATTACTACATAACATTACTGCGTATTGAACTGCTTTTTCTGTCAAATTTGTTGTAAAACATGTTTTGGTGCTTAATTTGTAAAATCATAACCTAATTTGATGTTTAATAGGGTTTTCCTTAATGCCTCCTTATTATCCAAGATATTCGCTTATCCAAGCTTCTGCCGGCCCGTTTAGCTTGGATAAGTGAGACTCTACTGTATCTATATCTCTGTGGAATGATGTCCAGAGCGGGAGAAAGAAAGAGCGCTTGTCTGCCTGAGGCAAGTGGGAATGTTGCTATTAATCACCTGGTTATTATTGAATGGCCTTGCAGCTTCAAAGTCTGGCTGCTTCCTGCCTGAGGGGGATCCTTTGTTGAGAGGTGTCGTCTGGCCTTGATTGTTTTTACTCTGTGGTTTTTACTCCTACTTCCTTTCTCACCCCGAGTTTTAACCTAGTGTTCATGTGGCCCGCCCTTGGTTTTATTGTTCTTTTGATCTTGTTTAATGTAGTGTATATTTTCTTTTATTGTGTTGTTTAATGTGCTATGATTTGCTGTTCTATTATATTTTGTTATTTTGTATTGCTCTGGGCATGGCCCCATGTAAGCCGCCCCGAGTTCCCGTTGGGGAGATGGTGGCGGGGTATAAATAAAGATTATTATTAGTAGTATTAGTATTATTGTTTCCTAATGTAACAAGATGTATAAAGCACAATAATGGTTCAAAAAATACAATGTCCACCATATGTATATTAAAGCATCATATACATTTTACATTCACTAAATCAATGCCCAGTCCTATGGTATCATATAGGATAAACAATGCAAAAGTATCTTACTAAATATTATAAATCAGACATGAAGATATAAGTCTCTGCAGTCCTAGAAGGATTTCCTATGGACTCAATAGGCGTAAACATGGATTAGAGTAAAGCCAACTCAGTGTCTCTGCAGTTCTGGAAGGATTTCCTCGGGACTCCACTGAGTTAAATACAGGTATAGAAATGTATATTAGAGCATTTATATGTATATTAGACAGGGAAATGTATATGATGCTCTAATATACATATTGTGTACATCATATTTTTTGAAGCATTATTGTGCTTTATACATCTTGTTACATTGTTTAGAATAGACATCTGTGTTTATCTAGAACCTGATTGTTTCCTGCCTGGAATTCCCCTGGTTTTGAGTGTTGTTCTTTATTTACTGTCCTGATTCTAGAGTTTTTTAATACTGAGGCCAGATGTTGTTCATGTTCATGGATTCCTCCTTTCTGTTGAAATGGTCCATGTGCTTCTTGTAGCCTGATGTGGTGGTTGTGAGAGTGGTCCGGCATTTCTGTGTTCTCAAATAATAACCTGCTGCGTCCAGGTTGGTTCACCAGGCGCTCTCCTCTGGCTGCGTGAGCCTGCCATGCCTTTCGTGTTCCCTGATTCACGCCTAACCCCAGCCTTTGATCATGTTCAGCTTGTTGTCCACAAAGGCTCCAAGATCTTTTCCACATGTGAAGTCTGTCATCCTGTACCTTTGCATTTCTTTTTTTCTGCTCGAGGGTATCTTACACTCTTACATTTGGCCTTGTTGAAATTCGTTTTGTTATTTTTGGCCACTCAGCTCTCTAACTTGTAGAGGTCACTTTGCACCCTGACCCTGTCCTCTGGAGTATTCGCTCTCCCTCCCAATTTGGTCCCACCAGCACACTTGATAAGAAGCAGGCCCTCTAAACCTTCATCCAAGGCACTAATTGAAGACGTGGAGCAGAACTGGGCCCAGGACCGAACCCTGCTGATGGCACTCCACTAGTCGCTTCTTCCCAGGATGAAGAAGAGGAACCATTGGGGAGAAGACCCTTTGAGTTTGGTCCCTTAACCAATTCCAGGTCCACCTAAGAGTAGCCTTGCTTAGCCCATGTTGTACTAGTTTACTTCCAAGAAGGCCATGGAATCAAGACATGTTCCACCCAAAGCATTCCCTGCATCTACCAAGCTTGTAACTGTCGAAAAAATTGATACGGTGGGTCTGGCATGGCTTGTTTTTGAGAACTCCATGCTGACGTTTAGTGATCACAGCATTCCTTTTCCAAGGAAATACGGTTTTGGCTCACCTTGTTATTGTTTAATAAGCCTCACCCTTGATATGGGGAGATCCTCGGACCACGAGGCCACCCCTTCTGCTTTGTGTACAGTTATCCCTGCTTAGTGTGGACCGACCCCCTGTAGTAACAGAGACTGCTTAAGGATTGCTTTTGTCAATATTCTTATGATTATTTTTGCAAATATTTCTGTCAACACTTTTATGAATATCTAGTATTTAGAGTCATCTGTTTACCCTTTAGTACAATGGAAACTTTGTAAATGCTATTTAATATTGGACACTTGTGATTCAATTTTCTACTCTGTTAAGTTAAAAAGAAAAGAAAAGTAGGAAAGGGAGAGTAATGATAGAAATAAAAGAGAAAAAAATATATTTTGTTTTTGACTTCCTGGTATCTTGAGTTCTTACTCTTTTCTTACTTTTTAAATGTTCTTTTTCTCCCTCCCTCCCTTCCTTCTTCGGACTTTTCTTTGCGTCTTCTTCTTTTCAGGTCAAGATCTTTTTGTTCTTTTGTTTGAGATATTCAGTTACTTGTTTCCAGTCTGTTTCTTTCATTTTCATTCCCTTATTCTTTGACATGAGGAAAGTAACTCTGTCCATATTTCTGATCTCTAGTATTTTTGTTATCCATGTATCTTCTTCCGGTATTTCATCTTATTTTCCATACTCTTGCATAACATATTCTTGCAGCCGTAGTCATTAGAAATAATAATTTATCTGTGTTTTTTTCTATCTTCATCTCATGTATTCCTAGTAAGAAGGTTTCTGGTCTCCATGGTATTTGTATTTCTAAGATTTTCTGAATCTCACTCTGTATTTTTTTCCAAAATTTCTTCGCTCTGTCACATGACCACCATAAGTGGAAGTATGTTCCATCTTTTTCTTTGCATTTCCAGCAACCTGTCTTTGTGTTGTTTTAACATTTTCCAAGCTTCTTAGGAGTCATATACCATCTATATGCTGTTTTTAAACAATTCTCTTTCAGTTCTGTGGTGTATGTGTACCTTAATTTCTTTCTCCAAATTTTTTCCCATTCTTATTTCCTGATGGTTCTTCGGATATTTTCTTTCCACCTTTTCATTTAGTTTTTTTCTTCCCTCCCTGCGATATCCCATTCTAATAACTTTTTATAGATTTTTGATGTCATTTTCTTCTCAGATTTCATTATATCATCCCAAAAGTTGATTTCTTCTGTGAATCCTAATTTTTTATCTTTTTTATATCTTTCTTTCATTTGCCAGTATTAGTACCACAAGATCCTTTGGTTTATTATATTTAATTCCTGTTGTGACTTCCTTATCATCTTGCTTCCTTCTTTTTTTAAAATTTCTTTTTATTTAGGCCAATCATTCCACCCCAGGACCTTTCTTTGCCCTGCTTCCAATGGGAATAACCATAATGGTGTTTTTCGTATTATCCCATACTAGCTTGGGGACCTGGCGGTACCCGGGTTATTTGAAGAAGGCATTATTTGTATTTGAATCTTTGGTATTCTCAGTTTGGAGTGGGTGAACTACAATTCCCAGAATCCTGGTTCAGTCCTCCCCAAACCCTGCCAGTATTCAAAGTTGGCCATTTTGGGTCTGCGTCCCGGGTGTGGTCCAGATCAGTCGTTGTCTGGACATTTTTAAATATTTAAATATAATATAATATTTTAATATTATATTCTTATATTTAAATATTTTATATTTTAATACATTACAATATTTTAATATTATATTACATTCTTATATTTAAAATATTTAATACTAATACTAATAATAATAATAACTTTATTATTATACCCTGCCCCATCTCCCCGAAGGGACTCGGGGCGGCTTACATGGGGCCATGCCCGAACACAACAGTATAAAAACAAAAGCAAAACAATAAAGCAAATCAATCAACAATAAAACATCAACATTGATAAAAACAGTCATAAAAGGTCAACATACAAAATAAAATGTTAAAATCATGAGTTGAATTCACGGATCTGGGCCAAGATGCAAAATGTGTCGAAGTCATCAGGGAGGGGTAATTACCCAGCTGGCGTAGTCATTAAAGTGCTAAGTATAATACTGAGAAGGCATACCTGAGGGTCTATTGCTAAGTAGGCAAACAGGTCGATCCTGCAGGGATCACTCATCAAAGGCCTTCTGGAAGAGCCAGGTTTTCAGGCTCCTCCGAAAGGAGAGGAGGGTGGGGGCCTGCCTGTTCTCCCTGGGGAGCGGGTTCCAGAGCCCGGATGGGGGCCATGATGGAGAAGGCCCTCTCCCTGGTCCTCACCGACCGCGACTGCGAGGGTGGTGGAAGCGAGAGGAGGGCCTCCCCCGACGAGTGAAGGGATCGTGCGGGTTCATAGGGGGAGATGCGGTCTCGAAGGTAGGTGGGTCCCAGACCGTTTAGGGCTTTGTAGGTAAGAACCTGCACCTTGAATTGGGCTCGGAAAATAAACGGTAGCCAGTGGAGCTCCTTAAACAGTGGCATTGAACAGTGACTCTACATGGTTGCTATGGGGGCCATGAAGTCCTGAGCCGCTCCAGTAAGGATGGTCTCAGCATGGACATTGAAGTCCCCCAGTACAATAAGCCGTTGGTACAGTAGAGTCTCACTTATCCAACATTCTGGATTATCCAACGCATTTTTGTAGTCGATGTTTTCAATAAATTGTGATATTTTGGTGCTAAATTCATTAATTCAGTAATTATTACATAGCATTACTGCATATTGAATTACTTTGTCAAATTTGTTGTATAACATGATGTGTTGGTGCTTAATTTGTATAATCATAACCTAACTTGATGTTTAATAGGCTTTCCCTTAATCCCTCCTTATTATCCAACATATTTGCTTATCCAACGTTCTGCCGGCCCGTTTATATTGGATGAGACTCTACTGTACTCCACCGCCAGGCCCAAGACCACCCCCGCTTGCTCAGGGAGACTAGTACAGTGGGGTGGTCTGAATTCTAACAGAATCCCTAATCTGTCTTGGTCACCTACCCTCAGTGGACACATTCAGCCAAGGTTGACTACGGGATGGGGCCCCTGGTCAAGGGGATGGAATCCTTATAGACCACTGTGACGCCGCCTCCCCGCCCTCCAGATCTTGATTGGTGCTGCACGGCATAACCTGGCGGACAAAGCTGGATGAAGTTGCCCCCCTCCCCAGCCTCGTCCAGCCAGGTCTCCGTTATACAAGCCAGGTCTGCCCGCTCATACAGGATGAGGTCCTGGATAATCGCCGATTTTCCATTTACAGACCTGGCGTTCAACAGCACCACCTTTAGTCCGGAGGGACCGCCAACCTGGGTACCCAAGTTTATCATGTCTGGAGGCCGCTTTAAAACTACAAGAACTCTTACCTATCCGAACGTATCTCCTCCTATGAGCCCATGAGAACTTTAAGATCGTCTGAGGAGGCCCTGCTCTCGGTCCCACCTGCCTCACAAGTGCGGCTGGTGGGAACGAGGGACAGGGCCTTCTCGGTGGTGGCTCCTCGGCTGTGGAACTCCCTCCCCAGTGACATCCGGCAGGCTCCATCCCTTCTGAGTTTCAGAAAAAAGGTAAAGACCTGGCTCTGCGAACAAGCGTTTAATGAATGCATTATGATGGCTTTAACTCGGTCCGGACTAAGGTTTACGTGCAAGGTTTATGTGGACGAATGGATTAAATATTTTATTATACTGTTTTCAATGTATTTATTGGAGTGTTTTAAATTGATTGTTTTAATTGCTATGTTTTATTTTTCTACTGTATACCGGCATTGAAATTGCCAGATTGTGAGCCGCCCTGAGTCCCTTCGGGTGAGAAGGGCGGCATATAAATAATGGAAATAAATAAATAAATAAACTCTCTTCCTTTCCCTAGGCCGAATTAATTTAGGCTTCTGTTTCCCATATTTCCCCCTCCTCTGAGTTACTTCTATGGGGGCTCCTTGGATAATGGAAGACCACCCTCCCTCTAGATGGTCCATCGTGGAGTTGGCGCTAGCATTTAGGTATGGGCAAGAATCATGTTTGTGCTGTGCCATACTCCAGGCTCCTTTAAAAAACCACTCTTTCCTTCCCCCAATCCCCCACCTTGGGAGTTACCAAGTGAGCTCACACCTAAAACACACCTAAATCCAAGTGAGCTCACCGGATCCTGGACCAGAGCCTGGCTGCTGTGATGGACTGGATGAGGGCTAATAAGTTGAAGCCACACCCTGACAAGACAGAGGCCCTAGCGGTCAGTTGTGAGGCCGACCAGGGAGTAGGGTGGCATCCTGTGCTCAAAGGGGCTACACTCCCCCTGAGGACCCAAGTCTGCAGCCTAGCGGTCCTCCTGGACTCAGCATTGAAAAACGTGACTTGGTCCATGCTTTACTTACATCCAGGATGGATTACTGCAGTGCACTCTACGTGGAGCTGCCTTTGAAGACAGCTTGTAAACTGCAATTGGTGCAGAGTTTGTCAGCCAGGTTACTAACCGGGGCCAGCTATAAGGGAGAACATCACGCCCCAATTGAAGCAGCTTCACTGGCTGCTGATAAGTTTACGTTCCCTATTGAAAGCACAGGTTATTATTACCTACAAAGACCTACACGATTTGGATCCAGCCTATCTTTGTGACCGCATCTCCCCCTATGAAATGGTGAGGGCTCTAAGATCTGCCGGGGAGGCCCTTCTCGGTCCCGCCTCCATCTGAAGTGCGGTTGGTGGAGACGGGGGAGAGGGCCTCCTCGGTGGTAGAATCATAGAATCATAGAATAGTAGAGTTGGAAGAGACCTCATGGGCCATCCAGTCCAACCCCCTGCCAAGAAGCAGGAAATCGCATTCAAAGCACCCCCGACAGATGGCCATCCAGCCTCTGCTTAAAAGCCTCCAAGGAAGGAGCCTCCACCACGGCCCCGGGGAGAGAGTTCCACTGTCGAACAGCCCTTCTCACAGTGAGGAAGTTCTTCCTGATGTTCAGGTGGAATCTCCTTCCTTTCCTGTAGTTTGAAGCCCTTGTTTCCTTGTGTCCTAGTCTGCAGGGCAGCAGAAAACAAGCTTGTTCCCTCCTCCCTATGACTTCCCTTCACGTATTTGTACATGGCTATCATGTCTCCTCTCAGCCTTCTCTTCTGCAGGCTAAACATGCCAAGCTCTTTAAGCCGCTCCTCATAGGGCTTGTTCTCCAGACCCTTAATCATTTTAGTCGCCCTCCTCTGGACGCTTTCCAGCTTGTCAACATCTCCCTTCAACTGTGGTGCCCAAAATTGGACACAGTATTCCAGTTGTGGTCTGACCAAGGCAGAATAGAGGGGGAGCAGGACTTCCCTGGATCTAGACGCTATTCCCCTACTGATGCAGGCCAGAATCCCGGATGGTGGCCCCCATCGCTGGAACACCCTCCCCAGGGAACTCAGGCAAGCCCCCACACTACAGCACTCTCAGAAAGAGCTAGAAGCTTGGCTTTTTCAGCAGGTCTTTCATAACGTTTAGGATAATAGCCAGACTGATTCCCAATTACTGTAGCATTTTCTATCCATATTTTGATGGGTACACAGTGTCAGGGGATGCTGGGATAGGGAGTTAAATCGATCATCCGTCACCCTGACTGTTTTGATGAGTCAGTTCTCTCCGTCTGCTCACCCAAAGGACCACTTATTTATTTATTTATTTACAGTATTTATATTCCGCCCTTCTTTCTCACTCCGAAGGGGACTCAGGGCGGATCACATCTATATATATAATAGAGTGATGGCATCAGGGCAGTGGACAAAACAACAAAACTACAGGCCCCCCAACCTCGAAATTTGACAACACAACCCATCATCCACGCCTCTAGGTTGATACAACAAAAAGAAAAGAAAAATAAAGTCCTAATTAGAGGGAGAGCAATAATTGTTTTTATCCAATTGCTGCCAGTTTAGAGGGCTAATCTCTGCCCACTTCGTTGCCTAGCAACCAAGGGACAGCCAGGTTTCAGTTAGGGGACAGGCCGATTTAGGCCTCACTTAGACTTCTTCCACAGATTATCTAATTTGCACTGGATTATATGGCAGTGTAAACTCAAGGCCCTTCCACACAGCTATATAACCCATTTATAATCTTATATTATCTGCTTTGCACTGGATTATCTTGACTCCACACTGCCATATAATCCACTTCAGTGTGCATTTTATACAACTGTGAAGAAAGGGCCTCATGTAATCCAGTTCTGAGCAGATAATATAAGATTAGAAATATACAGTAGACTCTCACTTATCCAACATAAACAGGCCGGCAGGATAAGTAAATATATTGGATAATAAGAAGGGATTCAGGAAAAGCTGATTAAACATCAAATTAGGTAATCGTTATACAAATTAAGCACCAAAACATCATATTATACAACAAATTTGACAGAAAAGGTAGTTCCATGCGCAGTAATGCTATGTAGTAATTACAGTAGAGTCTCACTTATCCAACACTCGCTTATCCAACGTTCTGGATTATCCAACGCATTTTTGTAGTCAATGTTTTCAATATATCATGATATTTTGGTGCTAAATTCATAAATACAGTAATTACTACATAGCATTCCTGCGTATTGAACTACTTTTTCTGCCAAATTTGTTGTCTAACATGATGTTTTGGTGTTTCATTTGTAAAATCATAACCTAATTTGATATTTAATAGGCTTTTCCTTAACGCCTCCTTATTATCCAACATATTCGGTTATCCAACATTTTGCCAGCCCACTTATGTTGGATAAGTGAGACTCTACTGTACTGTATTTACAAATTTACCAGTAAAATATCACAATGAATTTGAAACACTGACTACAAAAACATTGATTATGAAAAGGCAGACTGTGCTGGATAATCCAGAACATTGTATAAGCGAATGTTGGATAAGTGAGATTCTACTTTGATATGAAATAATTTCTAGGATAGAATAATGCAGAACAATATAATCTCTAAAACCAGGACAGTAATAAAGAAATAAAGAAATAAAGAAAGTAAATAAAGCAAGGAAATTGGAAATTCCACAAAGGAAACAATCAGGGCCAGCTAACACCTCCCAAGAAAGGATTCTTCCAGAAAGGAAGCTGAGAAGGCAGTGAAACACTATGTATTACCAAAGTCGTTATTATTACTATCATTACTATCCTTACTATTATTATTATTATTATTATTATTATTATTATTGTGTTGCGGTCAACCGTGAAAATGAATACAATCTGGCTCCAAGTATTCAAAAACACTAAAATCAGAATATAAAAAAATTAATGTGGTATAATAAAACAGAACAATACAATCTCTAAAATCAGAACACTAAATAAAGAACAACACTCTGAAAATAGGGGAATTCCACACAGAAAACAATCAGGGCCAGCTAACACCTCCCAACAAAGGATTCCCATCATCAAAGTCTGGCCAATCCTCTGTTTTCTCAGGGCCACAGACAGTAGAAGCATATAAAATATCGCAAACAACAGCACTCTGAAAACAAGGTAATTCCAGACAGGAAACAATCAGGGCCAGCTAACACCTCCCAACAAACAAATCACTCAGGGAGGAAACAGCTAGGCTTTAAATCTGCAAGGCCATTACATCCTAATCATTTTTCCTAATTGCAGCATTCATACTTGCCTCCAACAGACAAAAAAAAAACAATCAGAAATATTGCATATTCACAACCTTTAGGAAATAATGCCCCCTGATGGCACAGCATGTTAAAGCGCTGAGCTGCTGAACTTCTGGACCGAAAGGCCGCAGGTTTGAATTGGGGGAACTGACAGAGCCCCCACTGTTAGCCCCAGCTTCTGCCAACCCAGAAGTTCAAAAACATGTAAATGTGAGTGCATCAATAGGTACTGCTCCGGTGGGAAGGTAACGCCGCTCCATGCAGTCATCCCACATGACCTTGGAGGAGTCTACGGACAACAACGGCTCTTCGGCTTAGAAATGGAGATGAGCACCAACCCCCAGAATCATACATGACTGGGCTTAATGTCAGAGGAAAACGTTTACCCTTTACCTTAACTACCACCAATTCCTCAATACTTTATTTCCCAGACCACCATTCTTCGCCACAGCAACGCGTGGCCGGGCACAGCTAGTTACACATATAAGGCAAACATTCAATTCCTTAACATAGAACAAAGACAAGACAAACACCGGGCCTCGAACTCATGACCTCTTGGTCAGAGTGATTTGTTGCAGCTGGTTGCTCAACAGCCTGCGCCACAGCAGCAAAAGTGGCACCAACAAAACGACAGCTCAGTCGTTGTTTTACTGCTGATCCCAGCAGGTCTAATTACTTTATTTTACAAGTTATTTACAATTACTGAAAGCCATACCTCTCCGGACACATGGCACTTCTTCTCCGCTCCCCTCGGCTGTTATCTGTACCAGCTGGCACCTCCTGCATTCCTCAGTTCATGATGAAAGTTCCGGTCAGACGGTTCAAACAGAAGGCCTGACCCATTGGTTCTGTGGGAGGTCAATCAAGCTGGCTTGTGCTTAATCCATGCACTGCTGGGATGCTCTGCCGGAAACACACAGTTGCAAACACCAAACAGCATAACTTGATAGAACATTTCACTCTGACAACAGAACACACTAACACACAGCTGGGATGCTAAAATGATTGTATGGACCTTTTAATCAATGGCTATAGCCGTATTCTACTGGTTTTATTTGCTTATGTAAATTATGTATGTTTGATTTTATGTAAACTTGATATTAATTTTAATGTTGATGTATTGCACTTTATATGTTGTAAGGCACCAGTGTGTGCTATTATGTAAGCCACCTCGGGTTCCTATGGGAGACGGTGGTGGGGTATAAATAGAGTTGATTACTATTATTATTATTATTATTATTATTATTATTATTATTATTATTATTATTACATTGAGAAAGCAGCCATCTTGGATATTGGGAGAAGGGATTCGTTAAGAAGTCAGCCATCTTGGATATTGGCAGGAGGAATATATTGAGAGGCTGGCCATCTTACATATTGAGAGGGAGGAATACATTAATAAGTCGACTAATGTGGATATTAATATACAGTAATAATAATAATAATAATAATAATAATAATAAGTTTATTTATATCCCACCTCCATCTCCCTCGAAGGGGACTTGGGGCGGCTTACAGCAAAATCAGATACAAAACAATGATAAAATAAAATATGAAACATCAAAGAACAATAATAATAACCAATAATATATACACAGCAGCCGAAAAAACACAATGCGGTATTAAAACATCGAATTAAAAACAATGAGGTTGCAATAGCGGATAAGCAAGGTGCACATTATGAGTTACAAATTTTAAATAGATAAGGTGCAATAGATTCATTTAAGATCACATTGGGTAGAGAGGAGCTCTGAATTAATCAGGAAAAGAGCGACTAGTACAAAAGGTTGAGGAGTATAATTGTAATTATGATGGGGATGGGCGGTCTTAGCCAAAGACTTGGGTGAAAAGCCAGGTTTTCAGGCTCTTCCGAAACGCCAACAAGGTGGGGGCTTGCCTGATCTCCCTAGGCAACGAGTTCCAGAGCCGGGATGGGGGCCACCACAGAGAAGGCCCTCTCTCTCTCGTCCCCACCAACCGCGCTTGTGACACTGGCGGAAGCGAGAGGAGGGCCTCCCCCGATGACCGAAGAGACCGTACAGGTTCGTAGGGGGAGAGACGATCCCGAAGGTAGATGGGTCCCAAACCGTTCAGAGCTTTATAGGTAATCACCTGCACTTTGAATTGGGTCCGGTAAATAAACAGCAGCCAGTGGAGCTCCTTAAATAGGAGTGTTGACCGCTCTCTGTATTGGGCTCCCGTCAAAACCAAGGCTGCTGAGCGTTGAACTAATTGAAGTTTCCGGGCCGTCTTCAAAGGCAGCCCCACGTAGAGTGCATTGCAATAATCCAATCTAGAGGTAACTAGTGCGTGGACCACCATGGCCAAGTCAGACTTCTCGAGGTACGGTCGCAGCTGGCGCACAAGTTTCAGTTGTGCAAAGGCCCTCCCGGCCACCGCCAACACCTGAGCCTCAAGTGTCAGCCCCGAGTCCAGGAGGACCCCCAAGCTGCAATGGACCTGCGCCTTCAGGGGGAGTGCGACCCCATCAAGCACAGGTTGCCACCCAATACCCCAATCAGACTTACAACTGACCTGGAGGACCTCTGTCTTGACGGGATTAAGCTTCAGCTTATTCACCCTCATCCAGCCCATCACAGCCACCAAGCACTGGTCCAGTATCTGGGGGGCTTCCTTGGAGTTTGGTGGAAAAGAGTAGTAGAGTTGGGTGTCATCTGCGTAGAGATGGCACCGCACTCCAAAACTCCGGATGACCTCTCCCAGCGGTTTCATGTAGATGTTAAAAAGCATGGGAGACAGAATGGAACCTTGCGGGACCCCACAGGTCAATGGCCAGGGGTCCGAGCAGGTGTCCCCCAGCTTCACCAACTGGGAACGGCCCTCCAGGAATTCATTGAGAAGTCAGCCCCCTTGAATATTGTGATTCATTAAGTAGTCTGCCATCTTGGATATTGGGAGAATGAGACATGAAGAAGTCACCATCTTGGATATCAGGAAAAGGCAGCTATCTTAAGTATTGGGAGAGGAAATATGGAGAGGGCGGCCGTCTTGAATATTGAGAGAGGAAGGGATAGATTAATAAGTCTGGTTTTCGTCTCCTTTGTCTGGCAGGTACCTCTGAATGAACCTTATGAAGAAGATCCTGTGAGAGCTTTGCCCTAGGATGTCTTAGGACTGAAATGAAGGGTCACTGCACTGGCACAAACAAGGAATAAGTAGGAGAAAGGCATATTTCAAGCGATATACTTGAAGGAAAGGGAAGATTGTGCTGTTAAAAGAGGGGCTTGGGGACGAGACCAGAAGGCTACGGCAATACAAAAACCAAGAAGAGGAAATCTTGTGTTGTTCATATCTGTAACCTTCTGGCATAATATTTGAATCAGAAATCAAAAAGAATGGAAAATCTTCATCCCTGTTCCACATCCACATCGCATACAGAGGAGAAGCTGCATAAGTGTATGGACTGTGGGAAATGTTTCATGCATAGAAGTTCTCTTACTAAACATCAGGAAACTCACGCAGGAGAGAAGCCATATACATGTCTGGAATGTGGAAAGAGCTTCAGTCAGAGTGCACAGTGGAGTTCCCATCAAAGGACCCACACAGGAGAGAAGCCATATACATGCACGGACTGTGGAAAGAGCTTCTGTGAGAGTGGACAGCTGTGTTCCCATCAAAGGACCCACACAGGGGAGAAGCCATATACATGCATGGAATGTGGAAAGAGCTTCAGTCGGAGTGACCATCTGCGTTCCCATCAAAGGACCCACACAGGAGAGAAGCCGTATCAATGCACAGAATGTGGAAAGAGCTTCAGTAGGAGTGGACAGCTGCGTGCCCATCAAATGTCCCACACAGGGGAGAAGCCATATCAATGCATGGAATGTGGAAAGAGCTTCAGTCAGAGTGGAGGTCTGTGTTACCATCAAAGCATCCACACAGGGGAGAAGCCATACCAGTGCATGGAATGTGGAAAGAGCTTCAGTTTGAGTGGACAGCTGAGCCTCCATCAAAGGACCCACACAGGGGAGAAGCCACATAAATGCAAAGTATGTGGAAAGAGCTTCAGTTTGAGTGGACAGCTGAGCCTCCATCAAAGGACCCACACAGGGGAGAAGCCACATAAATGCAAAGAATGTGGAAAGAGCTTCAGTCACAGTGGAACCCTGTATTCCCATCAAAGGACCCACACAGGGGAGAAGCCATATCAATGCATGGAATGTGGAAAGAGCTTCATTTGGAGTAGAGATTTCCGTATCCATCAAAGGACGCACACAGGGGAGAAGCCATATCAATGCATGGAATGTGGAAAGAGCTTCAGTCGGAGTGGAGATCTGCGTACCCATGAAAGGATCCACACAGGGGAGAAGCCGTATCAATGCACAGAATGTGGAAAGAGCTTCAGTAAAAGTGGATATCTGCGTTCCCATCAAAGGACCCACGCAGCAGAGCAGCCGTATAAATGCATGTTTTGTGGAAAGGGCTTCAGTCAAAGTGGACCGCTGCGTTCCCATCAAATGATCCACACAGGGGAGAAGCCGTATCAATGTATGGAATGTGGAAAGGGCTTCATTCAGAGGGGAAATCTGCGTTCCCATCAAAGGATCCACACACGGTTAGAGGAAGAGACCCTAACCCTATTTAAAAAATCCCCCAAACAAGAGTCCCATCCCTCCATAGGCAGGCAAAGAATGGGAGAATGAAAGCACAAAGGAAGGCCACCACCTTGTTCTCTTTCTTTCATGGACAGCCGTCTGTGTGGATTGATTGCTGGTGCGGGCAGGTCTCCCACAGAGGAGGACTCTTCTCGCTATTGCAGCCTTTTTTGAAGGGGTTAATTTGACCTCTTCCTCCTCAAGAAAAGTATCCCAGACTTCTCGGATGATCTGTGAAGGCTTGCTGAAATAGGAGCAGCGGAGATATTATGGTAAAGATTAGCTCTTTGGGAGCAGATAACGGCATTCCTTCGTACTGTTGTCCTGGATCTTGGCTCTGCTGCCTCGGTTTCAAATTCTGGACTCTGGCCTTGTTCCTGTCACCCTGCGCTGTTGGAAACAGGCAACCTTCTCAAGCCTCCTCTGTTTAGTAATTTTAGTAATTAAGGAGAAGCCTATTAAACACCAAATTAGGTTATGATTTTACAAATTAAGCACCAAAACATCATGTTATACAATACATTTGACAGAAAAAAATAGTTCAATATGCAGTAATGCTACGTAGTAATTACTGTATTTACAAATTTAGCACCAAAATATCAAGATGTATTGAAAGCATTGACGACAAAAATGCGTTGGATAATCCAGAACGATAGATAAGCGAGTGTTGGATAAGTGAGACTCTACTGTATGTGTTTTTTGAACACTAAACAACACTTCTAAAGACCTTACCAGCAGTCTTACAGACAAAAACATCTCAACAGAGGAACGGATAAAACTGATTTGTTAAGACAGCCTTAATGATTAGAGAACAATAGACTAGAGTTGTGCCATTTTTTGGCAGAAAAAATGGAAATCAAAGATACAGAATGGGGGATGCCTGGCTTGACAGCAGTGTGTGCGAAAAAGACCTTGGGAGTCCTCGTGGACAACAAGTTAAACATGAGCCAACAATGTGATGCGGCAGCTAAAAAAGCCAATGGGATTCTGGTCTGCATCAAGAGGGGAATAGCGTCTAGATCCAGGGAAGTCCTGCTCCCCCTTATTCTATTCTGCCTTGGTCAGACCACACCTGGAATCACACTGAGTCCAATTCTGGGCACCACAATTGAAGGGAGATGTTGACAAGCTGGAAAGCGTCCAGAGGAGGGCGACTAAAATGATCAAAGGTCTGGAGAACAAGCCCTATGAGGAGCGGCTTAAAGAGCTGGGCATGTTTAGCCTGCAGAAGAGAAGGCTGAGAGGAGACATGATGAGAGCCATGTACAAATACGTGAAGGGAAGTCATAGGGAGGAGGGAGGGAGCTTGTTTTCTGCTGCCCTGCAGACTAGGACATCATGGCTTCAAACTACAGGAAAGGAGATTCCACCTGAACATCAGGAAGAACTTCCTCACTGTGAGAAGGGCTGTTCGGCATTGGAACTCTCTCCCCCGGGCCATGGTGGAGGCTCCTTCTTTGGAGGGTTTTAAGAAGAGGCTGGATGGCCATCTGTCGGGGGTGCTTTGAATGCGATTTCCTGCTTCTTGGCAGAATGGGGTTGGACTGGATGGCCCATGAGGTCTCTTCCAACTCTACGATTCTATGATTCTATGATTCATTGTTTGAGGCATCCCGTGTGCCTTCCTTCTGCCTGTTAAGAGTTATAGAAAGCCAATGGAAATGTGTGTTAGTTGAAATGCCTGTGACTTAATCCATTTTAGACCAATGGCTTAATTGACCTTTGAACACCAACGAGAACGTGCTTTCAGTTTCTGTGAAAGTGACAAAGCCTTGCAACCCATTGTGATTGCATTGGATATGTGTTTTGCTGCTTTGCTTTGACCACAACAATAAACAGCTTTTTGCAGTTTGCGGATCCAGCTTTGGCGGTCTCCTTCCTCGCCCGCCCGCCTTCCCCACCGGAAGGGGCTCCTGCTTTTCGACTTCTTGCTTCTCTGACCTTCAAAGCGATGCCTCTCTCTCTCTCTCTCTATGATCCCTGGGAGGTCCCAGTTCCACGCATCCACTTGGTGTCTGTGCTGGAGTCGGTTCAGTCCCAGGCACACGTGGCCCTTGCAATTGCCCATCAGAAGTCTTTCCTTTCTTCCATCACAACCACTCCCTTCTCAGCAGAGACGTGAGGTGCAGGTGGTCATGCTGTTTTGCCTCAATATGCACATGACGTGTCTCTTTACCACAGTCTTGCATTTTAGAATCTGCAGTCACTCTTGCAGCCTTTGCTACAGAATTAGCCCTGAACAGTCCATAATAATCATGTGCTGTAAGAACAATCCTTCCATTTTACATAACCCTGCAACCACCTTGATCAATCATGATCCGGCTTCCGTTGTCTTTCAGCTTTGATGCAGAAATTTCGTTGCATCTCATTTCTGCAGAATAATTTATTTTATTTATTTATTACATGCATTTATACCCCGCCCTTCTTCCCAAGGGGACTCAGAGCGGCAGATTCTGCCACGAGGGCCGGCAACAAATATACTACAAAACAAAACAATTAAAACATGATAAAAAGTATACAAAAATTAAAACGCTGCAAGGCAGCGATGTTGCACCATCCTCAGTCATTCAATACTGCTACAATTACAGATTTGCGGCCCGATTACATCAGCCCATGAGCTTATTCGCTGAATGCCTGGGCGCAGAGCCAAGTTTTTAGTTTCCTTCTAAATCCCAGGAGGGATGGGGTTTGCCGTATATCTCTGGGGAGGGAGTTCCACAGCCGAGGGAGGAGCCACCACCGAGAAGGAAGGCCCTGTCCCTCGTCCCCACCAGCCGCGCCTGCGAGGCAGGTGGGATCGAGAGCAGGGCCTCCCCGGAAGATCTTAAGGTTCTAACGGGCTCATAGGAGGAGATACGTTCGGATAGATAAGCAGGACCAGAACCGTTTAGGGCTTTGTAGGTCAAAACCAGCACTTTGAATTGGGCTCGGTAGCATATCGGCAGCCAGTGGAGCTGGCTTAGCAGGGGGGTGGTACGCTGTGATGAACCATGGGCCTTGTAGTCCTGCTCAGGACATTGTAATCCCTGATGAAGATGAAAACTTGGGTTTTTTACCTTCCCAGTCTGAACTGGATTCCTCTCAGCCAGATCCTTCCCAGGCAGATCTGGAAACCTTGCACCTGCAAGAAAGTTGTGCCCCAGAAGTATGTCAAACAACCCCAGAGCCTACTTCTCCCGTGTTCTTGCGCCGGGAGTTTTGTAAACAACAGAGAAGTTTGGATTCAGCTTCGCGCAGGAGTGCGAGGATAGCAGCTAAGAATGTTGCCAATTAACATTGGTTCTCGTGAGAATCTTTAAGGAGTTTAACATCTGGTCTCAGAGTTTAGCTTTCGTTTCTGATTCCCAGAGAACCGCTTGGGTGAGAAAGTTGGACTCTATATAGGTGTTTTGCCCGCGTAGCAACTTCGCGGAGTCAATTCGTCAGCCTACGGAGCGAGTTGTGTCTGGACAGCGCGCTCCGATTCAAGCCTCGCTTCAGCTCAAGCCTTGCCTTGCTATCCAGCCTTCGCCTTGCTTCCCAGCCTTTGTTTACCTACGGACTTTGCCTTGTTTCCCAGGACTAATCCTTGCCTTGTTTCACGGATTTTACCAAGTTATTCCACGGACCTTGTTCTTGTTCTTAGTTACCTTGTTCCACGTTCAAGCCTTGTTTCAAGTATCAAGTTATTTCCTAGCCACGCTCAAGTTTTATGGACTAAGGACCTTGTCATCTCCCCTCACTTTGCTTGGCAAAGTGAGTGTTTCGGTTATTGGATTACAACTTTGGACCTTAATATTTCTTATTGGACATTGCTTTTTTGGACTAATTCTGACCTTTCCTGAAGGGTCTAATTCTGGACTATTTTCTATACTTGTTTTTATTAACTTTATATATTCCTTCAATAAAGATATTAGTTAGATTCTGGCCTCTGTGTATGGTTATTGGTGCCTCTGCCGCCTGGGTCGTGACAGTTTGACTCCGCCACCCATAAGCACCAACTAACCGAGGCCAGGATGTCTACCGGAGCCGCGCCGGCTGGACAGCCGCTCAGCTACACCATCAGCAAGGACGAAGTGGACCGTATCCGTGACAGACTCAACGCGCAGGATGGAGAAATAAAAGGGTTGAGGGAGCGCGGAGTTCGCCTCCCGGCCATGGCGTTGCCTACCAAGTTTTCTGGAGAAGCTGCTAAGGTTCATGTTTTCCGCCGCCAATGTCAAGCTTATCTAGAGGCCCGTGATGCCGAGTTTCCCCAAGAAGACATCAAGGTGGCGTGGGTCTACAGTCTTCTAGACGGACCAGCGGCTAGCTGGGCGACGGCCCTGTTTGATCAAGCCTCCCCCCACCTAAGTTCAGCACAACGCTTCTTGGATCACCTTAAGGAGACCTGGGGAATCGAGGACAATTTGGAGGCAGCCGGTCACAAACTCCGGCGCCTCCTTCAAGGAGACAGACCCATGTCTCAGTACATAGCCGAGTTCCGCGTGCTGGCCCACAACACCGGCTGGAACGATGTAGCCCTCAGAGGACAATTTCGGGAGGGTCTCAACATTGAAATGCTGGAAGAAATCTCCAAGGTGGATTCTCCCCAGACCCTCGAGGCACTCATTGATCAATGTTTACGGGCTGAAGTCATGATTGCCAACAGGAAACAATGGGTTCGAGGCCAGGGCGGTAGAGCCGGGGCAAAACCCCCCGCTCCCGCCAGTGTTCAGCCACGTCCGGTGTGGAGACCCCCGCCGCCAACCCCATACCCCAGAGGAGGCGAGGAGGTGCCGATGCAGTTGGGCAATGTGCGTCCCAGACTAGATGCCGCCGAGAAGGCCCGTCGTCAACGCTTGAACCTCTGCTGGTACTGCGGGAACGGGGGCCACTTCGCCAGAGAGTGCCCAGCCAAAGGGAAGCCTGCCGCCCGTCTTGCGGCGGCGTCCTCCACGGAGTCGAAGGCGTCTGAGCCGACTGGCACACAGCCGGCGGGGGAAGCCAACGACCGGGTGTAGAGAGGCTCGCCAACCCGGTCAAAAAATCCATCCAAGAGCCGCCAACCGGGGTCCTGTTCCTTCTCGTGGTCACATTATGGTCAGCAAAAAGGGGACCCGTCATGATCCACGCCATGATAGACTCTGGAGCTACCAACAATTTCATCGATAGAGAGTATGCCGACTCTCTGGGATTACAATATCATGATTTCAAGAATGCCCGTGTGGTGCAAGCCATAGACGGCCGTCCCCTCAAGACGGGCCCCGTAAGCCAGTGGTCGGAACCCACCAGGATGTGGATAAGGGAACATATGGAAGAGATTTCCTTCTTTGTTACCGAGGTTCCCCATTTCCCTGTGATTTTGGGAATTCCATGGCTGACACTCCACGACCCTAACATCTCCTGGTCCAACAGAGAACTGCAGTTTGCTTCACCGTACTGCCAAAACCATTGCCTCGTAGCCAAGGTATGCCATGCCACAGACTCCGAGCCCATCATCACCTTGCCAAAGAAGTACTCCGAGTATTGGGATGTATTCAATGAGAAAGAAGCCGAAAAATTACCCCCACATAGACCTTATGACTGTGCCATTGACTTGGTGGAGGGGGCCCCGATCCCGCGAGGGCATCTCTACTCCCTGACTGAACCAGAGCAAGAAGCTCTCAGGGAATTCTTAGAGACAAACCTTCGCAAGGGGTTCATCAGACCCTCTCAATCCCCAGCCGCCTCCCCAGTGATGTTTGTGAAGAAGAAGTCAGGGGAATTACGCTTGGTGGTGGACTACAGAGCATTGAACAATATCACCAAGCGGAACAGCTATCCCCTGCCCTTAATCTCGGATCTACTGGACCGACTTCGAGGAGCCAAGGTCTACACCAAGCTGGATCTTCGGGGGGCTTATAATCTAGTTCGCATCAGAGAAGGGGACGAGTGGAAGACCGCCTTCCAGACTAAATTCGGATTATTCGAGTCCCGAGTTATGAATTTCGGTTTATGCGGAGCTCCCGCAACGTTCCAGCATTTTGTCAACGATATTTTTCAGGACTATCTAGACAGATTCTTGATAATCTACCTGGACGATTTTTTGGTGTTTTCCAGATCACAATCAGAACATGAGAACCACGTCAAAATGGTGTTGCAACGACTGCGGGATCATGGACTTTATGCCAAGCTAGAAAAATGCGCTTTTGATCTACAAGAGGTAGATTTCCTTGGCTACCGCATCTCGCCTCTAGGGCTTTCCATGGATCCAGCCAAAGTTTCAGCAGTATTGGAATGGCGGGCGCCAACTAACAAGAAAGAGGTGCAGCGTTTCTTGGGGTTCGCGAACTACTACCGCAAGTTCATTCCAGATTTTGCCCGCTGGTCCGACCCCATCACTAGCTGCATCCGTGGAAAGCAGCCTTTCCGCTGGACTGATCAAGCAGAGAAAGGGTTCCAGCAACTGAAGAAACTATTCACCTCCCAGCCAATTCTACAGCACCCAAATCCTGGAACCCCTTTTGTGGTGCAAGCGGACGCCTCTGATGTGGCAATTGGGGCTGTACTCTTACAACCGGTGGGAGATCACCTCCACCCCTGTGCCTTTTATTCTCGTCAACTAACCACACCAGAGAGGAATTACACCATTTGGGAAAAAGAACTACTGGCCATAAAGGCAGCCTTTGAAACTTGGAGACATTGGCTAGAAGGGGCCAAATTCCCCATTGAAGTCCACACTGATCATCGTAATCTAGAACATCTAAGAACTGCCCGCAAACTAAATCAGAGGCAGCAACGTTGGGCTTTATTCTTTGAACGTTTCAACTTCCAGATCCATTATGTGACCCCAGCTCAAACCAAGCAAGCAGACGCCCTGTCACGTAAACCGGAATACGCTGCAGGACGCAAGGAGACCTTTGAATCCCAACTGCTACAACCTGAGAACTTTGCCACGCTCACAGTGGGGAACACCAAATCCAGTCCCATTGGTTCAACTTCCCCTACTCCAGGACCCATCTGTGCTCAAGAAATCAGGGCTAGTCAGCAAGCAGATGCCTGGGCGCAGGACCAACTTCGCCAAGGTCTGCATTTTCCCTTTTCGCTTAAAGATGGGCTGCTCTGCTATAGAAATCATGTTTATATCCCACCCGGACCGGGCAGGGAAAAAGCGCTTCGTCTGTGTCATGACTGCAAACCAGCAGGACACTTCGGACTATTTAAAACCATGCATTTGATCCTAAGAGATTTTTGGTGGCCCAAGATCCGCAAGGATGTGGAAAAATATGTCAACACCTGCCCAGTATGCCAGCGCTCCAAGATACGAAGGGAGAAGCCCTCAGGGCTTTTGCACCCCCTTCCTACCCCATCTCGCCCATGGGAAATAATTTCCGCGGATTTCATCACTGACCTACCACCTTCCTGTGGATTCACCACGATCTTAGTGGTGGTGGACCTATTCACCAAGTTAGCCCATTTCATTCCCTGCGAAGGCCTCCCCACGGCCAAAGAAACTGCGGATCTATTTCTTCAGCATGTTTTCAGACTACATGGATTGCCCAAGAGTTTAGTCACAGACCGTGGATCTCAATTCACCTCTCGTTTTTGGAAGGCACTACAAAAACTACTGGGCATAGACTCTCGCTTATCTTCAGCTCATCATCCCCAAACAGATGGGCAAACGGAGCGCACCAATGCCACTTTGGAGCAGTATCTTCGCTGTTATGTAAACTACCAACAGGACAATTGGGCTTCTCTGTTACCACTGTCTGAGTTTGCCTACAATAATGGAGTTCAAGCTTCTACAAAAGAAACGCCGTTCTTTGCAAACTACGGTTTCCATCCACGTTTCTTTCCCCCTGTCATTGAAACTTCAGAAGTTCCCGCAGCAGAGGATTGGCTGCAGGAACTCACAGCGGTGCAACAACTTTTGCTCCAGCAACTGGACCAAGCCAAGGAGGACTATAAACGCCACGCTGACAAACACCGCCAGCCGGGCCCCGAAATCAAGGTAGGAGATCGGGTTTTTCTGTCCACTCGCTTTCTGCCCTCCCACCGCCCATGCCGGAAGTTAGATGCCCGCTTCATTGGCCCCTATCCAGTGGTGGCGCAATTAAACCCCGTGACTTTCAAACTCCAACTTCCGCGTTCAATGCGCATTCACCCAGTGTTTCACCGTTCCCTGCTCCTTCCGGCGGATGGTGTGCGTCCTGATACAGACCAACCGGCCCCCCCTCCTGTTTTGATGAATGGGGAGGAGGAGTTCGAGGTTGAGGACATTTTGGATTCTCGCTTTCATCGCCGCCGCCTACAATATCTCATTGACTGGGTGGGTTTTGGGCCTGAGGAACGCTCTTGGGAAGACGCCTCCACAGTCCATGCTCCTGATCTAACCCGTCGCTTCCATCTGACCTATCCCACCAAACCGCGACCTCGCGCCTCGGGGAGAGGACCCCAGTTTGGGAGGGGCCCTGAGGAGGGGGATAGTGTGATGAACCATGGGCCTTGTAGTCCTGCTCAGGACATTGTAATCCCTGATGAAGATGAAAACTTGGGTTTTTTACCTTCCCAGTCTGAACTGGATTCCTCTCAGCCAGATCCTTCCCAGGCAGATCTGGAAACCTTGCACCTGCAAGAAAGTTGTGCCCCAGAAGTATGTCAAACAACCCCAGAGCCTACTTCTCCCGTGTTCTTGCGCCGGGAGTTTTGTAAACAACAGAGAAGTTTGGATTCAGCTTCGCGCAGGAGTGCGAGGATAGCAGCTAAGAATGTTGCCAATTAACATTGGTTCTCGTGAGAATCTTTAAGGAGTTTAACATCTGGTCTCAGAGTTTAGCTTTCGTTTCTGATTCCCAGAGAACCGCTTGGGTGAGAAAGTTGGACTCTATATAGGTGTTTTGCCCGCGTAGCAACTTCGCGGAGTCAATTCGTCAGCCTACGGAGCGAGTTGTGTCTGGACAGCGCGCTCCGATTCAAGCCTCGCTTCAGCTCAAGCCTTGCCTTGCTATCCAGCCTTCGCCTTGCTTCCCAGCCTTTGTTTACCTACGGACTTTGCCTTGTTTCCCAGGACTAATCCTTGCCTTGTTTCACGGATTTTACCAAGTTATTCCACGGACCTTGTTCTTGTTCTTAGTTACCTTGTTCCACGTTCAAGCCTTGTTTCAAGTATCAAGTTATTTCCTAGCCACGCTCAAGTTTTATGGACTAAGGACCTTGTCATCTCCCCTCACTTTGCTTGGCAAAGTGAGTGTTTCGGTTATTGGATTACAACTTTGGACCTTAATATTTCTTATTGGACATTGCTTTTTTGGACTAATTCTGACCTTTCCTGAAGGGTCTAATTCTGGACTATTTTCTATACTTGTTTTTATTAACTTTATATATTCCTTCAATAAAGATATTAGTTAGATTCTGGCCTCTGTGTATGGTTATTGGTGCCTCTGCCGCCTGGGTCGTGACATACGCTCCCTGTAAGCCGCTCCCGTTATTAACCTGGCTGCCGCCCGCTGCACCAGCTGGAGCTTCCGGGCCGTCTTCAAAGGCAGCCCCACGTAGAGTGCGTTGCAGTAATCCAGCCGGGATGTGACCAGAGCGTGGACTACCGTGGCCAAGTCAGACCTCCCAAGGAACGGGCGCAGCTGGCGCACGAGGCGGAGTTGTGCGAAGGCTCCCCTGTCCACCGCCGAGACCTGAGGCTCCAGGCTCAGCGATGAGTCCAGGAGAAGAACCCCCAGACTGCGAACCTGCGTCTTCAGGGGGAGTGCGACCCCGTCCAACACAGGCTGTAACCCTATTCCCTGTTCAGCCTTGCGACTGACCAGGAGGACCTCCGTCTTGTCTGGATTCAGTTTCAATTTATTGGCCCCCATCCAGTCCGACACAGCGGCCAGACACCGGTTCAGGACCTGGACAGCCTCCTGAGTGACAGGTGGGAAGGAGTGACAGAGCTGGACATCATCTGCGTACAGATGACACCGCACCCCGAAACTCCGGATGATCTCTCCCAGCGGCTTCATGTATATGTTGAACAACATGGGGGACAGTACTGACCCCTGCGGGACCCCACAAGTCAAAGGTTGAGGGGCCAAGCAGGCGTCCCCCAATAACACCCCCTGGGAACGACCCTCCAGGAAGGACCGGAGCCACTGCAGAACAGTGCCTCCAATGCCCAACCCGGCGAGTCGTCCCAGAAGGATGTCCAGCTCTGTCACTCCTTCCCACCTGTCACTCAGGAGGCTGTTCAGGTCCTGAACCGCGGCAGCCAGACTAATAACAGGAGCAGCTTACAGGGAGCGTACTACTCCCATGTTGAGTCAGCTCCACTGGCTGCCGATATGCTACCGAGCCCAATTCAAAGTGCTGGTTTTGACCTACAAAGCCCTAAATGGTTCTGGCCCATCTTACCTGTCCGAACGTATCTCCCCCTATGAGCCTTCTAGAACTCTTAGATCATCGGGGGAGGCCCTGCTCTCGGTCCCACCAGCCTCACAGGTCCGGCTGGTGGGAACGAGGGACAGGGCCTTCTCGGTGGTGGCTCCTCAGCTATGGAACACCCTCCCCAGCAACATAAGGCAGATACCAACTCTCCTAGGCTTCAGGAAAGCCTTAAAGACATGGTTGTGCACGCAAGCTTTTAATGAATAAGAACATGGACTTTACATGACCTGTACGAAGACTTGAGGATTCTGGATGAATGGATTTTAATCTTGGACATTCTTAAAATTTTATATAATGTGATTTTATTTTGTAATGGTATCTGTTTTATATGAACTGTTGTTTTGTAGATTGTTTTATATGAATTGTTGTTTCAGCAGGCTTTCGGAGATACAGTCATTAATTAATCAGCCCCAGAGGGTTTTTAATAATCTATCCTGTATTTATTACGGTCTTGCCTTTTATGTTTTTTTTTAAATGTAATTTTTTATCCTGTATTGTTGTTTTAACTGATATATTGCATTACTGTTTTATCTGTTTTATATTGTGATTGTATTATGTTGTTTATATTTTGTCCTTGTGTTGTTTGGGCCTCTGCCCCATGTAAGCCGCCCCGAGTCCCCACGGGGAGATGGTGGTGGGGTATAAATAAAGTTTTATTATTATTATTATTATTATTATTACATTGTTTTTAGGCATTGAATTTTTGCCTATTTACTGTAAGCCGCTTTGAGTCTCCTCGGAGAGAAAGGCGGGGTAAAAGTGATGTAAATAAATAAATAAATAAATAAATAAAATAATCTTTATTGGGAAAGAAATGTTCATTGGCTCCAGTCTCTAAGAAAACATCTTCCCTTTTTATAGGGTCAGTTGAAGGACGTAAAGCACATCTCTCTCATTCCTCTTTTGCACTTTCAAATCCACGTGACTTGGGGTGCCAATTGGCGAACTCTGTGAACCGGAGTCTCTCTCGTTCCATTGTGCCAAACGGGACATCTTCCCCTTCTTCGCAGATTGACTTGGCCTCTCGTTTAGAAGACCAGTCTAGAGGAATTTGCATTGATTTTAGGCACAACGTCTCTGTGCTTGCTAGAATAACAGCTTCTGCCCTTTTCAAACCATCAATTTCTTCTTTTTAAAATTAATTTTTATTGAGAATTAGCTTGGGGACCCAGCGGTGCCCGGGTTATTTGAGAAAGGCGTTGTTTGCCTGTGTTCCAAGTGTGGTCTAGATTCAATGGGTTCAGTGGGTGCGGGTGGACTACACCTGCCATATGCAGGTCCCATCGTCCACGGGCACACCCCCTCCAAACAGCGCCAGGTGTAGAGTGGTTATGGGGCTCCGTGTGCCAGGTTTGGTCTTGATCAGTCATGGGTGGGGGTCGCAGGGCCCTCAGTGCTTCCGACCCATACCGGCCCAGTCTACCAAGCAGTGTGGTCGGCGGCGGTGATAACGAGAGTCCAAAATGTCCTTAACTTCAAATTCCTCCTCCCCTTCTCTCAAAATAGGAGAGGGTGGTTGAATAGAGCGGGGAAGTTGAAGTCTAAAAGTCAGGGTTTACTTGAGCCACTACTCGGTAGGGTCCCACAAACCGAGCGTCTAGTTTACGACAGGGTCGCTGGAAATGAAGATATTTGGTAGATAACCATACTCGGTCTCCTACCTTGATCTCCGGTCCGTCTTGCCGATGGCGATCAGCCCCCCTTTTGTAATCCATTTTGTCTTGGTCAAGTTGGGCCTGAAGTACCTCACGAACCACGGATAATTCTTGGAGCCAGTCCTCCGCTGCAGGGATATCTCCCAACTCCACCAACTCTTGGCTGGGAAGAAGCCAAGTCTTTACCATCAGAGACTCACAGAAATGCTGAACTATCCAATGTATGCGAACTGCTGGGACCATCGGCAGGACTCATTTGCCAGCATTTAGAGACACTGAACAAAAAGTTGGATCACCTGTTTGCAGGTGTGTTCCTGAATTGCAAAGGACCCAGCGGACAAACGATGCACCTGGGACACAGGTGAGGAAGAAGCCTCACGTCTTATGGAGGAGGACTGGTCAATGGGGGGGGGGGGGCAGGGGAGGGACCGAGGTGGGCTGAACGTGGAATACAACGGTTTCTGTGAGGGGAAGGGGAGAGATCGCAGGAGATACAGAGTACTCAAGGGTCATGTGGAAGTGGTACAAGAGGAACCTAGATGAACAGAGCGAGGCTCAGATGGCCGGCAAGACTGGCCATTACAACATCAACATAGGATTTTACAACCTAATAAGCTGGCTCTTGAAGCCTCGGACTCCCTTTCTAATAGGAGCAGGTGGACTTCAATGAGAGCTGTCAAGATGTCCCTGGGACGCGGCCTACGGATGTCAAAATTGGTTCCATCAAGCGGCTCCGCAGAGACTATTATAATCACATCTCCCGCCTGCCAATTACATTCGATGACGCAACTATATCGAAGGGGGTGTTTGCATGTAAGCCATTGCTGAATTATGGGGTGACTGTATAGGGAGGGTTGTCCGGCCTCAGTTGCCCGGCCACTCGTTGCTGGACTTCAGATAGGCCCCCAAAAGAAAGGGATATTGAATTGCTCCCAGAGTCGTCCCCACACACTCGAGTGAAGGGTCCGGGTCCCTCGCTAGCCCCCCAAGTTCCGAGCAAGAAGAACGCCAGCCCTTGCCCTTAGAACAAGGGCCCCGACAAGGACTCCATCCGTCTCTTTTGCCTTGTATTTACAAGAATCCCCCCCCCCCATGAGCCCCCTCCCTAGAATACCTTCCGGTCCCTTGGCATCTGAGAGCTGACCCTCCCACTCAAGCCCACCGCCCTCCACCCCTCCACAAGTCTCCATCCGGGGGGGGGGGTGTTCCGGGACCTGGGGACCCCCGTTGAGGTCATGCTGGGAGAGGGAGACGTGGTCAAGCGTGCCGTTCCAGGGAGAAGCGCAACAGAGTGCTTGCGACCCTGAGGCAAGTGAGGCAGGGTTGCCAACATGACAGGCCCTGCAGTCTAAACCTGACCGAGTAGAGATCGGTCCATGACCAAGGGACTATGGACATTCTTCCACAACACCGTCACGGTCATCCCACCCCTGTTGTGACTCAGGTTGACTCGGATGAGAAAATAGGGATTCAGGTTACGGATCTCCCCGAAAGGCCTGTAGATTTGGAGGATGAGGAGCAGAGGGTGCAGGTTCAGTTTCCACAGGGAGGGTTGGAGTGGATGACCCAGAAGCCCCTGAAGCCGGCCAGGTGACCACGGACATGGGAGCGGAGGAAGGGAGGGTGGAAGGTTCCAGCTTCCTAATGAGTCTCAGCGAAATGACGAGCAAGCTGGCCTTGATGGGATGGGCTCCTTAGATAGGGCTGAGTGTTTGGAATTGAGAGTTCGGCGTAGTGCGAGGATTGCAAACAGAAGGGAGGTGAGGGGGCAGAGAAATGCCTTCATGTTTTGTAAAGGGGTGCGTTCGGGGAAAAGCTGTTGTCAAAGCAACTTTCTCGTGACCGGAGAAGCAAGCTCCAGTTTCCCTGCTGTGCTTTGGATTATTATTGCAGCCCATGTATCCATGTTCCTTGGAATTTGCCGTGCTCTCTTTGGATGTTGTTTATTCCTTGTGAGTTCCTGACTTACATCCCAAGACCATATTTGTAACTGACGTTTGGTGCTTTACTTTTGCTTTTTTGAAGAACGTTTTGCTATCTATCGTTAATAAACTAAAAAGATTCAAACCTGCAGTGGAGTTTGTGTGTTAGAGCAAGGTGAACCAAGGCCGAGGTGCGACAACCCCGAACAGAAGACCAGGTCTGGAGTGAAGTCAGTAAAACTTTATTTATATTCTGCTCTGTCTCCCCGAAGGGACTCGGGGCCGTTTCCCATCATAAAACTACAACGTACATCACATGGCCAGTAGAATAAAACACATTGTTAAAACGAAGTAAAACTATACTATTAAAATAAACAATAAATAGCAGTTACAACAAACCTTGATCGAGGGGACGGGGATCATTAGACCAAATATATTAACACAGTCCGTTTAGGGATATATTTCAGGGCCAAAGGTCAACGGTACACTCAAAACCTGTCTGTCTGCCCAGCGCCATAGGAGGGGCCAAGGACCATTTGGGACAGACCCACGGTTGTTAAGGCGGCCGTGAAGTCCTGAGTCTCAACTGGCTATTGGGACCCCAACACCGGGCCCGAGACCCCCCCCCCCCCCCCCGCCCGGGCCGGCTCAGGTGGGGAAACAGATGGGCAGGGGGTGGACGGCACACCAACAAAACCCCGGTTCTGTCCTCCCCCCCCCCCCCCAAATCCTGAGACAGACGCATGTTGTATTATTACGGGCTACACCTGGACACGCTTCGCTGTGGCTTAGTATTTATTTATTTGCAGTATTTATATCCCGCCTTCCTCTCCCCCGAGGGGACTCAAAGCGGGTCGTATGAGAGGTCCTGAATCTGAAAGTAAATAACAGTCTTGCAGCAATCGTAGATTCACCGAGAAAACACATCATTCCATCCAATGCCCTGCCTTGCGTTGCTGTGTCTCTGTGGAGTGAATGGAAACGAGGGAAAAAGAGGGTTTTAACCATAAATCATGTTTTATTGTAATGCTGGTGGTTTGTCTCTTCCACAGATTATCTAATTTGCACTGGATTATATGGCAGTGTAGACTCAAGGCCCTTCAACACAGCTATATAACCCATTTATACTCTTATATTATCTGCTTTGCACTGGATTATCTTGACTCCACACTGCCATATAATCCACTTCAGTCTGCATTTTATACAGCTGTGAAGAAAGGGCCTCATATAATCCAGTTCTAAGCAGATAATATAAGATTATCAATATACAGTACAGTCTCACTTATCCAACATAAACAGGCCGGCAGGATAAGTGAATATGTTGGATAATAAGAAGGGATTCAGGAAAAGCCGATTAAACATCAAATTAGGTAATCGTTATACAAATAAAGCACCAAAACATCATATTATACAACAAATTTGACAGAAAAAGTAGTTCCATGCACAGTAATGCTATGTAGTAATTACTGTAGAGTCTCACTTATCCAACACTCACTTATCCAACGTTCTGGATTATCCAATGCATTCTTGTAGTCAATGTTTTCAATATATGATATTTTGGTGCTAAATTTGTAAATTCAGCAATTACTACGTAGCATTACTTTGTATTGAACTACTTTTTCTGTCAAATTTGTTGTATATCCTGATGTTTTGGTAAAATTTGGTAATTTGTAAAATCATAACCTAATTTGATGTTTAATAGGCTTTTCCTTAATGCCTCCTTATTATCCAACATATTCGCTTATCCAACATTCTGCCAGCCCATTTATGTTGGATACGTGAGATTCTACTGTACAGTATTTACAAATTTACCACTAAAATATCACAATGAATTTAAAACACTGACTACAAAAATATTGATTATGAAAAGGCAGACAGCGTTGGATAATCCAGAACATTGTATAAGCGAATGTTGGATAAGTGATTCTACTTTAATATGAAATAATTACTAGGATAGAATAATGCAGAACAATATAACCTCTAAAATCAGGACAGTAAATAAAGAGCAACACAAAGAAAACAATCAGGGCCAGCTAACACCTCCCAAGAAAGATTCTTCCAGAAAGGAAGCTGAGAAGGGAGTGAAGCACTGTGTATTACCAAAGTCATTATTATTACTATCATTATTATTATTATTATTATTATTGTGTTGCGGTCAACCGTGAAAATGAATACAATCTGGCTCCAAGTATTCAAAAACACTAAAATCAGAATATATAAAAATTAATGTGGTATAATAAAACAGAACAATACAATCTCTAAAATCAGAACACTAAATAAAGAACAACACTCTGAAAACAGGGGAATTCCACACAGGAAACAATCAGGGCCAGCTAACAACTCCCAACAAAGTATTCCCATCATCAAAATCTGGCAAATCCTCTGTTTTCTTAGGGCCACAGACATTAGAAGCACATAAAATATCGCAAACAACACCACTCTGAAAACAAGGGAATTCCAGTCAGGAAACAATCAGGGCCAGTTAACTCCTCCCAACAAAAAAATCACTCAGAGGAAACAGCCAGGCTTTAAAGCTGCAAGGCCATTACATCCTAATCATTTTTCCTAATTGCAGCATTCATACTTGCCTCCAAGAGACAAAAAAACAAAAAACAAAAAAACAATCAGAAATATTGTATATTCACAACCTTTAGGAAATAATATCCCCTGGTGGCGCAGCGTGTTAAAGCGCTGAGCTGCTGAACTTCTGGACCGAAAGGCAAGTTTGAATTGGGGGAGCGGAGAGAGCCCCCACTGTTAGCCCCAGCTTCTGCCAACCCAGAAGTTCAAAAACATGCAAATGTGAGTGCATCAATAGGTACTGCTCCGGTGGGAAGGTAACGCCGCTCCATGCAGTCATCCCACATGACCTTGGAGGAGTCTACGGACAACAACGGCTCTTCGGCTTAGAAATGGAGATGAGCACCAACCCCCAGAGTCAGGGGAAAACCTTTACCCTTTATCTTAACTACCACCAATTCCTCAATACTTTATTTCCCAGACCACCAGACTTCGCCACAGCAACGCGTGGCCGGGCACAGCTAGTATATTATATATTATTCTATCATTCTGCTAGTATTATATCCTGTTATTTTATTAATAGTTTTTGCGTGATTATATCATTCTATTCTATTATTACATTCTGTTATTCCACTTTCATATAATACTCTATTATTCTGTTATTATTTTCTTCTCTGAGGGCGGGGCGCCAGGAGGGAGCGAGGGAAGGAGAAAGGGCAGAAGCCCCGCCCCCCGCCTTCGGACGCCATCTTGGAGCCGGGCGGAAGTCCAACGAGAGTGGAAGGCCTCTGCTTCCTAGAGTGGCGGCGCCACTTCCGGGCAGTTCCTCAATGGCGGAGGAAAGCTGAGGAGAGCGGGAAGCGGCAGGTAAGGCGGCTTTGGGCCTTCCCTCAGGCCTTTTGGACTACAACTCCCAGCATTCCCGGCCTCAGGCCCCTTCCTTTTCCCCCTCAGCCGCTTAAGCCTGAGGCCGGGAATGCTGGGAGTTGTAGTCCAAAACGCCTGAGGGAAGGCCTAAGTTTACTCGTGCCTCATCTATCTATCTATCTATCTATCTATCTATCTATCTATCTATCTATCTATCTATCTATCTATCTATATGACGTAATAATAATGTAATAATAAAGTAATGAACGACAATAACAAAGGCCACGCAATAACGCTAGCATAAAATACCATAGTGATGACACATCCTCTCATAAGATAATGATAAATAACAAGTCTTTTGGAAATCTGGATTGCTGCTGTGAATTTTCCGGGCTGCCAGGCCATCATGTTCCAGGAGCATTTTCTGACGTTTCGCCCACACCTGTGGCAGGCCTCCTCGGAGGTGGTGAGGTCTTTTGCAAAGGAGGCCAGTGGGGTTTATATATGTCTATATCTCTGTGGACTGATGTCCAGGGCGGGAGAAAGAAAGAGCTCTTGTCTGCCTGAGGCCAGTGGGAATGTTGCTATTAATCACCTGGTTATTATGGAATGGCCTTGCAGCTTCAAAGCCTGGCTGCTTCCTGCCTGAGGGAATCCTTTGTTGGGAGGTGTCGGCTGGCCCTGATTGTTTCCTGCCTGGAATTCCCCTGGTTTTGAGTGTTGTACTTTATTTACTGTCCTGATTCTAGAGGTTTTTTTAATACTGGGAGCCAGATGTTGTTCATGTTCATCGTTTCTTCCTTTCTGTTGAAATGGTCCACGTGCTTCATGTGGATTTCAGTGGCTTCTCTGCGTAGCCTGACGTGGTGGTTGTGAGAGTGGTCCGGCATCTCTATGTTGTCAAATAATAACCTGCTGCATCCAGGTTGGTTCACCAGGCGCTCTGCTGACTTCTCTGGCTGCGTGAGCCTGCCATGCCTTTCATGTTCCCTGATTCACGCCTGACCCCAACCATTTCTCATGTTCAGCTTGTTGTCACAAAGACTCCAAACCTTTTCCACATGGACTGTGGCGAAGCCAGGCGTCTCCCATCCTGTATGTTTGCATTTCATTTTTTCTGCCCGAGGGTATTCTTACATTTGGCCTTGTTGAAATTCGTTTTGTTATTTTTGACAACTCAGCTCTCTAACTGGAGCAAATTACAGGACACGTTCAACGCCTCTGTTTACGGAGCTCCACTGGCTGCCGTTTACTTTCCGGGCCCAATTCAAGGTGCAGGTTATCACCTACAAAGCCCTAAACGCTTTGGGACCCACCTACCTTTGAGACCGCATCTCCCCCTACGAACCCGCACGTTCTCTCCGCTCGTCGGGGGAGGCCCTTCTCTCGCTCCCACCCCCCTCGCAGTCGCGGTTGGTGGGGACGAGAGAGAGAGAGGGCCTTCTCCGTCGTGGCCCCCATCCCGGCTTTGGAACTTGCTCCCTAGAGAGATCAGGCAGGCCCCCACCCTCCTCTCCTTTCGTAGGAGTTTAAAAACCTGGCTCTTCCAGAAGGCCTTTGACACCTAATTAGATGTTGGACTGAGCCATCTGCCCATTTTATAATAGCCCCCTTTTCTGAGATGTTGCCAATGCTATTTTGCACTTTATTGTCCATTTCTACCGGCACATTCTGTTTTGGATTTTATGAATTAGTCTCCTGTTTTAATATTGTATATTTTTTGTATGCTTTTTGCTGATTTTAACGATTGTTTTATTGTTATTGATGTTTTACTGGTATAATTGTTTTATAGTCGTGCTATTGATGTTGATTGTCTTTTCAGGCTAGGCCCCATATCCCTTCGGGGAGATGGGGCGGGGTATAAAAATAAAATTATTATTATTATTCTAACCTGTTGAGATCCTTTTTGCACCCTGACCCTGTCCTCTGGAGCGACAGGGTGGTCCTTGGGCTCTCTTCTAACTCTATAAGAGTTAGCTGGTGGGGACGAGGGACAGGGCCTTCCTTCTCGGTGGTGGCTCCTCCCTCGGCTGTGGAACTCCCTCCCCAGCGATATCCGGCAAACCCCATCCCTCCTGGGATTTAGAAGAAAACTAAAAACTTGGCTCTGCGCCCAGGCATTCAGCGAGTAAGCTCATTGGCTGATGTAATCGGGTCGCAAATCTGTAATTGTAGCAGTATTGAATGACTGAGGATGGTGCAATATCGCTGCCTTGCAGCGTTTTAATTTTTGTATACTTTTTATCATGTTTTAATTGTTTTGTTTTATAGTATATTTGTTGCTGGCCCTCTTGGCAGAATGTAAGCCGCTTTGAGTCCCCTCGGGGAGAAGGGCGGGGTATAAATGCATGTAATAAATAAATAAATAAAATATAAGTCTGTTGTATTGTATGACCAACTTTGTATCAGTTGTGGCTGTTGGAAAATGTTAATCCATTGTGGGCTTTCATGCTGACTTTAAAGAAACTGTCAGGTTGCTTTGTTTGTGCTTTTGGTGCACAAAGGCAGAAGGGGGTTGAACTAAAAGGCCCAAGGGGTCTCTTCCAACCCCCTTTATTATTTTTATAATAATGATTATTATTATTAACATTGAGGCTGCATTTGTTCTCGTTTTTGGTTTTTAAAAAATTCCAAATAAGATATGTGAAGTGTGCATAGGAATCCCTAGCCTGTCTTGGTCACCTACCCCACATTCAGATAAGGTTGACTGCGGGATGGGGCCCCTGGTCAAGGGGATGGAATCCTTACAGACCACTGCCTCCCCGCCCTCCAGATCTTGATTGGTGCTGCACGGCATAACCTGGCAGACAAAGCTGGGTGAGGTGTCCCCCCCCCCCCCCCCCCAGCCTCGTCCAGCCAGGTCTCCGTTATACAAGCCAGGTCATACAGGATGAGGTTCTGGATAATCGCCAATTTTCCATTTACAGACCTGACGTTCAGTCCGGAGGGACCGCCAACCTGGGTACCCAAGTTTACCATGTCTGGAGGCCATTTTAAATCTCTTCCTTTCCCTAGGCCGAATTAATTTAGGCCTCCGTTTCCCATATTTCCCCCTCCCCTGAATTACTTCTATGGGGGCTTCTTGGCTAATGGAAGACCACCGTCCCTCTAGATGGTCCATTGTGGAGTTGGCGCTAGCATTTAGGTATGGGGAAGAATCATGTTTGTGCTTTTAAAAAACCACTCTTTCCTTCCCCCAATCCCCCACCTTGGGAGTTACCAAGATATTATATACAAGAAGGCTCTGTAACTCCCTCCCTTCTTGCTTTGTAGTTCTTAAAGTGCAAACTCCTACAGGTGGGGGGGGGGGGAGGGGGAGAGATCTAATTAATCAATTTCTGTTATAAAATCATTGGGGTAAGCAAGGTTCAGCCGGGAGTTAAAAGGCAATAATAAGTTCACAATTAAAATGCCAAAAAGTATTGATCTTATCACAGAATTATACAATTCATTAGATGATAAAGTGCCCAAGTGCATCAACATAGTCTGCCTGAAATATACTCTTCTCTGGTCGAAGTAAGTTGTGGTAATAAGCACAGATCTAATAACAGACTGACTCTCCCCTACCTCCTAAGCGGCTCTCCGTAACCCCAACTAAAACCCAAATTAATAAACTAAACACAATCAATAGCAAGATGTTGAAAAATAAATAATAGCAGCCGATGAAAGTGCTTGGTGCTAAGTATTTAGTCCAGGGTTTGTCATTGGTGTGAGTCACAGTGGTCTCTGGAAGTGAGTGAAGGTATTGCAAATCCCATCATCCTTGGTCCGTCCTCCCCCAAACTGCACTAGGGTGTAGAGTGGGTCATGGATGCTCTATATGCGAAGTTTGGTCTTGATCAGTCATTGGTGGGAGTCTGAGGAAGTGAGTGAAGGTACTGCAAGTCCCATCAACCTTGGTCTGTCCTCCCTCAAACTGCACCAGGGTGTGGAGCCTGTCATGGGTGCTCTGTGTGTCAAGTTTGGTCCTGACTCGTCATTGGTGGGAATCACAGTGGTCTCTGGAAATGAGAGAAGGTATTGAAAATCCCATTGTCCATGGTCTATCCTCCCCCAAACTGCACAAGGGTAATAATAATAATAATAATAATAATAATAATAATAATAATAAGTTTATTTATATCCCGCCTCCATCTCCCCCAAAGGGGACTCGGGTCAGCTTACAGCAAAATCAAATACAAAGCAATGATAAAATATGAAACATCAAAGGACAAAACCAGAAACCAATAACAAAATATACACAATAGGCGAAAAAACCCAACGTGGTATTAAAATATCGAATGAAAAACAATGAGGTTGCAATAGTGGATAAGCAACGTGCACATTATGAGTATTATGAGTATAAAACATGTCATGGGGGTTCTGTGTGCCAAGTTTGGTCCAGTTCTGTCACTGGTGGGCGTCGCAGTGGTCTGTGGGAGGTGATTTGGGTGTCCGTACTGCAAATCCCATAATCCATAGTCTGTCCTCCCCCAAACTGCTGCAGCATTTATAGTGTGTCATTTGGGATATGTTTGCCAAGTTTGGTTGTGTTCTGTCATTCCTGGCAGTTGCAGTTGTCTCAGGAAGTGAGTGAAGGTATTGTAAATCCCATCATCCATGGTCCATTCTCCCCCAAACTGTGTCAGAGTGTAATGTGGGTCATGGGGTTTCATGGGGTTTCTATCTGCCAAGTTTGGTCAAGTTCCATCACTGGTGGGTGTTGCAGCTGTCTGTGGGAGCCAAAGCGATTGAAAGTACTGCAAATCCCATCATCCACGATCCATCCTCCCCCAAATGGCACCTGGACATAAAGTGGGTCATGTGGGTTAAATGTGCCGTGTTTGGGCCAAGTCATGACCAATCAAGACCAAACATGGCACACAGAGCACCCATGATGCACCCTACACCCTGGTGCTGTTTGGAGAAGGGTGGACCATGGCTGATGGGACTTGCAATACCTTCACTCACTTCCTGAGAGCACTTTGACCACCACCAATGACTGATCAAGACCAAACTTGGCACATAACGCCCCCATGACCTACTCTACATCAATATCTACATGAAACTGCTGGGTGAGGTTATCCGGAGTTTTGGAGTTGGGTGCCATCTCTATGCAGAACACAGCATAAATCCAAGAACACACTTCACTTCGCTTCACTTCACTTTATTTCTTAATTAGTCGCTCTCCACCAGAGTGCTCCGAGCGACTTACAATTTAAAATATCATTCCACAATATAAAAAACATTCATCATAAAAACATTCAACATAAAAACATACAACATAAAAACATTCAACCTAAAAACATTCAACAGTGACTATTTGGCAGATTAGATCTTATTTACTTAAACACACAAACAAACAGCCAAGTCTTGAGCGCTTTTCCAAAAGGTCGCAACTCCGACATTGCTCTAAGATATGGAGGCAATGAGTTCCACAGAATTGGAGCATAGATCGAAAAGGCTCTACGCCTTGTAGCTTCCAGGCGTACCTGCCTAGGGCTCGGTACATATAGGAGATTTTCTTGGGAGAAATCACACCTAAATCCAAGTGAGCTCACACCTAAAACACACTTAAATCCAAGTGAGCTCACACCTAAAACACACCTAAATCCAAGTGAGCTCACACCTAAAACACACCTAAATCCAAGTGAGCTCACACCTAAAACACACCTAAATCCAAGTGAGCTCACACCTAAAACACACCTAAATCCAAGTGAGCTCACACCTAAAACACACCTAAATCCAAGTGAGCTCACACCTAAAACACACCTAAATCCAAGTGAGCTCACACCTAAAACACACCTAAATCCAAGTGAGCTCACACCTAAAACACACTTAAATCCAAGTGAGCTCACACCTAAAACACACCTAAATCCAAGTGAGCTCACACCTAAAACACACTTAAATCCAAGTGAGCTCACACCTAAAACACACCTAAATCCAAGTGAGCTCACACCTAAAACACACCTAAATCCAAGTGAGCTCACACCTAAAACACACTTAAATCCAAGTGAGCTCACACCTAAAACACACCTAAATCCAAGTGAGCTCACACCTAAAACACACTTAAATCCAAGTGAGCTCACACCTAAAACACACCTAAATCCAAGTGAGCTCACACCTAAAACACACTTAAATCCAAGTGAGCTCACACCTAAAACACACCTAAATCCAAGTGAGCTCACACCTAAAACACACTTAAATCCAAGTGAGCTCACCGGATCCTGGACCAGAGCCTGGCTGCTGTGATGGACTGGATGAGGGCTAATAAGTTGAAGCCACACCCTGACAAGACAGAGGCCCTAGCGGTCAGTTGTGAGGCCGACCAGGGAGTAGGGTGGCATCCTGTGCTCAAAGGGGCTACACTCCCCCTGAGGACCCAAGTCTGCAGCCTAGCGGTCCTCCTGGACTCAGCATTGAAAAACGTGACTTGGTCCATGCTTTACTTACATCCAGGATGGATTACTGCAGTGCACTCTACGTGGAGCTGCCTTTGAAGACAGCTTGTAAACTGCAATTGGTGCAGAGTTTGTCAGCCAGGTTACTAACCGGGGCCAGCTATAAGGGAGAACATCACGCCCCAATTGAAGCAGCTTCACTGGCTGCTGATAAGTTTACGTTCCCTATTGAAAGCACAGGTTATTATTACCTACAAAGACCTACACGATTTGGTTCCAGCCTATCTTTGTGACCGCATCTCCCCCTATGAAATGGTGAGGGCTCTAAGATCTGCCGGGGAGGCCCTTCTCGGTCCCGCCTCCATCTGAAGTGCGGTTGGTGGAGACGGGGGAGAGGGCCTCCTCGGTGGTAGAATCATAGAATCATAGAATAGTAGAGTTGGAAGAGACCTCATGGGCCATCCAGTCCAACCCCCTGCCAAGAAGCAGGAAATCGCATTCAAAGCACCCCCGACAGATGGCCATCCAGCCTCTGCTTAAAAGCCTCCAAGGAAGGAGCCTCCACCACGGCCCCGGGGAGAGAGTTCCACTGTCGAACAGCCCTTCTCACAGTGAGGAAGTTCTTCCTGATGTTCAGGTGGAATCTCCTTCCTTTCCTGTAGTTTGAAGCCATTGTTCCCTTGTGTCCTAGTCTGCAGGGCAGCAGAAAACAAGCTTGTTCCCTCCTCCCTATGACTTCCCTTCACGTATTTGTACATGGCTATCATGTCTCCTCTCAGCCTTCTCTTCTGCAGGCTAAACATGCCAAGCTCTTTCAGCCGCTCCTCATAGGGCTTGTTCTCCAGACCCTTAATCATTTTAGTCGCCCTCCTCTGGACGCTTTCCAGCTTGTCAACATCTCCCTTCAACTGTGGTGCCCAAAATTGGACACAGTATTCCAGTTGTGGTCTGACCAAGGCAGAATAGAGGGGGAGCAGGACTTCCCTGGATCTAGACGCTATTCCCCTACTGATGCAGGCCAGAATCCCGGATGGTGGCCCCCATCGCTGGAACACCCTCCCCAGGGAACTCAGGCAAGCCCCCACACTACAGCACTCTCAGAAAGAGCTAGAAGCTTGGCTTTTTCAGCAGGTCTTTCATAACGTTTAGGATAATAGCCAGACTGATTCCCAATTACTGTAGCATTTTCTATCCATATTTTGATGGGTACACAGTGTCAGGGGATGCTGGGATAGGGAGTTAAATCGATCATCCGTCACCCTGACTGTTTTGATGAGTCAGTTCTCTCCGTCTGCTCACCCAAAGGACCACTTGATGCAGCAGCAAAAGTGGCACCAACAAAACGACAGCTCAGTCATTGTTTTACTGCTGATCCCAGCAGGTCTAATTACTTTATTTTACAAATTATTTACAATTACTGAAATCCATAACTCTCCGGACACATGGCACTTCTTCTCCGCTCCCCTCGGCTGTTATCTGTACAAGCTGGCACCTCCTGCATTCCTCAGTTCATGATGAAAGTTCCGGTCAGACGGTTCAAACAGAAGTCCTGACCCATTGGTTCTGTGGGAGGTCAATCAAGCTGGCTTGTGCTTAATCCATGCACTGCTGGGATGCTCTGCCAGAAACACACAGTTGCAAACACCAAACAGCATAACTTTATATAACATTTCACTCTAACAACAGAACAGACTAACAAACAGCTGGGATGCTAAAATGATTGTATGGACATTTTAACCAATGGCTATAGCCGTATTCTACTGGTTTTATTTGCCTATGTAAGTTATGTATGTTTGATTTTATGTAAACCTGCTATTAATTTTAATGTTGATGTATTGCACTTTATATGTTGTAAGGCACCAGTGTGTGCTATTATGTAAGCCACTTCGGGTTCCTATGGGAGATGGTGGTGGGGTATAAATAGAGTTTTTTATTATTATTATTATTATTATTATTATTATTATTATCAACACAACGACGTTGTATGGCACAGCAAACAAGATAGATATGCTGGATTTCGTTTCGCAAAACCACAAGTCGAACACTTCCCAAGTGTCTAGGACTGTGTGATGTATTTTCGGATGATGTGTGCAGATCCCAGTAGGGTGGCCTTTTGCAGTTGGCAGATGGTGATTTTGTCAATGTCTATTGTTTCCAAATGCCGGCTGAGATCTTTTGGCACGGCACCCAGTGTGCCCATCACCACCGGGACCACCTGTACTGGTTTCTGCCAGAGTCTTTGAAGTTCAATCTTGAGGTCCTGATAGCGGCCGGGTTTTTCCTGTTGTTTTTCATCTATGCGACTGCCACCTGGGATGGCAACATCAATGATCCAAACCTTGTTCTTTTCCACAACTGTGATGTCTGGTGTGTTGTGTTCCAGAACTTTGTCAGTCTGGATTCGGAAGTCCCACAGTATCTTTGCGTGCTCATTTTCCACAACCTTTGCAGGTTTGTGATCCCACCAGTTCTTTGCTGCTGGGAGGTGGTACTTGAGGCATAAGTTCCAATGAATCATTTGGGCCACATAGTTGTGCATCTGTTTGTAGTCTGTCTGTGCTATTTTCTTACAGCAGCTGAGGATATGATCAATGCTTTCGTCGTTTTCCTTGCACAGTCTGCATTTTGGGTCATCAGCTGATTTTTCAATCTTGGCCTTAATGGCCTTTGTTCTGATGTTTTGCTCCTGGGCTGCAAGGATCAGGCCTTCTGTCTCCTTCTTCAGGGTCCCATTCGTGAGCCAGAGCCAGGTCTTCTTCTTATCAGCTTTTCCTTCAATTTTGTCAAGGAACTTTCCATGCAGTGTTTTGTTATGCCAGCTGTCAGCTCTAGTTTGTAGTGCGGTTTTCTTGTACTGGTTTTTTGTCTGCTGTGTTTTGAGGAGTTTCTGATTTTTTACTTCAATCAAAGCAGGTTCTTCACTTTGCTTGACATATTCTGCCAGGGCATGTTCTTCTTCTTTGACTGCTTGTTTTACTTGTAAGAGTCCTCTGCCCCCTGATCTTCTAGGCAGATATAATCGGTCAACATCACTGCGAGGGTGCAGGGAATGATGAATGGTCATGAGTTTTCTTGTTTTTCTGTCCAAATTGTCCAGTTCCACCTGTGTCCAATTTATAATGCCAGCAGTATATCTTATGACAGGTATGGCCCAGGTGTTTATGGCCTTGATGGTGTTGCCTCCATTGAGCTTGCTTTTGAGAATTTTTCTGACCCTTTGTGTGTATTCTTTGCTGACCACAGTTTTCACATGTTCATGCTTGATGTTGTCCAGCTGTAGTATGCCCAGATATTTATAGGCCTCTGGCTGGTGACACTTTATTGTTTGGCCATCGGGCATATTTATGCCCTCACTTTCAATGATTTTTCCCTTCTTCAATGCCACTGTCGAACATTTGTCTAAAGCAAACTCCATGTTGATATCAGTGCTAAAAATTCGGACAGTGTTGGTCAGAGACTGGATTTCAGTTTCCGTTTTCCCATATAGCTTCAGGTCATCCATGTACATCAAATGTGAAATTTTGTGAGAATTCTTAGATGTTTGATAGCCGAGATTTGTTTTTTGTAAGATTGTTGACAGAGGGATCATGGCAATAATGAAAAGCAGAGGGGACAATGAATCTCCCTGGAAAATTCCTCTCCTGATGTTGACACGTCCATAGCTTTCATTTCCAACAAACAGTTCAGTTTTCCAGTGCTCCATCATGTTTTCAATGAAGGTGCCAACGGTTTTACAAATCCCAATGGCGTCCAGGCACTTGATGATCCAGCAGTGTGGGAGTGAGTCAAAGGCCTTTTTGTAGTCAATCCACGTCATGTGAAGATTAGCTTTTCGGCTCTTACAGTTCTCCAGAATCATTTTGTCAATCAATAACTGGTCTTTTGTGCCCCTGCTTTTCCGTTTGTTGCCTTTCTGTTCATCTGGCAAGATGTTTTTTTCTTCAAGATAGTCTTGAATTCTGTCAGCTATGATGCCAGTCAGTAGTTTAAACATAGTGGGCAGACACGTTATTGGCCTGTAGTTTCCTGGTGCTGCTCCTTTTGCTGGATCCTTTTGTATCAGGTATGTTCTTCCAGTTGTTAGCCATTCACTGATACTTCCTTTCTGCAGCATCTCATTGAATTGTTGGGCCATTTTTCCATGTAAACTAATCAGATGTTTGAGCCAAAATCCATGAAGTTGATCACTACCAGGCGATGTCCAGTTCTTGACTTTTTGCACTCGTTTGCTGATCATTTCAGTTGTTATTTCCATCAGTTCCATTTTGTTCTGTGAGAATTTTCCTTCAAACTCTTTTATCCACCCAGCATTTTTGTTGTAGTTTTTATTATTTTCCCAAAGTTCTTTCCAGAACTTTGTTGTTGCAGTTTTCTCAGGCTTTATGTTTACTGTGTCTGTTGTTTGGTTCAGACTCTGGTAGAACCGTCTTTGGTCTGATTGAAACAGTTGATTTTGTCTGTACTGGATGATTCTGGCTTCATACCTTTCAATTTTTCTGGCTGTTGCTGTAATTTGTTCTTTCACGATTTCCAAAGCTTCTTCAATTTTTCTGGTGTTCAGCCAGTACTTTCGGATCAGGTATTGCTTGATTTTGTCATTCTTCAGTTTCCTCTCTTTCATATTTTTCAGGTTACTTGCATCTGATCTAAGTTTCTTGATTTTCAACTCTAGCCTGATCTTCCACTTTGGTTTTCCAGTCAATTTTCTTTGGGGCTGCCTTGGTTGTAGGAGCCCAAGCTCTTCTGTTACTATCACTGCTGCACTGTAGGCAAACTGGTTTGTTTGTTCAATTGATGTTATTTGGACAGTGGAGAGTGCTGCATTCACATCTTTCATGAGAGGCGCCAGGTGTCTCTTGGGCACTGTTTTTAGAGTTGGGAGCCGCTGTCTTATTGCATTTGCTGCAGCATGAGCCATAATCTTATCCTTGAGCTCTTGTTGTCTTGCTGTCAAGGTTCCTGGTGGTTCAACAGATGTTTCAAGTGCTGGTTCCTCAAATTCTTGCAAAAGCGCCACACTTTCTTCTGGTTCAATCTGTTCCACCATTGCAAGTGTTGCTGGGGTCTCTGCTGCTGTCTGTGCTGTGGTCTGATGGTAATCTACTTTGCAAATTTTCTGGATTTCTTCGAGTTCAACTTCACTGAACACTTTGTTTCTGATTATGAATCTTCGTTGGTCAGCCAGTTGGGGTTCTGTTATCTGTGAGTCAGGGTACTCTTGTTTCCATAGCTGATGCATCCTTTTTTGGGAGTCACGCCTTTGAGGTTCAGATGTGTAGTAGCATTTCATAATTGTGCGGTTTTCTGGCATTGTATATTTTTGCCGCTTCTGTGACTGTTCATTTGGGTTTTGATGATTCCGTAGCCCACTTGTCGATGGATGTCCAGAATCAGCAGCATCCACCGCGGTCCTTTTTATCCTGGGCGACGACCGAGCCAGTATAGGCTTCGTTTGGGTTTGATTCTCCATAATGCTAATGGGTTAGGTGCTCTTGGTTGTGCTCCTCAGCTGAGGCCTCTCTGGCTTGGTTGGACCTGCCGGTAGTTACACTACCGCCAGCACAGCCCTCAGTCATCATTGGAGCAGCTAAGCCCCCCCACCACGTCAAGGTGGCACCTGCGGGGGGGGGATTATTATTATTATTATCATTACATTGAGAAAGCAGCCATCTTGGATATTGGGAGAAAGGATTCCTTAAGAAGTCAGCCATCTTGGATATTGGCAGGAGGAATATAATGAGAGGCTGGCCATCTTACATATTGAGAGGGAGGAATATATTAATAAGTTGACTAACGCGGATATTAATAGAAGAATTCATTGAGAAGTCAGCCCCCTTGAATATTGTGATTCATTAAGTAGTCTGCCATCTTGGATATTGGGAGAATGAGACATGAAGAAGTCACCATCTTGGATATCAGGAAAAGGCAGCTATCCTAAGTATTGGGAGAGGAAATATGGAGAGGGCGGCCGTCTTGAATATTGAGAGAGGAACGGATAGATTAATAAGTCTGGTTTTCGTCTCCTTTGTCTGGCAGGTACCTCTGAATGAACCTTGTGAAGAAGATCCTGTGAGAGCTTTGCCCTAGGATGTCTTAGGACTGAAATGAAGGGTCACTGCACTGGCACAAACAAGGAATAAGTAGGAGAAAGGCATATTTCAAGCGATATACTTGAAGGAAAGGGAAGATTGTGCTGTTAAAAGAGGGGCTTGGGGACGAGACCAGAAGGCTACGGCAATATAAAAACCAAGAAGAGGAAATCTTGTGTTGTTCATATCTGTGACCTTCTGGCATAATATTTTAATCACAAATCAAAAGAATGGAAAATCTTCATCCCTGTTCCACATCCACATCTCATACAGAGGAGAAGCTGCATAAGTGTATGGACTGTGGGAAATGTTTCATGCATAGAAGTTCTCTTACTAAACATCAGGAAACTCACGCAGGAGAGAAGCCATATACATGTCTGGAATGTGGAAAGAGCTTCAGTCAGAGTGCACAGTGGAGTTCCCATCAAAGGACCCACACAGGAGAGAAGCCATATACATGCACGGACTGTGGAAAGAGCTTCTGTGAGAGTGGACAGCTGTGTTCCCATCAAAGGACCCACACAGGGGAGAAGCCATATACATGTCTGGAATGTGGAAAGAGCTTCAGTCGGAGTGACAGTCTGCGTTCCCATCAAAGGACCCACACAGGAGAGAAGCCGTATCAATGCACAGAATGTGGAAAGAGCTTCCGTCAGAGTGGACAGCTGAGCCTCCATCAAAGCATGCACACAGGGGAGAAGCCATACCAGTGCATGGAATGTGGAAAGAGCTTCAGTTTGAGTGGACACCTGAGCCTCCATCAAAGGACCCACTCAGGGGAGAAGCCACATAAATGCAAAGAATGTGGAAAGAGCTTCAGTCACAGTGGAACCCTGTATTCCCATCAAAGGACCCACACAGGGGAGAAGCCATATCAATGCATGGAATGTGGAAAGAGCTTCATTTGGAGTAGAGATTTGCGTTGCCATCAAAGGACACACACAGGGGAGAAGCCATATCAATGCATGGAATGTGGAAAGAGCTTCAGTCGGAGTGGAGATCTGCGTTCCCATGAAAGGATCCACACAGGGGAGAAGCCGTATCAATGCACAGAATGTGGAAAGAGCTTCAGTAAAAGTGGATATCTGCGTTCCCATCAAAAGACCCACGCAGCAGAGCAGCCGTATAAATGCATGTTTTGTGGAAAGGGCTTCAGTCAAAGTGGACTGCTGCGTTCCCATCAAATGATCCACACAGGGGAGAAGCCGTATCAGTGCACGGAATGTGGAAAGAGCTTCATTCAGAGAGGAAACCTGCGTTCCCATCAAAGGATCCACACACGGTTAGAGGAAGAGACCTGCATTTGAATTTCCTATTCTTCTTTTTAAAAATCCCCCAGACACGAGTCCCATCCCTCCATAGGCAGGCAAGTAATGGGAGAATGGTCTTGATCAGTCATGGGTGGGGGTCCCAGGGCTCTCTGTGCTTCCGACCCATGCCCAGCCCAATCTACCAAGTAGTGTAGTCGGCGGCGGTGATAACGAGAGTCCAAACTCCACCACAGCTGGGAAGAAGCCAAGTCTTTATCATCAGAGACTCACAGAAATGCTGAACTATCTAATGTATGCGAACTGCTGGGACCATCGGCAGGACTCATTTTCTAGCATTTAGAGACACTGAACAAAAAGTTGGATCACTTGTTTGCAGGTGTGTTCCTGAATTGCAAAGAACCCAGCGGACAAATCATGCACCTGGGACACAGGTGAGGAAGAAGCCTCACGTCTTAAGGAGGAGAACTGGTCAATTGGGGGGGGGGGGGGCAGGGGAGGGACCGAGGTGGGCTGAACGTGGAATACAACGGTTTCTGTGAGGGGAAGGGGAGAGATCGCAGGAGATACAGAGTACTCAAGGGTCATGTGGAAGTGGTACAAGAGGAACCTAGATGAACAGAGCGAGGCTCAGATGGCCGGCAAGACTGGCCATTACAACATCAACATGGGATTTTACAACCTAATAAGCTGGCTCTTGAAGTCTCGGACTCCCTTTCAAATAAGGGCAGGTGGGCTTCAATGAGAGCTGCAAAGATGTCCCTGGGACAGATCCTAAGGACGCGGCCTACGGATGTCAAAATTGGTTCCATCAAGCGGCTCCGCAGAGACTATTATAATCACATCTCCCACCTGCCAATTACATTCGATGACGCAACTATATCGAAGGGGGTGTTTGCATGTAAACCATTGCTGAATTATTGGGGTGACCGTATAGGGAGCGTTGTCCGGCCTCAGTTGCCCGGCCACTCGTTGCTGGACTTCAGATAGGCCCCCAAAAGAAAGGGATATTGAATTGCCCCCAGAGCGCCCCAGAGTCGTCCCCACACACTCGAGTGAAGGGTCCGGATCCCTCGCTAGCACCCCAAGTTCCGGGCAAGAAGAACGCCAGCCCTTGCCCTTAGAACAAGGGCCCCGACAAGGACTCCATCCATCTCCTTTGCCTTGTATTTACAAGAATTCCCCCCCCCCCGGTGAGCCCCCTCCCTAGAATACCCTCCGGTCCCTCGGCATCTGAGAGCTGAACCTCCCCCTCAAGCCCATCGCCCTCCAACCCTCCACAAGTCACCATCCGGGGGGGAGGGAGGGGAGTTCTGAGACCTGGGGACCCCCGTTGAGGTCGTGCTGGGGAGAGGGAGACGTGGTCAAGCGTGCCATCCCAGGGAGAAGCGCAACAGAGTTCTTCCACAACACCGTCACGGTCATCCCACCCCTGACTCAGATTGAACCTCAGATTGACTCGGATAAGGAAAGAGGGACTCAGGTTCAAAATCTCCCCGAAAGGCCTGTATCTTTGGAGGATGAGGAGCAGAGGGTGCAGGTTCAGTTCCCACAGGGAGGGTTGGAGTGGATGACCCAGAAGCCCCTGAAGCCGGCCAGGTGACCACGGACATGGGAGCGGAGGAAGGGAGGGTGGAAGGTTCCCAGCTTCATAATGAGTCTCAGCGAAATAATGAGCAAGCTGGCCTTGATGAGACGGGCTCCTTGGATAGGGCTGAGCGTTTGGAATTGAGGGTTCGGCGTAGTGTGAGAATCGCAAACAGAAGGGAACCGGGACTCAAAAAGATCTTGTCGTGGGTGTCTACTACAGACCTCCGAGTCAGGATGAAGGACTTGATGAAGCCTTCTGTCAACAGCTGACCAAACAGGCACAAAGAAGAGATATAGTAGTCATGGGCGATTTCAATTATCCCGATATCTGCTGGAAAACAAACTCAGCCAAGAGTACAAAGTCCAACAAATTCCTCACTTGCCTTGCAGACAATTTTATGGTCCAGAAGGTAGAAGAGGCAACAAGGGGATCAGCAACTCTTGATCTAATCTTAACAAATGTGGAAGACCTGATCAATACAGTTGAAGTGGTTGGATCCTTAGGGACAAGTGACCATGAGCTTTTGCAGTTTGCAATACAAAGGAATGCTGAAACTAAGACAAGTCAAACACGCATTCTGGACTTTAAGAGAGCTGACTTCCAAAAAATGAAGGAATTACTGAGCGGCATTCCATGGACGCCGATATTAAAAAACAAGGGAGTTAAGGATGGATGGGAGTTTTTCAAAAGTGAAATACTCAAGGCGCAAATGCAAACAGTGCCAACGAAGAAGAAAAATAAGACAAGTGCAAAGAAGCCAGAATGGATGTCCAAAGAACTTCTAACCGAGCTAAAGCTCAAAAGTGACATGCACAAGAAGTGGAAAAGGGGAGAAATCACCAAAGAAGAATTCAAACGTATAGCCAACACCTGTAGGGAAAAGGTTCGCAAGGCTAAAGCGCAAAATGAGCTCAGGCTTGCCAGGGACATAAAAAACAACAAAAAAGGCTTTTTTGCTTACGTTGGTAGAAAAAGGAAGAAAAAGGAGGCGATAGGGCCTCTGCAAGGAGAAGATGGGGTGATGGCGACAGGGGACAGGGAAAAGGCAGAACTACTTAATGCCTTCTTTGCCTCAGTCTTCTCACAAAAAGAAAGCCATCTTCAACCTCAGCAACACGGAATGGACGAAAGATTGGGGGAAATCCAACCCCAAATAGGGAAACAAGTTGTCCAGGAACACCTGGCCACTCTAAACGAATTCAAGTCCCCAGGGCCAGATCAGCTACATCCAAGAGTACTGAAGGAACTAGCGGAAGTTATTTCAGAACCATTGGCAATTATCTTTGAGAGTTCTTGGAGAACGGGAGAAGTCCCAGCAGATTGGAGGAGGGCGAATGTGGTCCCTATCTTCAAGAAGGGAAAAAAGAACGACCCAAGCAATTACCGTCCGGTCAGCCTCACATCGATACCAGGCAAGATTCTGGAAAAGATCATTAAGGAAGTGGTCTACGAACACTTAGAAACAAATGCGGTCATTGCTAATAGTCAACACGGATTTACCAAAAACAAGTCATGCCAGACTAATCTGATCTCTTTTTTCGATAGAGTTACGAGTTGGGTCGATACAGGGAATGCTGTGGATGTAGCGTACCTGGATTTCAGTAAGGCCTTCGACAAAGTCCCCCACGACCTTCTGGCAAACAAACTAGTAAAATGTGGGCTAGACAAAACTACGGTTAGGTGGATCTGTAATTGGCTAAGTGAACGAACCCAAGGGGTGCGCACCAATGCATCGTCTTCATCTTGGAAAGAAGTCACGAGTGGAGTGCCACAAGCAGGGCTCCGTCCTGGGCCCGGTTCTGTTCAACATCTTTATTAACGACTTAGACGAAGGGTTAGAAGGCACGATCATCAAGTTTGCAGACGACACCAAACTGGGAGGGAGAGCCAACACTCCAGAAGACAGGAGCAGAATTCAAAACGATCTTGACAGACTAGAGCAGGGGTCCCCAAACTAAGGCCCGGGGCCCTCCAAGGTCATTTACCTGGCCCCCACCCTCAGTTTTATAATATAATATTTTTATATCAGTTTTAATAATATAATATATTGTATATACATATAATATTATGTTATACAATAGAATACTAATAGTAATACCATATAATAATATTAATTATATGTTATATATTACATATTATATAATAGCATAGTGGTATAGTTCAATATCTATATATATAAAAGAGTGATGGCATCACGGCGACTCACAAAACAACAAAAGTACAGGCCCCTCAACCTCAAAATTTGACAACACAACCCATCATCCATGCCTCAAGGTTGATACAACAAAAAGAAAAGAAAAATAAAGTCCTAATTAGAGGGAGAGCAATAATTTTTTTTATCCAATTGCTGCCAGTTTAGAGGGCTAATCTCTGCCCACTTGGTTGCCTAGCAACCAAGGAACAGCCAGGGTTCAGTTAGGGGACAGGCCGATTTAGGCCTCACTTAGACTTCTGCTGCCCTGCAGACTAGGACACGGAACAATGGCTTCAAACTACAGGAAAGGAGATTCCACCTGAACATCAGGAAGAACTTCCTCACTGTGAGAGCTGTTCGACAGTGGAACTCTCTCCCCGGGGCCGTGGTGGAGGCTCCTTCCTTGGAGGCTTTTAAGCAGAAGCTGGATGGCCATCTGTCGGGGGTGCTTTGAATGTGATTTCCTGCTTCTTAGCAGGGGGTTGGACTAGATGGCCCATGTGGTCTCTTCCAACTCTACTATTCTATGATTCTATGATTCTATGATTCTTCCACAGATTATCTAATTTGCACTGGATTATATGGCAGTGTAGACTCAAGGCCCTTCAACACAGCTATATAACCCATTTATAATCTTATTTTATCTGCTTTGCACTGGATTATCTTGACTCCACACTGCCATATAATCCACCTCAGTGTGCATTTTATACAGCTGTGAAGAAGGAGCCTCATATAATCCAGTTCTGAGCAGATAATATAAGATTATCAATATAGAGTAGAGTCTCACTTATCCAACGTAAACAGGCCGGCAGGATAAGTGAATATGTTGGATAATAAGAACGGATTCAGGAAAAGCCAATTAAACATCAAATTAGGTAATCATTATACAAATTAAGCACCAAAACATCATATTATACAACAAATTTGACAGAAAAGGTAGTTCCATGCGCAGTAATGCTATGTAGTATTTACAGTAGAGTCTCACTTATCCAACACTCGCTTATCCAACGTTCTGGATTATCCAACACATTTTTGTAGTCAATGCTTTCAATATATCATGATATTTTGGTGCTAAATTCATAAGTACAGTAATTACTATATAGCATTACTGTGTACTGAACTACTTTTTCTGACAAATTTGTTGTCTAACATGATGTTTTGGTGCTTAATTTGTAAAATCATAACTTAATTTGATGTTTAATAGGGTTATCCTTAATTCCTCATTATCCAACATATTCGCTTATCCAACGTTCTGCCGGCCCATTTATGTTGGATAAGTGAGACTCTACTGTACTGTATTTACAAATTTACCACTAAAATATCACAATGAATTTAAAACACTGACTACAAAAACATTGATTATGAAAAGGCAGACTGCGTTGGATAATCCAGAACATTGTATAAGCGAATGTTGGATAAGTGAGATTCTTCTTTAATATGAAATAATTACTGGGATAGAATAATGCAGAACAATATAATCTCTAAAACCAGGACAGGAAATAAACGGGAATTCCACACAGGAAACAATCAGGGCCAGCTAACACCTCCCAACAAAGTATTCCCATCATCAAAGTCTGGCACATCCTCTGTTTTCTCAGGGCCACAGACAGTAGAAGCACATAAAATATCGCAAACAACACCACTCTGAAAACAAGGGAATTCCAGACAGGAAACAATCAGGGCCAGCTAACACCTCCCAACAAAAAATTCACTCAGGGAGGAAACAGCCAGGCTTTAAAGCTCCAAGGCCATTACATGCTAATCATTTTCCCTAATTGCAGCATTCATACTTGCCTCCAACAAACAAAAAAAACCAATCAGAAATATTGTATATTCACAACCTTTAGGAAATAATATCCCCTGATGGCGCAGCGTGATAAAACACTGAGCTGCTGAACTTCTGGACCGAAAGGCCACAGGTTTGAATTGGGGGAGCGGAGAGAGCCCCCACTGTTAGCCCCAGCTTCTGCCAACCCAGAAGTTCAAAAACATGTAAATGTGAGTGCATCAATAGGTACTGCTCCGGCGGGAAGGTAACGCCGCTCCATGCAGTCATCCCACATGACTTTGGAGGAGTCTACGGACAACGCCGGCTCTTCGGCTTAGAAATGGAGATGAGCACCAACCTCCAGAGTCAGACACGACTGGACTTAATGTCTGGGGAAAACCTTTACCCTTGACCTTAACTACCACCAATTCCTCAAGACTTTATTTCCCAGACCACCAGACTTCGCCACAGCAACGCGTGGCCGGGCACATCTAGTAGTAATATATAATGCTAATATTGTGTTATGCTAATAATATAATATTTTGTATGTACATACAGCGGCTCTGAGTCCCCTTCGGGGTTAGAAGGGTGGGATATAAATGTAATAAATAAATGCAGTAAATAAATAAATAATTTTAGACTTAGGCTCGCCCAAAGTCTGAAATGACTTAAAGACACACAACAACAACAACAATCCTAATTAACTTGACTATCTCATTGGCCAGTAGCAGGCCCACACTTTCCATTGAAATCCTGATAGGTTTATGTTGGTTAAAATTGTTTTCATTTTTAAATATTGTATTTTTTTTTAGTTGTTGTTGTTGTTGCACTACAAATAAGACATGTGCAGTATGCATAGGAATTTGTTTTGTTTTTTTAAAATGATAATTCGGCCCCTCAACAGTCTGAAGGATTGTGGACCGGCCCTCTGCTTCAAAAGTTTGGGGACCCCTGGACTAGAGAGATGGGCCGAAACTAACACAATGAAGTTTAACAGGGACAAATGCAAGATACTTCACTTTGGCAGAAAAAAATGGAATGCAAAGAGACAGAATGGGGGACGATGCCTGGCTTGACAGCAGTGTGTGCGAAAAAGACCTTGGAGTCCTCGTGGGGAACAAGTTAAACATGAGCCAGCAATGTGATGCGGCAGCTAAAAAAGCCAACGGGATTCTGTCCTGCATCAATAGGGGAAGAGCGTCTAGATCCAGGGAAGTCCTGCTCCCCCTTATTCTATTCTGCCTTGGTCAGACCACACCTGGAATCACACTGTGTCCAATTTTGGGCACCACAGTTGAAGGGAGATGTTGACAAGCTTGGAAAGCGTCCAGAGGAGGGCGACTAAAATGATGAAGGGTCTGGAGAACAAGCCCTATGAGGAGCGGCTTAAAGAGCTGGGCATGTTTAGCCTGCAGAAGAGAAGGCTGAGAGGAGACATGAGAGCCATGTACAACTATGTGAGGGGAAGTCCTAGGGAGGAGGGAGGGAGCTTGTTTTCTGCTGCCCTGCAGACTAGGACGCAAGGGAACAAGGGCTTCAAACTACAGGAAAGGAAGGAGATTCCACCTGAACATCAGGAAGAACTTCCTCACCGTGAGAAGGGCTGTTCGACAGTGGAACTCTCTCCCCGGGGCCGTGGTGGAGGCTCCTTCCTTGGAGGCTTTTAAGCAGAGGCTGGATGGCCATCTGTCGGGGGTGCGATTTCCTGCTTCTTGGCAGGGGGTTGGACTGGATGGCCCATGAGGTCTCTTCCAACTCTACTATTCTATGATTCTATAAGGGAGGTGAGGGGGCAGAGAAATGCCTTCATGTCTTGCAAAGAGTGCTAAAAGGGGTGCGTTCGGGGAAAAGTCTTTGTCAAAGCAACTTTCTCGTGACCGGAGAAGCAAGCTACAGTTTCCCTGCTGTGCTTTGGATTATCATTGCAGCCCATGTATCCATGTTCCTTGGAATTGCCATGCTCTCTTTGGATGTTGTTTATTCCTTGTGAGTTCCTGACTTACATCCCAAGACTATATTTGTAACTGACTTTTGGTGCTTTACTTTGCTTTTTGAAGAACTTTTTGCTATCTATCGTTAATAAACTAAAAGGACTCAAACCTGCCGTGGAGTTTGTGTGTTAGAGCAAGGTGAATCAAGGCCGAGGTGCGACAACCCCGAACAGAAGACCAGGTCTGGAGTGTAAGTAAGTAAAACTTTATTTATATTCTGCTCTATCTCCCCGAAGGGACTCGGGGCAGTTTCCAATCATAAAACAACAATGTACACCACATAGCCAGTATAATAAAACACATGATTAAAATGAGGTAAAACTATACTGTTAAAATAAACAATAAATAGCAGTTACAACAAACCTCAATCGAGGGGATGGGGATCATTAGACCAAATGTATTAACATAGTCCGTTTAGGGATAAGTGAGTCTTATACGGTATACCAGAGTAATGTCACACCTCAGCCTTGATTCACCTTGCTCTAACACACAAAAACTGTATAGCAGGTTTAAGTCTTTTCGGTTTATTAAAGATAGATAGTAAAAAGTTCTTCAAAAAGCAAAAGTATAATATCAAAAGTCAGTTACAAAATATAATCTTGAAATATAAATCAGAAACTCACAAGGAATAAACAATGTCCAAAAGAAAGCATGGCAGTCTATGGATACATAGACTGCAAGATAATCCAAAACATGGCAGGAAAACTAGAGCTTGCGTCTCCGGTGAAAGAAAGTTGCTTTGACAACAGCTTCTTCCCAAACGTCCCCTTTTAACACTCTTTGCAAAACATGAAAACATTCCTTTGCCCTCTCGGCTCCCCCGCCTGTTCGCAAGTCTAGTACTACGCCGTACCCTCAATTCCAAACACTCAGCCCTATCTAAGGAGCCCATCTCATCAAGGCCAGCTTGCTCGTTATTTCACTGAGACTCATTAGGAAGCTGGGAACCTTCCACCCTCCCTTCCTCCACTCCCATGTCCGTGGTCACCTGGCCGGCTTCAGGGGCTTCTGGGTCATCCACTCCAACCCTCCCTGTGGGAAACTGGACCTGCACCCTCTGCTCCTCATCTTCCAAAGTTACAGGCCTTTGGGGGAGATTCTTGTTAAGACTTAACTTTATGCTTGCAGAGTCTCAGCGCCTTCCAGTAGCTTACATCTGTTCAGTACTTTCAGTCTGCTTCCATAGTAGACTCTTGAGCACATGCCCGGCCATTGTCAGTTTTTACTACTGTCTTTCCCCCAGTCTAGATGATATTACGGACTCACCACAGAACGTAGTATCTTGTCCAAGTAGTAGTAGGTTTAATTACATATAGGCGTCACGACATCAAAAAGGAAAGGAAAGGGGGGAGAAAATACACTGAATATGATTCTTTATATACAATACAATTACTCATAGTAATCATTGATTGGTTACCAACTAATTAACCCAACCCAAACTCAGGATTGCATCATTGACAATCACCTGGAGTAGGCCCAAACACATTCCCCAAATGATTCCCAATAGAAGCCCATTAGCAGTGCATGACTCAGTACATTGTAAAACCTAACAATTCTGAACACGAACCCCTGTGTCCTCATCAGAGTCAACCCTAGATTCACGCTGAGTCACAACAAGTAGATCACTCAGAAACCTGTGTGTCCATCCAGCGCTGTAGGTGGGGCCAGGGACCCTTTGGGACAGACCCACGGTTGTCAAGGCGGCTGTGAAGTCCTGAGTCTCAACTGGCCATTGGACCCCAACACCGGGCCCGAGACCCCCCCTCCCGGGCCGGCTCAGGTGGGGAGACGGTTGGGTGGACGGCACACCAACAAAACCCCTGTTCTGCCCCCCCCCCCCCCCCCCCCGAGATAGACACACATTGTATTATTACGGGCTACACCAGGACACACTTCGCTGTGGCTTAGTATTTATTTATTTGCAGTATTTATATCCCGCCTTCCTCTCCCCCGAGGGGACTCAAAGCGGGTCGTATGAGAGGTCCTGAATCTGAAAGTAAATAACAGTCTTGCAGCAATCGTAGATTCACCGAGAAAACACATCATTCCATCCAATGCCCTGCCTTGCATTGCTGTGTCTCTGTGGAGTGAATGGAAACGAGGGAAAAAGAGGGTTTTAACCATAAATCATGTTTTATTGTATTGCTGGTGGTTTGTCTTTTCTGACGGGTTCCCGACTCTGGCGCATGCGACGTATAACTGCCCACGAGAGAAGCCTTTGTTTTCTAATTCCAACCGGCACACTGGCAAAGAGTGACCCTGCGCTTCATTGACAGTCATTGCGCACGCGAGGCGCCTTGGTCATTGAAGTCGTTTGGTGGGAATGAGTGGGATTCCCGGGACAATCACCCCCACTCCTGCCTGCATGTAGCGCTGGCTGTGTGGTCTCCGTGTGACAGGGTCGGTCCAGATCCGTTGTCGGCTGTGTTTTGTGCCCTCTGGACGAGGGTGAGCTCCACTCCTGTTCCCAAGGCCAACTCCAACTCCAATTATATTATTATATTCTATTTTTCTATTATTCTATTAATATATTTTATATTATTATATTATTATATTATATTATTATTCTATTATATTCCATTTTCATAGTATTCGAATATTATTATATTCTATTTTTCTATTATTCTATTAATATATTTTATATTATTATATCATTATATTATTATATTATATTATTATATTCTATTTTTCTATTATTCTATTAATATATTTTATATTATTATATTACATTATTATATTCTATTCTTTTCACATTACCTTCCTGTATTCCATTATTATTCTATTTTATTATCCTAGGATTATATTATTATCCTAGTCTATGATTGTATGAATGTATTTTATATCATTCTATTCCATTCTTCCGTTCTTTGTTTTATTATTCTATTATTTTCCCATTCATGGTTCTATTTCCGTATTGATTCCTATGACATTCTCTTCTTCTGATTCCTGGGAGGAGAAAGGGCAGAAGCCCCGCCCCCCGCCTTCGGGCGCCATCTTGGGGCCGGGCGGAAGTCCAGCGAGAGCGGGAGGCCTCCGCTTCCTAGAGGGGCGGCGCCACTTCCGGGCAGTTCCTCGAGGGCGGCGGAGAGCTGAGGAGAGCGGGAGGCGGCAGGTGAGGCGGCCTCGGGCCTTCCCTCGGGCCTTCCTTTGGACTACAACTCCCAGCCTTCCCGGCCACCCTCGGGCCCCTTCCTTTCCCCCCTCAGCCGCATCAGCGAGAAGGAAAGGGGCCCGAGGCCGGGGATGCTGGGAGTGGAAGCATTCTCTCCTGACGTTTCGCCCACCTCTATGGCAGGCCTCCGCAGAGGCGGTGAGGTCTCTTAGGAACGAGGCCAGTGGGGCTGATTTTTATCCCCGTGGAAGGATGTCCGGGGCGGGAGGAAGGACGAACCCGTGTCTGGTTGAGGGAAGCGTGTAGAGCGCAATCGGCCACCTTGATTGGCATTGAATAGCCTTGCAGATTCAAGGTCGGGCTGCTTCCTGCCTGGGGGAATCCTTGGTCGGGACGTGTTAGCTGGCCCTGATTGTTTCCTGCCTGGAATAATAATAATAATAAGTTTATTTGTATCCCGCCTCCATCTCCCCCGAAGGGGACTCGGGGCGGCTTACAGCAAAATCAAAATACAAACAATGATAAAATATAAAACATCAGGACAAAAACAACCAATAAAAAATATACACAATAATCCCCCTGTTTTCAGAGTGTTGTTCTTTCTTTATTGTCCTGATTTTAGAGATTTTTAAATACTGGGAGCCAGGCTTGGACATGAGAGCATGACTCGGCATTTTATATGGTTTTAATCTGATTGATTGATTGATGTATGTTTTAATTGCTTATATGTCTAGAGTGTTTATATTTGGATGAGGTGTGTTTTATTGTTTACCTGTGCGGCATTGAATTCTTCCCGGATTTGTAAGCCGCCTTGAGTCCCCTCCGGGGCCGAGAAAGGCCGGGTACAAATGAAGTAAGTAACTAAGTACATCAAAATAATATAATGTATATAAAGTAGTGATGATGATAATAATATAATATGAATAGTATAATAAAGTAATATGATTATAATAATATATATATATATATATATATATATATATATATATTGGTTATAATAATAATAAATAACATGAAATAAAGGAGAGGAAGAAGGAAGAAATAAAAGGGGAAGATATATATATATATATATTATATATTACTAGCTGTGCCCGGCCACGCGTTGCTGTGGCATTGTCTACTGGTGTTGGTGAGAAATTGTTGAGGTAGTAGTGGTATTGAATGTCTGTTGTATGGTTGTCTTTATGTTTAGTATGCACACTGAAGTGGATTATATGGCATTGTGGAGTCAAGATAATCCAGTTCAAAGCAGATAATATAAAATTCTAAATGGGTTATATAGATGTGTATATAGAGTCTACACTGCCATATAATCCAGTTAAAATATGATAATCTGTGGAAGAGGCCTAAGTGAGGCCTAACTGTGCCTGTCCCCTGGACTGAGTAGGTTGCTAGGAGACCAAGTGGGCGGAGTTTAGCCTTCAAACTGGCAGCAATTGGATAAAAACTATTATTCCTCTCCCTGTAATTAGGACTTTATTTTTCTTTTCTTTTTGTTGTATCAACCTAGAGCCGTGAATGATGGGTTTTGTTGTCAAATTTCAAGGTTGGGGGGCCTGTAGTTTTGTTGTTTTGTCCGCTGCCCTGATGCCATCACTCTTTTATATATATATATATATATATATATATATATATATATATATACACACACACACACACACACACACACGCACACTACCTGTGCCCGGCCACGCGTTGCTGTGGTGAAGTCTGGTGGTATGGGAAATAAAGTACTGAGGAATTGGTGGTAGTTAAGGTCAAGGGTAAAGGTTTTCCCCTGACGTTAAGTCCAGTCGTGTCTGACTCGGGGGTTGGTGCTCATCTCCATTTCTAAGCCAAAGAGCCAGCGTTGTCCGTAGACTCCTCCAAGGTCATGTGGCCATAGGCATGACTGCATGGAACGCCATTACCTTCCCGCCAGAGCGGTACCTATTGATCTACTCACATTTGCATGTTTTTGAACTTTAGGGTTGGCAGAAGCTGGGGCTAACAGTGGGGGCTCACTCCGCTCCCCCAATTTGAACCTGCAACCTTGTGGTCCACAAGTTCAGCAGCTCAGCGCTTTAACACATTGTGCCATCAGGGGATATTATTTCCTAAAGCTAGTTAATGTACAATATTTCTGATTGTTCCTTTTTTGTTTGTTTGTTGGAGGCAAGTATGAATGCTGCAATTAGGAAAATGATCAGCATGTAATGGCCTTTCAGCTTGAGGCTCAGGTGTCGGCGGTGGCCGGGAGGGCCTTCGCACAACTCAAACTTGTGCGCCAACTGCGACCATACCTCGTGAAGTCTGACTTGACCACGGTGGTGCATGCCTTAGTTACAATCAGTGACAATCCATCGAGGGGGTAATATGGTAATATTATTAGCATAGCTCAATATAAGCATTAAATTACTGTATTGTACTATATCATTATTTGGTAAGATTGTTAGCATAGCAGAATATAAGCATTAAATTACTGTATTGCACTATATCATTCTATGGTAATATTATTAGCATAGCACAATATAGGCATTAAATTACTGTATTGTACTATATCATTATATGGTAATATTATTAGCATAGCACAATATAAGCATTAAATTACTGTATTGCACTATATCATTCTATGGTAATATTATTAGCATAGCACAATATAAGCATTAAATTACTGTATTGCACTATATCATTATATGGTAATATTATTAGCATAGCACAATATAAGCATTAAATTACTATATTGTAGTATATCATTATATGGTAATATTATTAGCATAGCACAATATAAGAATTAAATTACTGTATTGCACTATATCATTCTATGGAAATATTATTAGCCTAGCACAATATAGGCATTAAATTACTGTATTGTACTATATCATTATTTGGTAATATTGTTAGCATAGCAGAATATAAGCATTAAATTACTGTATTGCACTATATCATTCTATGGTAATATTATTAGCATAGCACAATATAGGCATTAAATTACTGTATTGTACTATATCATTATATGGTAATATTATTAGCATAGCACAATATAAGCATTAAATTACTGTATTGCACTATATCATTCTATGGTAATATTATTAGCATAGCACAATATAGGCATTAAATTACTATATTGTACTATATCATTATATGGTAATATTATTAGCATAGCACAATATAAGCATTAAATTACTATATTGTAGTATATCATTATATGGTAATATTATTAGCATAGCACAATATAAGAATTAAATTACTATATTGTAGTATATCATTATATGGTAATATTATTAGCATAGCACAATATAAGAATTAAATTACTGTATTGCACTATATCATTCTATGGAAATATTATTAGCCTAGCACAATATAGGCATTAAATTACTGTATTGTACTATATCATTATATGGTAATATTATTAGCATAGCAGAATATAAGCATTAAATTACTGTATTGCACTATATCATTCTATGGAAATATTATTAGCCTAGCACAATATAGGCATTAAATTACTGTATTGCACTATATCATTATATGGTAATATTATTAACATAGCAGAATATAAGCATTAAATTACTGTATTGCACTATATCATTATATGGTAATATTATTAGCATAGCACAATATAGGCATTAAATTACTGTATTGTACTATATCATTCTATGGTAATATTATTAGCATAGCACAATAGAAGCATTAAATTACTATATTGCACTATATCATTCTATGGTAATATTAGCATAGCACAATGTAGGCATTAAATTACTATATTGCACTATATCATTATATGGTAATATTATTAGCATAGCACAATATAAGCATTAAATTACTGTATTGCACTATATCATTATATGGTAATATTATTAGCATAGCACAATATAAGCATTAAATTACTATATTGTACTATATCATTATATGGTAATATTATTAGCATAGCACAATATAAGCATTAAATTACTGTATTGCACTATATCATTCTATGGAAATATTATTAGCCTAGCACAATATAGGCATTAAATTACTGTATTGCACTATATCATTATATGGTAATATTATTAGCATAGCACAATATAAGCATTAAATTACTGTATTGCACTATATCATTCTATGGTAATATTATTAGCATAGCACAATATAGGCATTAAATTACTATATTGTACTATATCATTCTATGGTAATATTATTAGCATAGCACAATATAGGCATTAAATTACTATATTGCACTATATCATTATATGGTAATATTATTAGCAAAGCACAATATAAGCATTCAATTACTGTATTGCACTATATCATTATATGGTAATATTATTAGCATAGCTCTATATAAGCATTAAATTACTGTATTGCACTATATCATTATATGGTAATATTATTAGCATAGCACAATATAAGCATTAAATTACTGTATTGCGCTATATCATTATATGGTAATATTATTAGCAAAGCACAATATAAGCATTAAATTACTATATTGTCTATATCATTATGTGGTAATATTAATAGCATAGCACAATATAAGCATTAAATTACTATATTGTACAATTCAGTGATGGCCAACCTATGACACGCGTGTCAGCACTGACACGCCTAGCCATTTTTGCTGACACGCTGCCGCCTGCATATTGATTGGTTGACTATGTCTTTTGTGGCCAAATTTGGTGTGATTTGGTCCAGTGGTTTTGTTGTTTACTCCATGGGAATTATGCACATTACATATATAATATCATTCTATTATTATTATATTATTATTGTAGTATATTATCATATTATTACTATTATATTATTCATTATTCATGACTACATGAAACTAGAATAGAGAGAAATCAGCGTGGAAACTGCAAGAGGTACCATAGATTGTTGTACATAGAAATAAGGGTAGTAAATAGTTTTTGATTTATTAAATACAGTTATATATTACAATTATACATTTTTGTTCTTTAAACTATACATATTGCGAAATTATGTTTTTCTCTCTCGAAGTGACACACTACCCAAGTCATGCTAGGTTTTTTGGTGAATTTTGACACACCAAGCACAAAAGCTTGCCCATCATTAAATTACTGTATTGTAATAATAATAATAATAATAAGAAGAAGAAGTTTATTTATATCCCGCCTCCATCTCCCCCGAAGGGGACTCGGGGCGGCTTACAGCAAAATCAGATACAAAACAATAACAAAATACGAAACATCAAAATACAGTAACAAAAACCAGTAATATATACACAATAACCAAAGGGGAAAAAACAAATACATAGTAATAAGACATCGAATTAAAACAATGAGGTTGCAAAAGTAGATAAGCAAAGTGCACATTATGAGTTGCAAATTCAGAAATAGATAAAGTGCAACAGATTCAATTAAGGTCACATTGGGTTGGGAGGAGCCCTGAATTAATATCAAGTAATCAGGAGAAGAGTATAATTGTAATTATGATGATAATTATGATTGTACTACATCATTATATGGTAATGGTATTAGTAATATTACATTTAATATCTAATATACAATGTAATATTATTATAATATATTATTAGTAGTATAACATTGTATTACATTATAATATTATTATCAATATTATAAGTATATACAATATATTATATATTTAATACTGAGAGCATGACTCAGCATTTTATCTGTTTGATTGATATGTGTTTTAATTGCTTATATGTTTGGATTGTTTATACAGTAGAGTCTCACTTAACCAGTATAAACGGGCCGGCAGAATGTTGGATAAGCAAATATGTTGGATAATAAGGAGGGATTAAGGAAAAGCCTATTAAACATCAAATTAGGTTATGATTTTACAAATTAAGCACCCAAACATCATGTTATACAACAAATTTGACAGAAAAAGTAGTTCAATATGAAATAACGCTATGTAGTAATTACTGTATTTACGAATTTAGCAACAAAATGTATTTTTTTATTTACAGTATTTATATTCCAAAATATCACGATTTATTGAAAACGTCAACTACAAAAATGTGTTGGATAATCCAGAACATTGGATAAGCGAGTGTTGGATAAGTAAGACTCTACTGTATATACAATATATTATATATTTTATACTGAGAGCATGACTCAGCATTTTATATGGTTTTAATCTGTTTGATTGATATGTGTTTTAATTGCTTATATGTTTGGATTGTTTATATTTGGATGAGATGTGTTTTATTGTTTACCTGTGTGGCATTAAATTCTTGCCGGATTTGTAAGCCGCCTTGAGTCTCCTCCGGGGCCGAGAAAGGCCAGGTAAGTACATCAAAATAATATACTATATTAATAATAAAAATACATAAAGTAGTGATGATAATAATAGAAGATAATAAAACAACAACAACAACAACAACAACAATAATAATAAATAGTATCACAAGTCGAACACTTCCCAAGTGTGATACGAAATCCAGCATGGCTATCTTGTTTGTTGTGTCATACAATAAAATAAATAGTATAATAAAATAATATGATCATAACATAAATACATATTGGTTATAGGAATAATAAATAACACAAAATAAAGGAGAGGAAGAAGGAAGAGGTAAACGGGGGAATATATCCCTCTTCCGCTCCTTCCTTTGCTGGGAGGGAGTTGGGAGTTTTAGTTACATGATTTATTTTACAAATTGCTTGGGTGACCGGCGGTTCCCGGGTTATTTGAAAAGGGCCTTGTTTGTTTTTGGGTGTGCGGTAATAAAAATTATAATAATAATAATAGTAGGTTTATTTATATCCCACCTCCATCTCCCCCAAAGGGGACTCGGGGCGGCTTACAGCAAAATCAAAATACAAGCAATGATAAAATATGAAACATCAAAGGACAACAACAGAAAGCAATAATAAAATATACACAGTAGTCGAAAAAACACAACACAGAATGAAAACATCAAATTAAAAACAATGAGGTTGCAATAGTGGATAAGCAAGGTGCACATTATGAGTAACAAATTCGTAAATAGATAAAGTGCAATAGAATCATTTATTATTTTATTTATTTATTACATGCATTTATACCCCGCCCTTCTCCCCGAGGGGACTCAGAGCGGCAGATTCTGCCACGAGGGCCAGCAACAAATATACTATAAAACAAAACAATTAAAACATGATAAAAAGTATACAAAAATTAAAACGCTGCAAGGCAGCGATATTGCACCATCCTCAGTCATTCAATACTGCTACAATTACAGATTTGCGGCCCGATTACATCAGCCCATGAGCTTATTCGCTGAATGCCTGGGCGCAGAGCCAAGTTTTTAGTTTCCTTCTAAATCCCAGGAGGGATGGGGTTTGCCGTATATCTCTGGGGAGGGAGTTCCACAGCCGAGGGAGGAGCCACCACCGAGAAGGAAGGCCCCGTCCCTCGTCCCCACCAGCCGCGCCTGCGAGGCAGGTGGGATCGAGAGCAGGGCCTCCCCGGAAGATCTTAAGGTTCTAACGGGCTCATAGGAGGAGATACGTTCGGATAGATAGGCAGGACCAGAACCGTTTAGGGCTTTGTAGGTCAAGACCAGCACTTTGAATTGGGCTCGGTAGCATATCGGCAGCCTGTGGAGCTGGCTTAGCAGGGGGGTGGTACGCTCCCTGTAAGCCGCCCCAGTTATTAATCTGGCTGCCGTCCGTTGTACTAGTTGGAGCTTCCGGGCCGTCTTCAAAGGCAGCCCCACGTAGAGTGCGTTGCAGTAATCCAGCCGGGATGTGACCAGAGCGTGGACCACCGTGGCCAAGTCAGACCTCCCAAGGAACGGGCGCAGCTGGCGCACGAGGCGGAGTTGTGCGAAGGCTCCCCTGTCCACCGCCGAGACCTGAGGCTCCAGGCTCAGCGATGAGTCCAGGAGAAGAACCCCCAGACTGCGCACCTGCGTCTTCAGGGGAAGTGCGACCCCGTCCAGCACAGACTGTAACACTATTCCCTGTTCAGCCTTGCGACTGACCAGGAGGACCTCCGTCTTGTCTGGATTCAGTTTCAATTTATTGGCCCCCATCCAGTCCGACACAGCGGCCAGACACCGGTTCAGGACCTGGACAGCCTCCTGAGTGACAGGTGGGAAGGAGTGACAGAGCTGGACATCATCTGCGTACAGATGACACCGGACCCCGAAACTCCGGATGATCTCTCCCAGCGGCTTCATGTAGATGTTGAACAACATGGGGGACAATATCGACCCCTGCGGGACCCCACAGGACAATGGCTGTGGAGCCGAGCAGGCGTCCCCCAGAGACACCATCTGGGACCGACCCTCCAGGAATGAGTGGAGCCACTGCAGAACAGTGCCTCCAATGCCCAACCCGGCGAGTTGTTCCAGAAGGATACTGTGGTCAACGGTATCGAAGGCCGCTGAAAGGTCCAGCAGAACCAGCAAGGACACACTCCCCTTGTCCAGTTCCCGGCGCAGATCATCGACTAAGGCGACCAAGGCTGTCTCGGTACCATGCCCCGGCCTGAAGCCAGACTGCGCCGGATCTAGAATATCAGCATCTACCAAGAATGCCTGGAGTTGCGCTGCCACCACCCGTTCCACGACCTTGCCCAAAAAGGGGAGATTGGAAATCGGCCGATAGTTATCCAATTGAGTGGGGTCCAGTGATGGCTTTTTTAACAGCGGTTTGATCACAGCCAGTTTGAAGCTCGCTGGAACAATGCCGTCCCGAAGGGAGGCCTTCACCACCACCTTCACCCACTCGGCCAACCCCCCTCTGGCTTCTCTCACCAGCCAGGATGGGCAGGGGTCTAGGATGCAGGTAGTGGCCCTCGCCTCTCCAAGGTCACATTAGGTAGGGAGGAGTCCTGAATTATACCCAGGAATCAGGAGAAGATATCAGTTTGTTCATCTGTTACGCTGTGCCTTAGAAAAAACTCAGTCTTTGCTTTTGCTTTTTATGAATGCTCCCACTAGGAAATGCATAGGGATGTGGGTGGACTCCAGTTCCCAGAAAGCTGTCACCCGCAGAGCCTGCCAGTATTCACAGTTGGCCTTGTTGGGTCTGTGTGCCAGGTTTCGCCGAGGTCCGTCACCTGCTGGGTTCAGTGTTCTCTGAATACGGGTGAACTATAACTCTCTGGTGCCAAGGTCAATCACCCCAAGTTGGCAGTGCTGGGTCTGAGTGCCAAGTTTCGCCGAGGTCCGTCACCTGCTGGGTTCAGTGTTCTCTGAATACGGGTGAACTATAACTCTCTGGTGCCAAGGTCAATCACCCCAAGTTGGCAGCGTTGGGTCTGAGTGCCAGGTTAGCTCCAGGTCCACCGTTGGTGGGGTTCAGAGTGCTCTTAGACTGCAGGTGAACTAGACATCCCAGTCCCCACAACTCCTGTAACTCATGGGGTTTTTCCGTGTCAGGAGCGACTTGAGAAGCTGCAAGTCACTTCTGGTGTGAGTGGGTTAAAGGCTTGTGACTTGAAGGTTGGGTTGCTGGCCTGACGGCCCTTTGGGGGCTCCCCGTGGGCTTCGCGAGGCACCATCACGCACGGAGCACCCCTAAACCGGCTTGCCTCCCTATTATCCGTCAGTTCCGGTTATCCGACATTCAGCCCGCCCATTTATGTCAAATTACTGGAAGTCTACTGTATATACACAGTGACATAAGTATAAAAAACCACAACGCACATAAAATGCCAGCTAATAAAATTGTAAATATTCCTGAGGCGCAGTAGAACCGGCGAGTAAAGCTGTCTGTCTGCGGTCACCGTCCAAGTGCGAAGTGACATAATTGGTGGTTCTCCAAACTGACCGTCGATTACTCAGGATCCGAGGCCCGTCTGAAGAGCCGTGCTTTGAAACTCACCCGAAGGGCTTGGAGGGTGCGGGCAAGGCTCGTTCCTTTAGGGAGGGAATTCCAGGGCTGGGGGCCACCACCGAGAAGGAGGCAGGCGAGGAGAGCTGGCCGGAAGGGGAAGGGAAGCCGGAGTGTTTTGAGTCTCTCTGGAGGCCTTGCAAAAGGAGCGAGAGCGGGTTCTTGCTCCCTCCTCCCTCCCTCCCTTTGGCATCCATTCTTCAGCCGGCTGAGCTTCCGCGTTGCAATGGCGCAGGAATGTGCTGAGGGTAATCTCTTCCCAAACTCATTCATCGTTATGAAGAGCTTTTGAGTTCTGCTGCTGATGTTTTAAAAGGTGCTTTTAGGATGTTTTTAAGATTTTTTTTTAAAGATGTTTTTAAAATGTTTTTTAAATTGTTAATTTTAGCCGGTTCTTGTAAGCCGCTCCGAGCCCTAGGGGAGTGGCGGCATATAAGTTTGAAAAATAAATAAATAAATAAAAATAATTTTGAGTGGGGACTATGTTTAAAAGTACTATTGAAGTGTGGCTTTCAACGGTATATAATAAATATTTTATCCTATACTGCAAAGAGGTTTTAACGGCTGAGGCTCTTTCAGGCAGGGGGGAATCTTTTGATCCCACCGCTGCCACCAAATTGCAAAGATGTCATCAAGGGGGAGAAATCTTTTCTAAAATCCCACCTCTGACACCAATTGCGGAGATGTGGATGAGTTTCTAATTAATTATATTTATATTATTATTATATATTTTATATCCGCTGCCACCAGTTATTAAAGATGTTTATAATGCGGCCACCAGATGTGAAGGGGATTATCAACTCTTGTGATTATCAAATCACTATAGAAGATGTAGCCACTGGCTACTTAGAGAGGAGACTTTTAAAATTTTATTTTTCTTCTTTCTTGTTTGCTTTTGATGGTAATATATATTTCAGAGACTGAGATGTTAAAAAGAACAATAACACGTTTATTCGGGCACAAGCTTAATGGTTACAGTAACTTCTTTAGAGACATTTGGACTAACTGTTGTAAAGCTATATTGAGGTGTTTCAAACTTTATAATACTACTTCCTCCTTTACTGCTTTAACCTGTAGTCACCCTGTGAATTTCAGTCACAGACTATCTGTTCCTTATCTGGAAACAGACTACCCTAAAATAAGTCGCCAAACTTATTTTAAACTGACTCAAATAAGCACTGGACTCTCCCTGATTCTCCAACTGAGAACCAGTCCCAACTGCACCTCAGCAGGGCACGCAGTATCTTAAAATAAGCCACCAAACTTATTCTAAATTGACTCAAAATGACCAATTGAGTCTCCCTGATCCCCTAACTTAGGATCAGTCTTCCCTGAGCTTCAACAGAGCACAGACTGAACTCTCTTAAACATTCCCTCCTTTTTCTCCAAACGGCGGTTGGCTCCGCCCTCGTTACTAAGGCAACCTACCTCAGAATGCTGAGCTGGCTACCATCCCCCATGCAATGTTAACTCTAATACTTGTCCTTTTAAAACACAGTTAAGCATGACTTTTAAAACGCAATTAAACATGACATCTGTAAACTAAAAACTTCACACCTCTTTACATATACTTTGTTAATTTTTAATTCCAAAACGTAATATACTTTGTGGATAGCCCTCGTAGTGGTTATAGGTAAAGGTAAAGGTTTCCCCTGACGTTAAGTCCAGTCGTGTCCGACTCTGGGGATTGGTTCCCTTTGCTGTTCTTCATCTGACACCTGCTCTCCTGACTCAACCACAACAAAGGATACATGGATAGGTCAGCCATCTTGGATAGTGAGTGCGACCAGATGTGCTCTAGACCCCTTCCCTTCTTGGCTCCTCAGACCCGCCGGTGGGGGTTTAACCGAGTTGTTTACGGGGATTATCAGCGCCTCGTAGGAGCAGGGACACATACCATCAAGCTTTTATAAAGCCATCGTAAGACAAATTTTAAAGAAGTCGTCCCTTGACCCCCTGGTATTGAATAACTACCGGCCTATTTCCAATCTCCCTTTTTTGGCCAAGGTCCTGGAATGAGTGGTGGCCTCTCAGCTCTGGGGATTCCTGGATGAAGCCGATTATCTTTTTTTTCATATATTTTTATTGAAAGATTTATTTAACATAAGATAAAAAGGAGGAAAAAGAAAAAAAATGGGGGGGGGGGAGTGGGAAGAGAAAAGGGGGGGGGAAAAGGAGGGGAGGAGGGTGCGGTGGGGGGGGAAGGGGTGTGGGGGTTAGGGAAAGTTTCTTGACTTCCACGCTTCTTCTTTTTGTTGTCTTCCATTCTTTTGGTTTTAAGTCTTATCTTGTTTTCTTTGTATAGTAATCCTGCGGTTTCCCTTATATTAGTATTGGTATCTTTTCTTTTTTCAACCAGTCTTTTACTGGTTTCTAGTTGGTAGCCGTTCTTGATTTATTTTCAACCTTTGATAATAAGTAAGTAAAATGGTCCATGTTCATAACTTCGACTATTTTTGTTATCCATTCGTTTTTGTCTGGGATAGTTTTTTGTTTCCATACTTTTGCGTATACTAATCTGGCAGCTGTCGTTAGGTATACAAAAATTTTGTCATCATTTTTTGACCAATCTAAATTTACCATTCCCAATAGGAAGGATTCTGGCGCTAGTGGTATATTTACTTTTAGGATCTTTTGGCAGGCACTGTGTATTGTTTTCCAGTAGGTTCTTGTCTTCTCGCACGTCCACCACATATGAAAATATGTTCCTTCAATTTTCCCGCATTTTCAGCACTTGTTATTTTTATCTTTTGAGTATTTTGCTATTCGTTCTGGTGTCAGGTGCCAGCGATACATCATTTTCAGCCAATTTTCTCGGAGATTGTTTGCATAGGTATATTTCAATTTCTTTTTCCAAATTTGTTCCCATTCACTGAGCATAATTGTTCTGCTTATGTTTTTAGCCCATTTTATCATACATGGCTTGATGTAATCTATTTCCGTGCTCCATTCTAGTAGAAATTTGTAGATCTTGCTTGTCGCCTTCTTCCCATTCAGTAATACTTTATCCCATACTGTTTGTTTCTCTTCAAATCCAAGTTTGGCGTCTTTTGTGAAATGTTCTTTAATTTGATAGTACTGAAACCATGATATGTTTATATTTTGTTTTTTCAATTCTTCTAGGGATTTTATTTTTAGTTCTTTGCCTTCTTTCTTCAAGACATCTCTGTATGTTGGCCATTTACTCCATCCTGTTTCCCTCCTGTGGCCTGCCTCTGGCGGTGACAGCCAGAGTGGGGTTTTATTATATAATCTTTTTTTATATTTCTCCCAGATTTTCAATAGTGCGGAGCGGATAAAATGGTTTCCAAAATTTCTTTCCGTTTTTTTCTTCTCGTACCACAGGTACGCGTGCCAACCTGCCCGCAGGTCATGACCATCTAGAGTCAGCAATTTCTTGTTTTTTAAATTTATCCATTCTCTAATCCAGTTCAATGCATTAGCTTCAAAATATAAACTTACATTTGGTAGACCCAATCCTCCTTTTTCTTTTTCGTCAGTCAGATTTGTGTATTTTATTCTCGCTTTTTTGTTGTTCCAGATAAATTTTAATATATCTTTGTTCCATTGTTTAATTAGCTTCAGATTTCTAATTATGGGTAGGTTTTGAAATAAATACATTAATTTTGGTAGAACATATGTCTTTATCGCTGCAATTCTGCCCAAAATAGATAATTTGAGGTGAGTCCAGTTCTTAAGCTTTCTTTTGATTTCATTCCATTTGTTTGTGTAATTATTTTGCAGTAATTGCGAGTTTTTAGATGTCAAATATACTCCTAAGTACTTTATCTTGTTCACAACTCTAAAGTCCGTTATCTTAGCTAGATTCTCTTGTCGTTGTTTGGAGATGTTCTTGGGTAAAATTGTTGATTTATTTTTATTTATTTTGAGGCCCGATACCTTCCCGAATTCCTCTATTTTATGTAACCATTCTTTGATATTATTCAGTGGATCCTCAACAATACATATCAAATCGTCAGCAAAAGCTCGTAATTTATATGTTTCTTTGCCTATTTTCAGTCCTTTGAGATTTGTATCCTTCCTGATGTCGTTCAGTAGCATTTCTAGTGATAATATAAATATGAGCGGGGATAGGGGACACCCCTGTCTCGTACCTTTCCTTATTTTTATTTTGCTTGTCGTTTGGCCATTAATCCAAATACTTGCTTCTTGATCAGTGTAGATCGCTTGTATGGCGTTTATAAAATTATAACCCGCATCCATTTCTTTTAATAGTAGTTTAAAAAATTCCCAATTAATGCTGTCAAGTGCTTTCTCAAAGTCTATAGCTAATATTGCCAATTCTTTTTTATTATTGCACTCATAGTACTCTATAATGTCAATTAAGCTCCTGACGTTGTCTTTAATGTTCCTATTTGGTAGGAACCCAGTTTGGTCCTCCCCGATCCAAGTTGTTAAGTATTCTTTTAATCTCTCCGCAATTATTGCCGTAAAAATTTTATAGTCGATATTTAATAACGATATTGGTCTGTAATTTTTGACGTTTGTAGCATCAGTGTTTTCTTTTGGGATCATGACTATATTTGCCTCTTTCCATGAGTTTGGTATTTTACCCAAATGTAGGGCTTGGTTCATTATAGTTTTTAAGTGAGGTATTAATTCTTCTTTAAATTTTTTATAGTAAATTGCTGTTAGACCATCTGGGCCTGGGGACTTATTGTTGTTCAATTTTTTTATAGCAGTGTCTATTTCTCTTTCTGTGATGTCCTTGTTCTGTGATGTCTGTGTCTCTGTTAATTTCGGGATATTTTGTCTTCCTAAGTATTTCATTATATCCTCATTTTTAATATGATCCTTTGTGTACAATTTTCCGTAGAACTTGTTGAATTGTTTCAGAATTTCATGGTCTGTGGTATAAGATCTTCCTTCCTCGTTGATTTGGATTATCCAGCTTTCTTGTTTCCTTTTCCTTAGCAATCTTGTCATCCATTTCCCAGGTTTATTTGCGTTATTAAAATGATATTGTTTCATAAATTTCAATTCTTTAGCTCTCTGTTCCATCTCTAAATTTTGTCTTTGTCTTTGTAAAATGTCTAATTCTGTTTTAATTGATGTGTTATTTGGTTGTCTTTTCAGTTCTGTTTCTGTTCTTTCAATTTCCTTTTGGATTTCTTTTTGTTTAATCCGTTTTGCATTGTTTTTTATGGCATTTATTTGAATGAAGTTTCCCCTCATCACAGCCTTACTGGCATCCCAGATGATAGTCTTTTCTACGTCGGCTGTATCATTAAATTCAAAATATTCTTTTAAGCATTTTTTCCCGTTGTTTACATCTTCTTCAGATCTCATTAAATTTTCGTTCAGTCTCCATTTCCTCTTTTTTGCTGTTTGGTTTATTTGGATTTCCAATGGACAATGGTCCGTGTCTATCCTTGGAAGAATTTTTATTTTCTTTATTTTTGAGATTAGTGTTTTAGTCATCCAAATCATATCAATTCTTGACCAGTTTTTAAATCTGTTAGAATAGAATGTATAGTCTTTCTCGGTTGGATGTAAATTTCTCCAGGCATCTTCCAGATCCAGTTCTTTATTTAAAAGTATGAAATTTATTGGTAGTTGTCCTGCCTTCGGGTCTTTTGTCTTTTTCCCTTGGTCTGATTTATCCAGTTTGCTTTCCAAAACTCCGTTGAAGTCCCCCATCAGCATTAAATCATCGTATTCTTGGCTTTCAATTAAATCCTTTAATTCCTTGACGAATTTATTTTTGGGTCCATTGGGGGCATATATGTTACATATTAATAATTTGTTCCCTCCTTTATCAATTTTGATCCCCACTATTCTTCCTTCTGTGTCTTTAAATGCCAATTGTGCTGAGTATTTTTCTTTTATATAGATGACTACTCCTTTCTTTTTTTCTGGGGCCGCTGAATAAAATTCCTTTCCAATTTGTTTGTGTGCCAATAGTGCTGTGAATTTCTGTGATATGTGCGTTTCTTGAAATGCGATGACATCATAATTACCTTTCTTTACATAATTAAATATTTTCTTCCTTTTTGGGGAGTGTTCAATCCATTTACATTATTTGAATAGCATTTCAAATCCCAGTTCATTTTAATTTTTTCCATCTTCTCTTTCTCCTTTCTCGCCTCCTTTTGTCTTCTGATCTTCATCTTCCTCCACCTCTTCTTCCTCTTCCACCAGATCTAGATTTGTTGCTGCTAGTCCATAGAATAGTTCCATATTTTCGGGTGATTCCTCTCTCACTCTTTTGGTTGGGTTCCCTTGTTCTGGTGTTTTGTCCCCTCTTGTATCTTTTTTCAATCTCTTATAAAATTCCCTCGCCTTTTCTTCAGAGGTTAGCCAAAACCTTTCACCTTTGTACGTAGTCATTATTCCCTCTCCTTTTTCCCAACGGAATCTAATTTTTAATTTTTTTAATTCTTCTGTTAAAAACATATACTTCCTCTTTTTCCTTAACGTCGCTGATGGAATTTCTTTTAGTATGGCCACTTTCTTCCCTTTATAATTTGTTGGCGTAACATTATTCAATTTTAAGATGTCATCCCTTATAATTTTTTTTGTGAAGTTGACGATGACGTCTCTTTCTGCTTTGTTATGTGTTGCGTAATTTGTCGAAATTCTATAGACTATCTATTTTATCTTCCACGTCTTCTTCCGGCCAGTCCATCAATTTGGCTGTTAGTTGTATTATTATTTTCCTTATGTCTTCGTTGGGTTCCTCTTTTACGTTCCTATATCTTAGTTGAAATTCCATAGCTTGTTGTTCAAGTCTTTCTTGCATTGTTCCCAATCGGTTGCTGTTCTCCTCTATTTGATCCATCTTTAACTTCTGTTCGCTTTGAGTCTTTTCTAGATGTTGTCTCTCTGCCTTCATCTCTTTTACTTCTTTCCTTACCTCCGTTATTTCTTGTTTGAGGTTTGACATGTCTTTCTTCATTTCTCCTAAATTTTCTGTCATTTCCATACTCATCTTTTGGATTTGTTCCTGGAATTGGTCCTGTTTTTCCGAAATGCGTTGGAGTTCCTTCATAATTTCTTTAAACATTGATTCCTCCTGAAATGATGATTTTCTTACTGTCCCAGTATTTTGTGTCTTTGTCTCTTTTTCATTTTTGTATCTTGGAGTTAAATTTGCCATTATGCGTATATTTCTGTACTTCGATTCCCTCTTCTTGATCTCTTGTGTTCTTTGTTATATTTAAATATTTGCTTGTCTTGAAGTTTTCTACTTTATTTTCTTTATCTACCTTGTCTTCCTTGTTGTTGTTTTACTTTATTTTATTTTCCCCTTCTTGTTGATTTCTATATATTTTGTTATTTTTTAATTGTTTGGTGGTGTTCCCAAACTTAGCGCCCTTATTTGTTTGCTCCGTTTGTTTGCTCTAATTTTGTCCTTTTTGTCTCTTCTTGTCTCTTTGTTGCTCTGTGTATTGTGTTGGTGCAGTTTTGATTGGTTTATTTTTTACTGCACCAGCCTGCCTCAGCAGTTTATTTATTGCTTCCCTTTCTTCTCAACTCTTAATATTTATTTGTATTTTATTTTGTTATATTTTATTTATTTTGTTTGGTGGTCCTTCTTCAATTCTTCTTTGATTAACTATTTTACTCTATTTCCCCTAGAATGTCTTGTAGAGTCTGCTTGCCTTTATTTCTTTCTTGTCTTTGGATCCTCTGATTATTTATTATTGTTATTGTTATTATTTCTTAATATTCTTAATATTTTATTACTTATTTCTTGTTCTATGTTGTTATTGTTTCTATAATATTATTTAATATTGTTATTATTTTTCTAGAGATCGTAAATTAGAAACCAATTTGGTGGTATAGTGGTTAGGATCCAAAGATCTTAGATTAGAAGCCCAGACCAAGTTCCTAATATCCACCGTATATTATCTTATTTGATTTTTATTTAGTCTCCTTTTGTATACGGGCGGTTTTCCTTGCCAGTCTTCCTTGCCAGTCTTCTGTTTGCTTCAGCAGGGCTTTAGCGCATGTGTGGGATTTTCCTGCCCTTCCCTCTCAGTCTCGCGAGATCCGCCCTTACTCACTCTCGTGCCTTCTGCTTTGGCTTTCTGCAGACACAGTCGCCTGTTTATCTTCCGTGTCTTTAAGCTAATTTGCCTGCCTCCCCCAGCTTGTTTTGACTAGAGCTCTTTTCCAAGGTCAGTGACTCAGCTCAATCTTCACTTCTTTCTCAGTTCGTGTGTTTGTTTGACTTAACCGTTTGTGTCCAGGAGTCAAATTTGCGTTTACTGTTTATTTGTTTGTTGGGGGGGAGGGGGGCGTGCGCTGCCTTAGCGCCCCTTTCCAAGATCTCTCTCCCTCTCTCTCTTCCCTATTTTAGTTTAGTTTAATTTACAGCGCCGCACCTTCAACCTCCTTCAATCTCTTCTCCCAACTGGGTCTAGTCTCTCTTCCAAACCTTTTTCGGTCAAAACCGCACTGTTCTTTCTTCCCCGCTGCTGGTAATCTGCTGCCCTGCAGAGGTCTTGTCCGAGCCCTTGGTCACCCTCCCTTGAGGGGAAAAGCAGCCCTTGGGTCAATTCGACCCCTATGGGTCCGCAGCCGCGAGGGTTCTTTATTATGTCGCTCACCACTTGTGATGACTCATGGGCCTTGTAGTCCTGCTCCTAGTACTATTGTGGCAGACGAAGAGGAAAACATGGGGTTTTCGCCGGTTCAGCAAGAGCCGGAGTCTCTTCACCTGCAGGATGTTGATGTTTGCCCTCAAGAATTCAGCCAAACAGGCCTTGGGCAGAACTCCCCCCCGTTTTCCAGGAGGGAAAATTATTCTAAAGATAGGGGAGCCAGGGAGGCTAATCGCAGAAGCCTGAGAATCGCTGCCAAACAAATGGCTGATTAGGTCTGCTTCCCTTGGGAACTTCTAAGGAGTCATGCATCTGGACAGAGTTGGGTTTCGCTTCTCGTTCTCTAGGGAAAGAGTTCTGTTGGCGGGAAAACGAGACCCAATATAGGTGTTTGGCGCGAGGGATACTTTGCGGAGTCAATTGATCAGCTTGAGGAGAGAGATCGTGTGTGGACTTCGTAATCCCAGTTCCTTGCTTCCCGGATCAAGCTTCAAGCCTTGCCTTGTCTCACGGTTTACCACGGACTCTGTTTCATGCTTCATGTTCGTCTTGCCTCCAGACACGGATCCAGTCAAGAATCAAGTTTATTCCCAGCCTTGTTGTCAAGCTTCATTGGACTTTAAAGACTCTGTTATTTCCCCACACTATTGCTTGGCAAAGTGTGTGTTTCGGTCAAGTGGATTAAAACTTTGAACTCTAATATCTTATATTGGATAATACATTTCTGGACTATATTTGACCTCATCTGAAAGGACTGCTTCTGAACTATATTCTTCACTTGTTTTTATTGATTTTATATATTTCTTTAATAAAGATATTAGATAGAGACTGGCCTCTGTGTAAGGTTATTGGTGCTCTGCAGCCTGGGTCCTGACACCACTGTTATTGTTTAGTTAGTCTTCTACTTTTAATTTCATTTAAGAAGAGAGAGTTTCTCTCGTACTCACTCGTTTCCCGTGGCTGTGTTTTTCTTCAGTTTAAAAGTGTGGTGGCTGGCGGTGATCCTGTGAAGTCCTCGCTTCCAGGCTGGGCTTCTCCGGGACCCGCTACCCTGCGGAGGTCTCGTCCGGACCCCTGGCTGCCCTCCCTTGAGGGGAAAAGCAGCTCTTGGGTCATTGGTTCGACCCCCTATGGGTTTGCGACCTTTTTGGCCTCGATCCGCCAATAAGGTGGAGGTAAACACTCCAGATCCTCAGAGCGCCGTGGGTTTGAGAGAGAGCCCTCTCTACCACCTTCCCGCCGCCATATCTCCACACCGGAAGTCAAAAGCCGATTATCTTGATCCCTCGCAGTCTGGTTTTAGACCTGGTCATGGAACGGAGACAGCTTTGGTTCCCTTGGTGGATGACCTCCTCAGAGAGCTAGACGGGGGGAGTGTGTCCCTGCTGGTTCCCTTGAATCTCTCAGTGGCTTTCGATGCCATCGACCGTGGTATCCTTCTGTGTCTGCTCTCCGGGATGGGTCTTGGGGGCACTGTTTTGCAGTGCCACCGATCCTTCCTGGAGGACCGTTCCCAGATGGTGATGCTGAGGGACACCTGCTCAGACCCCTGGCCATTGACCTGTGGGGTCCCGCAAGGTTCCATTCAGTTATCCATGCTTTTCTGTATGAAACCACTGGGTGAGGTTATCTGGAGTTTTGGATTTGGGAGCCATCTCTATGCAGATGACACACAACTCTACTACTCTTTTCCACCTAAATCCAAGTCAGCTCCCGGATCCTGGACCAGTATATTTCCGCCGCTTCTGTGACTGTTGCTGTTGTTATTATTATTATTATTATTATTATTATTATTATTATTATTATTATATTGAGAGGGTGGCCATCTTGGATATTGAGAGAAGGGATTTATTAAGAAGTTGGCCATCTTACATATTAGCAGGAGGGATATATTGAGAGGGCTGTCATCTTGGATATTGGGAATGGTTGGCCATCTTAGATATTGATAGGGAGGGATACATTAATAAGTCGGCCAAGTAGGATATTAGTAAAAATTCATTGAAAAGCCTGTTGTTGGCCATCTTGGATATTGGGAGAATGAAGGATCCATGGAGACGGCAACCATCTCAGATATTGGGAGACATTAATAAGTCAGTCATCTTGGATATTAGGGAAAGGCAGCCATCTTGGATTTTGGGATAAGAAATATGGAGAGAGAGGCCATCTTGAATATTGAGAGAGGAAGGGAAAGATTAATAAGTCTGGTTTTCCTCTCATTTGTCTGGCAGGTAACCTCTAAACACACCTTGAGAAGAACAACCTTTGAGAGCTTTGCCCTAAGAATGCCATAGGACTGAAATGAAGGGTCACTGCACTGGCAAGAACAAGGAATAAGTAAGAGAAAGACATATTTCAAGCAACATACTTGAAGGAAACGGGAGATTGTGCTGTTAAAAGAGGGGTTTGGGTACGAGATCAGAAGGCTACGAAATACAAAGACCGAGAAGAGGAAATCCTGTGCTGTTCAGGAGTTCATATCTGTGAACCTCTGGCATAATATCAGAATCATAAATCTAAAACAATGGAAAATCTTCATCCCCATTCCACATCACATATAGAGGAGAAGCTACATAAGTGTATGGACTGTGGGAAATGTTTCATGTGGAGAAGTTCTCTTACTACACATCAACAAACTCACACAGGAGAGAAGGCATATCAATGCATGGAATGTGGAAAGAGCTTCAGTCGAAGTGGAAATCTGCGTTCCCATCAAAGGACCCACACAGGGGAGAAGCCGTATCAATGCATCGAATGTGGAAAGAGCTTCAGTCGAATGGACATTCTGCGCTCCCATCAAAGAACCCACACAGGGGAGAAGACGTATCAATGCATGGAATGTGGAAAGAGCTTCAGTCGAAGGGACATTCTGCGCTCCCATCAAAGAACCCACACAGGGGAGAAGCCGTATCAATGCATGGAGTGTGGAAAGAGCTTCAGTCACAGTGGAGGTCTGCGTTCCCACCAGAGGACCCACACAGGGCAGAAGCCGTATCAATGCATGGAATGTGGAAAGAGCTTCACTCGGAGTGGAGACCTTCGTTCTCATCAAAGGACCCACACAGGGGAGAAGCCGTATCAATGCATCGAATGTGGAAAGAGCTTCAGTCGAAGGGACATTCTGCGCTCCCATCAAAGAACCCACACAGGGGAGAAGACGTATCAATGCATGGAATGTGGAAACAGCTTCAGTCACAGTGGAGGTCTGCGTTCCCACCAGAGGACCCACACAGGGCAGAAGCCGTATCAATGCATGGAATGTGGAAAGAGTTTCAGTCACAGTGGAGGTCTGCGTTCCCACCAAAGGACCCACACAGAGGAGAAGCCGTATCAATGCATGGAATGTGGAAAGAGCTTCATTCAGAGCGGACAGCTGCATACCCACGAAAGGGTCCACACTGGAGAGAAGCCACATAAGTGCATGGAATGTGGAAAGAGCTTCAGCCAGAGTGAAAATCTGCGTTCACACCTAAGGACCCACACAGGGGAGAAGCCGTATCAATGCACAGAATGTGGAAAGAGCTTCAATCGGAGGGGAAATCTGCGTTCCCATCAAAGGACCCACACAGGGCAGAAGCCGTATCAATGCACAGAATGTGGAAAGAGCTTCAATCAGAGGGGAAATCTGCGTTCCCATCAAAGGACCCACACAGGGCAGAAGCCGTATCAATGCACAGAATGTGGAAAGAGCTTCAATCAGAGGGGAAATCTGCGTTCCCATCAAAGGACCCACACAGGGGAGAAGCCGTATCAATGCATGGAATGTGGAAAGAGCTTCAGTCATAGTGGAGGTCTGCGTTCCCATCAAAGGACCCACACAGGGGAGAAGCCGTATCAATGCATGGAATGTGGAAAGAGCTTCAGTCATAGTGGAGGTCTGTATTACCATCAAAGTACCCACACAGGGGAGAAGCCGTATCAATGCATGGAATGTGGAAAGAGTTTCAGTAACAGTGGAGCTCTGCATTCTCATCAAAGGAGCCACACAGGGGAGAAGCCGTATCAATGCACGGAATGTGGAAAGAGCTTCAGCCAAAGTGGAAAGCTGAGTTCCCATCTGAGGATCCACACAGGGGAGAAGCCATATACATGCATAGAATGTGGAAAGAGTTTCAGCGAAAGTGGAGCTCTGCATTCCCATCAAAGGATGCACACAGGGGAGAAGCCATATCAATGCATTGAATGTGGAAAGAGCTTCAGGCACAGTGCAGGTCTGCGTTGCCATCAAAGGACCCACACAGGGGAAAAGCCGTATCAATGCACGGAATGTGGAAAGAGCTTTATTAGGAGTGGAGATCTGCGTTTTCATCAAAAGATCCACACAGGGGAGAAGCCGTATCAATGCACGGAATGTGGAAAGAGCTTTATTAGGAGTCGAGATCTGCGTTGCCATCAAAGGACCCACACAGGGGAGAAGCCGTATCAATGCGTTGAATGTGGAAAGAGTTTCAGTCATGGTGGAGATCTGCGTGGCCATCAAAGGATCCACACAGGGGAGAAGCCGTATCAATGCATGGAATGTGGAAAGAGCTTCATTCAGAGCGGACAGCTGCATACCCACGAAAGGACCCACACCGGAGAGAAGCCACATAAATGCATTGAATGTGGAAAGAGCTTCAGCCGGAATGAATATCTGCGTTCCCATCAAAGGAGCCACACAGGGGAGAAGCCGTATCAATGCGTTGAATGTGGAAAGAGTTTCAGCCACAGTGGAGGTCTGCGTGGCCATCAAAGGACCCACACAGGGGAGAAGCCATATCAGTGCATGGAATGTGGAAAGAGCTTCATTCAGAGTGGAAAACTGCGTTCCCATCAAAGGACCCACACACGGTTAGAGGAAGAGACCTTCCTTTCAATTCCCTGTTCTACTTAAAAAATCCGCCAGACAAGGGTCCCATCCCTCCATAGGCAGGCAAAAAATGAGAGAATAAAAGCACAGAGGAAGGCCGCCACCTTGTTCTCTATGTGTCGTGGACAACCGTCTGTGTGGATTGACTTGATCTCCCACAGAGGAGGACTCTTCTCATTATTGCAGCCATTTTTGAAGGGGTTACCCTGACCTCTTCCTCCTCAAGGAAAGCATCCCAGACTTCTCGGATGATCTGTGAACGCTTGCTGAAGTGAGAACAGCTGAAATCTTATGGTAAAGACCAGCTCTTTGGGAGCAGATAACGGCATTCCTTCGTACTGTTGTCCTGGACCTTGGCTCTGATCCCTCGATTTCAAATTCTGGACTCTGGCCTATTTCCTGTCACCCTGCTCTGGACTCTGTTTGTTGGAAATAGGCAACCTTCTCAAGCCTCCTCTGTTTAATGATTTGTCTGTATATAATGTGTTGTTTTATTACTGAAGTGTATGTGTGTCCTTGGGTGTGCAGTCTTTCCTAACACTATGTTCTTGAGGATGTGGGAGATGCTGCAGACCATGTGACCTGATCAGGGACTGATTAGAACACAGTTAAGGGATGTCTGTTGAGAGATGACCATTGAAGATGACAGTTGGAAGTAGACGGTTATGAAAGAGAGTTGTACAGAGATGTATAGTGTTGGTGGGACTTAGAAAGACTGAAATTTAAAGACGCAAACCAAAATAAGCAGCTTTTTGCAGTTTGTGGATCCAACTTTGGTGGTGTCCTTCCTCGCCCGCCCGCCTCTCCACCGGAAGGGGCTCCTGCTTTTCAACAGATTACACAGAGAAGCCATTGAAATACTTAAACATGTGGACAACTTCAACAGAAAGGAGGAAACCATGAAAATGAACAAAATCTGTCTACCAGTATTAAAAAAACCTCAAGAATCAGAACAGTAAATAAGAAGCAACACTCTGAGACATGGGAACTAGAGGCAGCTAACAAAGGATGCCCCCAGGCAGAAAGTAGCCAGTAGATGAAGCCATTCAATGCAAATTAGGGTGATTAACTCCTCACCCTGGACTTCCCACAGATATATATAAACCTGCCTTGCTTAGTTTCTCCAGACCTCACAACCTCTGAGGATGCCTGCCATAGATGTGGGCGAAACGTCAGGAGAGAATACTTCTGGAACATGGCCACACAGCCCGAAAGACTTACAACAACCCTGTGATCCCGGCCATGAAAGCCTTCGACAACACACTGAAATCAGTTGTCTCCACTTTAGAATCAGTTGTATAAAACCGTCTCGGGTCAGCCACACGGAATCCGGTCAGCAGGGTGAAGTGTCCTATTCCTGCCTCATTGCCCTGTCCCAAAGGCTTGGCCCCACAGCCATCTTTCTGTGAGTCTCTTGGGGAGCCACAGAAAGACTGAACCATCCAATGTATGCGAACTGCTGGGACCATCGGTAGGACTCACTTTCCAGCCTTTAGAGACGCTGCCTGTTTGCAGGTGTGTTCCTGAATTGCAAAGAACCCAGTGGACAAACGATGCACCTGGGACACAGGTGGGGAAGAAGCCTCACGTCTTAAGGAGGAGGACTGGTCAAGGGGGGGGCAGGGGAGGGACCGAGGTGGGCTGAACGTGGAATACAACGGTTTCTGTGAGGGGAAGGGGAGAGATCGCAGGAGATACAGAGTACTCAAGGGTCATGTGGAAGTGGTACAAGAGGAACCTAGAAGAACAGAGCGAGGCTCAGATGGCCGGCAAGACTGGCCATTACAACATCAACATGGGATTTTACAACCTAATAAGCTGGCTCTTGAAGCCTCGGACTCCCTTTCAAATAGGGGCAGGTGGGCTTCAATGAGAGCTGTCAAGATGTCCCTGGGACAGATCCTAAGGCCTACGGATGTCAAAATTGGTTCCATCAAGCGGCTCCGCAGAGACTATTATAATCACATCTCCCACCTGCCAATTACATTCGATGACGCAACTATATCGAAGGGGGTGTTTGCATGTAAGCCATTGCTGAATTATGGGGAGACCGTATAGGGAGCGCTGTCCGGCCTCAGTTGCCCGGCCACTTGTTGCTGGACTTCAAAAGAAAGGGATATTGAATTGCCCCCAGAGCGCCCCAGAGTCGTCCCCACACACTCGAGTGAAGGGTCCGGGTCCCTCGCTAGCCCCCCAAGTTCCGGGCAAGGAGAGCGCCAGCCCTTGCCCTTAGAACGAGGGCCCCGACAAGGACTCTGTTGTGACTCAGCAGCAGCAGCAGCAGCAGAGCCAGAGTGAAGATGAGGAAGGGGATTTTGGGTTTCAGATGCAGGAGCCAGATGATGGGATGCAAGATGAAATCCAGGATGGTGTCATGGGGATGGGAAATCATGGAGTTCTACAGGCTGGTTCAGAAGCGCAGCCTGTGGATGAATTCCTGAACCAGCCTGTCCTAGATAAAAACCAGGGACACCTTCCCAAGGGAAATAATGAGCTGGATTTGTCTCAGGCCCCTGTTCAGGCGCAAGATAAAGAACCGTCTGACCGTGACTGCCAAGAAGCTCCATTGCTATCTCGGGCTTTCTCAATGGAAAGGAATGCCTCGGCGTAGCCTGAGATTAGCTGGAAAACGGGAGGCCACTGAGGGAAAGAGAAATGCGTTCTTGGGTTGCTTTTATATCTGTGTGTTGGGAGACAAATCTCAGTCAGAGCAAATTCTCTCTTCATCTGAGTGGATGGTCTATGTCTTCATGCTTTGGAAATTCTCCTGTTTATGAATCCTTGTAACCTGTGGACTATTGTATCTTTGGGAATAGACTCTTGCTTTTTGCCTATGGACCATTGGATTTATTGACTCTATTTCACAACTACTCTGGGAACTATATTTTAATCATCATCATCATCTATATATATAAAAGAGTGATGGCATCAGAGCAGCGGACAAAACAACAAAACTACAGGCCCCCCAACCTCGAAATTTGACAACACATCATCCACGGCTCTAGGTTGATACAACAAAAAGAAAGGAAAAATAAAGTCCTAATTAGAGGGAGAGGAATAATTGTTTTTATCCAATTGCTGCCAGTTAGAAGGTAAGCTCCGCCCACTTGGTCTCCTAGCAACCTACTCAGCCCCGGGAACAGGCAGAGTTAGGCTTCACTTAGGCCTCTTCCACAGATTATCTAATTTGCACTGGATTATATGGCAGTGTAGACTCAAGTCCCTCCCATACAGCTCTATAACCCATTTATACTCTTATATTATCTGCTTTGAACTGGAGTATCTTGACTCCACACTGCCATATAATCCACTTCAGTGTGCATTTTATACAACTGTGAAGAAAGGGCCTCATATAATCCAGTTCTAAGCAGATGATATAAGATTATCAATATACAGTAGAGTCTCACTTATCCAACATAAACAGGCCGGCAGAACGTTGGATAAGTGAATATGTTGGATAATAAGAAGGGATTCAGGAAAAGCCGATTAAACATTAAATTAGATCATCATTATACAAATTAAGCACCAAAACATCATATTATACAACAAATTTGACAGAAAAAGTAGTTCCATGCACATTAATGCTATGTAGTAATTACTGTATTTACAAATTTACCACCAAAATATCACAATGAATTTAAAGCACTGACTACAAAAACATTGACTACTAAAAGGCAGACTACGTTTGATAATCCAGAACATTGGATAAGCGAATGTTGGATTAGTGAGGTTCTACTGTAATATGAAATAATTACTGTGATAGAATAATACAGAACAATATAATCTCTAAAACCAGGACAGTAAATAAAGAGCAACACTCTGAAAGCAGGGAAATTGGGAATTCCACAAAGGAAACAATCAGGGCCAGCTAACATCTCCCAAGAAAGGATTCTTCCAGAAAGGAAGCTGAGAAGGGAGTGAACCAGCGTCTATTACTAAACTCATTATTATTACTATCATTATTATTATTATTATGTTGCTGTGAACCGTGTAATGAATACAATCTGGGTCCAAGTATTTAAAAACACTAAAATCAGAATATATAAAAATTACTGTTGTATAATAAAACAGAACAATACAATCTCTAAAATCAGAACACTAAATAAAGAACACCACTCTGAAAACAAGGGAATTCCAGACAGGATACAACCGGGGCCAGCTAACACCTCCCAACAAAAAATTCACTCAGGGAGGAAACAGCCAGGCTTTAAAGCTGCAAGGCCATTACGTGCTAATCATTTCTCCTAATTGCAGCATTCATACTTGCCTCCAACAGACAAAAAAACAATCAGAAATATTGTATATTCACAACCTTTAGATAATAATATCCCCTGGTGGCGCAGCGTGTTAAAGCGCTGAGCTGCTGAACTTCTGGACCGAAAGGCCGCAGGTTTGAATTGGGGGAAGTGGAGAGAGCCCCCACTGTTAGCCCCAGCTTCTGCCAAACCAGAAGTTCAAAAACATGCAAATGTGAGTACATCAATAGGTACTGCTCCGGCGGGAAAGTAACCAGACTTCGCCACAGCAACGCATGGCCGGGCACAGCTAATAATAATAATAATAATACGTTTATTTATATCCCGCTAGATTTATATTCAGCTTTGATTTTATATATATACTGCTTTTGCTCAATAACACTACAAAAGACTATCTTGTGTGTGTGGCTTGGTGTCAACAGCAAAGTGAACTCTTCTGAGGTGCGACAGGTTCCATCCGTCTCCTTTGCCTTGTGTTTACAAGACCCCCCCCCCCCCCGGTGAGCCCCCTCCCTAGAACACTGATGGCCAACCTATGACACGCGTGTCAGCACTGACATGCCTAGCCATTTTTGCTGCATGCAGATTGATTGGATGACTGTGTCTTTTGTGGCCAAATTTGGTGTGATTTGGTCCAGTGGTTTTGTTGTTTACTCCATGGGAAGTATGCACATTACATACATACATATATATATACTAGCTGTGCCCGGCCACGCGTTGCTGTGGCAAAGTGGTGGTGGTATCGGTTAAAACTTGTTGTGGAATTTTTATTTGACGTTATTTGTATTTTTTTAAATTAATTTTATTGTCACTTATTTTTTTTATGTATTATATTTTATTATTTTGTTGTATTATTTTTAGTCATTTTGTTATAGTATTTTATTGTATTAATTATTTTAGTGTTTTTTATAATTTTTTATTTGTATTTATTTTTTATCATTATTTTATTAACACTGGGCTGAGTGGGTTGCTAGGAGACCAAGTGGGTGGAGCTTAGCCTTGTAACTGGCAGCAATTGGATAAAAACTTATTATTCCTCTCCCTCTAATTAGGAATTTATTTTTCTTTTCTTTTTGTTGTATCAACCTAGAGGCATGGATGAGGGGTTGTGATGTCAATTTTCGAGGTTGTGGGGTGTTTACTTTTGTTGTTTTGTCCGCTGCCGTGATGCCCTCACTCTTTTATATATATAGATTGTAGTATATTATCATATTACTATATTATTATTATTATTATTATATTATTCATTATTCATGACTACATTGAAACTAGAATAGAGAGAAATCAGCATGGAAACTGCAAGAGGTACCATAGATTGTTGTACATGGAAATAATGGTAGTAAATAGTTTTAGATTTATTGAATACAGTTAAATATTACAATTATACATTTTTATTATTTAAAATATACATATTGCGAAATTATAGTTTTTTTCTCGAAGTGACACACCACCCAAGTCATGCTAGGTTTTTTGGTGAATTTTGACACCCCAAGCGCAAAAGGTTGCCCATCATTGCCCTCGAATACCCTCCGGTCCCTCGGCATCTGAGAGCTGACCCTCCCCCTCAAGCCCATCGCCCTCCACCCCTCCAACAGGTCACCATCCGGGGGGGGGAGGGGAGTTCCGGGACCTGGGGACCCCCATTGAGGTCATGCTGGGGAGAGGGAGACGTGGTCAAGCGTGCCGTTCCAGGGAGAAGCGCAACGTAGTGCTTCCACAACACCGTCACGGTCATCCCGCCCCTGTTGTGACTCAGGTTGAACCTCAGATTGACTCGGATGAGGAAAGAGGGACTCAGGTTCAAAATCTCCCCGAAAGGCCTGTAGATTTGGAGGATGAGGAGCAGAGGGTGCAGGTTCAGCTTCCCACAGGGAGGGTTGGAGTGGATGACCCAGAAGCCCCTGAAGCCGGCCAGGTGACCACGGACATGGGAGCGGAGGAAGGGAGGTGGAAGGTTCCAGCTTCCTAATGAGTCTCAGCGAAATGACAAGCAAGCTGACCTTGATGGTATGGGCTCCTCGGATAGGGCTGAGCGTTTGGAATTGAGGGTTCGGCGTAGTGTGAGAATCGCAAACAGAAGGGAGGTGAGGGGGCAGAGAAATGCCTTCGTGTTTTGTAAAGGGGTGCGTTCGGGGAAAAGCCTTTGTCAAAGCAACTTTCTCGTGACCGCAGAAGCAAGCTCCAGTTTCCCTGCTGTGCTTTGGATTATTATTGCAGCCCATGTGTCCATGTTCCTTGGAATTGCCATGCTCTCTTTGGATGTTGTTTATTCCTTGTGAGTTCCTGACTTACACCCTAAGACTATATTTGTAACTGACTTTTGGTGCTTTACTTTTGCTTTTTGAAGAACTTTTTATTATCTATCGTTAATAAACTAAAAAGACTCAAACCTGCCGTGGAGTTTGTGTGTTAGAGCAAGGTGAATAATAATAATAACAACAACAAGCAAGGCCAAAGCGCAAAATGAGCTCAGGCTTACCAGGTACATAAAAAACAACAAAAAAGGCTTTTTTGCTTACGTTGGTAGAAAAAGGAAGAAAAAGGAGGCGATAGGGCCTCTGCAAGGAGAAGATGGGGTGATGGCGACAAGGGACAGGGAAAAGGCAGAACTGCTCAATGCCTTCTTTGCCTCGGTCTTCTCACAAAAAGAAAGCCATCTTCAACCTCAGCAACACGGAATGGACGAAGGATTTGGGGAAATCCAACCCCAAATAGGGAGACAAGTTGTCCAGGAACACTTGGCCTCTCTAAACGAATTCAAGTCCCCAGGGCCAGATCAGCTACATCCAAGAGTACTGAAGGAACTAGCGGAAGTTATTTCAGAACCACTGGCGATCATCTTTGAGAGTTCTTGGAGAACGGGAGAAGTCCCAGCAGATTGGAGGAGGGCGAATGTGGTCCCTATCTTCAAGAAGGGAAAAAAGAACGACCCAAACAATTACCGTCCGGTCAGCCTCACATCGATACCAGGCAAGATTCTGGAAAAGATCATTAAGGAAGTGGTCTGCGAACACTTAGAAACAAATGCGGTCATTGCTAATAGTCAACACGGATTTACCAAAAACAAGTCATGCCAGACTAATCTGATCTCTTTTTTCGATAGAGTTACGAGTTGGGTCGATACAGGGAATGCCGTGGATGTAGCATATCTAGATTTCAGTAAGGCCTTCGACAAAGTCCCCCACGACCTTCTGGCAAACAAACTAGTAAAATGTGGGCTAGACAAAACTACGGTTAGGTGGATCTGTAATTGGCTAAGCGAACGAACCCAAAGGGTGCTCACCAATGCGTCGTCTTCATCATGGAAAGAAGTGACAAGTGGAGTGCCACAAGCAGGGCTCCGTCCTGGGCCCGGTTCTGTTCAACATCTTTATTAACGACTTAGACGAAGGGTTAGAAGGCACGATCATCAAGTTTGCAGATGACACAAAACTGGGAGGGATAGCTAACACTCCAGAAGACAGGAGCAGAATCCAAAACGATCTTGACAGACTAGAGAGATGATTGGCCGAAACTAACAAAATGAAGTTCAACAGGGACAAATGCAAGATACTTCACTTCGGCAGAAAAAATGGAAATCAAAGATACAGAATGGGGGACGATGCCTGGCTTGACAGCAGTGTGTGCGAAAAAGACCTTGGAGTCCTCGTGGGGAACAAGTTAAACATGAGCCAGCAATGTGATGCGGCAGCTAAAAAAGCCAACGGGATTCTGTCCTGCATCAAGAGGGGAATAGCGTCTAGATCCAGGGAAGTCCTGCTCCCCCTCTTTCTATTCTGCCTTGGTCAGACCACACCTGGAATCACACTGTGTCCCATTCTGGGCACCACAGTTGAAGGGAGATGTTGACAAGCTGGAAAGCGTCCAGAGGAGGGCGACTAAAATGATTAAGGGTCTGGAGAACAAGCCCTATGAGGAGCGGCTTAAAGAGCTGGGCATGTTTAGCCTGCAGAAGAGAAGGCTGAGAGGAGACATGAGAGCCAGGTACAAATACGTGAAGGGAAGTCACAGGGAGGAGGGAGGGAGCTTGTTTTCTGCTGCCCTGCAGACTAGGACACAATGGAACAAGGGCTTCAAACTACAGGAAAGGAAGGAGATTCCACCTGAACCTCAGGAAGAACTTCCTCACGGTGAGAAGGGCTGTTCACCAGTGGAACTCTCTGCCCCGGGCTGAGGTGGAGGCTCCTTCTTTGGAGGCTTTTAAGCAGAGGCTGGATGGCCATCTGTCGGGGGTGCTTTGAATGCGATTTCCTGCTTCTTGGCAGAATGGGGTTGGACTGGATGGCCCATGAGGTCTCTGCCAACTCTACTATTCTATGATTCTAACAACAATAATCTTTATTCTCATACGCCACCTCCATCTCCCCGAAGGGCCTCGGGGTGGCTTACATGGGGCAACAGCCCAGGCAAATACAATAAAAAACATAAAATTCAGCAGTTAACAAAAACCACGCAAGGATGAGAATAAACATTAACAGAAAGATAGCAAAAACATTGGTAAAAAAGCATATTAAAATACGACAGTAGAATTATAAAAACGAACTGGGCAAAAGTGCGCTGAGCGGATTTTGTAAACACGAGGTAGTTGGTCAAGTGCTACAAAATGTGGAAGAGTTGGACCGGGGTGAACCGTGTGGTCACAACAAATAATTAACAAAACAAGGTGCAACCAATGGGAAAATGGACACCGAAGCAAAATGTGTCATGCGGACGGAGAGTTCTTCTCCAAAAGCCAGGTTTCAAGGCTCTTCCCAAGTCAAGGCCGAGGTGCGACAACCCCGAACACAAGACCAGGCCTGGAGCGAAGTCAGGAAAACTTCATTTATATTCCGCTCTGTCTCCCCAAAGGGACTCGGGGCCGTTTCCAGTCATAAAGCAACAACATACACAACACGGCCAGTAGAATAAAACACATTGTTAAAATGAGGTGAAACTATACTGTTAAAATAAACAGTAAATAGCAGTTACAACAAACCTCGATCGAGGGGACGGGGATCATTAGACCAAATATATTAACATAGTCCGTTTGGGGATCAGTGAGTCTTATACGGTATATTTCAGGGCCAAAGGTCAACGGTTCACCAGAGTAGATGACTCAAAACCTGTCTGTCTGCCCAGCGGCATGGGTGGGGCCAGGGACCCTTTGGGACAGACCCACGGTTGTCATGGCGGCCGTGAAGTCCTGAGTCTCAACTGGCCATTGGACCCCAACACCGGGCCCGAGACCCCCCCCCCCGGGCCGGCTCAGGTGGGGAGATGGATGGGCAGGGGGTGGGCGGCACACCAACAAAGCCCCTGTTCTGTCCCGGCCCCCAACCCTGAGACAGACGCATGTTGTATTATTACAGGCTGCACCTGGACACGCCTCACTGTGGCTCAGTATTTATTTATTTGCAATATTTATATCCCGCCTTCCTCTCCCCGAGGGGGACTCAAAGCGGATCGTATGATCGTATTGTTGGGAATCATCCTGGAGGACTCAAGTCTAGATGTAGTCAGATAGATGATAGAGTTAGATAGAGGGAATCCATTCCCTGTTTGCAAAGCATGCCTAGACAGGCTTCACTGGGTTTCACTCCATCCTGTGTACGTCACATCCCTGCTATATGCACAGATGTCTATTATATACAGCAAAAAGGAAAAAAGGAAAAGTATGGTATATATTGTACTTTAAAGTAAGTTATAGTTCTATATTTCCTCAAGTGATATAATCACATATATTATGACTGTAATATCAATTTATATATTCCAACTGTACAAATAAGTACATATTTCAATGTCCAATTTTAACAAATATAATCTTGATAGTGTTCTCAAGGTTTGTAGTACTCTTCTTCAACCACCCTCTGCATGACTCTCACCCTCCTCCCACCAGACTCAAATCAGGGAAGGGCTTCAGCAAGGGTGTCCCTCTGGGCAGCTAAACCTGGGAGGGAGATTGGTCGATAGTTCCTGGCATTGGAGGCATCTTTACCAGGTTTTAAGATGACAATGATCTTAGTTTTCCTCCATGCTCTGGGAATCTGTTTGTGTGCCAGGCATTGATTGCAGAATTTCAAAAGCCAGTTTTCAGCTTTGGGGCCCAAGTGTTTGATTTGCTCCATCATCGGGTCATCTAGGCCAGGTGCTTTACCAGTCTTACATCGCTTGATGGCTTCTCTGAGTTCTTTCAGGTTTAGAGGAGAAGACAACGGGTGGGTTTCAAGTTCTGGCACCCTGTTGATTTTCATCTTTATTCTGCTGCAGTTGGTTTTCCCATTCTGAATTAGCTGGTGAGCTATCTGGTCTGGTGTCACGTTCGCGTGTCCAGGGTTGACCAGAGGGTCGCTATCCAGGCGTCTCAGCAGTTGCCAGGCTTTTCGGCTACTCTTGGACATGTCCAGGTTCTCAAGCAGCTCTATCCAACGGTCTTTCTTAGCATTAGCTAAGGCTGTAGATAGTTTTTGGCCTGCTGCTATAGTCCCATCACTGTATGGGTTCTCTTGAAATCATCTGAGATATTCTTGTAGCTGATTTAGTGATTCTCCGTTTAGGCCTGGTAGGTAGCTTGTGCGACAGCCTCTAGGGATTGAGAGCCTCGAGGATCTTTTCACAGCTTCTACAAACAGGTCATAATTTTCTATAGAAGGTTCTATATCAGAAATAGCAGCTTCCAAGGTCTTTGTCTAGTTAGCTTTATTGAAGTTATATCTTCTGCGGAATGGGACACTTTTCGGTCTTACAGCTGCATATGCTACGCAGCATATTGGGCCTGTTTTGTGTGTTAGGTATTGGGTTTAATCCCCTTTGGGTGCATTGGTGGCTGATGCTTTCCTTTCCAAAAATCAGATCAGGGTTATAACCACGCTTCCATCGGCCGCTATTAAATGATGGTGGTAATTTACTGTCATGAAGGAGGCTCATTCGACTATTGTCGGCCCACGTTAGAACTGCTTCGCCATTTCTATCGTCTTCGTCATAGCCCCAGACACAGCTGTGGCTGTTGAAATCTCCCACAACAAACGGGGCTTCATGATTGTGGCAACTGGTTGGGGGTGTAAAATAGAAATCAGCCCCAGGTGGTTTGTAGAGTGATGATACGGTGCAACTATCAAGTTCCACAGATAAGATTTCCATGTTGTTCACTTCTGTGAGGGAAGTTGCTGTCAGGACCCAGGCTGCAGAGCACCAATAACCATGCGCAGAGACCAGAATCTATCTAATATCTTTATTAAGGAAATATATAAAGTCAATAAAAACAAGTGTAGAATATAGTTCAGTAGTAGACCTTTCAGGAAAGGTCAAATATAGTCCAGGAAAACAATGTCCAATATGTGATACTAGAGTCCAAAGTTATAATCCACTTGACCGAAACACACACTATTTGGCAAGCAATAGTGTGGGGAACTGTCCATAGTCTTTCGAGGCTTAAGGTAAATCCGAAGGAAACTGGAAAACAAGGCTTGAATCTAGGAGATTCCACCTGAACATCAGGAAGAACTTCCTGACTGTGAGAGCTGTTCGGCAGTGGAACTCTCTCCCCCAGACTGTGGTGGAGGCTCCTTCTTTGGAAGCTTTTAAGCAGAGGCTGGACGGCCATCTGTCGGGGGTGCTTTGAATGCGATTTCCTGCTTCTTAGCAGGGGGTTGGACTAGATGGCCCATGTGGTCTCTTCCAACTCTACTATTCTATGATTCTATGATTCTATGATTCTAGGAAGCAAGGTCCGTGGTTTAAAACGCAAGGCAAGGCAAGACTTGAAACTTGGCAAGATCAAACTTGAAACAAGGCAAACATGAAACAAGAACTGAGTCCATAGAAGTCCGTGGGACAAGGCAAGGCTGGAAACTTGATCCGGGAAACAGGGAACTGGAGTACGAAGTCTACACACGATCTCACTCCTCCAGCTGACGAATTGACTCCGTGTGATGTCTCATGGGCCATGTAGTCCCGTTCCTAGTACTGTTGTGGCAGATGAAGAGGAAAACTTGGGTTTCCCACCGTTTCTGCCAGAATTGGAGCCCTTGCACCTGCAAGATGTTTGCCCACAAGAAGACAGCCAAACAAGCCTTGAGCAGAAATCTCCCCCTTTTTCTCGCCAGATTTATTATAATCAAGATAGAAGCGCTCGAGAGGCGACTCGCAGAAGCGCCAGGATAGCTGCCAGACAATTAGCTGATTAAGTCTGCTTCCCTTGGGAAACTTTAAGGAGTCATGCATCTGGACACAGTATAGGTTTCGTTTCTTGTTCCCCAGAGAAAGTGTTCCTGGCGGGAAAACAAGATCCTATATAAGTGTTTGGCCACAATGGATTCCTTGCGGAGTCAATTCATCAGCTTCGGGAGTAGATTGTGTGTGGACTACGCTACTCCAGTAGCAGGACCTCATTCTCGTTCCAGCCCTGCCTTGTTCCCCGGACCTCGCCACGGATTTCGCCACGGACCCTGTTCTTGCTCCTCGCTTCTTGTTGCCTTGAATCAAGCCTTGTTTGCCAAGAATCTAGTTTGCTCCCCAGCCTTGCATTAAGCTCCATGGACTAAAGGACCTTGTCATTTCCCCTCATTTTGCTTGGCAAAGTGTGTGTTTCGGTTATTGGATTACAACTTTGGACTTTAATATCTCATATTGGACATTGTTTTCCTGGACTATATTTGGCCTTTCCTGAAAGGTCTACTTCTGAACTATATTCTACACTTGTTTTTATTAACTTTATATATTTCCTTAATAAAGATATTAGTTAGATTCTGGTCTCTGCGCATGGTTATTGGTGCTCTGCAGCCTGGGTCTTGATACTCCGCAAGGTTCCCCTTGCGGGCAAAACCCTAGATAGGATCTTGTTTTCCCGGCAGAAGAACACTTTCCCTGGAGAACTAGAAGTGAAACTCAACTTAGTCCAGATGCAAGACTCCTTAGAATTTCCCAAGGGAAGCAGACCTAATCAGCCTGTTGTTTGGCTGCGATTCTGGCGCTTCGGCGATCCGCCTCCCTAGCGCCTCTATCTTTATTATAATTGTCTTTACGAGAGAACGGGGGAGAATTCTGCCCAAGGCTTGTTTGGCTGACTTCTGGAGGGCAAACATCCTGCAGGTGCAGGGGCTCCGTTTCTGGCTGAACCGGTGGGAATCCCATGTTTTCCTCTTCGTCTGCCACAATAGTACTAGGAATGGGACTACAAGGCCCATGAGACATCACAGTTGCAGAGATTGCTACACCAGATCGGTCAAAAACGGCACGGCCATATTGCCTGTGAGGTCGTTCCACTGCCAGCTGCATTCCGAGAATTTTTGGTCTTCTCATGGGGATGGGTGTCTCTGTGTGTTTCCTGTATACATAGGATGTCACATGGGATGCCCTCAGACATAATTTTGGCTAATTATTATTCTATTATTCTATTCTATTATCCTAGGATTATATTATTATCCTAGTCTATTATTGTATGAATGTATTTTATATGTATTATATTCTATTTTTCTATTTTTCTATTAATATATTTTATATTATTATATTATATTATTATATTCTATTATTATTCTATTATATTCCATTTTCATAGTATTCAATTATTATATTCTATTTCTCTATTATTCTATTAATATATTTTATATTATTATATTACATTATTATATTCTATTCTTTTCACATTACCTTCCTGTATTCCATTATTATTCTATTCTATTATCCTAGGATTATATTATTATCCTAGTCTATGATTGTATGAATGTATTTTATATCATTCTATTCCATTCTTCCGTTCTTTGTTTTATTATTCTGTTCTTTTGCCATTCATGGTTCTATTTCCGTATTGATTCCTATGACATTCTCTTCCTCTGATTCCTGGGAGGAGAAAGGGCAGAAGCCCCGCCCCCCGCCTTCGGGCGCCATCTTGGGGCCGGGCGGAAGTCCAGCGAGAGCGGGAGGCCTCCGCTTCCTAGAGGGGCGGCGCCACTTCCGGGCAGTTCCTCGAGGGCGGCGGAGAGCTGAGGAGAGCGGGAGGCGGCAGGTGAGGCGGCCTCGGGCCTTCCCTCGGGCCTTTGGACTACAACTCCCAGCCTTCCCGGCCACCCTCGGGCCCCTTCCTTTCCCCCCTCAGCCGCATCAGCGAGAAAGAAAGAAAGAAAGAAAGAAAGGGGCCCGAGGGTGGCCGGGGAGGCTCGGAGGGAGTGGAAGCATTCTCTCCTGACGTTTCGCCCACCTCTGTGGCAGGCCTCCGCAGAGGCGGGGAGGTCTCTTAGGAACGAGGCCAGTGGGGCTGATTTTTATCCCCGTGGAAGGATGTCCGGGGCGGGAGGAAGGACGAACCCGTGTCTGTTCGAGGGAAGCGTGTAGAGCGCAGTTGGCCACCTTGATTAGCATTGAATAGCCTTGCAGATTCAAGGTCGGGCTGCTTCCTGCCTGGGGGAATCCTTGGGCGGGAGGGGTTAGCTGGCCCTGATGGTTTCCTGCCTGGAATAATAATAATAATAATAATAATAATAATAAGTTTATTTGTATCCCGCCTCCATCTCCCCCGAAGGGGACTCGGGGCGGCTTACAGCAAAATCAGATACAAAACAATTACAAAATACGAAACATCAAAATACAGTAACAAAAACCAGTAATATATACACAATAACCAAAGGGGAAAAAACAAAAACATAGTAATAAGACATCAAATTAAAACAATGAGGTTGCAAAAGTAGATAAGCAAAGTGCACATTATGAGTTGCAAATTCAGAAATAGATAAAGTGCAACAGATTCAATTAAGGTCACATTGGGTTGGGAGGAGCCCTGAATTAATATCAAGTAATCAGGAGAAGAGTATAATTGTAATTATGATGATAATTATGATTGTACTATATCATTATATGGTAATGGTATTAGTAATATTACATTTAATACCTAATATACAATGTAATATTATTATAATATATTATTAGTAGTATAACATTGTATTACATTATAATATTATTATCAATATTATAAGTATATACAATCTATATATATAAAAGAGTGATGGCATCAGGGCAGTGGACAAAACAACAAAAGTACAGGCCCCCCAACCTCGAAATTTGACAACACAACCCATCACACATGCCTCAGGGTTGATACAACAAAAAGAAAAGAAAAATAAGGTCCTAATTAGAAGGAGAGCAATAATTGTTTTTATCCAATTGCTGCCAGTTTAGAGGGCTAATCTCTGCCCACTTGGTTGCCTAGCAACCAAGGGACAGCCAGGTTTCAGTTAGGGGACAGGCGGATGTAGGCCTCACTTAAGACTTCTTCCACAGATTATCTAATTTGCACTGGATTATATGGCAGTGTAGACTCAAGGCCCTTCCACACAGCTATATAACCCATTTATAATCTTATATTATCTGCTTTGCACTGGATTATCTTGACTCCACACTGCCATATAATCCACTTCAGTGTGCATTTTATACAGCTGTGTAGAAGGGGCCTCATATAATCCAGTTCTAAGCAGATAATATAAGATGATCAATATACAGTAGACTCTCACTTATCCAACATAAACAGGCTGGCAGGATAAGTAAATATATTGGATAATAAGAAGGGATTCAGGAAAAGCTGATTAAACATCAAATTAGGTAATCGTTATACAAATTAAGCATCAAAACATCATATTATACAACAAATTTGACAGAAAAGGTAGTTCCATGCGCAGTAATGCTATGTAGTAATTACAGTAGAGTCTCACTTATCCAACACTCGCTTATCCAACGTTCTGGATTATCCAACGCATTTTTGTAGTCAATGTTTTCAATATATCATGATATATTGCTAAATTCATAAATACAGTAATTACTACATAGCATTACTGCGTATTGAACTACTTTTTCTGCCAAATTTGTTGTCTAACATGATGTTTTGGTGTTTCATTTGTAAAATCATAACCTAATTTGATATTTAATAGGCTTTTCCTTAATGCCTCCTTATTATCCAACATATTCGGTTATCCAACATTTTGCCAGCCCACTTATGTTGGATAAGTGAGACTCTACTGTACTGTATTTACAAATTTACCAGTAAAATATCACAATGAATTTGAAACACTGACTACAAAAACATTGATTATGAAAAGGCAGACTGTGTTGGATAATCCAGAACAATGTATAATCGAATGTTGGATAAGTGAGATTCTACTTTGATATGAAATAATTTCTAGGATAGAATAATGCAGAACAATATAATCTCTAAAACCAGGACAGTAATAAAGAAATAAAGAAATAAAGAAAGTAAATAAAGCAAGGAAATTGGAAATTCCACAAAGGAAACAATCAGGGCCAGCTAACACCTCCCAAGAAAGGATTCTTCCAGAAAGGAAGCTGAGAAGGCAGTGAAGCACTATGTATTACCAAAGTCATTATTATTACTATCATTACTATCCTTACTATTATTATTATTATTATTATTATTATTATTATTATTGTGTTGCGGTCAACCGTGAAAATGAATACAATCTGGCTCCAAGTATTCAAAAACACTAAAATCAGAATATATAAAAATTAATGTGGTATAATAAAACAGAACAATACAATCTCTAAAATCAGAACACTAAATAAAGAACAACACTCTGAAAATAGGGGAATTCCACACAGAAAACAATCAGGGCCAGCTAACACCTCCCAACAAAGGATTCCCATCATCAAAGTCTGGCCAATCCTCTGTTTTCTCAGGGCCACAGACAGTAGAAGCATATAAAATATCGCAAACAACACCACTCTGAAAACAAGGTAATTCCAGACAGGAAAGAATCAGGGCCAGCTAACACCTCCCAACAAAAAAATCACTCAGGGAGGAAACAGCTAGGCTTTAAATCTGCAAGGCCATTACATCCTAATCATTTTTCCTAATTGCAGCATTCATACTTGCCTCCAACAGACAAAAAAAAAACAATCAGAAATATTGTATATTCACAACCTTTAGCAAATAATGTCCCCTGATGGCACAGCATGTTAAAGCGCTGAGCTGCTGAACTTCTGGACCGAAAGGCCGCAGGTTTGAATTGGGGGAACTGACAGAGCCCCCACTGTTAGCCCCAGCTTCTGCCAACCCAGAAGTTCAAAAACATGTAAATGTGAGTGCATCAATAGGTACTGCTCCGGTGGGAAGGTAACGCCGCTCCATGCAGTCATCCCACATGACCTTGGAGGAGTCTACAGACAACGACGGCTCTTTGGCTTAGAAATGGAGATGAGCACCAACCCCCAGAATCAGACATGACTGGACTTAACGTCAGGGGAAAACCTTGACCCTTGACCTTAACTACCACCAATTCCTCAAGACTTTATTTCCCATACCACCAGACTTCGCCACAGCAACGCGTGGCCGGGCACAGCTAGTATATTATATATTTAATACTGAGAGCATGACTCAGCATTTTATCTGTTTGATTGATATGTGTTTTAATTGCTTATATGTTTGGATTGTTTATACAGTAGAGTCTCACTTAACCAGTATAAACGGGCCGGCAGAATGTTGGATAAGCAAATATGTTGGATAATAAGGAGGGATTAAGGAAAAGCCTATTAAACATCAAATTAGGTTATGATTTTACAAATTAAGCACCCAAACATCATGTTATACAACAAATTTGACAGAAAAAGTAGTTCAGTATGAAATAATGCTATGTAGTAATTACTGTATTTACGAATTTAGCACCAAAATGTATTTTTTTATTTACAGTATTTATATTCCAAAATATCACGATTTATTGAAAACGTCAACTACAAAAATGTGTTGGATAATCCAGAACATTGGATAAGCGAGTTTTGCATAGGTAAGACTCTATTGTATATACAATATATTATATATTTTATACTGAGAGCATGACTCAGCATTTTATATGGTTTTAATCTGTTTGATTGATATGTGTTTTAATTGCTTATATGTTTGGATTGTTTATATTTGGATGAGATGTGTTTTATTGTTTACCTGTGTGGCATTAAATTCTTGCCGGATTTGTAAGCCGCCTTGAGTCCCCTCCGGGGCCGAGAAAGGCCAGGTAAGTACATCAAAATAATATACTATATTAATAATAAAAATACATAAAGTAGTGATGATAATAATAGAAGATAATAAAACAACAACAACAATAATAATAATAAATAGTATCACAAGTCGAACACTTCCCAAGTGTGATACGAAATCCAGCATGGCTATCTTGTTTGTTGTGTCATACAATAAAATAAATAGTATAATAAAATAATATGATCATAACATAAATACATATTGGTTATAGGAATAATAAATAACACAAAATAAAGGAGAGGAAGAAGGAAGAGGTAAACGGGGGAATATATCCCTCTTCCGCTCCTTCCTTTGCTGGGAGGGAGTTGGGAGTTTTAGTTACATGCTTTATTTTACAAATTGCTTGGGTACCTGGCAGTTCCCGGGTCATTTGAAAAGGGCCTTGTTTGTTTTTGGGTGTGCGGTAATAAAAATTATAATAATAATAATAATAGGTTTATTTATATCCCGCCTCCATCTCCCCCAAAGGGGACTCGGGGCGGCTTACAGCAAAATCAAAATACAAGCAATGATAAAATATGAAACATCAAAGGACAACAACAGAAAGCAATAATAAAATATACACAGTAGTCGAAAAAACACAACACAGAATGAAAACATCAAATTAAAAACAATGAGGTTGCAATAGTGGATAAGCAAGGTGCACATTATGAGTAACAAATTCGTAAATAGATAACGTGCAATAGAATCATTATTTATTTTATTTATTTATTACATGCATTTATACCCCGCCCTTCTCCCCGAGGGGACTCAGAGCGGCAGATTCTGCCACGAGGGCCAGCAACAAATATACTATAAAACAAAACAATTAAAACATGATAAAAAGTATACAAAAATTGAAACGCTGCAAGGCAGCGATATTGCACCATCCTCAGTCATTCAATACTGCTACAATTACAGATTTGCGGCCCGATTACATCGGCCCATGAGCTTATTCGCTGAATGCCTGGGCGCAGAGCCAAGTTTTTAGTTTCCTTCTAAATCCCAGGAGGGATGGGGTTTGCCGGATATCGCTGGGGAGGGAGTTCCACAGCCGAGGGAGGAGCCACCACCGAGAAGGCAGGCCCTGTCCCTCGTCCCCACCAGCCGCGCCTGCGAGGCAGGTGGGATCGAGAGCAGGGCCTCCCCGGAAGATCTTAAGGTTCTAACGGGCTCATAGGAGGAGATACGTTCGGATAGATAGGCAGGACCACAACCGTTTAGGGCTTTGTAGGTCAAGACCAGCACTTTGAATTGGGCTCGGAAGCATATCGGCAGCCAGTGGAGCTGGCTTAGCAGGGGGGTGGTACGCTCCCTGTAAGCCGCTCCCGTTATTAATCTGGCTGCCGTCCGTTGTACTAGTTGGAGCTTCCGGGCCGTCTTCAAAGGCAGCCCCACGTAGAGTGCGTTGCAGTAATCCAGCCGGGATGTGACCAGAGCGTGGACCACCGTGGCCAAGTCAGACCTCCCAAGGAACGGGCGCAGCTGGCGCACGAGGCAGAGTTGTGCGAAGGCTCCCCTGTCCACCGCCGAGACCTGGGGCTCCAGGCTCAGCGATGAGTCCAGGAGAAGAACCCCCAGACTGCGAACCTGCGTCTTCAGGGGGAGTGCGACCCCGTCCAGCACAGGCTGTAACCCTATTCCCTGTTCAGCCTTGCGACTGACCAGGAGGACCTCCGTCTTGTCTGGATTCAGTTTCAGTTTATTGGCCCCCATCCAGTCCAACACAGCGGCCAGACACCGGTTCAGGACCTGGACAGCCTCCTGAGTGACAGGTGGGAAGGAGTGACAGAGCTGGACATCATCTGCGTACAGATGACACCGCACCCCGAAACTCCGGATGATCTCTCCCAGCGGCTTCATGTAGATGTTAAACAACATGGGGGACAATATCGACCCCTGCGGGACCCCACAGGACAATGGCTGTGGAGCCGAGCAGGCGTCCCCCAGAGACACCATCTGGGACCGACCCTCCAGGAAGGACCGGAGCCACTGCAGAACAGTGCCTCCAATGCCCAACCCGGCGAGTCGTCCCAGAAGGATACTGTGGTCAACGGTATCGAAGGCCACTAAGAGGTCCAGCAGAACCAGCAAGGACACACTCCCCCTGTCCAGTTCCCGGTGAAGATCATCGACTAAGGCGACCAAGGCTGTCTCGGTACCATGCCCCGGCCTGAAGCCAGACTGCGCCGGATCTAGAATATCAGCATCTACCAAGAATGCCTGGAGTTGCGCTGCCACCACCCGCTCCACGACCTTGCCCAAAAAGGGGAGATTGGAAATCGGCCGATAGTTCTCCAATTGAGTGGGGTCCAGTGATGGCTTTTTTAACAGCGGTTTGATCACAGCCAGTTTGAAGCTCGCTGGAACAATGCCGTCCCGAAGGGAGGCCTTCACCACCACCTTCACCCACTCGGCCAACCCCCCTCTGGCTTCTCTCACCAGCCAGGATGGGCAGGGGTCTAGGATGCAGGTAGTGGCCCTCGCCTCTCCAAGGTCACATTAGGTAGGGAGGAGTCCTGAATTATACCCAGGAATCAGGAGAAGATATCAGTTTGTTCATCTGTTACGCTGTGCCTTAGAAAAAACTCAGTCTTTGCTTTTGCTTTTTATGAATGCTCCCACTAGGAAATGCATAGGGATGTGGGTGGACTCCAGTTCCCAGAAAGCTGTCACCCGCAGAGCCTGCCAGTATTCACAGTTGGCCTTGTTGGGTCTGTGTGCCATGTTTCGCCGAGGTCCGTCACCTGCTGGGTTCAGTGTTCTCTGAATACGGGTGAACTATAACTCTCTGGTGCCAAGGTCAATCACCCCAAGTTGGCAGCGTTGGGTCTGAGTGCCAGGTTAGCTCCAGGTCCACCGTTGGTGGGGTTCAGAGTGCTCTTAGACTGCAGGTGAACTAGACATCCCAGTCCCCACAACTCCTGTAACTCATGGGGTTTTTTCCGTGTCAGGAGCGACTTGAGAAGCTGCAAGTCACTTCTGGTGTGAGTGGGTTAAAGGCTTGTGACTTGAAGGTTGGGTTGCTGGCCTGACGGCCCTTTGGGGGCTCCCCGTGGGCTTCGCGAGGCACCATCACGCACGGAGCACCCCTAAACCGGCTTGCCTCCCTATTATCCGTCAGTTCCGGTTATCCGACATTCAGCCCGCCCATTTATGTCGAATTACTGGAAGTCTACTGTATATACACAGTGACATAAGTATAAAAAACCACAACGCACATAAAATGCCAGCTAATAAAATTGTAAATATTCCTGAGGCGCAGTAGAACCGGCCAGTAAAGCTGTCTGTCTGCGGTCACCGTCCAAGTGCGAAGTGACATAATTGGTGGTTCTCCAAACTGACCGTCGATTACTCAGGATCCGAGGCCCGTCTGAAGAGCCGTGCTTTGAAACTCACCCGAAGGGCTTGGAGGGTGCGGGCAAGGCTCATTCCTTTAGGGAGGGAATTCCAGGGCTGGGGGCCACCACCGAGAAGGAGGCAGGCGAGGAGAGCTGGCCGGAAGGGGAAGGGAAGCCGGAGTGTTTTGAGTCTCTCTGGAGGCCTTGCAAAAGGAGCGAGAGCGGGTTCTTGCTCCCTCCTCCCTCCCTCCCTTTGGCATCCATTCTTCAGCCGGCTGAGCTTCCGCGTTGCAATGGCGCAGGAATGTGCTGAGGGTAATCACTTCCCAAACTCATTCATCGTTATGAAGAGCTTTTGAGTTCTGCTGCTGATGTTTTAAAAGGTGCTTTTAGGATGTTTTTAAGATTTTTTTTTAAAGATGTTTTTAAAATGTTTTTTAAATTGTTAATTTTAGCCGGTTCTTGTAAGCCGCTCCGAGCCCTAGGGGAGTGGCGGCATATAAGCTTGAAAAATAAATAAATAAATAAATAAATAAATAATTTTGAATGGGGACTATGTTTAAAAGTACTATTGAAGTGTGGCTTTCAACGGTATATAATAAATATTTTATCCTATACTGCAAAGAGGTTTTAACGGCTGAGGCTCTTTCAGGCAGGGGGGAATCTTTTGATCCCACCGCTGCCACCAAATTGCAAAGATGTCATCAAGGGGGAGAAATCTTTTCTAAAATCCCACCTCTGACACCAATTGCGGAGATGTGGATGAGTATATTTATATTATTATTATATATTTTATATCCGCTGCCACCAGTTATGAAAGATGTTTATAATGCGGCCACCAGATGTGAAGGGGATTATCAACTCTTGTGATTATCAAATCACTATAGAAGATGTAGCCACTGGCTACTTAGAGAGGAGACTTTTAAAATTTTATTTTTCTTCTTTCTTGTTTGCTTTTGATGGTAATATATATTTCAGAGACTGAGATGTTAAAAAGAACAATAACACGTTTATTCGGGCACAAGCTTAATGGTTACAGTAACTTCTTTAGAGACATTTGGACTAACTGTTGTAAAGCTATATTGAGGTGTTTCAAACTTTATAATACTACTTCCACCTTTACTGCTTTAACCTGTAGTCACCCTGTGAATTTCAGTCACAGACTATCTGTTCCTTATCTGGAAACAGACTACCCTAAAATAAGTCGCCAAACTTATTTTAAACTGACTCAAATAAGCACTGGACTCTCCCTGATTCTCCAACTGAGAACCAGTCCCAACTGCACCTCAGCAGGGCACGCAGTATCTTAAAATAAGCCACCAAACTTATTCTAAATTGACTCAAAATGACCAATTGAGTCTCCCTGATCCCCTAACTTAGGATCAGTCTTCCCTGAGCCTCAACAGAGCACAGACTGAACTCTCTTAAACATTCCCTCCTTTTTCTCCAAACGGCGGTTGGCTCCGCCCTCGTTACTAAGGCAACCTACCTCAGAATGCTGAGCTGGCTACCATCCCCCATGCAATGTTAACTCTAATACTTGTCCTTTTAAAACACAGTTAAACGTGACTTTTAAAACGCAATTAAACATGACATCTGTAAACTAAAAACTTCACACCTCTTTACATATACTTTGTTAATTTTTAATTCCAAAACGTAATATACTTTGTGGATAGCCCTCGTAGTGGTTATAGGTAAAGGTAAAGGTTTCCCCTGACGTTAAGTCCAGTCGTGTCCGACTCTGGGGATTGGTTCCCTTTGCTGTTCTTCATCTGACACCTGCTCTCCTGACTCAACCACAACAAAGGATACATGGATAGGTCAGCCATCTTGGATAGTGAGTGCGACCAGATGTGCTCTAGACCCCTTCCCTTCTTGGCTCCTCAGACTCGCCGGTGGGGGTTTAACCGAGTTGTTTACGGGGATTATCAGCGCCTCGTAGGAGCAGGGACACATACCATCAAGCTTTTATAAAGCCATCGTAAGACAAATTTTAAAGAAGTCGTCCCTTGACCCCCTGGTATTGAATAACTACCGGCCTATTTCCAATCTCCCTTTTTTGGCCAAGGTCCTGGAATGAGTGGTGGCCTCTCAGCTCTGGGGATTCCTGGATGAAGCCGATTATCTTTTTTTTCCATATATTTTTATTGAAAGATTTATTTAACATAAGATAAAAAGGAGGAAAAAGAAAAAAAACGGGGGGGGGGGGGAGTGGGAAGAGAAAAGGAGGGGGGGAAAAGGAGGGGAGGAGGGTGCGGTGGGGGGGGAAGGGGTGTGGGGGTTAGGGAAGGTTTCTTGACTTCCACGCTTCTTCTTTTTGTTGTCTTCCATTCTTTTGGTTTTAAGTCTTATCTTGTTTTCTTTGTATAGTAATCCTGCGGTTTCCCTTATATTAGTATTGGTATCTTTTCTTTTTTCAACCAGTCTTTTACTGGTTTCTAGTTGGTAGCCGTTCTTGATTTATTTTCAACCTTTGATAATAAGTAAGTAAAATGGTCCATGTTCATAACTTCGACTATTTTTGTTATCCATTCGTTTTTGTCTGGGATAGTTTTTTGTTTCCATACTTTTGCGTATACTAATCTGGCAGCTGTCGTTAGGTATACAAAAATTTTGTCATCATTTTTTGACCAATCTAAATTTACCATTCCCAATAGGAAGGATTCTGGCGCTAGTGGTATATTTACTTTTAGGATCTTTTGGCAGGCACTGTGTATTGTTTTCCAGTAGGTTCTTGTCTTCTCGCACGTCCACCACATATGAAAATATGTTCCTTCAATTTTCCCGCATTTTCAGCACTTGTTATTTTTATCTTTTGAGTATTTTGCTATTCGTTCTGGTGTCAGGTGCCAGCGATACATCATTTTCAGCCAATTTTCTCGGAGATTGTTTGCATAGGTATATTTCAATTTCTTTTTCCAAATTTGTTCCCATTCACTGAGCATAATTGTTCTGCTTATGTTTTTAGCCCATTTTATCATACATGGCTTGATGTAATCTATTTCCGTGCTCCATTCTAGTAGAAATTTGTAGATCTTGCTTGTCGCCTTCTTCCCATTCAGTAATACTTTATCCCATACTGTTTGTTTCTCTTCAAATCCAAGTTTGGCGTCTTTTGTGAAATGTTCTTTAATTTGATAGTACTGAAACCATGATATGTTTATATTTTGTTTTTTCAATTCTTCTAGGGATTTTATTTTTAGTTCTTTGCCTTCTTTCTTCAAGACATCTCTGTATGTTGGCCATTTACTCCATCCTGTTTCCCTCCTGTGGCCTGCCTCTGGCGGTGACAGCCAGAGTGGGGTTTTATTATATAATCTTTTTTTATATTTCTCCCAGATTTTCAATAGTGCGGAGCGGATAAAATGGTTTCCAAAATTTCTTTCCGTTTTTTTCTTCTCGTACCACAGGTACGCGTGCCAACCTGCCCGCAGGTCATGACCATCTAGAGTCAGCAATTTCTTGTTTTTTAAATTTATCCATTCTCTAATCCAGTTCAATGCATTAGCTTCAAAATATAAACTTACATTTGGTAGACCCAATCCTCCTTTTTCTTTTTCGTCAGTCAGATTTGTGTATTTTATTCTCGCTTTTTTGTTGTTCCAGATAAATTTTAATATATCTTTGTTCCATTGTTTAATTAGCTTCAGATTTCTAATTATGGGTAGGTTTTGAAATAAATACATTAATTTTGGTAGAACATATGTCTTTATCGCTGCAATTCTGCCCAAAATAGATAATTTGAGGTGAGTCCAGTTCTTAAGCTTTCTTTTGATTTCATTCCATTTGTTTGTGTAATTATTTTGCAGTAATTGCGAGTTTTTAGATGTCAAATATACTCCTAAGTACTTTATCTTGTTCACAACTCTAAAGTCCGTTATCTTAGCTAGATTCTCTTGTCGTTGTTTGGAGATGTTCTTGGGTAAAATTGTTGATTTATTTTTATTTATTTTGAGGCCCGATACCTTCCCGAATTCCTCTATTTTATGTAACCATTCTTTGATATTATTCAGTGGATCCTCAACAATACATATCAAATCGTCAGCAAAAGCTCGTAATTTATATGTTTCTTTGCCTATTTTCAGTCCTTTGAGATTTGTATCCTTCCTGATGTCGTTCAGTAGCATTTCTAGTGATAATATAAATATGAGCGGGGATAGGGGACACCCCTGTCTCGTACCTTTCCTTATTTTTATTTTGCTTGTCGTTTGGCCATTAATCCAAATACTTGCTTCTTGATCAGTGTAGATCGCTTGTATGGCGTTTATAAAATTATAACCCGCATCCATTTCTTTGAATAGTAGTTTAAAAAATTCCCAATTAATGCTGTCAAGTGCTTTCTCAAAGTCTATAGCTAATATTGCCAATTCTTTTTTATTATTGCACTCATAGTACTCTATAATGTCAATTAAGCTCCTGACGTTGTCTTTAATGTTCCTATTTGGTAGGAACCCAGTTTGGTCCTCCCCGATCCAAGTTGTTAAGTATTCTTTTAATCTCTCCGCAATTATTGCCGTAAAAATTTTATAGTCGATATTTAATAACGATATTGGTCTGTAATTTTTGACGTTTGTAGCATCAGTGTTTTCTTTTGGGATCATGACTATATTTGCCTCTTTCCATGAGTTTGGTATTTTACCCAAATGTAGGGCTTGGTTCATTATAGTTTTTAAGTGAGGTATTAATTCTTCTTTAAATTTTTTATAGTAAATTGCTGTTAGACCATCTGGGCCTGGGGACTTATTGTTGTTCAATTTTTTTATAGCAGTGTCTATTTCTCTTTCTGTGATGTCCTTGTTCTGTGATGTCTGTGTCTCTGTTAATTTCGGGATATTTTGTCTTCCTAAGTATTTCATTATATCCTCATTTTTAATATGATCCTTTGTGTACAATTTTCCGTAGAACTTGTTGAATTGTTTCAGAATTTCATGGTCTGTGGTATAAGATCTTCCTTCCTCGTTGATTTGGATTATCCAGCTTTCTTGTTTCCTTTTCCTTAGCAATCTTGTCATCCATTTCCCAGGTTTATTTGCGTTATTAAAATGATATTGTTTCATAAATTTCAATTCTTTAGCTCTCTGTTCCATCTCTAAATTTTGTCTTTGTCTTTGTAAAATGTCTAATTCTGTTTTAATTGATGTGTTATTTGGTTGTCTTTTCAGTTCTGTTTCTGTTCTTTCAATTTCCTTTTGGATTTCTTTTTGTTTAATCCGTTTTGCATTGTTTTTTATGGCATTTAGTTGAATGAAGTTTCCCCTCATCACAGCCTTACTGGCATCCCAGATGATAGTCTTTTCTACGTCGGCTGTATCATTAAATTCAAAATATTCTTTTAAGCATTTTTTCCCGTTGTTTACATCTTCTTCAGATCTCATTAAATTTTCGTTCAGTCTCCATTTCCTCTTTTTTGCTGTTTGGTTTATTTGGATTTCCAATGGACAATGGTCCGTGTCTATCCTTGGAAGAATTTTTATTTTCTTTATTTTTGAGATTAGTGTTTTAGTCATCCAAATCATATCAATTCTTGACCAGTTTTTAAATCTGTTAGAATAGAATGTATAGTCTTTCTCGGTTGGATGTAAATTTCTCCAGGCATCTTCCAGATCCAGTTCTTTATTTAAAAGTATGAAATTTATTGGTAGTTGTCCTGCCTTCGGGTCTTTTGTCTTTTTCCCTTGGTCTGATTTATCCAGTTTGCTTTCCAAAACTCCGTTGAAGTCCCCCATCAGCATTAAATCATTGTATTCTTGGCTTTCAATTAAATCCTTTAATTCCTTGACGAATTTATTTTTGGGTCTATTGGGGGCATATATGTTACATATTAATAATTTGTTCCCTCCTTTATCAATTTTGATCCCCACTATTCTTCCTTCTGTGTCTTTAAATGCCAATTGTGCTGAGTATTTTTCTTTTATATAGATGACTACTCCTTTCTTTTTTTCTGGGGCCGCTGAATAAAATTCCTTTCCAATTTGTTTGTGTGCCAATAGTGCTGTGAATTTCTGTGATATGTGCGTTTCTTGAAATGCAATGACATCATAATTACCTTTCTTTACATAATTAAATGTTTTCTTCCTTTTTGGGGAGTGTTCAATCCATTTACATTATTTGAATAGCATTTCAAATCCCAGTTCATTTTAAGTTTTTCCATCTTCTCTTTCTCCTTTCTCGCCTCCTTTTGTCTTCGGATCTTCATCTTCCTCCACCTCTTCTTCCTCTTCCACAGATCTAGATTTGTTGCTGCTAGTCCATAGAATAGTTCCATATTTTCGGGTGATTCCTCTCTCACTCTTTTGGTTGGGTTCCCTTGTTCTGGTGTTTTGTCCCCTCTTGTATCTTTTTTCAATCTCTTATAAAATTCCCTCGCCTTTTCTTCAGAGGTTAGCCAAAACCTTTCACCTTTGTACGTAGTCATTATTCCCTCTCCTTTTTCCCAACGGAATCTAATTTTTAATTTTTTTAATTCTTCTGTTAAAAACATATACTTCCTCTTTTTCCTTAACGTCGCTGATGGAATTTCTTTTAGTATGGCCACTTTCTTCCCTTTATAATTTGTTGGCGTAACATTATTCAATTTTAAGATGTCATCCCTTATAATTTTTTTTGTGAAGTTGACGATGACGTCTCTTTCTGCTTTGTTATGTGTTGCGTAATTTGTCGAAATTCTATAGACTATCTATTTTATCTTCCACGTCTTCTTCCGGCCAGTCCATCAATTTGGCTGTTAGTTGTATTATTATTTTCCTTATGTCTTCGTTGGGTTCCTCTTTTACGTTCCTATATCTTAGTTGAAATTCCATAGCTTGTTGTTCAAGTCTTTCTTGCATTGTTCCCAATCGGTTGCTGTTCTCCTCTATTTGATCCATCTTTAACTTCTGTTCGCTTTGAGTCTTTTCTAGATGTTGTCTCTCTGCCTTCATCTCTTTTACTTCTTTCCTTACCTCCGTTATTTCTTGTTTGAGGTTTGACATGTCTTTCTTCATTTCTCCTAAATTTTCTGTCATTTCCATACTCATCTTTTGGATTTGTTCCTGGAATTGGTCCTGTTTTTCCGAAATGCGTTGGAGTTCCTTCATAATTTCTTTAAACATTGATTCCTACTGAAATGATGATTTTCTTACTGTCCCAGTATTTTGTGTCTTTGTCTCTTTTTCATTTTTGTATCTTGGAGTTAAATTTGCCATTATGCGTATATTTCTGTACTTCGATTCCCTCTTCTTGATCTCTTGTGTTCTTTGTTATATTTAAATATTTGCTTGTCTTGAAGTTTTCTACTTTATTTTCTTTATCTACCTTGTCTTCCTTGTTGTTGTTTTACTTTATTTTATTTTCCCCTTCTTGTTGATTTCTATATATTTTGTTATTTTTTAATTGTTTGGTGGTGTTCCCAAACTTAGCGCCCTTATTTGTTTGCTCCGTTTGTTTGCTCTAATTTTGTCCTTTTTGTCTCTTCTTGTCTCTTTGTTGCTCTGTGTATTGTGTTGGTGCAGTTTTGATTGGTTTATTTTTTACTGCACCAGCCTGCCTCAGCAGTTTATTTATTGCTTCCCTTTCTTCTCAACTCTTAATATTTATTTGTATTTTATTTTGTTATATTTTATTTATTTTGTTTGGTGGTCCTTCTTCAATTCTTCTTTGATTAACTATTTTACTCTATTTCCCCTAGAATGTCTTGTAGAGTCTGCTTGCCTTTATTTATTTCTTGTCTTTGGATCCTCTGATTATTTATTGTTGTTATTGTTATTATTTCTTAATATTCTTAATATTTTATTACTTATTTCTTGTTCTATGTTGTTATTGTTTCTATAATATTATTTAATATTGTTATTATTTTTCTAGAGATCGTAAATTAGAAACCAATTTGGTGGTATAGTGGTTAGGATCCAAAGACCTTAGATTAGAAGCCCAGACCAAGTTCCTAATATCCACCGTATATTATCTTATTTGATTTTTATTTAGTCTCCTTTTGTATACGGGTGGTTTTCCTTGCCAGTCTTCCTTGCCAGTCTTCTGTTTGCTTCAGCAGGGCTTTAGCGCATGTGTGGGATTTTCCTGCCCTTCCCTCTCAGTCTCGCGAGATCCGCCCTTACTCACTCTCGTGCCTTCTGCTTTGGCTTTCTGCAGACACAGTCGCCTGTTTATCTTCCGTGTCTTTAAGCTAATTTGCCTGCCTCCCCCAGCTTGTTTTGACTAGAGCTCTTTTCCAAGGTCAGTGACTCAGCTCAATCTTCACTTCTTTCTCAGTTCGTGTGTTTGTTTGACTTAACCGTTTGTGTCCAGGAGTCAAATTTGCGTTTACTGTTTATTTGTTTGTTGGGGGGGAGGGGGGCGTGCGCTGCCTTAGCGCCCCTTTCCAAGATCTCTCTCCCTCTCTCTCTTCCCTATTTTAGTTTAGTTTAATTTACAGCGCCGCACCTTCAACCTCCTTCAATCTCTTCTCCCAACTGGGTCTAGTCTCTCTTCCAAACCTTTTTCGGTCAAAACCGCACTGTTCTTTCTTCCCCGCTGCTGGTAATCTGCTGCCCTGCAGAGGTCTTGTCCGAGCCCTTGGTCACCCTCCCTTGAGGGGAAAAGCAGCCCTTGGGTCAATTCGACCCCTATGGGTCCGCAGCCGCGAGGGTTCTTTATTATGTCGCTCACCACTTGTGATGACTCATGGGCCTTGTAGTCCTGCTCCTAGTACTATTGTGGCAGACGAAGAGGAAAACATGGGGTTTTCGCCGGTTCAGCAAGAGCCGGAGTCTCTTCACCTGCAGGATGTTGATGTTTGCCCTCAAGAATTCAGCCAAACAGGCCTTGGGCAGAACTCCCCCCCCCGTTTTCCAGGAGGGAAAATTATTCTAAAGATAGGGGAGCCAGGGAGGCTAATCGCAGAAGCCTGAGAATCGCTGCCAAACAAATGGCTGATTAGGTCTGCTTCCCTTGGGAACTTCTAAGGAGTCATGCATCTGGACAGAGTTGGGTTTCGCTTCTCGTTCTCTAGGGAAAGAGTTCTGTTGGCGGGAAAACGAGACCCAATATAGGTGTTTGGCGCGAGGGATACTTTGCGGAGTCAATTGATCAGCTTGAGGAGAGAGATCGTGTGTGGACTTCGTAATCCCAGTTCCTTGCTTCCCGGATCAAGCTTCAAGCCTTGCCTTGTCTCACGGTTTACCACGGACTCTGTTTCATGCTTCATGTTCGTCTTGCCTCCAGACACGGATCCAGTCAAGAATCAAGTTTATTCCCAGCCTTGTTGTCAAGCTTCATTGGACTTTAAAGACTCTGTTATTTCCCCACACTATTGCTTGGCAAAGTGTGTGTTTCGGTCAAGTGGATTAAAACTTTGAACTCTAATATCTTATATTGGACAATACATTTCTGGACTATATTTGACCTCATCTGAAAGGACTGCTTCTGAACTATATTCTTCACTTGTTTTTATTGATTTTATATATTTCTTTAATAAAGATATTAGATAGAGACTGGCCTCTGTGTAAGGTTATTGGTGCTCTGCAGCCTGGGTCCTGACACCACTGTTATTGTTTAGTTAGTCTTCTACTTTTAATTTCATTTAAGAAGAGAGAGTTTCTCTCGTACTCACTCGTTTCCCGTGGCTGTGTTTTTCTTCAGTTTAAAAGTGTGGTGGCTGGCGGTGATCCTGTGAAGTCCTCGCTTCCAGGCTGGGCTTCTCCGGGACCCGCTACCCTGCGGAGGTCTCGTCCGGACCCCTGGCTGCCCTCCCTTGAGGGGAAAAGCAGCTCTTGGGTCATTGGTTCGACCCCCTATGGGTTTGCGACCTTTTTGGCCTCGATCCGCCAATAAGGTGGAGGTAAACACTCCAGATCCTCAGAGCGCCGTGGGTTTGAGAGAGAGCCCTCTCTACCACCTTCCCGCCGCCATATCTCCACACCGGAAGTCAAAAGCCGATTATCTTGATCCCTCGCAGTCTGGTTTTAGACCTGGTCATGGAACGGAGACAGCTTTGGTTCCCTTGGTGGATGACCTCCTCAGAGAGCTAGACGGGGGGAGTGTGTCCCTGCTGGTTCCCTTGAATCTCTCAGCGGCTTTCGATGCCATCGACCGTGGTATCCTTCTGTGTCTGCTCTCCGGGATGGGTCTTGGGGGCACTGTTTTGCAGTGCCACCGATCCTTCCTGGAGGACCGTTCCCAGATGGTGATGCTGAGGGACACCTGCTCAGACCCCTGGCCATTGACCTGTGGGGTCCCGCAAGGTTCCATTCAGTTATCCATGCTTTTCTGTATGAAACCACTGGGTGAGGTTATCTGGAGTTTTGGATTTGGGAGCCATCTCTATGCAGATGACACACAACTCTACTACTCTTTTCCACCTAAATCCAAGTCAGCTCCCGGATCCTGGACCAGTATATTTCCGCCGCTTCTGTGACTGTTGCTGTTGTTATTATTATTATTATTATTATTATTATTATTATTATTATTATATTGAGAGGGTGGCCATCTTGGATATTGAGAGAAGGGATTTATTAAGAAGTTGGCCATCTTACATATTAGCAGGAGGGATATATTGAGAGGGCTGTCATCTTGGATATTGGGAATGGTTGGCCATCTTAGATATTGATAGGGAGGGATACATTAATAAGTCGGCCAAGTAGGATATTAGTAAAAATTCATTGAAAAGCCTGTTGTTGGCCATCTTGGATATTGGGAGAATGAAGGATCCATGGAGACGGCAACCATCTCAGATATTGGGAGACATTAATAAGTCAGTCATCTTGGATATTAGGGAAAGGCAGCCATCTTGGATTTTGGGATAAGAAATATGGAGAGAGAGGCCATCTTGAATATTGAGAGAGGAAGGGAAAGATTAATAAGTCTGGTTTTCCTCTCATTTGTCTGGCAGGTAACCTCTAAACACACCTTGAGAAGAACAACCTTTGAGAGCTTTGCCCTAAGAATGCCATAGGACTGAAATGAAGGGTCACTGCACTGGCAAGAACAAGGAATAAGTAAGAGAAAGACATATTTCAAGCAACATACTTGAAGGAAACGGGAGATTGTGCTGTTAAAAGAGGGGTTTGGGTACGAGATCAGAAGGCTACGAAATACAAAGACCGAGAAGAGGAAATCCTGTGCTGTTCAGGAGTTCATATCTGTGAACCTCTGGCATAATATCAGAATCATAAATCTAAAACAATGGAAAATCTTCATCCCCATTCCACATCACATATAGAGGAGAAGCTACATAAGTGTATGGACTGTGGGAAATGTTTCATGTGGAGAAGTTCTCTTACTACACATCAACAAACTCACACAGGAGAGAAGGCATATCAATGCATGGAATGTGGAAAGAGCTTCAGTCGAAGTGGAAATCTGCGTTCCCATCAAAGGACCCACACAGGGGAGAAGCCGTATCAATGCATCGAATATGAAAAAAGAGCTTCAGTCGAATGGACATTCTGCGCTCCCATCAAAGAACCCACACAGGGGAGAAGACGTATCAATGCATGGAATCTGGAAAGAGCTTCAGTCGAAGGGACATTCTGCGCTCCCATCAAAGAACCCACACAGGGGAGAAGCCGTATCAATGCATGGAGTGTGGAAAGAGCTTCAGTCACAGTGGAGGTCTGCGTTCCCACCAGAGGACCCACACAGGGCAGAAGCCGTATCAATGCATGGAATGTGGAAAGAGCTTCACTCGGAGTGGAGACCTTCGTTCTCATCAAAGGACCCACACAGGGGAGAAGCCGTATCAATGCATCGAATGTGGAAAGAGCTTCAGTCGAAGGGACATTCTGCGCTCCCATCAAAGAACCCACACAGGGGAGAAGACGTATCAATGCATGGAATGTGGAAACAGCTTCAGTCACAGTGGAGGTCTGCGTTCCCACCAGAGGACCCACACAGGGCAGAAGCCGTATCAATGCATGGAATGTGGAAAGAGTTTCAGTCACAGTGGAGGTCTGCGTTCCCACCAAAGGACCCACACAGAGGAGAAGCCGTATCAATGCATGGAATGTGGAAAGAGCTTCATTCAGAGCGGACAGCTGCATACCCACGAAAGGGTCCACACTGGAGAGAAGCCACATAAGTGCATGGAATGTGGAAAGAGCTTCAGCCAGAGTGAAAATCTGCGTTCACACCTAAGGACCCACACAGGGGAGAAGCCGTATCAATGCACAGAATGTGGAAAGAGCTTCAATCAGAGGGGAAATCTGCGTTCCCATCAAAGGACCCACACAGGGGTGAAGCCGTATCAATGCACAGAATGTGGAAAGAGCTTCAGTCACAGAGAAGCTCTGCGTTCCCATCAAAGGACCCACACAGGGGAGAAGCCGTATCAATGCATGGAATGTGGAAAGAGCTTCAGTCATAGTGGAGGTCTGCGTTCCCATCAAAGGACCCACACAGGGGAGAAGCCGTATCAATGCATGGAATGTGGAAAGAGCTTCAGTCATAGTGGAGGTCTGTATTACCATCAAAGTACCCACACAGGGGAGAAGCCGTATCAATGCATGGAATGTGGAAAGAGTTTCAGTAACAGTGGAGCTCTGCATTCTCATCAAAGGAGCCACACAGGGGAGAAGCCGTATCAATGCACGGAATGTGGAAAGAGCTTCAGCCAAAGTGGAAAGCTGAGTTCCCATCTGAGGATCCACACAGGGGAGAAGCCATATACATGCATAGAATGTGGAAAGAGCTTCAGCCAAAGTGGAGCTCTGCGTTCCCATCAAAGGATGCACACAGGGGAGAAGCTGTATCAATGCATCGAATGTGGAAAGAGCTTCAGGCACAGTGCAGGTCTGCGTTGCCATCAAAGGACCCACACAGGGGAAAAGCCGTATCAATGCACGGAATGTGGAAAGAGCTTTATTAGGAGTGGAGATCTGCGTTTTCATCAAAAGATCCACACAGGGGAGAAGCCGTATCAATGCACGGAATGTGGAAAGAGCTTTATTAGGAGTCGAGATCTGCGTTGCCATCAAAGGACCCACACAGGGGAGAAGTCGTATCAATGCGTTGAATGTGGAAAGAGTTTCAGTCATGGTGGAGATCTGCGTGGCCATCAAAGGATCCACACAGGGGAGAAGCCGTATCAATGCATGGAATGTGGAAAGAGCTTCATTCAGAGCGGACAGCTGCATACCCACGAAAGGACCCACACCGGAGAGAAGCCACATAAATGCATTGAATGTGGAAAGAGCTTCAGCCGGAATGAATATCTGCGTTCCCATCAAAGGAGCCACACAGGGGAGAAGCCGTATCAATGCGTTGAATGTGGAAAGAGTTTCAGCCACAGTGGAGGTCTGCGTGGCCATCAAAGGACCCACACAGGGGAGAAGCCATATCAGTGCATGGAATGTGGAAAGAGCTTCATTCAGAGTGGAAAACTGCGTTCCCATCAAAGGACCCACACACGGTTAGAGGAAGAGACCTTCCTTTCAATTCCCTGTTCTACTTAAAAAATCCGCCAGACAAGGGTCCCATCCCTCCATAGGCAGGCAAAAAATGAGAGAATAAAAGCACAGAGGAAGGCCGCCACCTTGTTCTCTATGTGTCGTGGACAACCGTCTGTGTGGATTGACTTGATCTCCCACAGAGGAGGACTCTTCTCATTATTGCAGCCATTTTTGAAGGGGTTACCCTGACCTCTTCCTCCTCAAGGAAAGCATCCCAGACTTCTCGGATGATCTGTGAACGCTTGCTGAAGTGAGAACAGCTGAAATCTTATGGTAAAGACCAGCTCTTTGGGAGCAGATAACGGCATTCCTTCGTACTGTTGTCCTGGACCTTGGCTCTGATCCCTCGATTTCAAATTCTGGACTCTGGCCTATTTCCTGTCACCCTGCTCTGGACTCTGTTTGTTGGAAATAGGCAACCTTCTCAAGCCTCCTCTGTTTAATGATTTGTCTGTATATAATGTGTTGTTTTATTACTGAAGTGTATGTGTGTCCTTGGGTGTGCAGTCTTTCCTAACACTATGTTCTTGAGGATGTGGGAGATGCTGCAGACCATGTGACCAGATCAGGGACTGATTAGAACACAGTTAAGGGATGTCAGTTGAGAGATGACCATTGAAGATGACAGTTGGAAGTAGACGGTTATGAAAGAGAGTTGTACAGAGATGTATAGTGTTGGTGGGACTTAGAAAGACTGAAATTTAAAGACGCAAACCAAAATAAGCAGCTTTTTGCAGTTTGTGGATCCAACTTTGGTGGTGTCCTTCCTCGCCCGCCCGCCTCTCCACCGGAAGGGGCTCCTGCTTTTCAACAGATTACACAGAGAAGCCATTGAAATACTTAAACATGTGGACAACTTCAACAGAAAGGAGGAAACCATGAAAATGAACAAAATCTGTCTACCAGTATTAAAAAAACCTCAAGAATCAGAACAGTAAATAAGAAGCAACACTCTGAGACATGGGAACTAGAGGCAGCTAACAAAGGATGCCCCCAGGCAGAAAGTAGCCAGTAGATGAAGCCATTCAATGCAAATTAGGGTGATTAACTCCTCACCCTGGACTTCCCACAGATATATATAAACCTGCCTTGCTTAGTTTCTCCAGACCTCACAACCTCTGAGGATGCCTGCCATAGATGTGGGCGAAACGTCAGGAGAGAATACTTCTGGAACATGGCCACACAGCCCGAAAGACTTACAACAACCCTGTGATCCCGGCCATGAAAGCCTTCGACAACACACTGAAATCAGTTGTCTCCACTTTAGAATCAGTTGTATAAAACCGTCTCGGGTCAGCCACACGGAATCCGGTCAGCAGGGTGAAGTGTCCTATTCCTGCCTCATTGCCCTGTCCCAAAGGCTTGGCCCCACAGCCATCTTTCTGTGAGTCTCTTGGGGAGCCACAGAAAGACTGAACCATCCAATGTATGCGAACTGCTGGGACCATCGGTAGGACTCACTTTCCAGCCTTTAGAGACGCTGCCTGTTTGCAGGTGTGTTCCTGAATTGCAAAGAACCCAGCGGACAAACGATGCACCTGGGACACAGGTGGGGAAGAAGCCTCACGTCTTAAGGAGGAGGACTGGTCAAGGGGGGGGGCAGGGGAGGGACCGAGGTGGGCTGAACGTGGAATACAACGGTTTCTGTGAGGGGAAGGGGAGAGATCGCAGGAGATACAGAGTACTCAAGGGTCATGTGGAAGTGGTACAAGAGGAACCTAGAAGAACAGAGCGAGGCTCAGATGGCCGGCAAGACTGGCCATTACAACATCAACATGGGATTTTACAACCTAATAAGCTGGCTCTTGAAGCCTCGGACTCCCTTTCAAATAGGGGCAGGTGGGCTTCAATGAGAGCTGTCAAGATGTCCCTGGGACAGATCCTAAGGCCTACGGATGTCAAAATTGGTTCCATCAAGCGGCTCCGCAGAGACTATTATAATCACATCTCCCACCTGCCAATTACATTCGATGACGCAACTATATCGAAGGGGGTGTTTGCATGTAAGCCATTGCTGAATTATGGGGTGACCGTATAGGGAGCGTTGTCCGGCCTCAGTTGCCCGGCCACTCGTTGCTGGACTTCAAAAGAAAGGGATATTGAATTGCCCCCAGAGCGCCCCAGAGTCGTCCCCACACACTCGAGTGAAGGGTCCGGGTCCCTCGCTAGCCCCCCAAGTTCCGGGCAAGGAGAGCGCCAGCCCTTGCCCTTAGAACGAGGGCCCCGACAAGGACTCTGTTGTGACTCGGCAGCAGCAGCAGCAGCAGAGCCAGAGTGAAGATGAGGAAGGGGATTTTGGGTTTCAGATGCAGGAGCCAGATGATGGGATGCAAGATGAAATCCAGGATGGTGTCATGGGGATGGGAAATCATGGAGTTCTACAGGCTGGTTCAGAAGCGCAGCCTGTGGATGAATTCCTGAACCAGCCTGTCCTAGATAAAAACCAGGGACACCTTCCCAAGGGAAATAATGAGCTGGCTTTGTCTCAGGCCCCTGTTCAGGCGCAAGATAAAGAACCGTCTGACCGTGACTGCCAAGAAGCTCCATTGCTATCTCGGGCTTTCTCAATGGAAAGGAATGCCTCGGCGTAGCCTGAGATTAGCTGGAAAACGGGAGGCCACTGAGGGAAAGAGAAATGCGTTCTTGGGTTGCTTTTATATCTGTGTGTTGGGAGACAAATCTCAGTCAGAGCAAATTCTCTCTTCATCTGAGTGGATGGTCTATGTCTTCATGCTTTGGAAATTCTCCTGTTTATGAATCCTTGTAACCTGTGGACTATTGTATCTTTGGGAATAGACTCTTGCTTTTTGCCTATGGACCATTGGATTTATTGACTCTATTTCACAACTACTCTGGGAACTATATTTTAATCATCATCATCATCTATATATATAAAAGAGTGATGGCATCAGGGCAGCGGACAAAACAACAAAACTACAGGCCCCCCCAACCTCGAAATTTGACAACACGTCATCCACGGCTCTAGGTTGATACAACAAAAAGAAAGGAAAAATAAAGTCCTAATTAGAGGGAGAGGAATAATTGTTTTTATCCAATTGCTGCCAGTTAGAAGGTAAGCTCCGCCCACTTGGTCTCCTAGCAACCTACTCAGCCCCGGAAACAGGCAGAGTTAGGCTTCACTTAGGCCTCTTTCACAGATTATCTAATTTGCACTGGATTATATGGCAGTGTAGACTCAAGGCCCTTCCACACAGCTATATAACCCATTTATACTCTTATATTATCTATATATAGAGTCTCACTTATCCAACATAAACAGGCCGGCAGAATGTTGGATAAGTGAATATGTTGGATAATAAGAAGGGATTCAGGAAAAGCCGATTAAACATTAAATTAGATCATCATTATACAAATTAAGCACCAAAACATCATATTATACAACAAATTTGACAGAAAAAGTAGTTCCATGCGCAGTAATGCTATGTAGTAATTACTGTATTTACAAATTTACCACCAAAATATCACAATGAATTTAAAGCACTGACTACAAAAACATTGACTACTAAAAGGCAGACTACGTTTGATAATCCAGAACATTGGATAAGCGAATGTTGGATTAGTGAGGTTCTACTGTAATATGAAATAATTACTGTGATAGAATAATACAGAACAATATAATCTCTAAAACCAGGACAGTAAATAAAGAGCAACACTCTGAAAGCAGGGAAATTGGGAATTCCACAAAGGAAACAATCAGGGCCAGCTAACATCTCCCAAGAATGAATTTTTCCAGAAAGGAAGCTGAGAAGGGAGTGAACCAGTGTCTATTACTAAACTCATTATTATTACTATCATCATCATCATCATTATTATTATTATTATTATTATTATTATTATTATTATTATTACTATGTTGCTGTGAACCGTGTAATGAATACAATCTGGGTCCAAGTATTCAAAAACACTAAAATCAGAATATATAAAAATTACTGTTGTATAATAAAACAGAACAATACAATCTCTAAAATCAGAACACTAAATAAAGAACACCACTCTGAAAACAAGGGAATTCCAGACAGGAAACAATCGGGGCCAGCTAACACCTCCCAACAAAAAATTCACTCAGGGAGGAAACAGCCAGGCTTTAAAGCTGCAAGGCCATTACGTGCTAATCGTTTCTCCTAATTGCAGCATTCATACTTGCCTCCAACAGACAAAAAAACCCAATCAGAAATATTGTATATTCACAACCTTTAGATAATAATATCCCCTGGTGGCGCAGCGTGTTAAAGCGCTGAGCTGCTGAACTTCTGGACCGAAAGGCCGCAGGTTTGAATTGGGGGAAGTGGAGAGAGCCCCCACTGTTAGCCCCAGCTTCTGCCAAACCAGAAGTTCAAAAACATGCAAATGTGAGTACATCAATAGGTACTGCTCCGGCGGGAAAGTAACCAGACTTCGCCACAGCAACGCGTGGCCGGGCACAGCTAATAATAATAATAATAATACGTTTATTTATATCCCGCTAGATTTATATTCCGCTTTGATTTTATATATATACTGCTTTTGCTCAATAACACTACAAAAGACTATCTTGTGTGTGTGGCTTGGTGTCAACAGCAAAGTGAACTCTTCTGAGGTGCGACAGGTTCCATCCGTCTCCTTTGCCTTGTGTTTACAAGACCCCCCCCCCCCCCCCGGTGAGCCCCCTCCCTAGAACACTGATGGCCAACCTATGACACGCGTGTCAGCACTGACACGCCTAGCCATTTTTGCTGCATGCAGATTGATTGGATGACTATGTCTTTTGTGGCCAAATTTGGTGTGATTTGGTCCAGTGGTTTTGTTGTTTACTCCATGGGAAGTATGCACATTACATACATACATACATATATATTTATATATACTAGCTGTGCCCGGCCACGCGTTGCTGTGGCAAAGTGGTGGTGGTATCGGTTAAAACTTGTTGGGGAATTTTTATTTGACGTTATTTGTATTTTTTTAAATTAATTTTATTGTCACTTATCTTTTTTATGTATTATATTTTATTATTTTGTTGTATTATTTTTAGTCATTTTGTTATAGTATTTTATTGTATTAATTATTTTAGTGTTTTTTATAATTTTTTATTTGTATTTATTTTTTATCATTATTTTATTAACACTGGGCTGAGTGGGTTGCTAGGAGACCAAGTGGGTGGAGCTTAGCCTTGTAACTGGCAGCAATTGGATAAAAACTATTATTCCTGTCCCTCTAATTAGGAATTTATTTTTCTTTTCTTTTTGTTGTATCAACCTAGAGGCATGGATGAGGGGTTGTGATGTCAATTTTCGAGGTTGTGGGGTGTTTACTTTTGTTGTTTTGTCCGCTGCCGTGATGCCATCACGCTTTTATATATATAGATTGTAGTATATTATCATATTACTATATTATTATTATTATATTATTCATTATTCATGACTACATTGAAACTAGAATAGAGAGAAAGCAGCATGGAAACTGCAAGAGGTACCATAGATTGTTGTACATGGAAATAATGGTAGTAAATAGTTTTAGATTTATTGAATACAGTTAAATATTACAATTATACATTTTTATTATTTAAAATATACATATTGCGAAATTATGGTTTTTTTCTCGAAGTGACACACCACCCAAGTCATGCTAGGTTTTTTGGTGAATTTTGACACCCCAAGCGCAAAAGGTTGCCCATCATTGCCCTAGAATACCCTCCGGTCCCTCGGCGTCTCAGAGCTGACCCTCCCCCTCAAGCCCATCGCCCTCCACCCCTCCAACAGGTCACCATCCGGGGGGGGGGAGGGGAGTTCCGGGACCTGGGGACCCCCATTGAGGTCATGCTGGGGAGAGGGAGACGTGGTCAAGCGTGCCGTTCCAGGGAGAAGCGCAACGTAGTGCTTCCACAACACCGTCACGGTCATCCCGCCCCTGTTGTGACTCAGGTTGAACCTCAGATTGACTCGGATGAGGAAAGAGGGACTCAGGTTCAAAATCTCCCCGAAAGGCCTGTAGATTTGGAGGATGAGGAGCAGAGGGTGCAGGTTCAGTTCCCACAGGGAGGGTTGGAGTGGATGACCCAGAAGCCCCTGAAGCCGGCCAGGTGACCACGGACATGGGAGCGGAGGAAGGGAGGGTGGAAGGTTCCAGCTTCCTAATGAGTCTCAGCGAAATGACGAGCAAGCTGGCCTTGATGGTATGGGCTCGTTAGATAGGGCTGAGCGTTTGGAATTGAGGGTTCGGCGTAGTGTGAGAATCGCAAACAGAAGGGAGGTGAGGGGGCAGAGAAATGCCTTCGTGTTTTGTAAAGGGGTGCATTCGGGGAAAAGCCTTGGTCAAAGCAACTTTCTCGTGACCGCAGAAGCAAGCTCCAGTTTCCCTGCTGTGCTTTGGATTATTATTGCAGCCCATGTGTCCATGTTCCTTGGAATTGCCATGCTCTCTTTGGATGTTGTTTATTCCTTGTGAATTCCTGACTTACATCCTAAGACTATATTTGTAACTGACTTTTGGTGCTTTACTTTTGCTTTTTGAAGAACTTTTTATTATCTATCGTTAATAAACTAAAAAGACTCAAACCTGCCGTGGAGTTTGTGTGTTAGAGCAAGGTGAATAATAATAATAACAACAACAAGCAAGGCCAAAGCGCAAAATGAGCTCAGGCTTACCAGGTACATAAAAAACAACAAAAAAGGCTTTTTTGCTTACGTTGGTAGAAAAAGGAAGAAAAAGGAGGCGATAGGGCCTCTGCAAGGAGAAGATGGGGTGATGGCGACAGGGGACAGGGAAAAGGCAGAACTGCTCAATGCCTTCTTTGCCTCGGTCTTCTCACAAAAAGAAAGCCATCTTCAACCTCAGCAACATGGAATGGACAAAGGATTTGGGGAAATCCAACCCCAAATAGGGAAACAAGCTGTCCAGGAACACCTGGCCGCTATAAACGAATTCAAGTCCCCAGGGCCAGATCAGCTACATCCAAGAGTACTGAAGGAAGGTTATTTCAGAACCACTGGCAATCATCTTTGAGAGTTCATGGAGAACAGGAGAAGTCCCAGCAGATTGGAGGAGGGCGAATGTGGTCCCTATCTTCAAGAAGGGAAAAAAGAACGACCCAAACAATTACCAATGTCCGGTCAGCCTCACATCGATACCAGGCAAGATTCTGGAAAAGATCATTAAGGAAGTGGTCTGCGAACACTTAGAAACAAATGCGGTCATTGCTAATAGTCAACACGGATTTACCAAAAACAAGTCATGCCAGACTAATCTGATCTCTTTTTTCGATAGAGTTACGAGTTGGGTCGATACAGGGAATGCTGTGGATGTAGCCTACCTGGATTTCAGTAAGGCCTTCGACAAAGTCCCCCACGACCTTCTGGCAAACAAACAGCGGCATAGGTGGGGCCAGGGACCCTTTGGGACAGACCCACGTTTGTCATGGCGGCCGTGAAGTCCTCAGTCTCAACTGGCCATTGGACCCCAACACCGGGCCCGAGACCACCCCCCCCCGGGCCGGCTCAGGTGGGGAGATGGATGGGCAGGGGGTGGGCGGCACACCAACAAAGCCCCTGTTCTGTCCCGGCCCCCAACCCTGAGACAAACACATGTTGTATTATTACGGGCTACACCTGGCCATGCTTCACTGTGGCTCAGTATTTATTTATTTGCAATATTTATATCCCGCCTTCCTCTCCCCCGAGGGGGACTCAAAGCGGATCGTATGATCGTATTGTTGGGAATCACCCTGGAGGACTCAAGTCTAGATGTAGTCAGATAGATGATAGAGTTACATTGAGGGAATCCTTTCCCCGTTTCCAAAGCATGCCTAGACAGGCTTTACTGTGTTTCACTCCATCCTGTTTACGTCACATCCCTGACTTTGAAGTTAGTACAAATGTGAATCTCCAGGGACACTAACTTCCCATTGGTCAGAATGTCTTTTATGGCCCCAATAAACTGGACCATGAGGTTGGAACCATTTTGGTTCTCTCTTCTTCCTTTGTTCTTCAAGCTAACACGTCCTGCCATCTCTCCTGGCTGAGTACGCCTGTCCTGTCTGGCACAAGTCTGCCCATGCAAAGCAGGTGGACATAGCACTGAATGAAACATGCAGAATCATCACGGGATGCCTTAAACCTACACCTGTTGATAAACTCTACAAGTTAGCTGGCATTGCCCCTCCTGACGTGCGACGGGAAGTTGCTGCTAACGGTGAGAGAAATAAGGTCGTAATGTAGCAGCTCTTGAATATTTTATTTAAAGACCCTAAAAATCCCTTACCTAGATGACCCTTACTCAAAAATCTTGTTTTTCCATGAAAGTGTTGACAGGACATGTTCTTCCTGACATTTGCTCTTTGCTCGCAATATAAGGTCATGCAAACTGCAGTAATGATTTGGCTGCCCGGATGATGTAAACGTAGGATGAACTATGAACATGTCACCCGAGGATAGTGCATACGTGGAGCAAGCTATGGACACTTCACCTGATGTGATGAGTAATGAGTTATATAAGTTACAAGGCAACTACGCATGTCCAAAAGGATTGTAATAGTCAGCAAATTCCATTGTCAGTTAGCTTTCTGCGCATGCTTCTGTAAAATTGTATAAATTGGAAAGCCACTACAGGCAAGGGGTGGCATTGCGTTTTCTGGGCATTAGCTAACATGGTCACCTGCTCTTGGCCAAAAGTAAACTATCTTGAAGACAACTTCTGCTGTCAGTCTGCTTTCTTCACCCGCGTCCAAACGAAATTCCACAACAGTCGAACATTGTGAAAGCCACCCTCTGCATGACTATCACCCTCCTCCCAGTAATAATAATAATAATAATAAAACTTTATTTATACCCCGCCACCATCTCCCCAGTGGGGACTCGGGGCGGCTAATGTGGGGCCATGCCCAGAGCAATACAATATAATAAAATATAAAAACAGCATATCATAGCACAATTAAAAGTAATACGATAGATAATAATAAACATCACATCAAGGAATCAAGAAACAGTAAAACAAGAGCAGGCCGCAGGAACACAAAGACAAAACCCGGAGTGAGAGGGACAGAGGGGTACTCCAATGTGGACAGGGACATATGAGAGTGGGGCAGTTTAGAGGATAGATGTTCGGGGGGGAGTAACACAGAAATATATAACAGAAATTACTCACCGAAAGCATAGCGGAAGAGCCATGTTTTCAGGTCTTTCCTAAAAGCTAACAAAGTGGGAGCTTGCCTGATTTCAGTAGGCAGTGAGTTCCATAGTCGGGGGGCCACAGCAGAGAAGGCCCTCTCCCTTGTACCCACAAGGCGGGCCTGGGATAAAGACAGTGGTGATAAAAGGGCCTCCCCGGAGGATCGTAATGATCGGGCAGGTTTATGGAGGGAGAGACGGTCACGGGGGTAGGTGGGTCCCAAACCGTTTAGGGCTTTATAGGTGATGGTCTGCACCTTGAGGGAGTGGATCTCTCCCTGTAACTTGCCCCCGTTATTAATCAGTAGACTCAAATCAAGGAAGGGCTTCATGAGAACCACCACTCCCTCCTCTTGATGTTCCTCCAGCAGCAACAAGGGTGTCCCTCTGGGCAGCCAAACCAGGCAATCCCAACTGGATGGCCCCCCACGAGGGTCTTCCTTCCTCCAGGGCAAACCAGGAATGGGCCACTTGGAAGTCCCTGAACAGACTCAGAAGCGGAGTGGGCAAATCTAAAGACAAATTGGCAAGGTGGCACTACCTGGAGGAATCCACAGTCACACAACTCCGCATATGAAGGCTTGCCCACAATGCCCTGCCTCATGCACGGAGGAGGAGTTGCTTAAAGCTACGGACAATGCGGCCGCTGTTGCCCGTTTCTGGTCTAGAACTATTTAGTTGCTTGTGATTTCCCTTTTTTCCCCATCATTTTTAAAATGTATTTGTTATGCAGTGCTTTTGACACGAAATAAATAAAACTTATAATATTGATAATCATATTATAATGTAATACAATATTATACTACTAATTTTTAAAATTATTTGTTATGCAGTTCTTTTGACACGAAATAAATAAAACTTATAATATTGATAATAATATTATAATGTAATACAATATTATACTAGTAATTTTTAAAATGTATTTGTTATGCAGTACTTTTGACACGAAATAAATAAAACGTATAATATTGATAATAGTATTATAATGTAATACAATATGATACTACTAATAATATATATGTTTATTCTATTTTCCTATTATTATATCATATTATATTTATTCTATCATTCTATTATTATATTATTATAATTATATTATTCTATTCTATTATTATGCTATTAATATATTTTATATTATTATATTACATTATTATATTAAATTATTATTCTATTATATTCCACTTTCATAGTATTCGATTATTATATTCTATTTTTCTATTATTCTATTAATATATTTTATATTATTATATTACATTATTATATTCTATTTTTATATTATTCTATTAATATATTTTATATTATTATATTCTATTATTATATTCTATTATTATTCTATTATATTCCATGTTCATAGTATTAGATTATTATTATATTCTATTTTTCTATTTTTCTATTAATATATTTTATATTATTATATCATTATATTATTATATTCTATTATATTATTATATTCTATTTCTCTATTATTCTATTAATATATTTTATATTATTATATTACATTATTATATTCTATTCTTTTCACATTACCTTCCTGTATTCCATTATTATTCTATTCTATTATCCTAGGATTATATTATTGTCATATTCTATTATTGTATGAATATATTTTATATCATTCTATTCCATTCTTCCGTTCTTTGTTTTATTATTCTATTATTTTCCCATTCATGGTTCTATTTCCGTATTGATTCCTATGACATCATTCTCTTCTTCTGATTCCTGGGAGGAGAAAGGGCAGAAGCCCCGCCCCCCGCCTTCGGGCGCCATCTTGGGGCCGGGCGGAAGTCCAGCGAGAGCGGGAGGCCTCCGCTTCCTAGAGGGGCGGCGCCACTTCCGGGCAGTTCCTCGAGGGCGGCGGAGAGCTGAGGAGAGCGGGAGGCGGCAGGTGAGGCGGCCTCGGGCCTTCCCTCGGGCCTTCCTTTGGACTACAACTCCCAGCCTTCCCGGCCACCCTCGGGCCCCTTCCTTTCCCCCCTCAGCCGCATCAGCGAGAAGGAAAGGGGCCCGAGGCCGGGGATGCTGGGAGTGGAAGCATTCTCTCCTGACGTTTCGCCCACCTCTGTGGCAGGCCTCCGCAGAGGCGGTGAGGTCTCTTAGGAACGAGGCCGGTGGGGCTGATTTTTATCCCCGTGGAAGGATGTCCGGGGCGGGAGGAAGGACGAACCCGTGTCTGTTCGAGGGAAGCGTGTAGAGCGCAGTTGGCCACCTTGATTAGCATTGAATAGCCTTGCAGATTCAAGGTCGGGCTGCTTCCTGCCTGGGGGAATCCTTGGGCGGGAGCGGTTAGCTGGCCCTGGTGGTTTCCTGCCTGGGATTCCCCTGTTTTCAGAGTGTTGTTTTTATTTCCTGTCCTGATTTCAGAGTTTTTTAAATACTGGGATCCGGCATTGAATTTATTTATGTATTTACTACATTTATATCCCGCCTTTCTCACCCCGGAGGGGACTCAGAGCGGCTTACAAATCAAATGTACATACAATATATTATTAGCCTAGCACAATATAAGCATTAAATTACTATATTGTACTATATCATAGTATGGTAATATTATTAGCATAGCAGCATATAAGCATTAAATTACTATATTGTCTATATCATTATATGGTAATATTATTAGCATAGCACAATATAAGCATTAAATTACTGTATTGTACTATGTCATTATATGGTAATATTAGCATAGCACAATATAAGCATTAAATTACTGTATTGCACTATATCATTATATGGTAATATTATTAGCATAGCTCAATATAAGCATTAAATTACTGTATTGTACTATATCATAGTATGTTAATATTATTAGCATAGCACAATATAAGCATTAAATTACTGTATTGTAATAATAATAATAATAAGTTTATTTATATCCCGCCTCCATCTCCCCCGAAGGGGACTCGGGGCGGCTTACAGCAAAATCAGATACAAAACAATAACAAAATACGAAACATCAAAATACAGTAAAAAAAAAACCAGTAATAATATATACACAATAACCAAAGGGAAAAAAAAACAGAAGCACAGACATTGAATTAAAACAATGAGGTTGCAAAAGTGGATATGCAAAGTGCACATTACGAGTTGCAAATTCAGAAATACAGTAGAGTCTCACTAATCCAAGCCTCGCTTATCCAAGTTTCTGGATTATCCAAGCCATTTTTGTAGTCAATGTTTTCAATATATTGTGATATTTTGGTGCTAAATTTGTAAATACAGTCATTACAACATAACATTACTGCATATTGAACTGCTTTTTCTGACAAATTTGTTGTATAACATGATGTTTTGGTGCTTAATTTGTCAAATCATAACCTAATTTGATGTTTAATAGACTTTTCCTTAATCTTATTATCCAAGATATTCGCTTATCCAAGCTTCTGCCGGCCCGTTTAGCTTGGATAAGTGAGACTCAACTGTAGATAAAGTGCAACAGATTCAATTAAGGTCACATTGGGTTGGGAGGAGCCCTGAATTAATATCAGGTAATCAGGAGAAGTGCGACCAATACAAAAGGTCAAGGAGTATAATTGTAATTAAGAAGATAGTTATGATTGTACTATATAATATGGTAATAGTATTATTAATATTACATTTAATATATAACATATAATTAATATTGTTATATTGTATTATTATTAGTATAAGTATATCCAATATATACAATAAGTATATATTGGATATACTTATATATATATATCCAATAAGTATATCCAATCTATATATATAAAAGAGTGATGGCATCACGGCAATTCACAAAACAACAAAAGTACAGGCCCCCCAACCTCAAAATTTGACAACACAACCCATCATCCACGCCTCAAGGTTGATACAACAAAAAGAAAAGAAAAATAAAGTCCTAATTAGAGGGAGAGCAATAATTTTTTTATCCAATTGCTGCCAGTTTAGAGGGCTAATCTCTGCCCACTTGGTTGCCTAGCAACCAAGGGACAGCCAGGTTTCAGTTAAGGGACAGGCAGGTTTAGGCCTCACTTAGACTTCTTCCACAGATTATCTAATTTGCACTGGATTATATGGCAGTGTAGACTCAAGGCCCTTCCACACAGCTATATAACCCATTTATAATCTTATATTATCTGCTTTGCACTGGATTATCTTGACTCCGCACTACTATATAATCCACTTCAGTGTGCATTTTATACAGCTGTGAAGAAGGGGCCTCATATAATCCAGTTCTGAGCAGATAATATAAGATTAGAAATATACAGTAGAGTCTCACTTATCCAACGTAAACAGGCCGGCAGGATAAGTGAATATGTTGGATAATAAGAAGGGATTCAGGAAAAGCCAATTAAACATCAAATTAGGTAATCGTTATACAAATTAAGCAGCAAAACATCATATTATACAACAAATTTGACAGAAAAAGTAGTTCCATGCGCAGTAATGCTATGTAGTATTTACAGTAGAGTCTCACTTTTCCAACACTCGCTTATCCAACGTTCTGGATTATCCAACGCATTTTTGTAGTCAATACTTTCAATATATCGTGATATTTTGGTGCTAAATTCATAAATACAGTAATTACTATATAGCATTACTGTGTACTGAACTACTTTTTCTGCCAAATTTGTTGTCTAACATGATGTTTTGGTGTTTAATTTGTAAAATCATAACTTAATTTGATGTTTAATAGGGTTATCCTTAATTCCTCATTATCCAACATATTCGCTTATCCAATGTTCTGCCGGCCCGTTTATGTTGGATAAGTGAGACTCTACTGTACTGTATTTACAAATTTACCACTAAAATATCACAATGAATTTAAAACACTGACTACAAAAACATTGATTATGAAAAGGCAGACTGCGTTGGATAATCCAGAACATTGTATAAGCGAATGTTGGATAAGTGAGATTCTTCTTTAATATGAAATAATTACTGGGATAGAATAATGCAGAACAATATAATCTCTAAAACCAGGACAGTAAATAAACGGGAATTCCACACAGGAAACAATCAGGGCCAGCTAACACCTCCCAACAAGGTATTCCTATCATCAAAGTCTGGCAAATCCTGTTTTCTCAGGGCCACAGACAGTAGAAGCACATAAAATATCGCAAACAACACCACTCTGAAAACAAGGGAATTCCAGACAGGAAACAATCAGGGCCAGCTACCACCTCCCAACAAAAAATTCACTCAGGGAGGAAACAGCCAGGCTTTAAAGCTGCAAGGCCATTACATCCTAATCATTTTTCCTAATTGCAGCATTCATACTTGCCTCCAACAAACAAAAAAAACCAATCAGAAATATTGTATATTCACAACCTTTAGGAAATAATATCCCCTGATGGCGCAGCGTGTTAAAGCGCTGAGCTGCTGAACTTCTGGACCGAAAGGCCACAGGTTTGAATTGGGGGAGCGGAGAGAGCCCCCACTGTTAGCCCCAGCTTCTGCCAACCCAGAAGTTCAAAAACATGCAAATGTGAGTGCATCAATAGGTACTGCTCCGGCGGGAAGGTAACGCCGCTCCATGTAGTCATCCCACATGACCTTGGAGGAGTCTACGGACAACGCCGGCTCTTCGGCTTAGAAATGGAGATGAGCACCAACCCCCAGAGTCGGTCACAACTGGACTTAATGTCTGGGGAAAACCTTTACCCTTGACCTTAACTACCACCAATTCCTCAATACTTTATTTCCCATACCACCAGACTTCGCCACAGCAACGCGTGGCCGGGCACAGCTAGTATATTATATATTTAATACTGAGAGCATGACTCAGCATTTTATATGGTTTTAATCTGTTTGATTGATATGTGTTTTAATTGCTTATATGTTTGGATTGTTTATACAGTAGATTAGGTGTCCCCAAACTAAGGCCCGGGGGCCGGATGCGGCCCTCCAAGGTCATTTACCTGGCCCCCGCCCTCAGTTTTATAATATAATATTTTAATATCATTTTAAATAATATAATATATTGTATATACATATAATATTGATAATAATATTATAATGTTATACAATATAATAGGAGCCCCAGTGGCGAAGTGTGTTAAAGCACTGAGCTGCTGAACTTGCAGACTGAAAGGTCCCAGGTTCAAATCCTGGGAGCGGAGTGAGCATCCGCTGTTAGCTCCAGCTTCTGCCAACCTAGCAGTTCGAAAACATGCAAATGTGAATAGATCAGTAGGTACCGCTCCGACATGAAGGTAACGGCGCTCCATGCAGTCATGCCGGCAACATGACCTTGGAGGTGTCTATGGACAACGCCAGCTCTTCGGCTTAGAAATGGAGATGAGCACCAACCCCCAGAGTCAGACATGACTGGACTTTATTCAGGGGAAACCTTTACCTTTATCTATACAATATAATACTAATACTAATACCATATAATAATATTAATTATATGTTATATATTACATATAATATTACAGTATAGTGGTATAGTTCAATATAGTAATATATAATGCTAACATTGTGCTATGCTAATAATATAATATATTGTATGTACATACAGCTGCTCTGAGTCCCCTTCGGGGTGAGAAGGGTGGGATATAAATGTAATAAATAAATGTAGTAAATGAATAAATAATTTTAGACTTAGACTCGCCCAAAGTCTGAAATGACTTGAAGGCACACAACAACAACAATCCAAATTCACTTGACTATCTCATTGGCCAGAAGCAGGCTCACACTTCCCATTGAAATCCTGATAGGTTTATGTTGGTTACAATTGTTTTCATTTTTAAATATTGTATTGTTTTTTCACTGTTGTTGTTGTTTTACACTACAAATAACACATGTGCAGTGAGCACAGGAATTTGTTCGTTTTTTTCTTCAAATGATAATTCGGCCCCTCAACAGTCTGAAGAATTGTGGGCCGGCCCTCTGCTTTAAAAGTTTGAGGACCCCTGCAGTAGAGTCTCACTTAACCAGTATAAACGGGCCGGCAGAATGTTGGATAAGCAAATATGTTGGATAATAAGGAGGGATTAAGGAAAAGCCTATTAAACATCAAATTAGGTTGTGATTTTACAAATTAAGCACCCAAACATCATGTTTTACAACAAATTTGACAGAAAAAGTAGTTCAATACGAAATAATGCTATGTAGTAATTACTGTATTTACGAATCTAGCACCAAAATTTATTTATTTATTTACAGTACTTATATTCCAAAATATCACGATTTATTGAAAAATCAACTACAAAAATGTGTTGGATAATCCAGAACATTGGATAAGCGAGTGTTGGATAAGTAAGACTCTACTGTATATACAATATATTATATATTTTATACTGAGAGCATGACTCAGCATTTTATATGGTTTTAATCTGTTTGATTGATATGTGTTTTAATTGCTTATATGTTTGGATTGTTTATATTTGGATGAGATGTGTTTTATTGTTTACCTGTGTGGCATTAAATTCTTGCCGGATTTGTAAGCCGCCTTGAGTCCCCTCCGGGGCCGAGAAAGGCCAGGTAAGTACATCAAAATAATATACTATATTAATAATAAAAATACATAAAGTAGTGATGATAATAATAGAAGATAATAAAACAACAACAACAACAATAATAATAAATAGTATCACAAGTCGAACACTTCCCAAGTGTGATACGAAATCCAGCATGGCTATCTTGTTTGCTGTGTCATACAATAAAATAAATAGTATAATAAAATAATATGATTATAACATAAATACATATTGGTTATAGTAATAATAAATAACACAAAATAAAGGAGAGGAAGAAGGAAGAGGTAAAGGGGGGAATATATCCCTCTTCCTCTTCTTCCTTTGCTGGGAGGGAGTTGGGAGTTTTAGTTGCATGCTTTATTTTACAAAATACTTGGGTGACCGGCAGTTCCCGGGTCATTTGAAAAGGGCCTTGTTTGTTTTTGGGTGTGAGGTAATATCAGTTTGGTCATCTGTTACGCTGTGCCTTAGATAAAACTCAGTCTTTGCTTTTGCTTTTTATGAATGCTCCCACTAGAAAATGCATAAGGATGTGGGTGAACTAAAATGATCAAGGGTCTGGAGAACAAATCCTATGAGGAGTGGCTTAAAGAGCTGGGCATGTTTAGCCTGCAGAAGAGAAGGCTGAGGAGACAGGATGAGGGCCATGTACAAATACGTGAAGGAAAGTCCTAGGGAGGAGGGAGGGAGCTTCCTTTCTGCTGCCCTGCAGACTAGGACACAGAACAATGGCTTCAAACTACAGGAAAGGAAGGAGGTTCCACCTGAACATCAGGAAGAACTTCCTCACGGTGAGAAGGGCTGTTCGGCAGTGGAACTCTCTGCTTCGGACTGTGGTGGAGGCTCCTTCTTTGGAGGCTTTGAAGCAGAGGCTGGATGGCCATCTGTCGGGGGTGCTTTGAATAAGATTTTCTTTCTTGGCAGAATGGGGTTGGACTGGATGGCCCATGAGGTCTCTTCCAACTCTACTCTTCTATGATTCTAACTACAGTTCCCAGAAAGCTGTCACCCGCAGAGCCTGCCAGTATTCACAGTTGGCCTTGTTGGGTCTGTGTGCCATGTTTCGCCGAGATCCGTCACCTGCTGGGTTCAGTGTTCTCTGAATACGGGTGAACTATAACTCTCTGGTGCCAAGGTCAATCACCCCAAGTTGGCAGCGTTGGGTCTGAGTGCCAGGTTAGCTCCAGGTCCACCGTTGGTGGGGTTCAGAGTGCTCTTAGACTGCAGGTGAACTAGACATCCCAGTCCCCACAACTCCTGTAACTCATGGGGTTTTTTCCGTGTCAGGAGCGACTTGAGAAGCTGCAAGTCACTTCTGGTGTGAGTGGGTTAAAGGCTTGTGACTTGAAGGTTGGGTTGCTGGCCTGACGGCCCTTTGGGGGCTCCCCGTGGGCTTCGCGAGGCACCATCACGCACGGAGCACCCCTAAACCGGCTTGCCTCCCTATTATCCATCACTTCCGGTTATCTGACATTCAGCCCGCCCATTTATGTCAAATTGCTATTTATATATTTATTTATTTATTTATTACAACATTTATATCCCACCCTTCTCACCCAACAGGGGACTCAGGTCGGCTTGCAATAAAACACACATATAAAAACTACAGTACATTATAAATCAGATTAAAAATTATTAGCTTACTTCAACATTCATAAACACATTATAAAATACAGATGGATGTCTACTGTATATACACAGTGACATAAGGATAAAAAACCACAACGCACATAAAATCCAAGCTAATAAAATTGTAAATACAGTAGAACCTCGGTACTCCGAGTTAAACCGGCGGACCGCAACTCGGTCAACCGGATAACTCGGATTACCAGGCGGGACGAAGGCTGCAAACGCCTCCCGGTTCAGTCCTCGTCCCCATGGAGAGGCCTCTCCACGGGGCGAAGGCTGGATCGGGAGCCGCTGTTTGCAGGGCCTCCCGGTTCAGCCCTCGCCCGCATGGAGAGGCCTCTCCACGGGGACGAAGGCTGGATCGGGAGCCGCTGTTTGCAGGGCCTCCCGGTTCAGCCCTCGCCCGCATGGAGAGGCCTCTCCACGGGGACGAAGGCTGGATCGGGAGCCGCTGTTTGCAGGGCCTCCCGGTTCAGCCCTCGCCCGCATGGAGAGGCCTCTCCATGGGGACGAAGGCTGGATCGGGAGCCGCTGTTTGCAGGGCCTCCCGGTTCAGCCCTCGCCCGCATGGAGAGGCCTCTCCACGGGGACGAAGGCTGGATCGGGAGCCGCTGTTTGCAGGGCCTCCCGGTTCAGCCCTCGCCCGCATGGAGAGGCCTCTCCACGGGGACGAAGGCTGGATCGGGAGCCGCTGTTTGCAGGGCCTCCCGGTTCAGCCCTCGTCCCCATGGAGAGGCCTCTCCACGGGGACGAAGGCTGGATCGGGAGCCGCTGTTTGCAGGGCCTCCCGGTTCAGCCCTCGCCCGCATGGAGAGGCCTCTCCACGGGGACGAAGGCTGGATCGGGAGCCGCTGTTTGCAGGGCCTCCCGGTTCAGCCCTCGCCCGCATGGAGAGGCCTCTCCACGGGGACGAAGGCTGGATCGGGAGCCGCTGTTTGCAGGGCCTCCCGGTTCAGCCCTCGCCCGCATGGAGAGGCCTCTCCATGGGGACGAAGGCTGGATCGGGAGCCGCTGTTTGCAGGGCCTCCCGGTTCAGCCCTCGCCCGCATGGAGAGGCCTCTCCACGGGGACGAAGGCTGGATCGGGAGCCGCTGTTTGCAGGGCCTCCCGGTTCAGCCCTCGCCCGCATGGAGAGGCCTCTCCACGGGGACGAAGGCTGGATCGGGAGCCGCTGTTTGCAGGGCCTCCCGGTTCAGCCCTCGCCCGCATGGAGAGGCCTCTCCACGGGGACGAAGGCTGGATCGGGAGCCGCTGTTTGCAGGGCCTCCCGGTTCAGCCCTCGTCCCCATGGAGAGGCCTCTCCACGGGGACGAAGGCTGGATCGGGAGCCGCTGTTTGCAGGGCCTCCCGGTTCAGCCCTCGCCCGCATGGAGAGGCCTCTCCACGGGGACGAAGGCTGGATCGGGAGCCGCTGTTTGCAGGGCCTCCCGGTTCAGCCCTCGCCCGCATGGAGAGGCCTCTCCACGGGGACGAAGGCTGGATCGGGAGCCGCTGTTTGCAGGGCCTCCCGGTTCAGCCCTCGCCCGCATGGAGAGGCCTCTCCACGGGGACGAAGGCTGGATCGGGAGCCGCTGTTTGCAGGGCCTCCCGGTTCAGCCCTCGCCCGCATGGAGAGGCCTCTCCACGGGGACGAAGGCTGGATCGGGAGCCGCTGTTTGCAGGGCCTCCCGGTTCAGCCCTCGCCCGCATGGAGAGGCCTCTCCACGGGGACGAAGGCTGGATCGGGAGCCGCTGTTTGCAGGGCCTCCCGGTTCAGCCCTCGCCCGCATGGAGAGGCCTCTCCACGGGGACGAAGGCTGGATCGGGAGCCGCTGTTTGCAGGGCCTCCCGGTTCAGCCCTCGCCCGCATGGAGAGGCCTCTCCACGGGGACGAAGGCTGGATCGGGAGCCGCTGTTTGCAGGGCCTCCCGGTTCAGCCCTCGCCCCCATGGAGAGGCCTCTCCACGGGGACGAAGGCTGGATCGGGAGCCGCTGTTTGCAGGGCCTCCCGGTTCAGCCCTCGTCCCCATGGAGAGGCCTCTCCACGGGGACGAAGGCTGGATCGGGAGCCGCTGTTTGCAGGGCCTCCCGGTTCAGCCCTCGCCCGCATGGAGAGGCCTCTCCACGGGGACGAAGGCTGGATCGGGAGCCGCTGTTTGCAGGGCCTCCCGGTTCAGCCCTCGTCCCCATGGAGAGGCCTCTCCACGGGGACGAAGGCTGGATCGGGAGCCGCTGTTTGCAGGGCCTCCCGGTTCAGCCCTCGTCCCCATGGAGAGGCCTCTCCACGGGGACGAAGGCTGGATCGGGAGCCGCTGTTTGCAGGGCCTCCCGGTTCAGCCCTCGTCCCCATGGAGAGGCCTCTCCACGGGGCGAAGGCTGGATCGGGAGCCGCTGTTTGCAGGGCCTCCCGGTTCAGCCCTCGCCCGCATGGAGAGGCCTCTCCACGGGGACGAAGGCTGGATCGGGAGCCGCTGTTTGCAGGGCCTCCCGGTTCAGCCCTCGCCCGCATGGAGAGGCCTCTCCACGGGGACGAAGGCTGGATCGGGAGCCGCTGTTTGCAGGGCCTCCCGGTTCAGCCCTCGCCCGCATGGAGAGGCCTCTCCATGGGGACGAAGGCTGGATCGGGAGCCGCTGTTTGCAGGGCCTCCCGGTTCAGCCCTCGCCCGCATGGAGAGGCCTCTCCACGGGGACGAAGGCTGGATCGGGAGCCGCTATTTGCAGGGCCTCCCGGTTCAGCCCTCGCCCGCATGGAGAGGCCTCTCCACGGGGACGAAGGCTGGATCGGGAGCCGCTGTTTGCAGGGCCTCCCGGTTCAGCCCTCGCCCGCATGGAGAGGCCTCTCCACGGGGACGAAGGCTGGATCGGGAGCCGCTGTTTGCAGGGCCTCCCGGTTCAGCCCTCGTCCCCATGGAGAGGCCTCTCCACGGGGACGAAGGCTGGATCGGGAGCCGCTGTTTGCAGGGCCTCCCGGTTCAGCCCTCGCCCGCATGGAGAGGCCTCTCCACGGGGACGAAGGCTGGATCGGGAGCCGCTGTTTGCAGGGCCTCCCGGTTCAGCCCTCGCCCGCATGGAGAGGCCTCTCCACGGGGACGAAGGCTGGATCGGGAGCCGCTGTTTGCAGGGCCTCCCGGTTCAGCCCTCGCCCGCATGGAGAGGCCTCTCCACGGGGACGAAGGCTGGATCGGGAGCCGCTGTTTGCAGGGCCTCCCGGTTCAGCCCTCGCCCGCATGGAGAGGCCTCTCCACGGGGACGAAGGCTGGATCGGGAGCCGCTGTTTGCAGGGCCTCCCGGTTCAGCCCTCGTCTCCATGGAGAGGCCTCTCCACGGGGACGAAGGCTGGATCGGGAGCCGCTGTTTGCAGGGCCTCCCGGTTCAGCCCTCGCCCCCATGGAGAGGCCTCTCCACGGGGACGAAGGCTGGATCGGGAGCCGCTGTTTGCAGGGCCTCCCGGTTCAGCCCTCGTCCCCATGGAGAGGCCTCTCCACGGGGACGAAGGCTGGATCGGGAGCCGCTGTTTGCAGGGCCTCCCGGTTCAGCCCTCGCCCGCATGGAGAGGCCTCTCCACGGGGACGAAGGCTGGATCGGGAGCCGCTGTTTGCAGGGCCTCCCGGTTCAGCCCTCGTCCCCATGGAGAGGCCTCTCCACGGGGACGAAGGCTGGATCGGGAGCCGCTGTTTGCAGGGCCTCCCGGTTCAGCCCTCGCCCCCATGGAGAGGCCTCTCCACGGGGACGAAGGCTGGATCGGGAGCCGCTGTTTGCAGGGCCTCCCGGTTCAGCCCTCGTCCCCATGGAGAGGCCTCTCCACGGGGACGAAGGCTGGATCGGGAGCCGCTGTTTGCAGGGCCTCCCGGTTCAGCCCTCGCCCCCATGGAGAGGCCTCTCCACGGGGACGAAGGCTGGATCGGGAGCCGCTGTTTGCAGGGCCTCCCGGTTCAGCCCTCGTCCCCATGGAGAGGCCTCTCCACGGGGACGAAGGCTGGATCGGGAGCCGCTGTTTGCAGGGCCTCCCGGTTCAGCCCTCGCCCGCATGGAGAGGCCTCTCCACGGGGACGAAGGCTGGATCGGGAGCCGCTGTTTGCAGGGCCTCCCGGTTCAGCCCTCTTCCCCATGGAGAGGCCTCTCCACGGGGACGAAGGCTGGATCGGGAGCCGCTGTTTGCAGGGCCTCCCGGTTCAGCCCTCTTCCCCATGGAGAGGCCTCTCCACGGGGACGAAGGCTGGATCGGGAGCCGCTGTTTGCAGGGCCTCCCGGTTCAGCCCTCGCCCCCATGGAGAGGCCTCCCCGCGGTTGGGAGCACCCCCGTAACGAAGGGGCTCTCCCTCCCTTTGGCAGAGGCCTGGAGCCGAACAGGGTATAGGGTTACAGCCTGTGTTGGACGGGGTCGCACTTCCCCTGAAGGCGCAGGTGCGCAGTCTGGCAGTGATCCTAGACTCGTCGTTGAGCCTGGAGCCCAGGTCTCAGCGGTGGCCAGGGGAGCCTTCGCACAGGTAAAACTCGTGTGCCAGCTGCGACCGTACCTTGGGAAGCCGGACTTGGCCACGGTGGTCCACGCTCTCGTTACATCCCGTTTAGACTACTGCAACGCACTTTATGTGGGGCTGCCTTTGAAGACTGTTCGGAAGCTTCAATTAGTCCAACGGGAGGGAGGCTGCCAGGTTAATAACTGGGGCGGCGTTCAGGGAGCGCACTACTCCTCTGTTACACCAGCTCCACTGGCCGCCGATTAGCTACCGAGCACAATTCAAGGTGCTGGCTTTAGCCTACCCTGTTTCCCCTAAAATAAGACATCCCCGGAAAATAAGACCTAGTAGAGGTTTTGCTGAATTGCTAAATATAAGGCCTTCCCTGAAAGTAAGACCTAGCAAAGTTTGTGTTTGGAAGCATGCCCAACGAACAGAACACCAGAGCATGCAGGATTGGTAAATGTACGTACCATAGAGCGTTGTACATGGAAATAATGGTAGTAACAAGAAATTCTTGATAGGATTCACAGTTTGTCTGGTTATGCTGGTTTGTGATGACAACTACTGTACAGTATATAATAAATGTTCATTTTTTTTGTTCAACAATAAATGTGAATTCTTCTTCATGGAAAAATAAGACATCCCCTGAAAATAAGACCTAGCACATCTCTGGGAGCAAAAATTAATATAAGACACTGTCTTATTTTCAGGGAAACACGGTATAAAGCTCTAAACGGTTCCGGCCCAGCTTATTTCTCCGAACGTGTCTCCCGCTATGACCCACCTCGGAGCTTAAGATCATCAGATGAGGCCCTGCTCACGGTCCCGTCAGCCTCACAGGTGCGGCTGGCGGGGACGAGAGACAGGGCCTTTTCGGTAGTGACTCTCCGCCTATGGAACACCCTCCCCAGTGAAGTCAGGCAGGCTCCCTCCCTCCTATCCTTCCGTAGGAAGGTTAAAACTTGGTTATGGGGCCAGGCTTTTGAATAATAATTGGCAGCGTTAATTATTATCATGTACGCTGAACTCAGTCAACAGACCCAGGTTTTTTTTTTAAATAATGTGTAATCTAATCTCACATATCTACACTGTACATTTTATGATGTGTTTTTATCAGTTATAATTTTTAACTATTTTATATTGTACTGTATAATTTTTATATATGCGTTTTATTGTAAGCTGCCCTGAGTCCCCTGTTGGGTGAGAAGGGCAGGATATAAATATTGTAATAAATAAATAAAATAAATAAATTATCCATGCTTTTCTGTATCTACATGAAGCCACTGGGTGAGGTTATCCGGAGTTTTGGATTTGGGTGCCATCTCTATGCAGATGACACACAATTCTACTACTCTTTTCCATCTAAATCCAAGTAAGCTCCCTGGATCCTGGACCAGTATATTTCTGCCACTTCTGTGACTGATGCTATTGTTGTTATTATTATTATTATATTGAGAAGATGTGTCAGAACACAGACGCCTCAGAAAGCCACACACTCAATTAACAATATAAACAAAAGGTTTATTGTCACTCAAAACAGGCTCAGAAACACTTTACTGCAGTGTCTCTGACCAAAACTCAAAATATAAACCCAAACCGGGCTAAAAAGGAAGAATGGAAAATAATCCGGATTATATAGGAGAATAATCTGGATTTAATGCAGTCAACAGAACCGGCAACAAACAGCGCTTGAAGCAGCCTCCCAAGAGGCAGCGCTGTACTCAAAGGAAAGCGAAACTTGTCAAAGTTCAAAAGACAAAAGAAGCAGATTAGCGGCGTCCTCAGGATGTCTTTTCAAACCGCTGTTGAGTCAGCCAGGAGCCAGGAGAGAGAATGCCACCCAGACAACAGCCACTCCAAGGCAGTTCTCAGAAGAGAGTAATCCAAACCGGAGTGGAGACAGTCAGGAAGGGAGAAACTGCAATCCCGATTAGCCAAACCAAGCGTTGTTACCGGAGGTCATCAAACAGGATCGAAGTTGACAGTCCAGAGGTCCAGGGAAGGAGAAAGCTGCAAACATGATTAGCCAATCCAAACGTTGTTACCGGAGGTCGTCAAACAAAGCCGAAGTCACCAGTCCAAAAGTCCAGGGAAGGAGAAAGCTGCAAACACAATAGTCCAATCTGAATCCAAGAAACACAGGAACCAGGAACGCCAAGCTGTAGAGCCAGGACCCAAAGCCCAACAGGAAAACACAGGCAGGGACAAACCAACGCCAAAAAAGACACTTTGTCTTCTGCAAAGAATCCCCACTTTAGACCTTATTTTTATCTTACACATCATCATCATCATAAGATGAGCTGGTCTCCACATCATCATCATCCCCCACAGCTGTTCCTGTCGTTACACGTGGACCTCGCCCATCATCCCTCCAACTCTTCCATCTTCTGTCAAGACTTGGGTCTCCCCATGCCCCGGGTGTATCAGCTGCTTGCCAATCGTCCTGCCCCGAAAATCCCACAAATGTATCACCAGAAGTTAACTCTGCAAACACATCCCTCATGTCCTGAACCCTAGTCCAGTCTGATGTGCCCTCCACATTTTCATCACTCCCAGACCCATCATCCCCAGAGGAACCCAAAACCGACTCATATTCTATGGGAGCAGTAAGTGTATCCCGGAGCTTCTTTCTCTCTCTTTCCTCATCTGATTCCTGCTCCCGAGTAACCCTTTTAGTTCCTCTATTCATATCCATTCCGTCTCCCTCTTCAATCATTGACTCTTCATCACTTGAAAACCCTTCAAACGTGTCTTCTTCAGACAGTGCCATAAGTATCTCCTGAATACGTTTCCTTTGTTGTTCCTCATCAGGCAGCTGCTCAATATTACCCCGTTTCCTCCTACTAGTCCTTTTACTACCGTTTGTAATATTGCCAGCTGGCTCAACTACAACAGGGTGTCCATCTTGGATATTGGGAGAAGGGCTTTATTAAGAAGTTCGCCATCTTAGATACTAGCAGGGGGCTATATTGAGAGGGCGGTCCTCTTGGATATTGGGAATGGTTGGCCATCTTAGATATCGGCCAAGTAGGATATTAGTAAACATTCATTGAGAAGCCTGTTGTTGGGATTCACTAAGTAGTCGGCCATCTTGGATATTGGGAGAATGAAGGATCCATGGAGAGGGCAGCCATCTCAGATATTCGGAGACATTAATAAGTTAACCATCTTGGATATTAGGGAAAGGCAGCCATCTTGGATTTTGGGATAAGAAATATGGAGAGAGAAGCCATCTTGAATATTGAGAGAGGAAGGGATAGATTAATAAGTCTGGTTTTCCTCTCATTTGTCTGGCAGGTAACCTCTAAACACACCTTGAGAAGAACAACCTTTGAGAGCTTTGCCCTAACGATGCCATAGGACTGAAATGAAGGCTCACTGCACTGGCAAGAATAAGGTATAAGTAAGAGAAAGACATATTTCAAGCAACATACTTGAAGGAAACGGGAGATTGTGCTGTTAAAAGAGAGGTTTGGGTACGAGATCAGAAGGCTACGAAATACAAAGACTGAGAAGAGGAAATCCTGTGCTGTTCAGGAGTTCATATCTGTGAACCTCTGGCATAATATCAGAATCATAAATCTAAAACAATGGAAAACCTTCATCCCCATTCCACATCACATATAGAGGAGAAGCTGCATAAGTGTATGGACTGTGGGAAATGTTTCATGTGGAGAAGTTCTCTTACTACACATCAACAAACTCACACAGGAGAGAAGCCATACACATGCATGGAATGTGGAAAGAGCTTCAGTCAGAGTGCACAGTGGAGTTCCCATCAAAGGACCCACACAGGAGAGAAGCCATATACATGCATGGAATGTGGAAAGAACTTCAGTTGGAGTAGCAATCTGCTTTCCCATCAAAGAACTCACACAGGGGAGAAGCCATATACTTGCATGGAATGTGGAAAGAGCTTCAGTCGCAGTGACATTCTGCGTTCCCATCAAAGAACCCACACAGGGGAGAAGCCATATACATGCATGGAATGTGGAAAGAGCTTCAGCCACAGTGGGGATCTGCATTCCCATCAAAGGATCCACACCGGGGAGAAGCCGTATCAATGCATAGAATGTGGAAAGAGCTTCAGTCACAGAGAAGCTCTGCGTTCCCACCAAAGGACCCACATAGGGGAGAAGCCGTATCAATGCATGGAATGTGGAAAGAGCTTCATCCAGAGCGGACAGCTGCATACCCACGAAAGGACACACACAGGAGAGAAGCCACATAAGTGCATACAATGTGGAAAGAGCTTCAGTCAGATTGGAAATCTGCGTTCCCATCAAAGAACCCACACAGGGGAGAAGCCATATACATGCATGGAATGTGGAGAGAACTTCAGTCGGATTGGACATCTGCATTCCCATCAAAGAACCCACACCGGGGAGAAGCCATATCAATGCAAGGAATGTGGAAAGAGCTTCGGTCGAAGGGACATTCTGCACTTCCATCAAAGAACCCACACGGGGGAGAAGCCATATCAATGCATGGAATGTGAAAAGAGCTTCAGTCAGAGTGGACAGCTGCGTCGCCATCAAAGGACCCACACAGGGGAGAAGCCACATAAGTGCATGGAATGTGGAAAGAGCTTCAGCCAAAGTGGAGTTCTGCGTTTCCATCAAAGGACTCACACAGGGGAGAAGCCATATACATGCATGGAATGTGGAGAGAACTTCAGTTGGAGTGGCAATCTGCGTTCCCATCAAAGAACTCACACAGGGGAGAAGCCGTTTCAATGCATGGAATGTGGAAAGAGCTTCAGTCACAGTGGAGGTCTGCGTTCCCATCAAAGGACCCACACAGGGGAGAAGCTGTATCAATGCATGGAATGTGGAAAGAGCTTCGGTCAGAGGGGAAATCTGGTTACCCATCAGAGGATCCACACACGGTTAGAGGAAGAGACCTGCCTTCAAATTTCTTATTCTACTTAAAAAATCCCCCAAACAAGGGTCCCATCCCTCCATAGGCAGGCAAAAAAATGAGAGAATAAAAGTACAGAGGAAGGCCTCCACTTTGTTCTCTATGTGTCGTGGACAACCGTCTGTGTGGATTGACTTGATTGCTGGTGCGGGCAGGTCTCCCACAGAGGAGGACTCTTCTCATTATTGCAGTCATTTTGAAGGGGTTAACCTTCACTTCAATTCACTTTATTTCTTAATTAGTCGCTCTCCACCCGAGTGCTCCGAGCGATCTGATTTACTTAAATGCACAACCAAACAGCCAAGTCTTGAGTGCTTTTACAAAAGGTTGCAACTCCGACATTGCTCTAACCCGACCTCTTCCTCCTCAAGGAAAGTATCCCAGACTTCTCAGATGATCTGTGAACGCTTGCTGAAGTGAGAGCAGCTGAAATCTTATGGTCAAGACCAGCTCTTTGGGAGCAGATAACGGCATTCCTTCTTACTGTTGTCCTGGACCTTGGCTCTGCTGCCTCGGTTTCAGTTCTGGACTCTGGTCCTGTTCCTGTCACCCTGCTCTGGACTCTGTTTGTTGGAAATAGGCAACCTTCTCAAGCCTCCTCTGTTTAATGATTTGTCTGTATATAATGTGTTGTTTTATTACTGAAGTGTGTGTGTGTCCTTGGGTATGCAGTTTTTCCTAACACTATGTTCTTGAGGATGTGGGAGATGCTGCAGACCATGTGACCAGATCAGGGACTGTTTAGAACACAGTTAAGGGATGTCAGTTGAGAGATGACCATTGAAGATGACAGTTGGAAGTAGACGGTTATGAAAGAGAGTTGTACAGAGATGTATAGTGTTGATGAGACTTAGAAAGACTGAAATTTAAAGACACAAACCAAAATGTTTTAAAGTTTAAGCTAACAAGAAATGTGCCTGTATATGCATGAAGTTGGGAGTAAAAAAAGCATGCTAATTTAAAGAAGACTACTTGAATTTTTGTCTCTTGAGAGCATGAAATAGAAACAAGGTATTCTATGGACACTATGACCATGTACCGTGTCCAATTGGGACAATACCCTAGATGTGACTTCACTGTATTCCTGTCAGACACACAGGACACAAGCACATGCGACCAAACAGAGCTTGACCTGTGCATGGGGCAAACAATTTGGCTGGGCCAGAGTTAAAAAGGACATACCGTGACATATACCAATATGACCATGACAACACATATTGGGCAGAATCGCAAAGATTTGGTGCAATCCTGTTTCTATGGGTTGGAGTAGCTCTCAACATCAGACCAATCCAGTGCATTTCAGTGCAACTAGAAAAGAAATTGGCAACCTACACGATAAAAGCTTTGCAAGGTTCTTGAGCCAATGCCCAGATGCAGCACAGATTGGCCTCGGGCTCAACGAAGGAGGTCTGTGCGTTTGGTTGAACATGATCTGTTGTTGCCATTACATCAGTGAATCAGGACAAGTCGAGGAAGATGTCTCCAAAGATACACCAGATAGTAAACACAATCAGGTCCACATTCACTGCGAACTCAGATTGGTAGAGTTCTCTCACCTCTTGACTTCCTAACCTACAATGGGTGAAGAAGGCCCTGGTCTTGCCTGGGATTGCAATTGTCATGATGTTATTGATATTTCTGTGTTGTTTCACTTTGACAGTACGTGCATGTAGAGCTACTTTGTCCTCTGCAGTGGCCCCTTTAAAGACTGAACAGGTACAACTCTTGGACGTGGTTCCGAATTGGGGTCACAACGGAGAATACGTCCCTGGGCTGGAAGAGACGTCCTGAGTGGACGCAGGTGATTGGCCAGAACGGGGGGTCATTGTGTGGCAAGAGATTAGCCGCTTGTTTGCTCTAGTCAGCTCGTTCTCCCTCAGTTTCCCAGCCGTTTGGAGTTACGCTTGCAACAGACCTCACAACCTCTGAGGATGCCTGCCATAGATGTGGGCAAAACGTCAGGAGAGAATGCTTCTGGAACATGGCCACACAGCCCGAAAGACATACAACAACCCTGTGATCCCGGCCATGAAAGCCTTCGACAACAAACTGATAAGGCTGATTCGTTAAGACAGCCTTAATGGTCGGAGAACAATAGACTGGAATTGTGCCATTGTTTGAGGCATCCCGTGTGCCTGCCTTCCTGCCTGTTAGAGTTATAGAAAGCCAATGGAAATGTGTGTTAGTTGAAATGCCTGTGACTTAATCAATTTTAGACCAATGGCTTAATTGATCTTTGAACACCAATGAGAACATGCTTTCAGTTTTCTGTGAAAGTGACAAAGCCTTGCAACCCATTGTGATTGCATTGGATATGTCTTCTTGCCGTCTTGCTTTGGCCACGCAATGAACAGCTTTTTGCAGTTTGCGGTTCCAACTTTGGTGGTCTCCTTCCTCGCCCGCCCGCCCGCCCTCCCCACCGGAAGGGGCTCCTGCTTTTCAACTTAGGCTCAAAGGAGCGCTTTTTGCGCCTTTGCCCTTCAGGGGAACTGCCTTCTTGCTTCTCTGACCTTCAAAGCGATGCCTCTCTCTCTCTCTCTCTCTCTCTCTCTCTCTCTCTCTCTCTCTCTCTATGATCCCTGGGAGGTCCCAGTTCCACGCATCCACTTGGTGTCTGTGCTGGAGTCGGTTCAGTCCCAGGCACACGTGGCCCTTGCAATTGCCCATCAGAAGACTTTCCTTTCTTCCATCACAACCACTCCCTTCTCAGCAGAGACGTGAGGTGCAGGCGGTCATGCTGTTTTGCCTCAATATGCACATGACGTGTCTCTTTACCACAGTCTTTGCATTTTAGAATCTGCAGTCACTCTTGCAGCCTTTGCTACAGAATTAGCTCTGAGCAGTCCATAATAATCATGTGCTGTAAGAACCATCCTGCCGGTGGTGTTGCCTGGCCATACTGGGCGGCAGCCTATTGATCCGGGAGCGTGCCATCCTCGCCTCGCTGCACCGGGAGGTGACTTACTAACTTGGGCGTTGCCTGGGCTACTGCGGCTTCCCCGTGGATCCGGGTGGCAGCCACTTGCCCCTGCTGTCATTGGTGTTCGCTTGTTGAACCGGGCGGCAGCCTACGACTTCGGGTGCTTCAGGGGCTGCCGCTGCTGCTGCCCTGCCGACCTGGGGCGGCTGATTTTGTTGCTCCTGCTGCTGTTGCTCCTCTGGATCAAGAAGGAGCTGATGTTCAGTAGCTGGTGGTGCCTCGCAGGATCCAGAGGCTGCTGCTTCCTCCGGTGGGTCTACAGTTTCCCCTCACATCTCGCAGGGGTTACGTTCCAGGACCACCCGCAATAAGTGAAAATCCGCAAAGTAGGGATTAATAATAATAATAATAATTTTTTTTATACCCCCCCCCCCATCTCCCCAAGGGGACTTGGGGCAGCTTACATGGGGCCAAGCCCAGGCAACAAGCAATATAAAACTTAATGATAAAAACAAATAATAAACAAATAAAATCACATATACCAATAACCAATAAGCACACTTTGATAAAAACCTGGGTTGGCTCCTAAAAGGGGCAGTGGGCCAAAAAAGTGCAAATAGTTTTGTACGGTACAGATTAGGAAAGAGGTAGGTACCAGGGACTATTGTCCCATTAAGGTGCTGGAGGAGGCATACACCTAAAGACGATGTACGGCTAAGGAAGAAAATACTATAAAAATAGAATGGACAAGAGGGCAATCCCAAACTAAGGAAATCAGTCGCCAAAAGCCTGTTGAAGAGCCAAGTTTTCAGGCTCTTCCGAAAGGAGAGGAGGGTGGCAGGGGCCTGCCCAGTCTCCCTGGAGAGAGAGTTCCAGAGCCGGGATGGGGGCCGCGATGGAGAAGGCCCTCTCTCTCCCTCGTCCCCACCAACTGCGACTGCGATGCTGACGGAAGCGAGAGGAGGGCCTCCCCTGATGAACGGAGAGACCGTACAAGTTCATAGGGGGAAATACGGTCACGAAGGCAGGTGGGTCCCAAAGCGTTAAGGGCTTTAGAGGTGATAATCTGCACCTTGAATTGGGCTCGGAAAATAAACGGCAGCCAGTGGAGCTCCTTAAATAGGAGTGTTGACCGCTCTCTGTATCGGGCTCCCGTCAAAACCAAGGCTGCCGAGTGTTGAACTAATTGAAGTCTCCGGGCCGTCTTCAAAGGCAGCCCCACGTAGAGTGCATTGCAATAATCCAATCTAGAGGTAACTAGTGCGTGGACCACCATGGCCAAGTCAGACTTCTCGAGGTACGGTCGCAGCTGGCGCACAAGTTTCAGTTGTGCAAAGGCCCTCCCGGCCACCGCCGACACCTGAGCCTCAAGTGTCAGCCCCGAGTCCAGGAGGACCCCCAAGCTGCAATGGACCTGCGCCTTCAGGGGGAGTGCGACCCCGTCAAGCACAGGTTGCCACCCAATACCCCGATCAGACTTACAACTGACCTGGAGGACCTCTGTCTTGACGGGATTAAGCTTCAGCTTATTCACCCTCATCCAGCCCATCACACCCACCAAGCACTGGTCCAGTATCTGGGGGGCTTCCTTGGAGTTTGGTGGAAAAGAGTAGTAGAGTTGGGTGTCATCTGCGTAGAGATGGCACCACACTCCAAAACTCTGGATGACCTCTCCCAGCGGTTTCATGTAGATGTTAAAAAGCATGGGAGACAGAATGGAACCTTGCGGGACCCCACAGGTCAATGGCCAGGGGTCCGAGCAGGTGTCCCCCAGCTTCACCAACTGGGATCGGCCCTCCAGGAAGGACTGGAGCCACTGCAGAGCAGAACCCCCAAGGCCCATCCCAGAGAGCCTCCCCAGAAGGAGACCATGGTCGATGGTATCGAAAGCCGCTGAGATGTCCAAGAGAACCAGCAGGGTCACACTCCCCCTGTCCAGCTCCCTGCGGAGGTCATCCACCAAGGCCACCAAAGCCGTCTCGGTACTGAACCCAGGCCTGAAGCCAGACTGCGAGCGGTCCAGAAAATCAGTATCTTCCAAGAATCCCTGGAGCTGAGAGGCAACCATCCACTCCAAGACCTTGCCCAAAAAAGGGAGGTTAGAGATTGGTCTGAAGTTACTTAAAACGGTGGAATCCAAGGAGGCCTTCTTCAAAACTGGCCTCACTATGGATTGTTTAAGGCAAGATGGAAATTTACTCTGCTCCAAAGAGGCATTAATTATCCTCACAAACCAATCTACTAACCCACCGCTGGCCTGTTTTAAAAGCCAGGAAAGGCGAGGCTCAAGGGCACAGGCGGTCGCCCTCACCGCTCCAGGGTTCTTGTCCACGTCCAAGGATCTTAGGAAGGAAGTCGAGGGAGAGAGGGAAGGAAAAGGCAGGGGAACACGGCACCGCCTCCTCCTCCCACTGCCGTTTGGGCTCCTTCTCTGCCCCGCCACCCGTTCCCGATTGAGACCACCACCACTGTAAATCGTAATATATTTTTTTGTGTCAGGAGCAACTTGAGTCACTTCTAGAGTGAGAGAATTGGCTGTCTGCAAGGACGTTGCCCAGGGGACGCCCGGATGTTTTGATGTTTTACCATCTTTGTGGGAGGCTTCTCTCATGTCCCCGCATTGAGGCTGGAGCTAATAGAGGGAGCTCATCCGCACTCTCCCCGGGTGGGGTAAATCATGATGTTTATTACTTATATTATTTTAGTGTTTATTAAAAAACTGTGAAACAGTGAGTCCACTACAAGCAAACCATGAAGTAGTGAGGGAACACTGTATTGCCACTTTGGAGATTTGTCGTTTAGCGTCACCATCTTGCGCTCTCACCAGGTGCTTTCCAGCGGGCACCCCCCATCCAGCACCTTCGATCCAGCACCCGATCCGGAGAGTCGGTGCAACGGCCTGGTCAGACAATCCTGTCGCCATCGCCCGTGGTTCGGCCGGGGGACGGACCTATGACATCCGGATCCACCTGTGTGGCCTTGCAGTGGGAAAGAACAACCCTTCCGAGGCCTGGAAACATGGGGCAGGGAGTGGGAATAGGGCTCGTGCAATAGGAAAGAGAGATTTGGGCTGGGTTGTGTAGGAAGGTGTAAATGCTTGATATTATTCAGGACTCCTCCCTACCTAATGTGACCTTCAATGATTCTAATGCACTTATCTATTTACAAATTTGTTACTCATAATGTGCACTTTGCTTATCCACTATTGCAACCTCATTGTTTTTAATTTGATGTTTTAATTCTGTGTTGTGTTTTTTCGCCTATTGTGTATATTTTGTTATTGGTTTCTGTTGTCGTCCTTTGATGTTTCATATTTTATCATTGCTTGTATTTTGATTTTTCTGTAAGCCGGCCCGAGTCCCCTTCGGGGGAGATGGAGGCGGGATATAAATAAATGTACTACTACTATTATTATTACTATTATTATTATTAAATACTTGAGAGGAGAAGAGAAGGAAGGCTGTGGAGGAAGCCACAGAAAGGCTGAACTGCCCAATGTATGCGAACTGCTGGGGTCATAGGTAGGACTCACTTTCCAGCCTTTAGAGATCTTGCCTGTTTGCAGGTGTGTTCCTAAATTTTTTGTTGGGAGGTGTTAGCTGGCCCTGATTGTTTCCTGTCTGGAATTCCCTTGTTTTCAGAGTGGTGTTGTTTGCGATATTTTATGTGCTTCTACTGTCTGTGGCCCTGAGAAAACAGAGGATTTGCCAGACTTTGATGATGGGAATACTTTGTTAGGAGGTGTTAGCTGGCCCTGATTGTTTCCTGTGTGGAATTCCCCTGTTTTCAGGGTGTTGTTCTTTATTTAGTGTTCTGATTTTAGAGATTGTATTGTTCTGTTTTATTGTACCACATTAATTTTTATATATTCAGATTTTAGTGTTTTTGAATACTTGGAGCCAGATTGGATTCATTTTCATGGTTGACCGCAACACAATAATAATAATAATAATAATAATAATAATAATAATAATAATAATAATAATAATAATTGTGCGGTTTTCTGGCATTGTATATTTTTGCCGCTTCTGTGAAGCTAATCTTCACATGACGTGGATTGACTACAAAAAGGCCTTTGACTCACTCCCACACAGCTGGATCATCAAGTGCCTGGACGCCATCGGGATTAGTAAAAACGTTGGCACCTTCATTGAAAACATGATGGAGGACTGGAAAACTGAACTGTTTGTTGGAAATGAAAGTTATGGACTTGTCAACATCAGGAGAGGAATTTTCCAGGGAGACTCATTGTCCCCTCTGCTTTTCATTATTGCCATGATCCCTCTGTCAACAATCTTACAAAAAACAAATCTCGGCTATCAAACATCTAAGAATTCTCACAAAATTTCACATTTGATGTACATGGATGACCTGAAGCTATATGGGAAAACGGAAACTGAAATCCAGTCTCTGACCAACACTGTCCGAATTTTTAGCACTGATATCAACATGGAGTTTGCTTTGGACAAATGTTCGACAGTGGCATTGAAGAAGGGAAAAATCATTGAAAGTGAGGGCATAAATATGCCCAATGGCCAAACAATAAAGTGTCACCAGCCAGAGGCCTATAAATATCTGGGCATACTACAGCTGGACAACATCAAGCATGAACATGTGAAAACTGTGGTCAGCAAAGAATACACACAAAGGGTCAGAAAAATTCTCAAAAGCAAGCTCAATGGAGGCAACACCATCAAGGCCATAAACACCTGGGCCATACCTGTCATAAGATATACTGCTGGCATTATAAATTGGACACAGGTGGAACTGGACAATTTGGACAGAAAAACAAGAAAACTCATGACCATTCATCATTCACTGCACCCTCGCAGTGATGTTGACCGGCTGTATCTGCCTAGAAGATCAGGGGGCAGAGGACTCTTACAAGTAAAACAAGCAGTCAAAGAAGAAGAACATGCCCTGGCAGAATATGTCAAGCAAAGTGAAGAACCTGCTTTGATTGAAGTAAAAAATCAGAAACTCCTCAAAACACAGCAGACAAAAAAACAGTACAAGAAAACCGCACTACAAACTAGAGCTGACAGCTGGCACAACAAAACACTGCATGGAAAGTTCCTTGACAAAATTGAAGGAAAAGCTGATAAAGAGAAGACCTGGCTCTGGCTCACGAATGGGACCCTGAAGAAGGAGACAGAAGGCCTGATCCTTGCAGCCCAGGAGCAAGCCATCAGGGCAAATGCAATCAAGGCCAAGATCGAAAAATCAGCTGATGACCCAAAGTGCAGACTGTGCAATGAAACCGATGAAACCATTGATCATCTCCTCAGCTGCTGTAAGAAAATCGCACAGACAGACTACAAACAGAGGCACAACTGTGTGGCCCAAATGATCCATTGGAACTTATGCCTCAAGTACCACCTCCCAGCAGCAAAGAACTGGTGGGATCACAAACCTGCAAAGGTTGTGGAAAATGAACACGCAAAGATACTGTGGGACTTCCGAATCCAGACTGACAAAGTTCTGGAACACAACACACCAGACATCACAGTTGTGGAAAAGAACAAGGTTTGGATCATTGATGTTGCCATCCCAGGTGACAGTCGCATTGAAGAAAAACAACAGGAAAAACTCAGCCGCTATCAGGACCTCAAGATTGAACTTCAAAGACTCTGGCAGAAACCAGTGCAGGTGGCCCCGGTGGTGATGGGCACACTGGGTGCCGTGCCAAAAGATCTCAGCCGGCATTTGGAAACAATAGACATTGACGAAATTACGATCTGCCAACTGCAAAAGGCCACCCTACTGGGATCTGCACGCATCATCCGAAAATACATCACACAGTCCTAGACACTTGGGAAGTGTTCGACTTGTGGTTTTGTGAAGCGAAATCCAGCATATCTATCTTGTTTGCTGTGTCATACAATGTCGTTGTGTCAATAATAATAATAATAATAATTGTGCGGTTTTCTGGCATTGTGTATTTCTGCCGCTTCTGTGACTGTTCATTTGGGGTTTGATGATTCCGTAGCCCACTTGTCGATGGATGTCCAGAATCAGCAGCATCCACCGCGGTCCTTTTTATCCTGGGCGACGACCGAGCCAGTATAGACTTCGTTTGGGTTTGATTCTCCATAATGCTAATGGGTTAGGTGCTCTTAGTTCTGCTCCTCAGCTGAGGCCTCTCTGGCTTGGTTGGACCTGCCGGTAGTTACACTACCGCCAGCACAGCCCTCAGTCATCATTGGAGCAGTTAAGCCCCCCCACCACGTCAAGGTGGCACCTGCGGGGGAGCTGCTCCAATGATGACTGGAAACAACAACAACAGGAAAAACTCAGCCTCTCTCAGGACCTCAAGATTGAACTGCAAAGACTCTGGCAGAAACCAGTGCAGGTGGTGATGGGCACACTGGGTGCCGTGCCAAAAGATCTCAGCCGGTATTTGGAAACAATAGACATTGACAAAATCACCATCTGCCAACTGCAAAAGGCCACCCTGCTGGGATCTGCGCGCATCATCCGAAAATACATCACACAGTCCTAGACACTTGGGAAGTGTTCGACTTGTGGTTTTGTGATACGAAATCCAGCATGTCTATCTTGTTTGCTGTGTCATAATAATAATAATAATAATGATAGTACAGTAGAGTCTCACTTATCCAACATAAACGGGCCGCCAGAACGTTGGATAAGCAAATATGTTGGATAATAAGGAGGGATTAAGGGCAAGCCTATTAAACATCAAGTTAGGTTATGACTTTACAAATTAAGCACCAAAACATCATGTTATACAACAAATTTTACAGAAAAATTAGTTCAATACGCAGTAATGCTATGTAGTAATTACTGTATTTACAAATTTAGCACCAAAATAATACTTATTATTATAGTATTAATATTCTATTATTCCAATTCCACATTATATTATATTATTCTATTTTTATATCATATTTTATCATTCTATTTTCATATTATTATATCCTATTATTATTCTCTATTATTCTATGATTCCACTTTCATATTATATTCTATTTTCTATTATTTTTATATCATACTTTATCATTCTATTTTCATATTATTATATCCTATTATTATTCCCTATTATTCTATGATTCCATTTTCACATTATATTCTATTATTCTATTATTTATATATCAGATTTTATCATTCTGTTTTCATATTATTATATCCTATTATTATTCTCTATTATTCTATTATTTATTATATTCTACTATTGTATTAATCTATTTTATATTATTTTTATTCTGTTATTCTATTCTTTTATTTTTATATTATATTTTATCATTCTATTTTCATATTATTATATCCTATTATTATTATTCTATGATCCCACTTTCACATTATATTCTATTATTCTATTATTTTTATATCATATTTTCTCATTCTATTTTCATATTATTATATCCTATTATTATTATTCTATGATCCCACTTTCACATTATATTCTATTATTCTATTATTTTTATATCATATTTTATCATTCTATTTTCATATTATTATATCCTATTATTATTATTCTATGATCCCACTTTCACATTATATTCTATTATTCTATTATTTTTATATCATATTTTATCATTCTATTTTCATATTATTATATCCTATTATTATTATTCTATGATCCCACTTTCACATTATATTCTATTATTTTTATATCATATTTTATCATTCTATTTTCATATTATTATATCCTATTATTATTATTCTATGATCCCACTTTCACATTATATTCTATTCTATTATTTTTATATCATATTTTATCATTCTATTTTCGTATTATTATATCCTATTATTATTATTCTATGATTCCACTTTTATATTCTATTCTATTATTCTATTATTCTGATTCCTGGCTCCTAACTTCGGGTGCCATCTTGGAACCGGGCGGAAGTCCAGCGAGAGCGGGAGGCCTCCGCTTCCTAGAGGGGTGGTGCCACTTCCGGGCAGTTCCTCAATGGCGGCGGAGAGCTGAGGAGAGCGGGAAGCGGCAGGTAAGGCGGCTTTGGGCCTTCCCTCAGGCGTTTTGGACTACAACTCCCAGCATGCCTCGCAGCCTCAGGCCCCTTCCTTTTTCCCCTCAGCCGCTTAAAGGAAAGGGCCTGAGGCTGCGAGGCATGCTGGGAGTTGTAGTCCAAAACGCCTGAGGGAAGCGAGAGAAGGCCCAAGTAGGCCCAGGCCTGACGTGAATTCTACTTTAGCGCCAGGCCTTTCCTGCGGCTGAGGGGAAAAAGGAAAGGGCCTGAGGCCAGGAATGCTGGGAGTTGAAGTCCAAGTTATTTATTTACTTTGCCCTTTTCAAATGGGAGTTGTTGTTTACACATCATATCTGGAGCAAACATGGCCAACTGCCTGAAAACCTGGCTCTTCACACAGGCCTTTGGTTAAACAGTTTCGTTCTTTGACATTTTCTGCATCGGTTGCACTTTTCCTGGTTAATATGATATGAACTCACGACTTTTCCGATCCCCTATGGGAAATAAAGTACAGTAGAGTCTCACTTATCCAACACTCGCTTATCCAACGTTCTGGATTATCCAACGCATTTTTGTAGTCAATGTTTTCAATATATCATGATATTTTGGTGCAAAATTCGTAAATACAGTAATTACTACATAACATTACTGTGTATTGAACTGCTTTTTCTGTCAAATTTGTTGTCTAACATGATGTTTTGGTGCTTAATTTGTAAAATCCTAACCTAATTCGATGTTTAATAGGCGTCTCCTTAATCTCTCCTTATTATCCAATATATTCGCTTATCCAACGTTCTGCTGGCCCGTTTATGTTGGATAAGTGAGACTCTACTGTATTGAGGAATTGGTGGTAGTTAAGGTAAAGGGTAAACGTTTTCCTCTGACATGAGGTGTTAGCTGGCCATGATTGCTTCCTGTCTGGAATTCGCTTGTTTTCAGAGTGGTGTTGTTTGTGATATTTTATGTGCTTCTACTGTCTGTGGCCCTGAGAAAACAGAGGATTTGCCAGACTTCGATGATGGGAATACTTTGTTGGGAGGTGTTAGCTGGCCCTGGTTGTTTTCTGTGTGGAATTCCCCTATTTTCTTTATTTAGTGTTCTGATTTTAGAGATTGTATTGTTCTGTTTTATTATACCAGAGTAACTTTTATATATTTTGATTTTAGTGTTTTTGAATACTTGGAGCCAGATTGTATTAATATTCACGGTTTACAGCAACACAAGCTTCACTCCCTTCTCAGCTTCCTTTCTGGAAGAATCCTTTTTTGGGAGGTGTTAGCTGGCCCTGATAGTTTCCTTTGTGGAATTCCCAATTTCCTTGCTTTCAGTGTTGCTCTTTATTTTCTGTCCTGGTTTTAGAGATTATATTGTTCTGCATTATTCTATCCCAGTAATTATTTCATATTACAGTAGAATCTCACTTATCCAACATTCGCTTATCCAATATTCTGGATTATCCAATGCAGTCTGCCTTTTAGTAGTCAATGTTTTTGTACTTAGTGTTTTAAATTCATTGTGATATTTTGGTGGTAAATTTGTAAATACAGTAATTACTACATAGCATTACTGCGCATGGAACTATTTTTTCTGTCAAATTTGTTGTATAACATGATGTTTTGGTGCTTAATTTGTATATATAAGCCGAGGCACCTAATTTTACCACAAAAAACTGGGATAACTTATTGACTCGAGTATAAGCCGAGGGTGGGAAATGCAGCAGCTATGGGTAAATTTCAAAATAAAAATAGATACCAATAAAATTTCATTGATTGAGGCTAAATGTTTGAGGTTAAATGTTTTTGAATATTTACCGTATTTCAAAGAAAAACAACAAACTAGCTCTATAATTAGAAAAGTAGGGGCAACAAAAACAATATGGTATCAATAATAACCTTATAACAACAACAACAACAACAAAACTTAATTTAGTTCCCACCCCATCTCCCCGTGGGGACTCAGGCCAGCTTCCAACATAGTAACAGGCAAATATTCAATGCTTATATAAATAATGTAGAACTAGATATAGATCTATAATTATAGTTACCAATTTCACATATGCATTCCCCCCTTAAACGTTTGCAAATCCAGCCCTCTCTCTATGTATGTGTGCATTTCCCCTACAATATTTTAAGCCATATATATTCGTATCTATCTAGACATATATATATATATTTGTGTGTTCATTTCCCCCCGTAATATTTCCAAGCCCTATATATAGGTAGGTAATAATATATTCATATCCATCCAGACATCTCTCTTTATATAGATACTAGCTGTGCCTGGCCACGCGTTGCTGTGGCGAAGTCTGGTGGTCTGGGAAATAAAGTATTGAGGAATTGGTGGTAGTTAAGATAAAGGGTAAAGGTTTTCCCCTGACTCTGGGGGTTGGTGCTCATCTCCATTTCTAAGCCGAAGAGCCGGCGTTGTCCGTAGACTCCTCCAAGGTCATGTGGGATGACTGCATGGAGCGGCGTTACCTTCCCGCTGGAGCAGTACCTATTGATGCACTCACATTTGCATGTTTTTGAACTTCTGGGTTGGCAGGAGCTGGGGCTAACAGTGGGGGCTCTCTCCGCTCCCCCAATTCAAACTTGCGGCCTTTCGGTCCAGAAGTTCAGCAGCTCAGCGCTTTAACACGCTGCGCCATCAGGGGATATTACTTCCTAAAGGTTGTGAATATACAATATTTCTGATTGGGTTTTATTTGTCTGTTGGAGGCAAGTATGAATGCTGCAATTAGGAAAAATAATTAGCATGCAATGGGCTTGTAGCTTTAAAGCCTGGCTGATTCCTCCCTGAGTGAATTTTTTGTTGGGAGGTGTTAGCTGGCCCTGATTATTTCCTGTCTGGAATTCCCTTGTTTTCAGAGTGGTGTTGTGTCAGGCTCACTTCAAAGGACCAGTCTGAACGCAGATCAAAGATAGCTGCTCTCAAATCCAATCTTTATTGAAGAATACATGACTTTGGAAAAGTCGAGAATGACCTAATGTTTACATACATCTAATTTTATCACTTCTGATGCAACGTAATACCACACGCAAATATCATCATCAAATCCCACCCCCTGGATCACATTACTACCATTCCCACACACTACATCAATTATAATTGTTTATACTTTCAACCCTGAGTTCCCAGGCTCATTTTATCTTCTCCCGCCAGGTGCTTGCAGGATTGTTTATGTTATGAAGTCAGATTCAGGGCTTGGAAATTCAGCCCTGGGATCTGGCTCCATGACATGGCGCCCTCGTTTTCTTCGTCCTCCTCTTCGGTTCTTCTTTCATCATAGTTCTGAAACAAATCAAACAATAACTCTATGTGCCCATTTTGTCCAAAGTCCCCATATACTTTTTCAGTAAGCTGCGATGGAATACTGGGTGTATTTTCCCTAAACTTTTTGGCAATGCCAACTGGAAAGTTACTTCATTGATAACACCCTGTATTCTGAATGGTCCAATATATTTGGGGCCCAGTTTTCTTGAAGGTAGCCCCAATTTGATGTTTTGGGTACTTAACCACACTAGATCTCCTTTATCTAATTTATCGCCTTCCACCCTCTTTCTGTCTGCGAACGCTTTATACTTTTTGTGTGCTTCATTTAAGGATGCAGTCACTTGACTCCAGCATTCTAGCATTTGCGTTTTCCATTTCCCTGCCTCTGTTTCCTCATTTTCTGTCCATCTTGGCAACTGGGGTAAAGGCTGTATTTCATACCCGTAAACTACTTCAAAGGGGGTTTTATTTGTTGCTGAATGTATAGTCGAATTAAAAGCTAATTCCGCAAAAGCCAACCACCTAGACCAGTCATTTTGTCTCATGTTAGAATACATTCGAAGGAACTGCCCAAGCGTCTGCTGAGTACGTTCTACCGCCCCGTTTGTCATGGGGTGAAAAGCAGAACTTAGACTCCTTTCTGCTCCTAGCATTTCCAAGAATTTTTCCCAAAATTTTGCTGTGAATTGTACTCCTCTGTCACTGACCACTCTACTGGGACATCCATGCAGTTTGTAAATATGATTTATGTACAATTCAGCTAGTTTCTCGGCCGATGGTAGTTTCGTCAGCGCTATAAAGTGGGCCTGTTTAGAAAACAGGTCTAATACTGTCCAAATATAACGATGTCCTTTGCTAACCGGCAGTTCCCCCACAAAGTCCATAGCTACACATTCCCAAGGTCTGGTAGGTTCCGCTACTGTTTGTAATAATCCCATAGGCTTCCCTCCTCTCGATTTATTTCTGGCACAATCATCACATTGAACAACATGATTCTTTATGTCCTTCCTCATTCCTGGCCACCAACAATGTTTTGCTATTGCCTTTGTTGTTTTTGTAATTCCTGTATGACCAGCGCTCTGGTTGTTGTGAAAACGATGCAAAATCTTAATCCTTAATATTGCTGGGATATACAGTTTCTTGTTTACAAACCAAAATCCCCCCTTCTGCTCCCCCTTTTCTGCGTTGGATGCGATCCATTGATCTCCTTCATAAGACTGTTTCAGTTCATTTCCCCAATTATCTTCCCCGCCGAGTTCAACAAAAGCCGTGTTCTCCTTTTGGGTTTGTGCTCTTGTCCTGACAGCTAAGCCCCATTGTTTGTCAGAGAATATTGTCCCCTCTTTTGCTGTGGTTATGCCTTCGTGTTGAGGCATGCGTGAAAGAGCATCTGCCAAGACATTCTGCTTCCCTTGAAAAAACTTTAATTGGAAATCAAATCTGCTGAAGTATTGCGCCCATCTAATTTGTTTGGGGGACAATTTTCTAGGAGACTTTAAATACTGGAGGTTCTTATGGTCAGACCAAATTTCAAATGGGATTCCGCTTCCTTCGAGGAAGTGTCGCCAGCATTCTAAGGCTTTTAATATGGCTAATGCCTCTTTTTCCCATATTGGCCAGCTTTTTTCAGTTTCGCTGAACTTCCGGGACAAATATCCACAGGGTTTTAAGTTCCCATTTTGATCTTTTTGCAATAGTACTGCCCCGTACGCACAGTCTGAGGCATCGCAATGGATTATGAAAGGGCTCCTGATATCGGGGTGTTTTAGGATGGGTCCTTCTGTGAAGCATTCTTTTAGGGTTTCGAATGCCTTTTGGCATTCTGGCGTCCAACTCAGTTTGGCGCCAGGAGCTTTTACTTTTGCTGTCTCCCCTTTCCCTTTTGTTTTTAAAAGTTCAGTAAGGGGTGCGGTTATTTGCGCGAAGCCTTTTATGAAGGGTCTGTAAAAATTTGCAAACCCCAGAAATGATTGCAATTGCCTCCTTGTTTGAGGCACTCCCCATTCTTTCACATCTGATACTTTAGCTGGATCCATAGCTAACCCTTCTGGAGATATCCGATACCCCAGAAAGTCAATTTGAGTTTTATTAAATTCACATTTGGACAGTTTTGCGTACAGCTTTGCTTCCCTTAGTCTCTGCAAAACTTCCCGGACCAATTTTACGTGCTTTTCCTTATCTTCACTCACAATCAAGATATCATCAAGAAATATGAATACCCCTCTGTACAACAATGGGTGTAGTATTTCATTTATAAGCTGCATAAAGCAACCGCCTCCATTTTTTAACCCGAAAGGCAAAATTTTATATTCAAAATGGCCGAATGCGCAGGAAAATGCAGTTTTCCAAGTATCCTCCGGTTTGATTCTTAATTTATGATACGCTTCAATTAAATCCAGTTTAGTAAATATGCTCCCTTTCTTCAATACGGTAATTAAATCCTTTACTAAGGGCATAGGGTATTTATTGTCCTTAGTAATTGCGTTTAAATTTCGATAATCAATGCACAATCGTAGGGAGTTGTCTTTCTTTCTCCTAAATAACACTGGGGCCCCGAGAGGAGAATTGGATGGCTTAATGAAGCCTCGCGCCAGGTTTTTATCAATATATTTCCTCAATTCCTCCTTCTCCTGCACAGACATGGGATACACTTTTGGTTTTGGTAAGTTTGCTCCTGGGGTTATTTCAATTTCTACTTCTATATTCCTTTTGGGAGGCAATTTACTGGCCTCTTTCTGATTGAAAACATCCACAAAGTCTCTGTATTCAGGTGGCAATAGCTGTGGGTCTATTTCACCTGCTTCATCTTCCTCGTCCTCCTCTTCTGCAATTTTGCTTATCTCCCATTGCGTCTGCTGTTCTTTGAATGCTAGGCTCTTTCCTCTCCAATCTACTTCAGGATTTGCCTGTTCGAGCCATGGTATCCCTAATATTACGTGGTATGTGGCAATAGGGGCTATCACAAAGGATATTCTTCCTTCCCATTTGCCTATTTTACATGGGACCCCCCGTATTTCCTTTGTAGATACTTCCCCAGCAGCGACTGATCCATCTAGCTGCGAAAATGCAATTGGGGAGTCAAGCGCCATCTGCTGGCATTTCAGCGCTCCTGCTAATTCCGGGGTTATAATGTTTCTAGAACAACCACAATCCACAAATGCCTTGCAGGTGGCCCGATTTTCTAGCCCCGAGAGGCAGATTGGCACTACTATCATGCGTTTGTCCCGACTCACCAGTTTTTCTGAAGATTCTGGGGCCTGCACCTCCTCTTCCGCGCGCCTCCCGGTTGCTGGCTTGGGCTTTGGGGGTTTTGGCGGCTCCCCCTTCCGGGCCCAGCATTCTGCTGCCCGATGGCCCGTCTTCCCACATACAAAGCATCCCGGTTTAGGTTTGTTGTCGTCTCCTCTGGAGGGAATCCCCGGCCTCCCTCCGGGTCTTTCCTGCTTCCTCGTTTCTCCTCGACCTCTCGCCACCGGTCTTTGCTGGCCGCTGCTGCTCCTGAAGCGCTTTACTTGGGCCAGGGTGGATTCGACGCGCCCCGCTAGTTGAATCCATCCCTGGAGCGTTTCGGGGTCATCTCTGTGCGCTGCCCAGCTGAAAATCTCGGGGCGTAGTCCCTCTTTAAATAATTCCACTTTGGTCACTTCAGACCACTCTGGTACCCTTTCCGCGAGGTGGAGGAATTCCTCTGCGTACTCGGCCACTGTTTTGTCCCTCTGCTTTATTCCTTTCAGCTGGTCTCGAGCCCTCAATTGCTCTAGCCGGTCTCTGAACCGGGTTTCCAGTGCGGCGAGGAAGCGGGGCACTGACCTCAGGCATGGGTCGCGTCTGGCATGTAGCTGCACATACCAGCTGGCTGCTCCTCGCTTTAGTGTGTTGCCGATGGCTCGAACCATGCTTGCTTCGGAGGGGAATGTGTGTGCATTGTCTTCCATGTATCCTCTGATGCTAATTAGAAAAAAGTTCAGTTCATCTGATTCCCCTCCGTATTCTAGTTTGAGATCTTCCCTTCTTGGCATCCATTCTGCGGCCCGTTGATGCTGTCTGGGAGGCAAAAGCAAAACATTCCCATCACATGCACCAGCTGTGGCATGTTCCGCTTTTTCACACAAAAACTAGACAACTACATCTGCTCCAAATGCAAACAGATGACTCTGATGGAGCAGAGGATCCAACAGCTCGAGCACCGTATTAAGACCCTTAAGGACATTCAGGCACTCGAGCTCTTCTTGGACACTGCACAACACGCTGCTGTAGATCAGCAGCCTGCATCACACCAACACCACCAAGACCATGATCAGGAACCTTATGGGGAGATCAACTCAAAGGTAGACAACCCTCAGGCTTGGAAGGAGGTCACCCATAGAAGGAGACGCAGGACCAGGCAGCCTCCGCAGAACTCCTCTGCTCAGCTGCATTTACACAACAGATTTGAAATTCTTACATCATTAACATACAATCAGGAAACACATCTTGTGGAGGACCACAGTTTCTTAGATACCACTCAGTGGACCATCCTGGATCAATGCGCAGGGGATAGCCCTGACAGGGACAGTGCATCACCACAGTCACACTTATGTAATCATGCAAATGCTCCATCCCCAATCATAGACCAGGAGCAACAGGAACATCCTTGGGAGAGTAATGGGCTCTCGGATGTATCTCAATGGATTGTCATTGATGAATGCACTGGGGATGTTGAGGAGGAGGACAACACTTTACACCTACATGATTCACTTCAACAGGAACACTCTTCAGGGGACATACACACTGTCTTGCACAAAAGGGACCCTGTCAATCCTCAAAGGAAACAGGTCTTGGTAGTAGGTGACTCCCTCCTTAGAGGAACGGAAGCCATCATTTCCAGACCGGATGGGATGGCTCGAGAAACATGCTGCCTCCCGGGGGCAAAAATACACCATATCACTCAGAGGCTCAGCAGGCTCCTAAAGCCCCATCACCCTCCCCACCTTATGTTGATTCATGTAGGTACCAATGACACCGCTAGGCATACTTTTCAAAAGATCACAAATGATTTTCGAGCTCTGGGAACAAAGCTAAAACTGTATAATGTACATGTGATCTTTTCATCCCTCCTCCCCGTTGTAGGACATGGCTCTACAAGGGCCGGAAAAATAGTACAGGTCAATAACTGGCTCAGAAAATGGTGTCAAGAGGAGCATTTTGGCTTCCTTGACCATGGTCTACTCTTCCAAGAGGATGGACTACTGGCAAGCGATGGGGTGCATCTCACACAAGTAGGAAAACATCTTTTTGCACACAGACTCACAAACCTCATCAGGCGCACTTTAAACTAAATCCACTGGGGGAGGGGAACAACAGCCTGGCGAACACTATATTACCCATGACCACAGGGAACCGCCGTAAGGCTAAACGGAGGGCTGCACAAACACAGCAAGGACCAAGTACAGAGAGCACAATAATCCCAAATAAACAGTTCGAGGGGAGGTCACAGGGGCTTACATGTCTTTACACTAATGCTCAGAGCATGGGAAATAAGCAAGACGAACTCCAACTCCTAGCACAGCACCACACATACGATGTCATAGGCATCACTGAAACCTGGTGGGATGACTCCCATCACTGGAATTTAACCATTGAGGGCTATAACCTCTTTCACAGAAATAGAACAAAGGGGAGAGGAGGGGGAGTAGCTTTATATGTCAAAAACAGTTACGTTGCAGAAGAAATGCAAGACTGTAATCCGGGAAACCAGCTTGAAAGCATCTGGATAAGAATCAAGGGAACCGGGACTCAAAAAGATCTTGTCGTGGGTGTCTACTACAGACCTCCGAGTCAGGATGAAGGACTTGATGAAGCCTTCTGTCAACAGCTGACCAAACAGGCACAAAGAAGAGATATAGTAGTCATGGGCGATTTCAATTATCCCGATATCTGCTGGAAAACAAACTCAGCCAAGAGTACAAAGTCCAACAAATTCCTCACTTGCCTTGCAGATAATTTTATGGTCCAGAAGGTAGAAGAGGCAACAAGGGGATCAGCAACTCTTGATCTAATCTTAACAAATGTGGAAGACCTGATCAATACAGTTGAAGTGGTTGGATCCTTAGGGGCAAGTGACCATGTGCTCCTGCAGTTTGCAATACAAAGGAATGCTGAAACTAAGACAAGTCAAACACGCATTCTGGACCTTAAGAGAGCTGACTTCCAAAAAATGAAGGAATTACTGAGCGGCATTCCATGGACGCCGATATTAAAAAACAAGGGAGTTAAGGATGGATGGGAGTTTTTCAAAAGTGAAATACTCAAGGCGCAAATGCAAACAGTGCCAACAAAGAAGAAAAATAAGACAAGTGCAAAGAAGCCAGAATGGATGTCCAAAGAACTTCTAACTGAGCTAAAGCTCAAAAGTGACATGCACAAGAAGTGGAAAAGGGGAGAAATCACCAAAGAAGAATTCAAACGTATAGCCAACTCCTGTAGGGAAAAGGTTCGCAAGGCTAAAGCGCAAAATGAGCTCAGGCTTGCCAGGGACATAAAAAACAACAAAAAAGGTTTTTTTGCTTATGTTGGTAGAAAAAGGAAGAAAAAGGAGGCGATAGGGCCACTGCAAGGAGTAGATGGGGTGATGGTGACAGGGGATAGGGAAAAGGCAGAACTACTTAATGCCTTCTTTGCCTCGGTCTTCTCACAAAAAGAAAGCCATCTTCAACCTCAGCAACATGGAATGGACGAAGGATTGGGGGAAATCCAACCCCAAATAGGGAAACAAGTTGTCCAGGAACACCTGGCCACTCTAAACGAATTCAAGTCCCCAGGGCCAGATCAGCTACATCCAAGAGTATTGAAGGAACTAGCGGAAGTTATTTCAGAACCACTGGCAATCATCTTCGAGAGTTCTTGGAGAACAGGAGAAGTCCCAGCAGATTGGAGGAGGGCGAATGTGGTCCCTATCTTCAAGAAGGGAAAAAAGAACGACCCAAACAATTACCGTCCGGTCAGCCTCACATCAATACCAGGCAAGATTCTGGAAAAGATCATTAAGGAAGTGGTCTGCAAACACTTAGAAACAAATGCGGTCATTGCTAATAGTCAACACGGATTTACCAAAAACAAGTCATGCCAGACTAATCTGATCTCTTTTTTCGATAGAGTTACGAGTTGGGTCGATACAGGGAATGCCGTGGATGTAGCATATCTAGATTTCAGTAAGGCCTTCGACAAAGTCCCCCACGACCTTCTGGCAAACAAACTAGTAAAATGTGGGCTAGACAAAACTACGGTTAGGTGGATCTGTAATTGGCTAAGCGAACGAACCCAAAGGGTGCTCACCAATGCGTCGTCTTCATCATGGAAAGAAGTGACAAGTGGAGTGCCGCAGGGCTCCGTCCTGGGCCCGGTTCTGTTCAACATCTTTATTAACGACTTAGACGAAGGGTTAGAAGGCACGATCATCAAGTTTGCAGATGACACCAAACTCGGAGGGATAGCTAACACTCCAGAAGACAGGAGCAGAATTCAAAATGATCTTGACAGACTAGAGAGATGGGCCGAAACTAACAAAATGAAGTTCAACAGGGACAAATGCAAGATACTTCACTTCGGCAGAAAAAATGGAAATCAAAGATACAGAATGGGGGACGCCTGGCTTGACAGCAGTGTGTGCGAAAAAGATCTTGGAGTCCTCGTGGACAACAAGTTAAACATGAGCCTACAATGTGATGCGGCAGCTAAAAAAGCCAATGGGATTTTGGCCTGCATCAATAGGGGAATAACGTCTAGATCCAGGGAAGTCATGCTCCCCCTCTATACTGCCTTGGTCAGACCACACCTGGAATACTGTGTCCAGTTTTGGGCACCGCAGATGAAGGGAGATGCTGACAAGCTGGAAAGCGTCCAGAGGAGGGCAACTAAAATGATTAAGGGTCTGGAGAACAAGCCCTATGAGGAGAGGCTTAAAGAGCTGGGCATGTTTAGCCTGCAGAAGAGAAGGCTGAGAGGAGACATGATAGCCATGTACAAATATGTGAGGGGAAGTCATAGGGAGGAGGGAGCAAGCTTATTTTCTGCTGCCCTGCAGACTAGGACACGGAACAATGGCTTCAAACTACAGGAAAGGAGATTCCACCTGAACATCAGGAAGAACTTCCTCACTGTGAGGGCTGTTCGGCAGTGGAACTCTCTCCCCCGGGCCGTGGTGGAGGCTCCTTCTTTGGAGGCTTTTAAGCAGAGGCTGGATGGCCATCTGTCGGGGGTGCTTTGAATGCGATTTCCTGCTTCTTAGCGGGGGGTTGGACTAGATGGCCCTTGAGGTCTCTTCCAACTCTACTATTCTATGATTCTATGATTCTATGAGGCACGGGGAAGGGTTGCATCAGGTTTCCTCGGGCGGCTCCTTGGAACACGCCGCGCCCCACTCCGGTGGTCATTCTGCGCGGCTCCCGAAAGTCTGCCGCCGCTGTCGGCCCTTCCACCCATCCGCATACTGGCCTCGCTGTAGCCCCCTCATCTCGCCTTTCCTCGTTGTACGGCACATCCTCCTCCTCTTCCTGGATCCCCCGCTCCTCTCCGCCTTCGTCTGCAAATCCACTGGACCCGATCCCTGGCCCCAGTGGCCTTTCCACCCCGACGCCCATTCGGGGGGTTGGGAGCTCTGCTGGAGATGGCGGCCTCAGAGTTCCCAGAGCTCGCTGGCGCTCCACTTCGCGCGCCATTCTGTCTCGGAACTCCAGCTCCTGCCAGTATTCCTCATCTCCCTCGTCCCTTGCCGCCACGGGACTCTGCGTTGACGCTCGCTGGCCCCTCTGGCTCCAATCTCCTTCTTTACTTGGCTCTCTCTCGGCGCCATATCGGATGGGCTCCTTTTGGAGATTCTCTTCCAATAGTGGCACCAACCTCCCCACGGTTTCCGACAGCCTGGATAAATTAGTTTCCAGGATGGATAACCGCAGGGCCACGGTCTCCGGCATACTTCCTCCAGATCCCCAACTGGTTTCTGCAGCCGCAGAGACGCCTCTTCCTCCCCTGGGAATCCTCTGGGTCACGCCGTTCGGCCTGGGGTACCCCGTAGAGGAAGCTATGGCTTGCAGCGTCTCTTCTCTCTTCGGCCGGGCCCCTTGCAAAGGCCTCCCTGCCCCATTTGGGCTTTGATCTCCTTCTTCACTCATTATCACTTCACTGCGAATTCCGCAGGAGGGTGAGAACTGGATTCTCGACTTAAATGTCAGGCTCACTTCAAAGGACCAGTCTGAACGCAGATCAAAGATAGCTGCTCTCAAATCCAATCTTTATTGAAGAATACATGACTTTGGAAAAGTCGAGAATGACCTAATGTTTACATACATCTAATTTTATCACTTCTGATGCAACGTAATACCACACGCAAATATCATCATCAAATCCCACCCCCTGGATCACATTACTACCATTCCCACACACTACATCAATTATAATTGTTTATACTTTCAACCCTGAGTTCCCAGGCTCATTTTATCTTCTCCCGCCAGGTGCTTGCAGGATTGTTTATGTTATGAAGTCAGATTCAGGGCTTGGAAATTCAGCCCTGGGATCTGGCTCCATGACAGTGTTGTTTGCGATATTTTATGTGCTTCTACTGTCTGTGGCCCTGAGAAAACAGAGGATTTGCCAGATTTTGATGATGGGAATACTTTGTTAGGAGGTGTTAGCTGGCCTTGATTGTTTCCTGTGTGGAATTCCCCTGTTTTCAGAGTGTTGTTTTTCATTTAGTGTTCTGATTTTAGAGATTGTATTGTTCTGTTTTATTATACCACATTAATTTTTATATATTCTGATTTTAGTGTTTTTGAATACTTGGAGCCAGATTGTATTCATTTTCACGGTTGACCTCAACACAATAATAATAATAATAATAATAATAATAATAATAATAATAATAGTAATGATAGTAATAATAATGACTTTGGTAATACACGCTGTTTCACTCCCTTCTCAGCTTCCTTTCTGGAAGAATCCTTTCTTGGGAGGTGTTAGCTGGCCCTGATTGTTTCCTTTGTGGAATTTCCAATTTCCCTGCTTTCATGCTGTTGGTCTTTATTTACTGTCCTGGTTTTAGAGATTATATTGTTCTGCATTATTCTATCCCAGGAATTATTTCATATTAAAATAGAATCTCACTTATCCAACATTCGCTTATACAATGTTCTGGATTATCCAATGCAGTCTGCCTTTTCATAATCAATGTTTTTGTGGTCAGTGTTTTAAATTCATTGTGATATTTTAGTGGTAAATTTGTAAATACAGTACAGTAGAGTCTCACTTATCCAACATAAACGGGCTGGCAGAATGTTGGATAAGCAAATACTTACTGTATTTATGAATTTAGCACTAAAATATCACGATATATTGAACACATTGACTACAAAAATGCGTTGGATAATCCAGAATGTTGGATAAGCGAGTGTTGGATAAGTGAGACTCTGCTGTAATTACTACATAGCATTACTGCACATGGAACTACTTTTTCTGTCAAATTTGTTGTATAATATGATGTTTTGGTGCTTAATTTGTATAATCATTACCTAATTTGATGTTTAATCGGCTTTTCCTGAATCCATTCTATTATCCAACATATTCACTTATCCTGCCGGCCTGTTTATGCTGGATAAGTGAGACTCTGCTGTATATTGATAATCTTATATTATCTGCTTAGAACTGGATTATATGAGGCCCCTTCTACACAGCTGTATAAAATGCACACCGAAGTGGATTATATGGCAGTGTGGAGTCAAGATAATCCAGTGCAAAGCAGATAATATAAGATTATAAATGGGTTATATAGCTGTGTGGAAGGGCCTTGAGTCTACACTGCCATATAATCCAGTGCAAATTAGATAATCTGTGGAAGAGGCCTAAGTCTGCCTGTCCCCTAACTGAACCCTGGCTGTCCCTTGGCTGAGTCGGTTGCTAGGAGACCAAGTGGGCAGAGATTAGACCTCTAAACTGGCAGCAATTGGATAAAAACAATTATTGCTCTCCCTCTAATTAGGACTTTGTTTTTCTTTTCTTTTTGTTGTATCAACCTAGAGGCATGGATGATGGGTTGTGTTGTCAAATTTCGAGGTTGGGGGGCCTGTAGTTTTGTTGTTTTGTCCGGTGCCCTGATTCCATCACTCTTTTATATATATAGATTTGCAGAGACTTGCAAACATATGAGGGTAAATCCATATATAAAAATACTGTATATGTATGGCTACAGATGCACAGGTACATGGATCTATATGTATAAAAGATTTGCAAAGACCTGCAAACATATGAGGGCAAAATTCATATATAAAATTATATAGATAGATACACATATAAAAGTACTTAGAGATTGCAAAAGCTTGCAAGGGGTTAATGCCTATACAGTAGAGTCTCACTTATCCAACACTCGCTTATCCAACATTCTGAATTATCCAACGCATTTTTGTAGTCAATGTTTTCAATATATCGTGATATTTTGGTGCTAAATTCATAAATACAGTAATTACTAAATAGCATTACAGCGTATTGAACTACTTTTTCTGCCAAATTAGTTGTCTAACATGATGTTTTGGCCATTTTGGGTCTGTGTCCCAAGTGTGGTCCAGATCTGTTGTTGGTTGGTCATCGCTCTCTGGATGGGGGTGAACTACTACAACTCCCAGATTCCCGGGGCAATTGTCCCGAAACATCAGTATCCACAGCAGGCAATGTTCAGTCTGTGTGCCCAGTTTGGTCCAGATCCGTTGTTGGCTGGGTTCAGTGCTCTTTGAATGCAGGTGAACTACAACTACCAGATTCAAGGCTCCTTCCCACAACCCCCTGCAGTATCTTCAGTTGGTCATGAAGCTTCTCTGTGCAAAGTGTGGTCCTGGTCCATTGTCGGTGGGGGGTCACTGTTTCTCTGGATGCAGGTGAACTATAACTCCCTTTCCCCCAAACTTGTCCAATATGTTCTGTGGTTATGGGAGCTCTGTGTGCGAAGTTTGGTCCTGGTCCATCATCGGTGGGGTTCGAAGTGCTCATTCATTGCAGGTGAACTATATATCCCAGTACCTACTACTCCCAAATGTCCAGGCCAATTCCCCTCCAAACCCACCAGTATTCAAATCTGGGCATATTGGGTATGCATGGCACGTTTGGTCCAGAGCCATCATTGTTTGGGTTCATAGTGTTCTGGGTGTAGGTGAACTACAACTCCTCTACATTCCCCAGTAGGAGTCACAGTGCTCTGACTTGATACAGGGTGAACTACAACTTCCACCATGTGGAATCAATCCCTCAAACTCCTCTTCTCCTGTGTTTGTTCTGCAGACAGATTAGAAAGGGAAGGGCAGTGGGCGGGGTCATGCTAATTACACAGCAATGGAGAACCCTGGGATGCCTGCCTGTGGTGGAGGACAAGGCACAATCTAGGATGAAATGGTCCCCAAACGAAAGCATTCCTTGGGTGGTGGGCCGTAGTGTTTGGGAAGGACATTGGCAGGGTTGGGCTGCATGTTCATGGAGCTCGCTGTAACCGCAATGTCAGTGGAAGGGATTGACTTGGTGGCTCCTCAGCACTGGGAACTATAGCCTGTTTGTGGAGACCAGAGGCTGTCTGTGTGAGTGGACACCTGAACCACGTACACACATACAGGTTTTCACTTTTATTATGGATTTAGAATAGAATTAGAATTTAGAATTAGAATAAAATTATAATTAGAATAGAATTTAGATTAGATATTATATTGCTGTATATTAATTATATATAATATTATTATAAGAAAATAACAGACAAATACATAGTATTAAAAATAATATAAAAACATCTCTCTCTATATACAAATGGAATGTGATGTTTTACTATGGAGTAAACAACAAAACCACACCAAATTTGGCCCCAAAAGACATAGTCATCCAAGCTATGTCTTTCAATAAAAAAGTAGAAAAATAGTCCAAATTACAGAGGATGAGGAAGAGCCTTTCTGCCCCTAACTGCTAGTCAGAAAGGTAGGCCCCGCCTCCTTCATGTCCTAGCAACTCCCTCAGCCAAAATGGTGCACAGGGCACTTAGGCCTCATCCACACTGCTGTCAGGACCCAGGCTGCAGAGCACCAATAACCATGCGCAGAGGCCAGAACCTATTTAATATCTTTATTAAGGAAATATATAAAGTCAATAAAAATAAGTGTAGAATAGAGTTCAGAAGTAGACCTTTCAGGAAAGGTCAAATATAGTCCAAGAAAACAATGTCCAATATGAGATATTAAAGTCCAAAGTTGTAATCCAATAACCGAAACACACACTTGCCAAGCAAAGTGAGGGGAATTGACAAAGGTTCTTAGTCCATGGAACTTGATGCAAGGCTGGAGAGCAAACTAGATTCTTGGTAAACAAGGCTTGATTCAAGGCAAAAAGAAGCGAGGAGCAAGAACAGGGTCCGTGGCGAAATCCGTGGCGAGGTCCGGGGAACAAGGCAGGGCTGGAACGAGAACGAGGTCCTGGAACTGGAGTAGCGTAGTCCACACACAATCTACTCCCGAAGCTGACGAATTGACTCCGCAAGGAATCCTTGTGGCCAAACACCTATATAGGATCTTGTTTTCCCGCCAGGAACACTTTCTCTGGGGAACAAGAAACGAAACCCATACTGTGTCCAGATGCATGACTCCTTAAAGTTTCCCAAGGGAAGCAGCCTTAATCAGCTAATTGTCTGGCAGCAATCCTGGCGCTTCTGCGAGTCGCCTCTCGAGCGCTTCTATCTTGATTATAATAAATCCGGTGAGAAAAAGGGGGAGATTTCTGCTCAAGGCTTGTTTGGCTGTCTTCTTGTGGGCAAACATCTTGCAGGTGCAAGGGCTCCAATTCTGGCAGAAACGGTGGGAAACCTAAGTTTTCCTCTTCATCTGCCACAATAGTACTAGGAACGGGACTACATGGCCCATGAGACATCACAACTGCCTATAAAATACAGATTTGAACTGGATTATATGGCAGGGTATGCTCAAGGCCCTCCCACACAGCTATATTACCCAGAATACCAAGGCAGATAATCCACAGTATTTGCTTTGAACTGGATTATCTTGAGTCCACACTGCCATATAATCCAGTTCAGTATGGATTTTATACAGCTGTGTAGAAGGGGCTACAGTTCTAAGCAGATAATATAAGATTATAAATGTAATATATAATAATTACTGTGGTGTAATAATACAGAACAATATAATCTCTAAAATCAGGACAGTAAATAAAGAGCAATACTCTGAAAACAGGGAAATTGGGAATTCCAGAAAGGAAACAATCAGGGCCAGCTAACACCTCCCAACAAAGAATTCCTCCAGGCAGGAAGCAGCCAGGCTTTGAAGTTGCAAGTCCATCAAGGTGGCTAATTGCAGCATTCATACCTGCCACACCGAGACTATGAATTGCTATTCAACCTGGCCAACCAAGGATTCTGCAAGGTAGAAAGCGAACAGGCTTGCAAGCAGCAAGGCTGTTCAGTGCTATTCAACCTGCCAACCAAGATTTCCCCTAAGTGAAAACCCCCCGGACCTTGAAGCCACGAGGCTACGCCGTCCCAGTCAACCTGGTTTAGCAAAGATGCCCTCTGTAGAAAGCAGCCAGGCTTTTAAGCTGCAAGACTATTCAGTGCAATTGAAGCTGGCCAAACAAAGGATTCTCCTACAAAGGAAGTAGCCAGGCTTCAAAGCGGCTCTTTGATTGAGGGTGCAACTCCAGCTTGCCAAACAGGGATTCCCCCAGGTATAACACAGCCAGGCATTGAAGCTGCAAGTCTATTCAGTGCAATTCAAGGATTAACCTTGGTAGAAGGCGGTCAGGCTTTGAGCAGCGACACTACTCTGTACTATTGAAGCAGCAAGGCTATTCATTGCAATTCTAGCAGCCCAAAAAACAATCCCCCTAGAACACAAGTACCCAGGCTTCCCAGCAGCAACCCTATTCCGTTGCATTCCAGCTCACCAAACAAAGATTCCCATAAGAAGAAAACGGCCAGGCTTTGAGGCTGCAAGGCTATTCAGTGCTATCCCACCTGGCCACCAAAGGATTCCTATAAGCCACAGCAACGCGTGGCCGGGCAAAACTAGCATGTTATATGCGTGTATATATGCACAGTGTGCATAAGGTCGTGTGTGAACTGCAACCCACATCACGCCTGGTTAACGCCTACAGACTCCACCAGTCCTTAAAAGTCTGTTCTGCTGGGCAAGTGTGGTCCAGGTGCAGCTCTGCTGGGGTTCGGTGGGGTCTCTGGCTGGAGGGTAAACTTGAACTCCCACTCTGCTGAGTCAGTCGTCTCAAGCCCCTCCAGTAGAGTATTGCCCTGTTTTCAGAGCGTTGTTCTTTATTTAATGTCGAGGTTTTAGAGTTTTTTTAATGCTGGGAGCCAGGTTTTGTTCATTTTCAACGGTTTTCCCTAGGTAGGAAGCAGCCAGGCAAGTGTGTTTTATATACCTGTGGAATAATGTCCAGAGTGGGAGAAAGAAAGAACTCGTGTCAGTTGGAGGCAAGATTGAATGCTGCAATTAGTCACCTTGATTAGCATTTAATGGCCTTGTAGCTTCAAAGCCTGACTGCTTCCTCCCTGGGGGAATCCTTTGTTGGGAGATGTTATGTGACCCTGATTTTTTCCTGCCTGGAATTCCCCTGTTTTCAGAGTGTTTTTAGAGATTATATTGTTCTGTATTGTTATACTACAGTAATTATTATATAGGTAAAGGTAAAGGTTTTCTCCTGACGTTAAGTCCAGTCATGTCTGACTCTGGGGGTTGGTGCTCATCTCCATTTCTAAGCCGAAGAGCCGGCGTTGTCCGTAGACACCTCCAAGGTCATATGGCCATTGGCATGACTGCTGCTTTAACGCACTGTGCCACCAGGGGCCGAATATAAGATTATAAATATAATACAGTATATAATAATTATATTTATATTATATATATAATACAGTATATAATAATTGGGGCCCCTGGTGGTGGCGCAGTGTGTTAAAGCGCTGAGCTGCTGAACTTGCAGACCGAAAGGTCCCAGGTTCAAATCCCGGGAGCAGAATGAGCGCCCGCTGTTAGCCTCAGCTCCTGCCAACCTAGCAGTTCGAAAACATGCCAATGTGAGTAGATCAATAGGTACCGCTCTGGCGGTAACGGCGCTCCATGCAGTCATGCCAGTGGCCACATGAGCTTGGAGGTGTCTATGGACAACTCCGGCTCTTCGGCTTAGAAATGGAGATGAGCACCAACCCCCAGAGTCAGACACGACTGGACTTAACATCAGGGGAAAACCTTTACCTTTTACCTTATATTGTCTGCTTAGAACTGGATTATATGAGGCCCCTTCTACACAGCAGGTCTTTGATAACAGACTGATTCCCAATTACTCCAGCATTTTCTAGAAATACATATTTCGATGGGTACACAGCTGGGATGCTTAAATGATTGTATGGATCTTTTAATCAATGGCTATAGCCATATTCTACTGGTTTTATTTGCTTATGTAAATTGTATATGTTTGGTTTTATGCAAATACGTTATTGATTTTAATGTTGACGTATTGCACTTTATGTGTTGTATGGCACAGTGTGTGTGCTATTGTGTAAGTCACCCCGAGTCACTGTGGAAAATGGTGGCAGGGTATAAATAGATATTATTATTATTATTATTATTGACACAAAGACATTGTATCACACAGCAAACGGGATATATATGCTGGATTTCGTTTCACAAAATCACAAGTCGAACACCTCCCAAGCGTTTTGGACTGTGATGTATTTTTGGATGAAGCGCGCAGATCCCAGTAAGGTGGCCTTTTGCAGTTGACCCATCATGATTTTGTCAATGTTTATTGTTTCAAAATGCTGGCTGAGATCTTTTGCCACGGCACCTAGTGTGCCCATCACCACTGGGACCACTTGTACTGGTTTATGCCAGAACCTTTGCAGTTCAATCTTGAGATCCTGATAATAGCTGAGTTTTCCTGTTGTTTTTCATCAATCCGACGATCACCCGGGACGGCGACATCAATAATCCAAACTTGTCTTTTCCACAACTGTGATGTCTCGTGTGTTGTGTTCCAAAACTTTGCCAGTCTGGATTTGAAAGTCCCACAATATCTTTACGTGCTCATTTTCCAATACTTTTGCCGGTTTGTGATCCCACCAGATCTTTGCTGCTGGGTGGTGGTTCTTGAGGCATAAGTTCCAATGAATCATTTCGGCCACATAGGTGTGTCTCTGTTTGTAGTCTGTCTGTGAGATTTTCTTACAGCAGCTGAGGATATTTATTTATTTATTTATTATTAAAACCTATTTGCCGCCACTCCCCTAGGGCTTGGAGCGGCTTCCAAAAACAGACTAAAATCTAAAAAATTTAAAAACAGCAATAACAGAAATCAAAAACCTGTCTTACATGCCCTGCGGAAGGCTGATAAGTCCCGCAAGGCACGAACTTCAGGTGGCAGGGTGTTCCAAAGTGATGGCGCCACTGCTGTAAAGGCTCTGCGTCTAGGTGCTGTTAGGTGCAAGGACTTAAAACTGGGAACTTCCAATAGATCTTGGTCCTCAGAACGGAGGGATCTCTGGAGTTGGTAGGGGGTGAGGCGGTCCCTCAGGTACATCAGCCCCAGACCATGTAAGGCAGGGGTCCCCAAACTAAGGCCTGGGGACCGGATGCGGCCCTCCAAGGTCATTTACTTGGCCCCCGCCCTCAGTTTTATAATATAATATTTTAAAATCATTTTTAATAATATATTGTATTTACATATAATATTGATAATAATATTATAATGTTATACAATATAATACTAATACTAATACCATATAATAATATTAATTATATGTTATACATTACATATCTACAGTATAGTGCAGGGGTCCCCAAACTAAGGCCTGGGGGCCAAATGCAGCCCTCCAAGGTCATTTACCTGGCCCCCACACTCATTTTCATAATATAATATTTTATATCATTTTTAATAATATGATATATTGTATATACATATAATATTGATAATAATATTATAATGTTATACAATATAATACTAATACCATATAATAATATTAATTATATGTTATATATTACATATAATATTACAGTATAGTGATATAGTTCAATATAGTAATATATAATGCTAATATTGTGCTATGCTAATAATATAATATATTGTATGTACATACAGCTGCTCTGAGTCCCCTTCAGGGTGAGAAGGGCAGGATATAAATGTAATAAATAAATGTAGGAAATGAATAAATAAATAATTTTAGACTTAGGCTCGCCCAGAGTCTGAAATGACTTGAAGGCACACAATACCAACAATCCAAATTCACTTGACTATCTCATTGGCCAGAAGCAGGCCCACACTTCCCATTGAAATCCTGATAGGTTTATGCTGGTTACAATTGTTTTCATTTTTAAATATTGTATTGTTCTTTCATTGTTGTTGTTGTTTTGCACTACAAATAAGACATGTGCAGTGTGCATAGGAGTTTTTTTTCCTCCAAATGATAATTCGGCCCCTCCACAGTCTGAAGGATTGTGGACCGGCCCTCTGCTTTAAAAGTTTGAGGACCCCTGATGCAAGGCCTTAAAGGTGAGTACCATCACTTTGAAGGCAACCTGGTGCTCAATTGGTAACCAGTGCAGCTGTAGTAAGATTGGTGTTATGTGGCATCTCAACGGGATATGATCAATAGTTTCATCGGCTTCCTTGCACAGTCTGCACTTTAGGTCACTCGCTGATTTTTCAATCTTGGCCTTAATTACATTTAGATTGTTCCCTCACTACTTCGTGGTTCGCTTTTCATGGACTTGCTGTTCCGTGGTTTTTTTAATAAACACTAAAATAATATTATAAATCATAAAATAATATAAATCCTTCTTAATAACAATAATAATAATAATAATAATACAGTAAAATCTCGCTTATCCAACGTAAACGGGCCGGCAGAACTTTGGATAAGCGAATAGGTTGGATAATAAGGAGAGATTAAGGAAAAGCCTATTAAACATTAAATTAGGTTATGATTTTACAAATTAAGCACTAAAACATCATGTTATACAACAAATTTGACAGAAAAAGTAATTCAATACGCAGTAATGCTATGTAGTAATTACTATATTTACGAATTTAGCACCAAAATATCATGATGTATTGAAAGCATTGACTACAAAAATGCATTGGATAATCCAGAACGTTGGATAAGCGAGTGTTGGATAAGTGAGACTCTACTGTAATAATAATTACTTTATTCTTATACCCTGCCCCATGTCCCTGAAGGGACTCGAGGCGGCTTACATGGGGCCATGCCCGGACACAACAGCACAAAATCAAAACAAAAACAATAAACAAGTCAACCAACAATAAAACATCAACATGGATAAAAACAGTCATAAAAGGTCAATATACAAAATAATGTTAAAATAATGAGTTGGATGGGCCAAGGTGCAGAAAAAATGTCAAGTCATCAGGGAGGGGTAATTACACAGCAGGTGTAGTGCTAAAGTGCTAAGTGTAATCCTGAGAATTCTTTCTGCTTCCTTCCTAAGGAGAAGCCAAAGGAAAGACGAAGGGACTAAATGGAGAGAAAAAGAGGCTGAAGCACCTTTGTTTTTGCTTCACAAGGCAGCGGGTGCAGCGGGAGCGTCCCTATATAGCGTCCCTACTTTGCGGATTTTCACTTATTGCGGGTGGTCCTAGAATGTAATTCCTGCAAGAATCAGGCCTTCTGTCTCCTTCTTCAGGGTCCCATTCGTGAGCCATCGCCAGGTCTTCTCCTTGCCCACTTTTCCTTCAATTTTGTCAAGGAGCTGTCCATACAATGTTTTGTGGTGCCAGCTGTCAGCTCTAGTTTGTAGTGCAGTCTTCAGGAGGAGATTCCACCTGAACATCAGGAAGAACTTCCTCACTGTGAGAAGGACTGTTCGACAGTGGAACTCTCTCTCTCTCTGCCCCAGACTGTGGTGGAGGCTCCTTCTTTGGAGGCTTTTAAGCAGAGGCTGAATGGCCATCTGTCGGGGGTGCTTTGAATGCGATTTCCTGCTTCTTAGCAGGGGGTTGGACTAGATGGCCCATGTGGTCTCTTCCAACTCTACTATTCTATGATTCTATGATTCTTCTTGTACCAATTCTTCGTCTGTTGTGCTTTGAGACGTTTTGGATTTTTGACTTCAAAGCAGGTTCTTCACTTTCCTTTACATACTCTGCCAGGGCATGTTCTTCTTCTTTGACTGCTTGTTTTACATGTAAGAGTCCTCTGTCACCAGATCTTCTAGGCAGATATAGCCGATCAACCTCACTGCGAGGATGAAGTGAATGATGAATGGTTATGAATTTACTTGTTTTTCTATCCAAATTGTCCCGTTCCACCTGTGTCCAGTTTATGATGCCAGGAGTATGTCTTATGACAGGTATGGCCCAGGTGTTTATGGCCTTGATGGCGTTGCCTCCATTGAGCTTGCTTTTGAGAATTTTTCTAACCTTTTGAGTGTATTCTTTGCTGACCAGTTTTTACATGTTCATGTTTGATATTGTCCAGCTGTAGTATGCCCAGATATTTATAGGCCTCTGGCCATTAAGCATACGAGGGTTGAATGATGAGCAATGCCTCAACCTTCATAACTCCTCAACAGATGGCAGATACTGGCTTGTTCAGTAGACTCTCCTCTACAGTTCCATTTTGCAGGAAGCCTTAGCATTGAACGGTTGAGTTGTTAAAGTGCGAAGTATGGAACCCTACGCAGATGGTCAGTCAATGCGACTTAAGCAAAGTGCAGTCATTGAATTCTTGACAGCGGATGGTGTCACCTCAAAGGAGATTCATCAGAGAATGCAAGCTGTTAATGGGGATCGTGTTGATGTGAGTACTGTGCGTCGTTTGGAGAATAAGTTTAAAGATGTTGAGGTGGGAACATCTGACTTGCATGACAGACAAAGAGTTGGACATCCTGTGACAGCAACCACTGCGTTTCACAAGCAAAAGGGAGACGGATTGATTCAGGACGATCGTCGTATCACTTAAAGAGAAATTTCAAACAATCGGCATTTAACAAGGGCGTGTGGGTCACATTATTGCTTTGCTTGGCTATCGGAAGATCTGTGCACGATGGTACTGTGAGACGCCGGTTGCAGAAACAGAGTGTCGACTTCTTCCGTGACAGCTTCAGAAAACTTGTTTACCGTTGGCAGAAATGTATTCAATTGTCTGGTGATTATGTGGAAAAGTGAATAGTGGTAGTTAAAGAGCACATTCTAAGGATTATTTCTGTGTTTGATTTATTAAAATATTCCCATCCAAAGCCAAGTAACAAAGGTGGAGGCATTACTTTTCATTCAACCCTCGTATTTATGCCCTCACTTTCAATGATTTTCCCCTTCTTCAGGGCCACTGTCAAACATTTTTCCAAACCAAACTCCATGCTGATATTAGCGCTAAAGATTTGGACAGTGTTAGTCAGAGACTCGATTTAAGTTTCCGTTTTCCCATACAGCTTCAGGTCATCCATGTACATCAGATGTGAAATTTTGTGAGATTTCTTAGAAGTTTGATAGCCAAGGTTTGTTTTTTGTAAGATTGTTGACAGAGGGATCATGGCAATAATGAAAAGCAGTGGGGGTCTCCATGGAAAATTCCTCTTCTGATGTTGACAAGTCCATAGCTTTCATTTCCAACAAACAGTTCAGTTTTGCAGTGCTCCATCATATTTTCAACAAAAGTGCCAACGTTTTTACAAATCCCGATGGCGTCCAGGCACTTGATGATCCAACTGTGTGGGAGTAAGTCAAAGGCCTTTTTGTAGTCAAGTCATGTCATGTGACGATTAGCTTTTCGGCTTTTACAGTTCTCCAGAATCATTTTGTCAATCAATAATAATAATAATAATAATAATAATAATAATAATAAAACTTTATTTATACCCCGCCACCATCTCCCCGTGGGGACTCGGGACGGCTCACAATGTTACAAAAGTAACAGCATTAAACAATATACACAGTTTAAAACACAAATACATTAAACAATATACACAGTTTAAAACACAAGAAGATGATAAAACAGAAGTTAAAACAAAGGTTTATATAATAGTAATAATATCAAACAACCACCAATGCAAATCCGTCAACTTCAAAGGTGGTGGTGGGGGGGGGGGGGCTATAGCAGCAATATAAGATAAAATCATTAGATTAAAATACCCCGATGAAAGGAGCCTAATAACATTCAGGATAGAATTATAATGAGGCTGGTCATCCAATGGCTGTCTCTCCAAAGGCCAGCCCGAACATCCAGGTTTTCAAGTGTTTCTTAAAGGATGGTAGGGAGGGCGCCAACCTAATCTCCCTGGGGAGGGAGTTCCAGAGCCGGGGGGCCACAGCCGAGAAGGCCCTCTCTCTCGTCCCCACCAGACGTATCTGTGAGGAAGGCGGAAGTGAGAGGAGGGCCTCCCCGGAAGATCTCAGAGAGCGTGTAGGTTCATAGGGGATGATGCGGTCACAAAGATAGGCAGGTCCTGAACTGTTTAGAGCAGGGGTCCCCAAACTAAGGCCCGGGGGCCGGATGCGGCCCTCCAAGGTCATTGACCTGGCCCCCGCCCTCAGTTTTATAATATTTTTATATCATTTTAAATAATATAATATATTGTATGTACATATAATATTGATAAAAATATTATAATGTTATACAATATAATACTAATAATAATACCATATAATAATATTAATTATGTTATATATTACATATAGTATTACAGTATAGTGGTATAGTTCAATATAGTAATGTATAATGCTAATATCGTGCTATGCTAATAATATTATATTATATTATATTATATTCCCCTTTGGGGTAAGAAGGGTGGGATATAAATGTAGTAAATAAATGTAGTAAATAAATAAATAATTAATTTTAGACTTAGACTCACCCAAATTCTGAAATGACTTGAAGGCACACAACAACAACAACAACAACAACAACAACAACAATCCTAATTAACTTGACTATCTCATTGGCCAGTAGCAGGCCCACACTTTCCATTGAAATCCTGATAGGTTTATGTTGGTTAAGATTCTTTTCATTTTTACATATTGTATTGTTCTTTATTGTTGTTGTTGTTGTTGTTTTGCACTACAAATAAGACATGTGCAGTGTGCATAGGAATTTGTTTATATTTTTTTTCAAATGATAATTCGGCCCCTCAACAATCTGAAGGATTGTAGACTGGCCCTTTGCTTTAAAAGTTTGAGGACCCCTGGTTTAGAGCTTTATAGGTAATAACCTGCACCTTGAATTGGGCCCGGAATATTATCGGCAGCCAGTGGAGCTGCTTGAACAGGGGGGTTGACCGCTCCCTATAAGCAGCTCCAGTTAGTAACCTGGCTGCCGACCGTTGTACCAACTGTAATTTCCGGACCGTCTTCAAGGGCAGCCCTACGTAGAGTGTGTTACAGTAATCCATCCTTGAGGTAACTAGAGCGTGGACCACCGTGGTCAAGCCAGACTTCTCGAGGTACGGTCGCAGTTGGTGCACAAGTTTTAATTGTGCAAAGGCCCTCCCGGCCACCGCCGACACCTGGGCATCAAGTGACAGTGATGAGTCCAGGAGGACCCCCAAACTGCGGACCTGCGCCTTCGGGGGAGTGCGACCCCGTCAAGCACAGGTAGCCACCCTATGCTCCGATCGGTCAAACGGCTGACCTGGAGGACCTCTGTCTTATCAGGATTAAGCTTCAGCTTGTTGGCCCTCATCCAGCCCATCACAGCGGCCAGGCACTGGTCTAGGATCCGAGGGGCTTCCTTTGAAGTAGGTGGAAAGGAGTAGTGGAGTTGAGTGTCATCTGCGTAGAGATGGCACCGAACTCCAAAACCCCGGATGACCTCGCCCAGCGGTTTCATGTAGATATTAAAAAGCATGGGGGACAGAATGGAACCTTGCGGGACCCCACAGGTCAAAGGCCAGGAGTCCGAGCAGGTGTCCCCCAGCTTCACCATCTGGGATCGGCCTTCCAGGAAGGACTGGAGCCACTGCAAAGCAGTACCCCCAAGGCCCATCCCAGAGAGCCGTCCCAGAAGGATACCATGGTCGATGGTATCGAAAGCCGCTGAGATGTCCAGGAGAACCAACAGGGACACACTCCCCTTGTCCAGCTCTCTGCGAAGGTCATCCACCAAGGCGACCAAAGCCGTCTCAGTCCCATGACCAGGCCTGAAGCCAGACTGGAATGGGTCAAGATAATCGGTGTCATCCAAGAATCCCTGGAGTTGAAAGGCCACCACCCGCTCCAGAACCTTGCCTAAGAATGGGAGGTTTGAAATTGGTCGATAGTTCGATAGAATGGAGGAATCAAGGGATGCCTTTTTTAGAATTGGTCTAATAGTTGCCTGTTTCAGGCTGGATGGAAAAAGCCCTTGTTCCAGTGAGGCATTGATCATCCTCAAAAACCAATCGACCAACCCACCCCTGGCAAGCTTTATAAGCCAGGTAGGTCAAGGATCTAGAGCGCATGTGGTTGGTCTCATCGCTCCAAGGATCTTGTCCACGTCATCAGGCCGAACAGGTTGAAACGAATCCATCAAGATGGAATTGACAGATGCTCTAGGTAACTCATCAGGCACTGTATCAAAGCTGGCGTCCAAGTCGGAGCGTAATCGAGCAACTTTATCTGCAAAATGATGCGCGAACTCGCTGCATCGAGTGACCGAGTTGTCAAGGGGCTCCTCCACCTCATGAGGATGAAGGAGCTCCCGGACAACCCGGAACAACTCTGCTGGTCTGTTTGTTGCAGATGCGATGCGGGCAGTCGAGAAATAACTGGTCTTTTGTGCCCCTGGTTTTCTGTTTGTTACCTTTCTGTTCATCTGGCAAGATGTTTTTTTCTTCAAGATAGTCTTGAATTCTATCAGCTCTGACACCAGTCAGTAGTTTAAACATAGTGGGCAGACACGTTATTGGCCTGTAGTTTCCTTTTGCTGGATCCTTTTGTATCAGGAATGTTCTCCCAGTAGTTAACCATTCACTGATACTTCCTTTCTGCAGCATCTCACTGAATTGTTAGGCCATGTTTGCATGTAGAGTAATCAGATATTTGAGCCAAAATCCATGAAGTTGATCACTACCAGGCGATGTCCAGTTCTTGACTTTTTGCATTTGCTGATCATTTCCGTTGTTATTTCTATCTGTTCCATTTTGTTCTGTGAGAATTTTCCTTCAAACTCCAATCACCCAGCGTTTTTGTTGTAGTTCTCATTATTTCCCCAAAGTTTTTTCCAAAACTTTGTTGTTGCAGTTTTCTCACGCTTTATGGTTACTGTGTCTGTTTTTTTGTTCAGACTCTGGTAGAACCGTCTTTGGTCTGATTGAAACAGTTGATTTTGTCTGTACTTGATGATTCTGGCTTCATATCTTTCAATTTTTCTGGCTGTTGCTGTAATTTATTCTTTCGCGATTTCCAAAGCTGCTTCAATTTTTCTGGTGTTCAGCCAATACTTTCTGATCAACTATTGCATAATTTTGTCATTCTTCAGTTTCTTCTCCATATTTTTCAGGTTACTTGCATCTGATCATAGATTTTTGATTTTCAACTCCAATATGACCTTCCATTTTGGTTTTCCAGTCGATTTTCTTTGGGGCGGCTCTTCTGTTACTATCACTGCTGTACTGTAGGCATATTGGTTTGTTTGTTCAATTGATGTTATTTGGACAGTAGAAAGTAATGTATTCACATTTTTCTTGAGAGGAGAAAAGGGCTCTGTTATCTGTGAGTCAGGGTACTCTTGTTTCCATAGTGGATGTATCCTTTTTTGGTAGCTACGCTTCTGAGGTTCTGATTAGCATTTCATAACAGTGCAGCTTTCTGTCATTGTATATTTCTGCCGCTTCTGTGACTGTTGTTGTAAGATGATGATGATGATGATGATGATGATTATATTGAGAGGGTGGCCATCTTTGATATTGGGAGAAGGAATTTATTAAGAAGTTGGCCATTTTAAATATTGGCAGGAGGGATATATTGAGAGAACGGCCATCTTGGATTTTGGAAAAGGGTGGCCATCTTACATATTGAAAGGGGTTATGTGAGATTGAGAGGTATTCAGATGTTGGCCATCTTGGATATTGAGGGATACATTAGGAAGGTGGCCATCACAGTAGAGTCTCACTTATCCAACACTCGCTTATCCAATGTTCTGGATTATCTAACTCATTTTTGTAGTCAATGTTTTCAATACATCGTGATATTTTGATGCTAAATTCGTAAATACAGTAATTACTACATAGCATTACTGCATATTGAACTACTTTTTCTGTCAAATTTGTTGTATAACATGTTTTGGTGCTTAATTTGTAAAATCATAACGTAATTTGATGTTTAATAGGCTTTTCCTTAATGCCTCCTTATTATCCGACATATTCGCTTATCCAACATTCTACCGGCCCGTTTATGTTGGATAAATGAGACTCTAATCTCTGTGTGTGTGTGTGTGTGTGTGTGTGTGTGTGTGTGTGTATATATATATAACACTTGTAAACCGCCCTGAGTCTCCTTCGGGGTGAGAAGGGTGTAATATAAATGTCGCTAATAAATAAATAAATAAATCTTGGGGATTGGCAGGAGGGTTATATTGAGAGGGCGGCCATCTTGGATATTGGGAAAGGTTGCCCATCTTAGATATTGACAGGGAGGGATACAGTAATAAGTTGGCCATGTTGGATATTAGTAAAAGGAAGAACTCATTGAGAAGCCTGTTGCTGGGATTCACTAAGTAGTCATCCATCTTGGATATTGGGAGATTGAAGGATCCATGGAGAGGGCAGCCTTCTCAGATATTGGGAGAATGAGACAGTAATAAGTCAGCCATCTTGGATATTAGGGAAAGGCAGCCATCTGAGATATTATGAGATGAAATATGGAGAGAGCAGCCATCTTGAATATTGAGAGAGGAAGGGATAGAGTAATAAGTCTGGTTTTCCTCTCATTTGTCTGGCAGGTAACCTCTAAACAAACCTTGAGAAGAACAACCTTTGACAGCTTTGCACTAAGGATGCCTTAGGACTGAAATGAAGGGTCACTGCATTGACAAGAACAAGGAATAAGTAGGAGAAAGTGACATACTTGAAGGAAAGGAAAGACTGTGCTGTTGAAAGAGGGGCTTGGAGACGAGACCAGAAGACTATGGCAATACAGAGATCGAGAAGAGGAAATCCTGTGCTGTTCAGGAGTTCATATCTGTGAACCTCTGGTATCATGTTTGAATCATAAATCTAAAGCAATGGAAAATCATCTTCATCCTTGTTCCACATCACATGCAGTGGAGAAGCTACATGAGTGTGTGGAATCTGGGCAATGTTTTATGGGGAGTTCTCTTACTAACCATCAACAAACTCACACAGGAGAGAAGCCATATACATGCATGGAATGTGGAAAGAGTTTCAGTTGGAGTGGAAATCTGCGTTCCCATCAAAGAACCCACACAGGGGAGAAGCCGTATAAATGCATGGACTGTGGAAAGAGTTTCAGCCGGAATGACCATCTGCGTTTCCATCAAAGGACCCACACAGGGGAGAAGCCATATACATGCATGGAATGTGGAGAGAACTTCAGTCGGAGTGGAAATCTGCGTTCCCATCTAAGAACCCACACAGGGGAGAAGCCGTATCAATGCATGGAATGCGGAAAGAGTTTCAGTCACAGTGGAGTTCTGCGTTCCCACCAAAGGACCCACACAGGGGAGAAGCCGTATCAGTGCATGGAATGTGCAGAGAACTTTAGTCGGAGAGACCTTCTGCGTTCTCATCAAAGGACCCACACAGGGGAGAAGCCGTATCAATGCATGGAATGTGGAAAGAGCTTCAGTCACAGTGGGTCTCTGTATTCCCATCAAAGGACCCACACAGGGAAGAAGCTGTATCAATGCATGGAATGTACAAAGAACTTTAGTCGGATTGACCTTCTGCATTCCCATGAAAGGACCCACACAGGGGAGAAGCTACATAAATGCATTGAATGTGGAAAGAGTTTCAGTCACAGTGGAGTTCTGCGTTCCCACCAAAGGACCCACACAGGGGAGAAGCCGTATCAATGCATGGAATGCGCAAAGAACTTTAGTCGGAGTGACCTTCTGCGTTCCCATCAAAGGACCCACACAGGGGAAAAGCCGTATCAATGCTTGGAATGTGGAAAGAGCTTCAGTCGGAGTGACAATCTGCTTTCCCATCAAAGGACTCACACAGGAGAGAAGCCGTATCAATGCATCGAATGTGGAAAGAGCTTCAGTCACAGTAGAGCTCTGCGTTCCCACCAAAGGACCCACACAGGGGAAAAGCCGTATCAATGCATTGACTGTGGAAAGAGCTTCAGTCAGAGTGTACTTCTTCATTCCCATGAAAGGACCCACACAGGGGAGAAGCCGTATCAATGCATGTTATGTGGAAAGAGCTTCAGTTGGAGTGGAAATCTGCGTTCCCATCAAAGGACCCACACAGGGGAGAAGCCGTATCAATGCATGGAATGTGGAAAGAGCTTCAGTTTGGGCGGACAGCTTCGTTCCCATCATAGGATCCACACAGGGGAGAAGCCTTATCAGTGCACTGGATGTGGAAAGAGCTTCAGTTTGAGTGGACAGCTTCGTTCCCATCAAAGGACCCACACAGGGGAGAAGCCGTATCAATGCATGGAATGTGGAAAGAGTTTCAGTCGGAGGGAATATCTGCATTCCCATCAAAGGATCCACACACAGTTAGACGACAAGAAATCCCCCAGAGAAGTGTCCCATCCTTCCATAAGCAGGCAACAAATGGAGAATGAAAGTACAGAGGAAGGCCACCACCTTGTGGGTGCAGATGATTGGCCAAAACAGGGGGTCATTGTGTGGCAATAGATTAAGCGCTCCTTTGCTCTGCTTGTGTTTGCTCCGCCAAAACTTCGCAAAAAGAAAGGGATGGAATGAGGGAGACGTTTTAGATGGGAGTTTTCAGGGGTGTTTCCAATCGCTGTAAGTCACATATGTCCAGATATACTGCGTTATATGCCTACTTTTGCAGAAGGCCTTTGTTTGCAGAAAGCTCTGACAGTCTGGGAAAACATTGGAAGTTACTTTGGGAGAGGAAGTACATCAGCACAGAACTGGTTAGCTCGTACTCCCTCAGTTTCCCAGCCGTTTGGAGTTATGCTTGCAACAGAGGAACGGATAAGATTCATTAAGACAGCCGTAATGGTCGGAGAACAATAGACTAGAGTTGTGCCATTGTTTGAGGCATCCCGTGTGCCTGCCTTCCTGCCTGTTAGAGTTATAGAAAGCCAATGGAAATGCCGGTGACTTAATCGACTTTAGACCAATGGCTTAATTGATCTTAGAACACCAATGAGAACATGCTTTCAGTTTTCTGTGAAAATGATAAAGCCGTGCAACCCATTTCAGGCGCCGGCAAAACCCCTGTGATTGCATTGTACGGTGTTCCCTCGCTACTTCGCGGTTCCCTTTTCGCTCCCTCGCTGTTTCGCGGGTTTTCAATTTATATTAATGTACACATTTATCATGGTATTTTCGTGGGTTTTTGAGGTGTGCAAAGGGTTTTGGAAGGGGGGAAAGGGAGAAATAAAGGGAGAGGGGGGAGGGGAGGGTTGGAAATAAAAAGGGTTATTTAGCTTCCATTCTTCTCTGCTGGTGTATTGTATATTGTAACTGCTAGAATAAAGTACAGACTGCATTGTAGTAGGTGGCCTGTGGCTTGCTCTCCTTCATACATAAAATAAATATAGTGTCCCTGCTTTGCAGATTTTCACTTGTTGCGGGTGGTCCTGGAACGTAACCCCCGCGATAAGTGAGGAACACTGTCTATGCCAGGGGTCCCCAAACTTTTTAAACAGGGGGCAAGTTCACGGTCTGTCAGACCATTGGAGGGCCGGACTAATGTTTTTTTAAAAAAAAACAACGAACAAATTCCTTTGCACACTGCACATATCTTATTTTGAAATAGAAAAACAAAAGGTAGAAGGAGGTTGGACTAAATGGCCCAAGGAGTCTCTTCCAACCCTCTTTATAATAATAATAATAATAATTATTATTATTATTATTATAAAGAGGGTTGGAAGAGACTCCTTGGGCCATTTAGTCCAATCTCCTTCTACCTTTGTGCACCAAAAGCACTAGCAAAGCACCCCTTAATAATTAATTGTTAATTAAATAATAATTAATTACCATTATAAACAAGCAAAGCTTTGGAAGGCACGCACCAGGCGAGGGAGGAGACGGGAAAGGCGCGCACCTTACTTGGCAGAGCAGGAGGGCGCCGCCACCACAGGGGCCGGATAAATGCCTTCGATGGGCTGCATGTGGCCCCTGGGCCTTAGTTTGGGGACCCCTGGTCTGTGCGTTTTGCCATCTTGCTTTGGCCACGCAATAAAAAGCTTTTGTGGTGTCCTTCCTCGCCTGCCCGCCCACCCGCCCGCCCTCTCCACCGGAAGGGTCTCCTGCTTTTCGACTTAGGGTGAAAAGGAGCGCTTTTTGGGTCTTTGCCCCTTCAGAGGAACTGCCTTCTTGCTTCTCAGACCTTCGAAGTGATGCCTCTCTCTATGATCCCTGGGAGGTCCCAGTTCCACGCATCCACTTCTACACAACTGTATAAAATCCACACTGAACTGGATTATATGGCAGTATGGACTCAAGATAATCCAGTTCAAATCAGATAATCTGTATTTTATAGGCAGTGTGGATGAGGCCTAAGTACACTCTGCGTATGCCCTGGGCGCCAGTTGGGCTGAGGGAGTTGCTAGGACATGAAGGGGGCGCGGCCTAAACGCAGCAGGGCCTACCTTTCTGACTGGCAGTAAGGGAGAGAATGGCTCTTCCTCAACTTCTGTAATTTAGACTATTTTTCTAGGTTTTTTGATTGAAAGACATAGATTGGATGACTATGTCTTTTGTGGCCAAATCTGGTATGATTGGGTTCAGTGGTTTTGTTGTTTACTCCATAGTAAAACATCACATTACTAATAATAATAATAATAATAATAATAATAATAATAATAATAATCTTTATTTATACCCCGCCACCATCTCCCCAACGGGGACTCGGGGCGGCTTACATGGGGCCATGCCCAGAACAATATATATACTAGCTGTGCCCGGCCACGCATTGCTGTGGCGAAGTTTGGTGGTATGGGAAATAAAGTATTGAGGAATTGGTGGTAGTTAAGGTGAAGGGTAAACATTTTCCCCTGACGTTAAGTCCAGTCATGTCTGACTCTGGGGGTTGGTGCTCATCTCCATTTCTAAGCCGAAGAGCCGGCGTTGTCCATAGACTCCTCCAAGGTCATGTGGGATGACTGCATGAAGCGGCGTTACCTTCCCGCCGGAGCAGTACCTATTCATCTACCCTCATTTGTATGTTTTTGAACTTCTGGGTAGGCAGAAGCTGGGGCTAACAGTGGGGGCTCTCTCCGCTCCCCCAATTCAAATCTGCAGCCTTTCGGTCCAGAAGTTCAGCAGCTCAGCGCTTTAACACGCTGCGCCATCAGGGGATATTATTTCCTAAAGGTTGTGGATATACAATATTTCTGATTGGTTTTTTTTGTCTGTTGGAGGCAAGTATGAATGCTGCAATTAGGAAAAATGATTAGGAGCGAATTACAGGGAGCGGTCTACGCCCCGGTTCAAGGAGCTCCACTGGCTGCCGTTCACCTTCCGGACCCAATTCAAGGTGCAGGTGTTGACCTACAAAGCCCTGAACGGTTTGGGACCCACTTACCTTTCTGACCGCATCTCCCCCTACGAACCCGCACGATCTCTTTGTTCGTCGGGGGAGGCCCTCCTCTCGCTTCCGCCTCCGTCTCAAGCGCGGTTGGTGGGGACGAGGGAGAGAGAGGGCCTTCCTTCTCCGTGGCGGCCCCCATCCCGGCTCTGGAACGCGCTCCCCAGGGAAATTAGGGAAGCTGCCTCCTTGGAAGTGCTCAGGGAGAGCCTGAAAACCTGGCTCTTCAAACAGGCCTTTGAAGAAGTACCGCCCACTGTTTTCTAAACCCTGGTTGGTACTAGCGGGTTCTTCTGACCAGTTGTTGGTTAACTCCTTGCCATAGCCTCAGAGTTCACCCCAGTTTAAGGCTCTTCCCATGACCTTGTAGCACCTTAACCTTCCTTCTTGTTTACAAGTTGCACTCAGTGCACTTTGCCCAGCTCATTTTATGTTTTTATTGCTGTGTTTTTATGTGTTTTATAATGATCGTGATTTTTAATGCCTTTTAAATTTACTTGTGTGTTTTTGTAAAACCGTATACTGTGTGCTGGTTTTATATCTGTAAGCCGCCCCGAGTCCCTCTGGGGAGATGGTGGCGGGGTACAAAAATAAAATTATTATTATTATTATTATTATTATTATAATTATAGGATGTAATGTGCAGCTTTAAAGCCTGGCTGTTTCCTCCCTGAGTGAATTTTTTGTTGGGAGGTGTTAGCTGGCCTTAATTGTTTCCTGTCTAGAATTCCCTTGTTTTCAGAGTGGTGTTGTTTGTGATATTTTATGTGCTTCTACTGTCTGTGGCCCTGAGAAAACAGAGGATTTGCCAGACTTTGATGATGGGAATACTTTGTTGGGAGGTGTTAGCTGGCCCTGGTTGTTTCCTGTGTGGAATTCCCCCGTTTTCAGAGTGTTGTTCCTCATTTAGTGTTCTGATTTTAGAGATTGTATTGTTCTGTTTTATTATACCACATTAATTTTTATATATTCTGATTTTAGTGTTTTTGAATACTTGGAGCCAGATTGTATTCATTTTCATGGTTGACCACAACACAATAATAATGATGATGATGATGATGATGATGATGACTTTGGTAATACACAGTGCTTCACTCCCTTCTCAGCTTCCTTTCTGGAAGAATCCTTTCTTGGGAGGTGTTAGCTGGCCCTGATTGTTTCCTTTGTGGAATTTCCAATTTCCCTGCTTTCAGAGTGTTGCTCTTTATTTACTGTCCTGGTTTTAGAGATTATATTGTTCTGCATTATTCTATCCCAGGAATTATTTCATATTAAAGTAGAATCTCACTTATCCAACATTCGCTTATACAATGTTCTGGATTATCCAACGCAGTCTGCTTTTTCATAATCAATGTTTTTGTGGTCAGTGTTTTAAATTCATTGTGATATTTTAGTGATAAATTTGTAAATACAGTACGTAATTACTACATAGTATTATTGCACATGGAACTACTTTTTCTGTCAAATTTGTTGTATAATATGATGTTTTGGTGCTTAATTTGTATAATCATTACCTAATTTGATGTTTAATTGCCTTTTTCTGAATCCCTTCTTATTATCCAACATATTCACTTATCCTGCCAGCCTGTTTACGTTGGATAAGTGAGGCTCTACTGTATATTGATAATCTTCTATTATCTGCTTAGAACTGGATGATCTGAGGCCCCTTCTTCACAGCTGTATAAAATGCACAGTGAAGTGGATTATATGGTAGTGTGGAGTCAAGATAATCCAGTGCAAAGCAGATAATATAAGATTATAAATGGGTTATATAGCTGTGTGGAAGGGCCTTGAGTCTACACTGCCATATAATCCAGTGCAAATTAGATAATCTGTGGAAGAAGACTCAGTGAGGCCTAAATCTGCCTGTCCTCTAACTGAACCCTGGCTGTCCCTTGGCTGAGTGGGTTGCTAGGAGACCAAGTGGGCAGAGACTAGCCCTCTAAACTGGCAACAATTGGATAAAAACAATTATTGCTCTCACTCTAATTAGGACTTTCTTTTTCTTTTCTTTTTGTTGTATCAACCTAGAGGCGTGGATGATGGGTTGTGTTGTCAAATTTCGAGGTTGGGGGGCCTGTAGTTTTGTTGTTTTGTCCGGTGCCCTGATTCCATCACTCTTTCATATATATAGATATAAATAATATGCATATATAGGTTATAATATATAATTATTTATATTACAGTAGCCCCCCGGTTAATCGAGCTCCAGTTAATCGAGGCTCTGTATTATCCGAGGCGCTGCGGCCCCTCCCCCGAGTTCGAGAGGAGAGGGAGAGGGAGGAGGAAGCGCCCTGCCATCGCTGCTGCCGAGGGGCGAGGGGTGAGGTCTTGCTGAGGGACGTCCCTTGGCCAGCAATGTCCCTCGGCGAGCCCTCGGCCCAGGCAAGCACCTCACACTCCCCCCCCCCCCCCCCCGAGGACACAAGTCCGCAGTCTGGGGGTCTTCCTGGACTCAGCGTTGAAAAGCGTGACTTGCTCGATGCTTTAGTTACATCCAGGATGGATTACTGCAGTGCACTCTACGTGGAGCTGCCTTTGAAGACAGTTTGGAAATTGCAATTGGTGCAGAGACTGTCAGCCAGGTTACTAACTGGGGCTAGCTATAGGGAGCACACCACGCCCTTATTGAAGCAGCTCCACTGGTTGCTGATAAGTTTACCTTTCCAATTCAATGTACAGGTTATTACCTGCAAAGCCCTATACGATTTAGATCCAGCCGATCTTCGTGATTGCATCTTCCCCTGTGAAATGGCGCAGGCTCTAAGACCTGCTGGGGAGGCCTTCTCGATCCCACCTCCGTGTCAAGTACAGTTGGTGGAGACGGGGGGGCTTCTCGGTGGTGGCCCCCATATCTGGAACGCACTCCCCAGGGAACTCAGGCAAGCCCCCACACTACAGCACTTTCAGAAAGTGTGAATTTTGTCAATGTTTATTGTTCCCAAATGCCGGCTAAGATCTTTTGGTACGGCCAGTGCACCAATTACCACTGGGAACACCTGTGCTGGTTTATGCCCAAGCCTTTGCAGTTCGATCTTGAGGTCCTGGTATGGTGTGTTGTGTTCCAAAACTTTGTCAGTCTGGATTCGAAAGTCCCACTGTATTTTTGCATGTTCATTTTCAAGTACCTTTGCAGGTTTGTGATCCCACCAGTTCTTTACTGATAAGAGGTGGTACTTGTGACATAAGTTCCAATGGATCGTTTGGGCCACATAGACATTTCACATCTCAGATATTGGGAGAACAAGACATTAAGTCAGCCATCTTGGATATTAGGGAAAGGCAGCCATCTTGGATTTTGGGATAAGAAATATGGAGAGAGAAGCCATCTTGAATATTGAGAGAGGAAGGGAAAGATTAATAAGTCTGGTTTTCCTCTCATTTGTCTGGCAGGTAACCTCTAAACACACCTTGAGAAGAACAACCTTTGAGAGCTTTGCCCTAAGGATGCCATAGGACTGAAATGAAGGCTCACTGCACTGGCAAGAACAAGGAATAAGTAAGAGAAAGACATATTTCAAGCAACATACTTGAAGGAAAGGGAAGATTGTGCTGTTAAAAGAGGGCTTTGGGGACGAGACTAGAAGGCTATGGAAATACAAAGACCGAGAAGAGGAAATCCTGTGCTGTTCAGGAGTTCATATCTGTGCCTGTATTTGTTAATGCATGAAGTTGGAAGTAAAACAAACATGTTAATTTAAAGAATACTTCTTGAATTTTTGTCTCTTGAGAGCATGAAATAGAAACAAGTTATTCTGAAGACCTTACAGCAGTCGTACAGACAAAAACATCTCCCTGTGACCATGTCCCGTGTCCAGTTGGGAAAATACCCTCGATGTGACTTCACTGTATTCCTGCCAGACACACAGGACACAGACAGATGCACCCAAACAGAACTTAACATGTGCAGACAAACCTGCATTGCATTGCAATATACATACATACACTAAGAAAAGACACTTGCAAGCCTGGGGCCAGGACTCCACTGAATTTGTGGAAGTTGGGCAGTAAAGACACTCCCCCCTGGTCCAGAATGGCATATATAATGGGGTATAAATAAAATTATTATTATTATTATTATTATTATTATTATTATTATTATTATTATGTACTGTACAGTAGTTGTCATCATAAACCAGCATAACCAGATAAACTGTGAATCCTATCAAGAATTTCTTGTTACTACCAATATTTCCATGTACAACACTTTATGGTATGTACATTTATTGATCCTGCATGCTCTAGTGTTCTGTTCGGCGGGCATGCTTCCAAACAAAAACTTTGCTAGGTCTTACTTTCGGGGGAGGCCTTATATTTAGCAATTCAGCAAAACCTCTACTAGGTCTTATTTTCTGGGGATGTCTTATTTTAGGGGAAACAGGGTATGAATATACCGTGTTTTCCCAAAAATAAGACAGTGACTTATATTAATTTTTGCTCCCAAAGATGCTCTAGGTCTTATTTTCAGGGGATGTCTTATTTCTCCATGAAGAAGAATTCACATTTATCGTTGAACAAAAAATGAACATTTATTGTATACTGTACAATAGTTGTCATCATAAACCAGTATAACCAGACAAACTGTGAATCCTATCAAGAATTTCTTGTTACTATCAATATTTCCATGTACAGCACTTTATGGTACGTACATTTACCGATCCATTCGGCGGGCATGCTTTCAAACAAACTTTGCTAGGTCTTAGTTTCGGGGGAGGCCTTATATTTAGCAATTCAGCAAAACCTCTACTAGGTCTTATTTTCTGGGGATGTCTTATTTTCGGGGAAACAGGGTATGACCTACTGACAGACCCCACCTGGACATGAAAAGCACCTTAAATGTATATTTAAGTGTATAATTATATTTTTAATGTATATTCTTAATTTTATTGTAATTTTTAATCTCGATGGAATTTTACATTTGATGAAAACTGTTTTTTGATGTGTATGTTTTGATATTGTAAGTCGCCCTGAGTCCCCTGATGGGTGAGGAGGGTGGGGTAGAAGTGATGTAATAAATAAATATGTACAATTGGAACTTTAATTCTTGCAGGACTGAAATCCTTTGAGAAACAACAGCCACCTGGGACATGGGACGAACAATTTGTCTGGGCCAGAGTTAAAAAGTATGTGTCACTGGCCTGGGAGGTCTTTTTGAAGGTAAAGTAAGTTGGAATGAAGGTAAGAGGCGGAGGGAGCATGTGAAGGTAGGAGTCCGAATGGAAGGCAGGTTTGCGAGAAGAAGGAAGAAAAGGGAAGTTAATGGGGAGGAAAGGGAAGGAGCAGGACGAGTGGGGAGGGAGAAGAAGAGGAGGAGGAGGGAGGTGGGGAGAAGGTGAAAGAAAGGGATCCTGTGGGCAGAGAGGGAGAAATTTGGAGGAACGTTTCCTTGGAAGTCTTCATAAGGTGAACAGGCCGTAGTCAAGGGCCATGGATATTTATTTACTTATTTGCTGCATTTCTGTTCGGCCCTTCCTTCTCACCCCGAAGGGGACTCGGGGCCGAGCGTGACGTATGTTTGGCAAACATCCAATGCCGGAATATAAAATAAACTTATAAACACTAAAATCAGTTGTCTCCACTTTAGAATCAATTGTATAAAGCCCTCTCGGGTCAGCCACACGAAGCGCTGGCCAGAGGATCTCGGCGAAGGCTGCCCCCCATTCCAGGCCCGTTGGAGTGGCAGGGCGGGGGGAGGAACCCGAGCCGGGACCGGTCTGCAGCAGCCGGTCGCCCGGTGGGCAGTCCTTCGGGGGAACCTCGGCCTGTAGTCGCGAGGAGCGCAGGATCGGTTTGGCCGGGATGTGATGGTGGCCGGCCGCGCTCTCCCTTCCTTCCAACTTCTAAACCAACCGACTACTTTTCAAGTTCTGTGCACACAAACAGATGCAGGCTGTATTCTTATATATAAGGAAAATGATTATATTCTATTATTCTAAAAGAAGTTTTTGTGAGTGGTCTTTGTTTTGTAACTAGATCCTGCAGAGCCTGGCACGAGGTCCAAAAAAGATTTATTTTAGTATTATTTATTACATCACAACTGTCCCTGGTTCCCGTGTTAGGCGCTCGTGTCCGTTTTCATTTTCTTATTCCTCCATGAATCCCTTTCATTTAAATTATTTGTGCCTTTCTGGATCCTTTCATTTATCCTTTTCAAAACATGTAAATGTCTATGTGACTGCAACACGATGTGGCAAGTTTTAAATGCTTTTAAACGAATGAACGATAGTCCCTCGTGCCATTACCGGCCTTTCTTGGTTCTGATGTGCATCTAAAATGGCTGACGCCCAATGGAATTCTCCATGTTCATAATGAATTTTAACAAAATCCTTTTTTTAAATTTTATTCCAAGCATGCTGTTCTAAGTGTTTCTTGATTTGCTCATTTTGCAAAAGCAATGCCTTCAGTTTTACATAACCAGGTCCTATTGTTATATTTAAATCTGACGTTAATAATTCTAAATATATTTTACTCTTAATCATTTCAGTAGCAAAAACTTTATTTCCCGTCACCAGGTTTTGAATATAAGTAACATTATGTTTACACTCTTGATTTTGTTCTAGTGTGCAATTGATGATGGTTCATGCACGCCCAGCTGTAATTGTTCTTACTTTTTAAACTCTGTTGTTTGTTTTGGGCTTGTTACCGCATGTAAGCTGCCCGGAGTCCCATTGGGGAGATGGTGGCAGGGTATAAAATAAAAGTTATTGTCGTTGTTGTTATTTATCAGGTTCCATTATATTCCCATCGCACCATAACATTGGCTTAACAGTAGTAACACAGACATCCCATTCCTGTATCTTGTATGAATGAATCCCTACCCATTTTTGTAACCTACATATACCATCTTCCATATTTATAGCACATGGTTCTGTCCGTGTTACGTGTGGTGAGCACACATAACCTACTTCCCATGTTTCACATGGCTTTGTATCGATTGTAGTATTTCCTTTATAAATCTCTGTATCTGAGCACAATATCTTATTTGACACAAACAAGGCATCCAAAATATTCCATTTACTATCACAGGTGTTGTTGTTGTTGTTGTGTCACATACCACTGTTTGAAGTGTCTCATGTTTCCTACTCTTCTCCTGACGTAATAATTCAAGTTTCCAAATTTTACCTTCTATTTTATAAGTTCCATTCCACAAAATCTGTGACCAAATTTTTCCATTTGAATGAATAAATTTGCATGATTTCCAGCAAAGCAATCTTCTTCTAAATTAATAGTCATTTGTTGTAAATGCCAAAGTTTCCCGTCAATCTTGAGGTGTCATCATTCAAATCCTTTATTGCATATGATGTTTTATTTAGCTGTAGAAATTCCTTCAATCTGCCATGATCATATGGGATCTAAACCCATTTTCAAAATCTTGTCCTGTCATTTTCATAGTTTTCCATTGTAACCTTCCTATACTGACAGCCGAACTAATAAGTCACTCCTTCTGCAGTACCTATTCCTCCTGACATCATATTCAAAGGGTACCTTTTTGTCTTTCCCAAGATCCAATTCCTTTTCCATTAATTTCATACAGTTGTTCATCATATTTTGCACATTCAGGCTTCCAAGAGCTAACATTTAAAGCTGTCATGTTCAACTGTAAATCCCACTTGTGAAATCGAGGTCCTATTCCCATTGGTTTGGCTTCCTGCCATGATCATACCAAAGAAGGTCCAGGTTTCTTTACTGATCCCTGTGTTACATTTGCTATTCCAAAAATCCCGTGCACTAAAGGCCGCGCTTCTCCTTTCGGAGCTCGACATTCTCCCTCCGTTGTATCCCGGCTTTACTTTGACCCTCAGTACAATCAAACTGCATCTCACAGAATGTTTCACATGGCTGATCCGACTCAAAGCACCGTTCCAGTCTTATATCTTCCATACCCTTTGTACGGGTCCCCAGGTGTTTCGGCCTCCAACTCCCTGAAATCCCACCCAGTTTACCAGCTGTTAGGATTTTGGGGAGTTAAAGGCCAAAACACCTGGGGACCCACTGCTTCATACAATAAATTTGGTAATTTATACAATTATTATTATTATTGACACAACAACAGAGTCTGAGACAGAAAACAAGATAGACATGCTGGATTTCGTATCACAAAATCACAAGTCAAACACTTCCCAAGTGTCTAGGACTGTGTGATGTATTTTCAGATGATGCGAGCAGATCCCAGTAGGGTGGCCTTTTGCAGTTGGCAGATGGTGATTTTGTCAATGTCTATTGTTTCCAAATGCCGGCTGAGATCTTTTGGCACGGCACCCAGTGTGCCCATCACCACCGGGACCACCTGCACTGGTTTCTGCCAAAGTCTTTGCAGTTCAATCTTGAGGTCCTGAGAGCGGCTGAGTTTTTCCTGTTGTTTTTCATCAATGCGACTGTCACCTGGGATGGCGACATCAATGATCCAAACCTTATTCTTTTCCACAACTGTGATGTCTGGTGCGTTGTGTTCCAGAACTTTGTCAGTCTGGATTCGGAAGTCCCACAGTATCTTTGCGTGTTCATTTTCCAAGACTTTTGCAGGTTTGTGATCCCACCAGTTCTTTGCTGCTGGGAGGTGGTACTTGAGGCATAAGTTCCAGTGAATCATTTGGGCCTCTGTTTGTAGTCTGTCTGTGCGATTTTCTTATAGCAGCTGAGGATGTGATCAATGGTTTCATCGTTTTCCTTGGAGAGTCTGCATTTTGGGTCATCAGCTGATTTTTCGATCTTGGCCTTAATTGCCTTTGTCCTGATGTCTTGCTCCTGGGCTGCAAGGATCAGGCCTTCAGTCTCCTTCTTCAGGGTCCCATTCGTGAGCCAGAGCCAAGTCTTCTCCTTGTCAGCTTTTCCTTCATATAATAATAATAATAATAATTATTATTATTAGTAGTAATTTGTATCCCACTTTTCTCCCGTGGGTGGGATTATTGCTTCCATCTGAATTCCACAGTCAAGCCGGATAGTGAGGGATACAAACTGAAGTCCAAGTCCATAAAGCAGGCCAGGAAGTCAGTCCAGCACTTAAGAGTCAATGATTCAGGACACAACAGCATCCAGGTCAGGGTGACAGGAACAGGCCAGAGTCCAGAATGGAAACCAAGAGGCATCAGAACCAAGATCCAGGAAAACAGTCCAAAGGTGTGTCATTACCTGCTCCCAAAGAGCTAGTCTTTTCCAGAACCCTTTTACTGAGAGATCTCATCCGTTCTCGTTTCAGCTAGCCTTCACAGACAATCCCAGGAGTCTGTGATACTTTCCTGGAGGAGGAAGAGGTCAGGTTAACCCCTTCAAAAGTGGCTGCAATGCGTTGTATCTCTGGACGGGAACACCTCCACACCAGTCCAATACATCAGCAAACAGTTTATTCGAGAATATATAAGAAAAGTGATTCAGTAAAATAGTATAAAAATCCAAAGTTCAAATATTAGGAATAATCCACAAAAATCAAGGTACATAAAAGACATCAAAAACCAAGTATGCAAAAGCAGGATAAATCCAAGCATGAGATTCAGGAACAGTCTTGAGCAACTTGAACACATGAAACAGGAACAAAGAAATATGAAACTACAAATCCCTTTAACAGGCTTGACTTGAATCACCAACGTTCAGCAACGTTGCCCAGACTGACGGGAGTAATTTGCTGGTCTAGCTAATATTGAGAAAATCATGGTGTCGGCCCTGGGAACCCGATAAGGATTTTTGAGCTAATGAGGACTTTTTTGCTAATAGGGGACTTGACCTTCGTACTTTCTCCTGGGGAAGCTCTGTGTTGAAGAAAAATTATTCTTCTATCCAGTTCCTCATTAAATGGTGCAACTGGAATTTCACTCCTTTCCCTCCCATCCTCTGAGCTCAGTTCTGTGCCTGACCTTGATCCTGGAACAAACTGCCTTGCTGGAATGCAGCCTTCAGAGAGAGAACTCTCATTTTCAGGGGCTAAAGTCTCTTGACTGTCCTGCTGGCCCACAGACCCAGAATCCCCGGAGGAATCATCAGGTGCAGGCACAGTCAAAAGCTCCTCTATGGGGGACCTGCCCCCAGCAGCAATCAAGCCAGGTCACACAGACTGCTGTCCATAGAATCATAGAATAGTAGAGTTGGAAGAGACCACATGGGCCATCTAGTCCAACCCCCTGCTAAGAAGCAGGAAATCGCATTCAAAGCACCCCCAACAGATGGCCATCCAGCCTCTGCTTAAAAGCCTCCAAGGAAGGAGCCTCCACCACGGCCCCGGGGAGAGAGTTCCACTGTCGAACAGCCCTTCTCACAGTGAGGAAGTTCTTCCTGATGTTCAGGTGGAATCTCCTTTCCTGTAGTTTGAAGCCCTTGTTCCCTTGTGTCCTAGTCTCCAGGGCTGCAGAAAACAAGCTCCCTCCCTCTTCCCTATGACTTCCCTTCACATATTTGTACATGGCTATCATGTCTCCTCTCAGCCTTCTCTTCTGCAGGCTAAACATGCCCAGCTCTTTAAGCCGCTCCTCATAGGGCTTGTTCTCCAGACCCTTGTTCTCCAGACCCTATCCATGACAGATAGGCAACAAGATGGCGGCCTTCTCTTTGCTTCCATTCTCCCATTCTTTGTCTTCTGGAGGAGAGATGGAACACTTAAGCAGAATTGGGAAATTCAAAGGCAGGTCTCTTCCTCTAGTTGTGTGTGGGTCCTTTGATGAGAACGCAGCTGTCCACCCTGATTGAACCTCTTTCCACATTCCATGCATTTATATGGCTTTTCTCCTGTGTGGGTCCTTTGATGAGAACGCAGAGTTGCTTTCAAATTGAAGCTCTTTCCACATTCCATGCATTTATATGGCTTCTCCCCTGTGTGGGTCCTTTGATGGGCACGCAGACTGTTACTCCAACTGTAGCTCTTTCCACATTCAATGCATTTATGTGGCTTCTCCCCTCTGTGAGTCACTTGATGGGAAAGCAGACCGTTACTCCGACTGAAGCTCTTTCCACACTCCAGGCATGTGTATGGCTTCTCCCCTGTGTGAGTCCTTTGATGGGAAAGCAGACTGTCACTCCGACTGAAGCTCATTCCACATTCCAAGCATTTGTGTGGCTTCTCCCCTGTGTGGGTCCTTCGATGCAAATGCAGCTGATCACTCTGACTGAAGCTCTTTCCACATTCGATGCATTGATATGTCTTCTCCCCTGTGTGGGTCCTTTGATGGCGACGCAGAGTCCCACTTTGACTGAAGCTCTCTCCACACTCTATGCATTGATGTGGCTTCTCCCCTGTGTGGGTCCTTTGATGGGCACGCAGACTGTTACTCCAACTGTAGCTCTTTCCACATTCAATGCATTTATGTGGCTTCTCCCCTCTGTGAGTCACTTGATGGGAAAGCAGACCGTTACTCCAACTGAAGCTCTTTCCACACTCCAGGCATGTGTATGGCTTCTCCCCTGTGTGAGTCCTTTGATGGGAACGCAGATCTCCACTCCGACTGAAGCTCATTCCACATTCCAAGCATTTGTGTGGCTTCTCCCCTGTGTGGGTCCTTCGATGCAAATGCAGACCTCCACTGTGACTGAAGCTCTTTCCACATTCCATGCATTGAAACGGCTTCTCCCCTGTGTGGGTCCTTTGATGGCGACGCAGAGTCCCACTTTGACTGAAGCTCTCTCCACACTCTATGCATTGATGTGGCTTCTCCCCTGTGTGGGTCCTTTGATGGGCACGCAGATCTCCACTCCACCTGAAGCTCTTTCCACATTCCATGCATTGATACGGCTTCTCTCCTGTGTGGGTCCTTTGATGGGCACGCAGATCTCCACTCTGACTGAAACTTTTTCCACATTCTATGCATTTATATGGCTTCTCCCCAGTATGGGTCCTTTGGTGGGAACGCAGCGGTCCACTCTGACTGAAGCTTTTTCCACATTCCATGCATTGATACGGCTTCTCCCCTGTGTGAGTCCTTTGATGGGAAAGCAGATTGTCACTCCGACTGAAGCTCTTTCCACATTCCTGGCATTGATGTGGCTTCTCTCCCGTGTGTGATGTGGAACAGGGAGAAAGATTTTCCATTGTTTTTAATTTATGATTCAAATATTACGCCAGAAGTTCACAGATCTGTTCTCGTGAACAGCACAGGATTCCCTCTTCTCAGTTTTCCTATTGCTGGAGTCTTCTGGTCCGTTTCCCAAGCCACTCTTTAAACAGCAGAATCCTCCTTTCCTCCTTGACTGCCCAGGTATGTCGCTGGAAATATATCTTTCTCTTACATATTTCTTGTCCTTGCCAGTTTTTCCCCTTTATTTCAGTCCTAAGGCAGCCCTCGGGCAAAGCTCTCACAGAGTGTTCTTCACAAAGTTCGTTCAGACCTGCGGGACAAACGAGAGGGAAATGTCGTCAGGAGCAGAGCACAGAAAGGTCTCCTTGGACGCGAAGAACAGTAGCCTACTGCCTTAGCCAATGCAGGGAAAGAAGGAGAAAGGCTTTAGCACTTACCCAACCAAGAAGGGAAGGCGGCCCAAGGCGCTGTGCACGAGATCTCTTGAGATGGCCGCTCCCTCAATGTGTCCCTCCTTCCACCAATATCCAAGATGGCCGACTCATTAATCCACCCCTTCCTCTCTCAGTATTCAAGATGGCTTCCCTCTCCACTTTCCTTTCCCAATCTCCATGATAGCCAACTCCTGAATACACCCCTCTGTACTGAAGTGTTTAACTATAGCGTAAATTTTAAATATGACTGTTAATGTTGAAACATGACCTACCTTACAGGGCTGATTTGCAAACAGCCATTTTGTGATTCTTAGAAGGTAGTTGCACTAGGGGAGGGGCTAATTTACATAGGGACGACCTGATTGGTCATATGTGTTACCAGGTGAGAGTATAGCGGAATCAGTAGCGTCCAGTTAACACCATGTGCAAAAGACTCAGACCAGGCAGAGGAATTGAAATGAACCAAGGAAACTTTACTCTTGCTTCTTGAGTTGAAATATAAAACAGTTCTGCAATCGTACAATGTCCATGTAGTTGCATAAGATCAATAACTAATCAATCAGCATCAATATATACAGCATAGCATATTTAAATCAGCTACTTGACCGTAGCCAGAGAGAGCATGTCTTTTTCTGTGCTCTCTCTTGAAGCCCAGATTTCCAACTGACAATCTCAGCCACCTGCCATCAAACAGATACATTGTTTTAGGCGTGGCTTTGCCTCTGCAAAGCTGAGCTCTTTTGCAGAGTTCCCTTTGCAAACCAACTTTGTAAGGATTTCTTTACACACACACATATATCAATTTGACGCAATAATATGTAAATGAGCAGGTGCCAGAATTTGAAAGAGAAAATAGCCAAGGATGGCAGTTGGAAAAAAAACCTGGACATTCTAAAGTCAGTTAGGAAGGAAAAAGGTCAGTTAGGACGGGCAGAAGCGAACTGTTAGATCATGATAGTTTGGTTGACAGTGAATACAGGTCAGGGAATATGTTAGTAAGAAGTATTTGAAGAAATAGACAGTGTAGTAAGTTGAAAATAGTTGAGAGATGGCTCCTACATAGTAAATAAACAAAATCTTTCTGTGTATGAAGATTTGTATGGAAGTAATAATAATAATAAAACTTTATTTATACCCCGCCGCCATCTCCCTACGGGGACTCGGGGCGGCTCACATGGGGCAAAGCCCAACCAGCATAATTTACAAAAACAACAGCATAAATACATTGTACAATATACAAAAAATAAAACACAGTAAGACAATAAAACTGGAGTTAATACAGTGGTAATAATATCAGTACAGCTTTCCTTCTGTAATAAAACCATGTTATTCAACCAAGAAAGTAATATTCAAATGCAACCAATACACCTTTGTTGCAAGATCTCAATAAATAAACTCAATTACTGTTTTGTTCTGTATGAAGACTGTTTCTCCAAAACACTGAATAAGATTTAAAGAGTCCAAGAAGATCCCTGCAGACTCTGATTAGGAACAGGTGTGCCTTCCAGGGGGGCAAAAGGAAAAGGTTTCCTCCGTCTGAAAGACCCTTTGTGAAGGGCATCACACCCTCCCGCTCCCAATATCCAAGATGGCCGCCACCCTCTCCATGCATCCCTCCTTCTACCGATATCCAGGATGGCCGACTTGCGAATGTATCCTTCCTTCAAACCATATCCAAGATGGCCGAATTATTAATCCCCCCCTTCCTCTCTCAATATCTAAGATGGTCGCCCTTTAAATATATCCTTCATTCGACCAATATTCAAGATGGTTGACTTATTGATGTATCCCTCTCTCAATGTGTTGACAGTGTAATCCAGCCTTTGTAAAGGAAGAACTCTTACCATATGATCGGCACAGAATGGGGCTGAGGCTGCAAAAGCATTTCCTGCCTGGATCCCCCGCTTCCTCACTTCCCAACTCAGATCTGGAGTGACCACATGTATAATAATAATAATAATAATAATAATAATAAAACTTTATTTATACCCCGCCACCATCTCCCCAACGGGGACTCGGGGCGGCTTACATGGGGCCATGCCATGTATGGATAGAACAACCCAAGTGATCCGTCTTGGGAGAAGAATTCTTTTATCTATATATATAAAAGGGTAATGAAATTTCAGCCTAGGAGAAAACAACAAAACTACACATCCCAGAAACACTAAACTTGGCAACAAAACTCCTCATCCATGCCTTTACGTTCATACAGCAAAAAGCTCCACCTACTCCAGAAAACGGCCAGGCTTTGAAGGCTATTCACTTCTATTCCACCTGGCCATCAAAGGATTCCCATAAGCCACAGCAACGCGTGGCCGGGCAATGCTAGTGTGTGTGTGTGTGTGTGTGTGTGTGTATATATATATATAATCTTTATAAGGTTAGGTTAAGGTTCTTTGCGGATAAAGACAGTTTATTTATTTTATTTATTTATTATTCAAACTTATATGCCACCACTCCCCTAGGGCTCGGAGCGGCTTACAAGAACCGGCTAAAATCAACAATTTAAAAAACATCTTAAAAACATCTTTAAAAAACATCTTAAAAAACATCCTAAAAGTACCTTTTAAAACATCAACAACAGAACTCAAAAGCTTGTTGAAACAGGTGTGTCTTACATGCCCTGCGGAAGGCCGACAAGTCCCGCACGGCACGAACTTCAGGTGGGAAGGAGTTCCAGAGCGATGGCGCCACTGCTGAAAAGGCTCTGCGTCTAGTTGCAGTTAGATGCAAGGTCTTAAAACTGGGGACTTCCAGTAGGTCTTGGTCCTCGGAACGGAGGGATCTCTGGGGTTTGTAGGGAGTGAGGCGGTCCCTCAGGTACATCGGCCCTGGACCATGTAAGGCCTTGAAGGTAAGCACCATCACTTTGAAAGTGATCCGGTGCTCAATTGGTAACCAGGGCAGCTGCCGTAAGATTGGTGTTATGTGGCATCTCATCGGGACTCCCGCATTTTGCACCAATTTGAGCTTCCGGATCACCGACACAGGAAGGCCAATGTAAAGGGCGTTACAGTAGTCCAGTCTCGAGATGACCGTAGCCTGGATCAACCGTAGCCAGGTTGTCCCTAGACAGAGAGGGGCCCAGCCGTCTAGCCTGCCGAAGATGAAAAAAGGCAGTTTTGGTAACGGCGGAGACCTGGGCCTCCATCGTCAATGAAGGGTCCAAGAGGACTCCCAGACTCTTTACCAGTGAGGACGGGCATAGCGCTTTGCCATTCAGGCAATTGGATATCCCCACTGCCCGGTCGGCCCAGCCATAGGATCTCTCTTTGCTGGATTCACCCTCAACCTACTGGAACGCAACCATCCAATAATGGCCTCGAGGCACCAATGAAAACTGTCGGGTACAGACTTCCATCTTTAACACAAGCTGAGTGTCGTCAGCATATTGATAACACTCGAGCCCGAAATCTCGGACCAGCTGAGCAAGTGGTCGCATATAGATGTTAAACAACAGAGGGGAGAGAATGGCCCCCTGAGGAACCCCACAAGTAGAGGGGACAACTCAGAGACCAGGCCTCCCCTCTCCACTCGCTGTCCACGGTTGTGAAGAAAGGAGGCTAGTCAATTGAAAGCTGTCCCCCTGACTCCAGCAATGGCAAGGCGGTGGGTCAGAAGATTGTGATCGACTGTGTCAAATGCTGCTGTGAGATCCAATAACACAAGCAGCACCAACCCGCCCTAGTCAAGCTGGCATCGGAGATGATCTGTGATGGAAACCAATACAGTCTCTGTCCCATGCCCCGCACGGAAGCCAGACTGGAAAGGATCCAGTCCGGCTGTGTCGTCTAGGAACTGTTGCAGCTGCACCGCTACTGCCCTCTCAATCACCTTGCCCAGAAATGAAAGATTCGAAACTGGGCGGTAGCTGGAGGGAACCGAGCGATCTAAATCTGGTTTTTTTAAATAATAACAACAATAACAACAACAAAAATAATAATAGTAATAATAATAATAATAATATCCTAAGCTATTTCACAAGGTAATATTGATAATATAATGTATATATGCTTATTCGAATATATATAATAAAGTATAAATAATATACTTAATATATATATAATCTAGATATAATAATTAAAGTATGAATAATAAGTATGGCAGGGCTGTGTCCTCTCACCCTCCCTATTCAACTTGTATGCAGAACACATAATGCGATGGACGTGCAGAGCTGGATGAATCCAAGCTGGAGTTGAAATTGCTGGAAGAAATATCAACAACCTCAGATATACAGATGATACCACTTGGATGGCTGAATGCGAGGAGAAGCTGAGGAGGTAGAAGAAAGAAGAAAGGGCAAACGCTGGGCTGCAGTTTAAGAAGTGCCTTGGACCTTGGCAAGAAGATCCAACCAGTCCCTCCTCCAGGAAAGAAAGCCCAGTTGGCTGCTCACGGGAGGGACGGAGATGAGAGGCAAAGACAAAGTCCTTTGGCCACGTCATGAAAAGACAGGGAAGCCTGGAGAAGAGAATGTTGCTGGGGAAAAGGAAGGAAAAAGGAAGAGGGGCCGACCATGGGCAAGGTGGGTGGGTGGGATCCTTGAACGGACAGGCTGGCTTTATTTATTTATTTATTATTTAGGATATTTCTATCTCGCCTTTCTCTGCAACGCGGACCCAAGGCGGCTTACAAACAGAACACAAACATTATAATCCTTCCATCAGGAGAACAAAATAGCTTAAACAACAACAACAACAATATTTATTTATACCCCACCCCCACTCTCTCCCCGAAGGGACTCGGGCGGCTTATAAGTAGTAATACAAAAATATGAGCAATACATGATAAATGACAATAACAGGGACCGATGATCATTTAGTGCAATTTAAAATACCATAAATATTAATAAATAACAATTTAAAAGCAATCTGTGCTGTAAAAACAATTCCCATTTAACCAGCCATTCCTGTTATCAAGCTACCTGGCGGTTATAGTTAATGATCTCAGTGCCTATTCCCTCCAGCAACATTTTTGTATGGAAACAATTGAGTTTCACAGCAAGTGAAATAAAACAACAATCAATACAATCCCACATTCCAGTTAAGACCCTAACCTCCCCCCCCATGTCCCCCTCCTCCACCCCGATCATAAAATCCCCAACTCCTGTCGTGGCCCAATTAAAGGCCTGGTTGCATAAGAAAGCCTTGACCCCCTTCCGAAAGCTGGGCAGGGGTGGAGTGGCCCTGAGTCCTTCAGGGAGGGAGTTCCACAGGGCTGGGGCTGTGCCCGTCCAAGAAGGAGCTTTCTCTCATTAATAATAATAACAACTTTATTCTTATATCCCGCCACCATCTATCTCCCCAAAGAAACTTGGGGCGGTTTAAACATGGCACAAGGTGCCTAAAAACAGAACATAAAACACAATATAAAATGCAATTAAATAAAATATACAACCATATAAAACAACAACTTAAAACTCAATTAGAACGGCGCTTATCAACCAATGGCGGTAAGCTACTGTAAATGTGGCAAGGGAATGGGATAAGTGCAAAGCTGTAACCGTGGGACGAGGGCACGGGGTGAAGAGCAAGGCTGCCTAACAATTGCGTAAAAGCATACTGGTTGGGGGCTTCCGTGTTGACTTGAGTTTCCCCGCTTGATCTAGGTTTGCGCCATGGGATGTAACAGGGGACACGGTGCTCCAGAGAGGCTGGACTGAAGCCGCATAGAGCTTTATAGGTGATGACCAGCACCTTGAACTGAGGCCGGAATCGGACAGGCAGCCAATAGAGCTGCTTCGGGGTAGGTAATAATACTAGTAACAGTGGTAATATTTTATTTTGTATTATTATTAGACGTCAAGTCTCTATGACTGCTATAATTTTATATTTACATTTTCATTTTTCATATTGACCTTTATATTATTAAACTGAAAATTAGGGGTGGTGTGTGTGTGTTTCTGCTTTAGTATTTATGCATTCTATTTTGAGACTGTTTTAATAGTGAGATTGTGCACTATAGAAAGTCATTTGCTTAGCAGCTAAAAACCATTGAAAATATCATTGAAGAAGCAGCAAGGTATTATGGGGAGTCGATGGGAGTTCCAGGGGGGCGGGTCCTCTATTCCTGTCCATCAGAACTATGGGAGATGCAAGGGGGGGGGGAGGCGGCGGCCCAGGGATCGCGACAAAATTCTCACGGCCCCTCTTCCTTCTATAAACAGTCTGGGTAACCAAGATGTCAGGTCCTCCGGGCTGAAAGTCCTGCTGCTTAATGCCAGGCCAGTAAATAGAAAAACAGCCCTCCAAGATTTGATCTTGGATGAGTATGCCAACCTGGCCTGTATTACTGAGACCTGGTTGGACGAGGGGGGGGGGGGGGGGTAAATCTTTGTCTACCAGGCAGAGCTGGCCCTAGGTGTTTTTCAAGTGTAAGCAAACAGAATTTTGGCACAGCCCCCCCCTCCAACCAATCATTGAAAAGTAAAAGCGTTGGATAAGTGAAAATGTTGGACAACAAGGAGGGATTAAGGGAAAGCCTATTAAACATCAAATTACATTGAGATTTTACAAACTAAGCACCAAAACATCATGTTTTACAACAAATCAATGGAAAAAGCAGTCTCCACTGCGCCCCCGTATGTTCTGCACCACAGGCGACTGCCTAACTTGCCTCGCTGTTGGACCGCCTCTGCTACCAGGGTTCAATGCGCAGCAGCAGGCCAGACCTGAGGGGCGGGGAGGAGGAGTCGTAGTGGTCTCTTGAGATTCCCTCCACCTGGCCAGGTGTCCCGCCCTAGTTGACCACATTCAAATGTGTCCATCTTAGGAGGAGTGGACGGGGAAAAACAGGAATTCTGTTGGTGTACTGTCTGCCCCACTGCTCAACAGTCTCCCTGCCAGACACAGCTGGGGTGGTCTCAGACCCGGCTAGTGGTACTGCGCGACTTCGACATCCATGCTGAGTCCACTCTGTCGGAAGCGGCTCAGGACTTCATGGCATGCAAGCAAGTGGTTTCTGGCCCCACCCATTGCAGTGAACACACCCTTGATTTGGTCTTCTGTTGGGGGCAAGACGATGGTGACAGTATAGTGGAGGAACTATCTGTTGTTCCTTTGTCGTGGACCGATCATGACGTGGTCAAGTTTAGACTCACTGGGGCTCTAAACTGCCGCAGGGGTGGAGGACCAATTAGGAAGGTCCGCCCCAGGAGACTGGTGGATCTGGACAGACTTATGATGGCTCTTGGGGATTTTCCTGCTGCCTCAGGAGGCAATTCTGTTGAAGCCCTGGTTGAACTCTGGAATTGGGAGGTGACCAGGGCGGCCGACACAATCGCTCCTGAACATCTCCTTGCACAAAGCAAAGCCAATTCTTCTCCCTGGTTCTCCTGGGAACTGGTAGTGATGAGGTGAGTGAAGAGGAGGCTAGAGAACTCGCAGCAAATCTGACCAAGGATGGTCTACAGCTCATTTAAAAGCCTACTCCACAGCAATGAAGGCAGCACAGAAGTTTTATGTTGCTGCCAACACTACATCCGCAAAGAACCAACTGGCTCCACTGTTTTGAGTGGCCAGACGATTTTTAGGGGATCCTGACCACTTGGCAGCTCATTGCGAAGAATTTGCAGGGTTCTTTGCGGATAAAGTTGCTCAGATCTGTTCTGACTCAGACACCAGTGTTAATGCAGACTTTATGGGATTCATTTAATCTGTTTCGCCTGAGGACTTGGACAAGATCTTGGGAGAAATGAGGGCAACCACTTCATCCTTGATCCTTACCCATCCTAGCTAATTACACAAGCCGGAGGAGGCCTGGCAGAGTGGGCAACGCTGCTGGTTAACGCCTCCTTATCTCAAGGCCAATTTCCATCCAGCCTTAAGGAGGCAATAGTAATACTTTTATTCAAAAAACCAGCACTGGATCACACTCAATTAAACATCTATCAGCCAGGGTCTAACCTACGCTTCTTGGGCAAGGTCATGGAGAAAGTTGTGGCCTCTTAACTCCAAAGTTTCTTGGAAGATACAGATTATCTAGATCCGCGCCAGTCTGGTTTCAGGCCTGAAACGTCACTGGTCACCTTGGTGGATGATCTATAAAAGAAACTAGACTGGTCATTATAATCATCTGGTGGGATCCTCCTCTCAGTCCTGCCACGCTCTCAAACTCGGTTGGTGGGGACGAGAGAGAGGGGTTTTCCACAATCACCAAAAGAGATGACAGCGGCCCCCACACTCCCCTCTTTTAGGAAATTATTACAAACCTACCTATGCACCCAGGCTTATGAAGAATAGCATGCTTAACCACCTGGCTTCCTGTGAAATGAATGTCTAATGGATAAAACTTTTAAATATGGGTATGAGTTTTTAATTTATCGACTTGGCTTTTAATGTTTGCACATTTACCTGTGTTATATTATTCGTTTTATCTGTTGTGTACTTCTGGCATCGAATGGCTGTCCTGAGTCCCCAGTGGGGAGATGGGACGGGATACAAGTAAAGTTTTATTATTATTATTATAAAAGGAACAGGGACACGCAATTAACCTCACAACGAGAACAAAACCAACAGGCAGAAAAATGACTCTACAAAACTCTCCCTACGTGCTGATTTTTCTCTCTATTTACTCACTTTAAATGCTGTTCTATATTTACTCTTCCTTTAATAATATTAAACTAATTCCTAAAACCCACAATAAAAACATGTCTCCCCCTCTATTTATTATAACTATAATAATAATAATAATAATAATAATAATAATAATAATAATAAATGTTATTTCTACCCCGCCACCATCTTCCCAAAGGGACTTGGGGCGGCCAATAAATACAGCTAGGTGCCGCATATAAATAATAAATAATAATGAAACGATTAAAACCAGAGAATTACAAACACACACATACATAATACAATGTAAAACATTAAAATTCATAAAATGCAGTCATACCTGCACATAAAAACAAGTTGTTTCAATTGACATAGTCCAGTGCCATGTGATGCCCACAGTAAATCCTCGGACTAGCCAACACTTCAGAAGCAGGAGCAGAATTCAAAACGATCTTGACAGACTAGAGAGATGATTGGCCGAAACTAACAAAATGAAGTTCAACAGGGACAAATGCAAGATACTTCATTTCGGCAGAAAAAATGGAAATCAAAGATACAGAATGGGGGACAATGCCTGGCTTGACAGCAGTGTGTGCGAAAAAGACCTTGGAGTCCTCGTGGGGAGGAAGGTGAACATGAGCCAGGAATGTGATGCGGCAGAAAAAAAAGCCAACGGGATTCTGTCCTGCATCAATAGGGGAATAGCGTCTAGATCCAGGGAAGTCATGCTCCCCTTATTCTATTCTGCCTTGGTCAGACCACACCTGGAATCACACTGTGTCCCATTCTGGGCACCACAGTTGAAGGGAGATGTTGACAAGCTGGAAAGCGTCCAGAGGAGGGCGACTAAAATGATTAAGGGTCTGGAGAACAAGCCCTATGAGGAGCGGCTTAAAGAGCTGGGCATGTTTAGCCTGCAGAAGAGAAGGCTGAGAGGAGACATGATAGCCATGTATAAATACATGAGGGGAAGTCATAGGGAAGAGGGAGCAAGATTGTTTTCTGCTGCCCTGCAGACTAGGACACAATGGAACAATGGCTTCAAACTACAGGAAAGGAAGGAGATTCCACCTGAACATCAGGAAGAACTTCCTCACTGTGAGAAGGGCTGTTCGGCAGTGGAACTCTCTCCCCGGGGCCGTGGTGGAGGCTCCTTCTTTGGAGGCTTTTAAGCAGAGGCTGGATGGCCATCTGTCGGGGGTGCTTTGAATGCGATTTCCTGCTTCTTAGCGGGGGGTTGGACTGGATGGCCCATGAGGGCTCTTCCAACTCTACGATTCTATGATTCTATGATCCAGTCCATCACAGCTGCCCGGCACAGGTTTAGGATCCAGGGAGCTTCCCTGGAATTAGGTGGAAAAGAGTAGTAGAGTTGAGTGCCATCTGCCTAGAGAAGGGGCCCAGCTCCAAAACTCCGGATGACCTCACCCAGAGGTTTCATGGTGGAAAGCATGGGGGAAAGAATGGGACCTTGCGGGACCCACAGGTCATTGGCCAGGGGTCCAAGCAGGTGTCCCCCAGCATCACCATCTGGGTACAACTCTTCAGGAAGGAGCAGGGCCAATGCAATGCCATGCCCCAAGACCAATTCCAGAGAGCCAACCAGGAGGGATGCCCAAGAGACATAACATTACTGCGTATTGAACTACGTTTTCTGTCAAATTTGTTGTATAACATGATGTTTTGGTGCTTAATTTGTAAAATCATAACCTAATTTGATGTTTAATAGGCTTTTCCTTAATCCCTCCTTATTATCCAAGATATTCGCTTATCCAAGCTTCTGCCGGCCGTTTAGCTTGGATAAGTGAGACTCTACTGTAGTTGAATCCAGGGATGATTAATCTAGAATAGGTTTTAAAATTACGTTTTAAAAATTAGATGGAAAATGTCCCTGATCCAACGAGGCATTAATAATCTTCACGAACCACTCGGCCAGCCACCCACTGGCAAGTTTGATAAGCCAGGAAGAGCAAGGATCTAGAACATAAGTGGTTGTTCTCACAGCTCCAAAATCTTGTCCACGTCATCAGGCCAAACATGCTGAAACAAATCCAGCAAGATGGGACAGACAGATGCCTCAGATACATTCACAGGAACCACTATCAAGCCGATGTCCAGCTCGGAACAAATCTGAGCGACTTTATCTGCCAAATGATGGGTGAACTCACCACATCGAGTTGTCAAGTGGTCAGGACTCTCTTCCTGGGAACCAGGGTAGAGAAGTTCTCTGACCACTCAGAACAATTCTGCTGGTTTGCTTGTTGCAGATGCATTGTGGGTTGTCGAGCACGCCTTCCTGGCTGCCCTCATTGCCGCAGAGCAGGCCTTAAGTGAGGCTCTCTCCTGTGTTGGTCGGATTCATTTCGAGATTTCCGCCAGATGCACTCTAGCCAGCCTCGCTCGCTTCATCACCGCCAACTCCCTGGTGAACTAAGGAGCCAAGTTGATTCTGCTATCTATGCGAGAGCGGACATTCAGGGGCGGTCGTGTCCACCGCCCTAGCTGCCTCTGTGTTCCAGAGATCAACCAAGGCTTTGACAGGATTGTCTGCCGCCATGACAAGAAACTCCCCAAGAGACATCAGGAATCCCTCTGGATCCATAAGTCTCCTGGGGCGGACCATCTTAGTGGGTCCTCCACCCCTGCAGAGGTCGTGGATGGAGCATATGTTGATTTCAGGAAGGCCTTCCTTTGACAAAGTCCCCCATGACCTCCTTGCAAGCAAATTAGTTCAATGTGGACTAGGCAATGCTACTATTTATTTACTTCATATCTATCCCACCTTTCTCTACCCCAGAGGGGACTCCAGGTGGCTTAGGTGGATCTGTAATTGTTTAATAATAATAATAAAAACTGTATTTATATCCCGCTACCATCTCTCCGGAGGGACTCAGGGCAGCTCACAAAAGCACTCAATGGTGCAACATGCAGAAAATACAACAAGTATATAGCAATAAGACAATAACAAAATAGATTTGCAACTAAATACATAAAATATATAAAACATCATGTGAAGTCATATAAATTAAAAACTGAATAAAATTCAGTACTGCTAATATAAAATAACTGAACAAGTATCAGTCCTATAAAGTGCAGGGGGAAACAAATTGTTCTGTCCTCAAGTTAATCCATTTAGATTCTGGACATGGTTAAGCAACCAAACCCAAAGGGTGCTCCTCCCCAATGGTTCCTCCTCTTCATCCTGGAAAGAAGTGAATAGTGGAGTGCCATGAAGAGGGTTCGGTCTTGGGCTCAGTTGTATTCAAGATCTGTATTAATGACTTGGACAAAGGCTTAGAGGGAATACTTATCAAGTTGGCAGATGACACCAAATCAGGAGGTAGAGGAGTCTATGTCAGATAGAGAACACAGTGGCGGCCTTCCTCTTTGTTTCCAGTCTCCCATTTTTTGTCTGTGGAGGGAGGGAAACCTTGTCTGGGGAATCTTTTGTAGCAGAACTAGGAAACTCAAAGGCAGGTCTCTTCTTCTAATTGTGTTTGTGTTGTTTGATGGGAATGCAGAGTGTCACTCCAACAGAAGCTCTTTCCATATCCCATGCATTGATATGACTTCTCCACTATGTAGGAGCTTTGGTGGAAGCAGAGCTCTCGAGTCCTAATGAAGTTTGTTCCACATTCATTGCAATTATGTGGTTCTTCCTCTATGTGGGTCTTTTGGTGGGAACAGAGCTCTCCACTCCTAATGAAGCTATTTCCACAGTCAATCCATTTATGTGGCTTCTCCCTTGTGTGAATCCTTTGATGGGAACGCAGACTGTCACTCCGACTGAAACTCTTTCCACATTCCATGCATTGATACGGCTTCTCTCCTGTGTGGGTCCTTTGATGACAACGCAGAAGTCCACTGTGACTGAAGCACTTTCCACATTCCATGCATTGATACGGCTTCTCCCCTGTGTGGGTCCTTTCATGGGAACGCAGATATCCACTTTTGCTGAAGCTCTTTCCACATGCCATGCATTGATACGGCTTCTCCCCTGTGTGGGTCCTTTGATGGGCACGCAGATCTCCACTCTGACTGAAGCTCTTTCCACATTCTATGCATTTATATGGCTTCTCCCCTGTGTGGGTCCTTTGGTGGGAACGCAGCGGTCCACTCTGACTGAAGCTTTTTCCACATTCCATGCATTGATACGGCTTCTCCCCTGTGTGGGTCCTTTGATGGGAATGCAGCTGTGCATTTTGACTGAAGCTCTTTCCACATTCCATACATAGATATGGCTTCTCCCCTGTGTGGGTCCTTTGATGTGAACGCAGATCTCCACTCTGACTGAAGCTCTTTTCACATTCCATGCATTGATATGCCTTCTCTCCTGTGTGGGTGCTCTGATGGGAACGCAGATCTACACTATGACTGAAGCTCTTTCCACATTCCATGCATTGATATGGCTTCTCTCCCGTGTGGGTTCTTTGATGGGACCGCAGAGCCCCACTCTGGTTGAAGCTCTTTCCACATTCAATGCATGTATATGGCTTCTCCCCTGTATGGGTCCTCTTATGGCGACATAGAGTTGCACTGTGACTGAAGCTCTTTCCACATTCCATGCATTGATATGGCCTCTCTCCTGTGTGGGTCCTTTGGTGGGAATGCAGATCTGCACTCTGACTGAAGCTCTTTCCACATTCCGTGCATTGATACGGCTTCTCCCCTGTGTGAGTTCGTTGATGTTTAGTAAGAGAACTTCTCCATATAAAACATTCCTCACAGTCCATACATCTATGTAGCTTCTCTTCAGTATGTGATGTCGAACAAGGATGGAGAAGATTTTCCATGTTTTTTTTAACTGGTTCAAATATTATGCCAGAGGTTCAGATATGAACTCCCGAACAGCACAAGATTTCCTCTTCGCTGTGTTTGTACTGCCGTAGCCTTCTGGTTTCTTCCCCAAACCCCTATTTTAACAGCACAATCCTCCCTTACCTCCAAGTACGTCGCTTGAAATATGCCTTTCTCCTACTAATTCTTTGTTCTTGCCAGTGCAGTGACCCTTTATTTCAGTCCTGAGGCATTCCTAGGGCAAAGCTCTCACAGGGTCTTCTTCACAAGGTTTGTTCAGAGGTGACCTGCCAGATTAATAAGAGGAAAACCAGACTTATTAATCTATCCCTTCCTCTCTCAATACCCAATATTTCTGCCCTCTCCATATTTCATCTCCCAATATCCAACATGGCTGGCCGTTCCCCATCTACAAGGTGACAACTTATTAATGTAGCATTCTCCCAGTATCCAAGATGGCTGACTACTTAATGAATACCAATAACCAAGATGGCTGCCTGTTCCATATTCCCCCTTCTATTAATTTTCGAGGCGACCGACTTGTTAATGAATCCCTATCTCAATACCCAAGTTGACCGAATTATTCATGTATCTCTTCTTCTCTCAACATCCAAAATGACCACCCTCTCAATGTATCCTTCGTTCGACCAATATTCAAGATGGCTGACTTATTGATGTATCCCTCTCTTAATGTGTTAAGTGTGTAATCCAACCTTTGTAAAGGAAAAACTCTTATCAGATGGTCGGCACAAAGGAGGCTAAAGTGCAAAAGCAATACCTGTCTCGATCCCCTGCTTCCTCAATTCCCAATTCAGATCTTGAGTGACCGCCTGTATGGACAAACCATCCAAAGTGATTCACTTGAGGCCCTGCCTCCTTTGGCCCTGAAGCCTCTTCTCCTTTAGAAACCTGACTTCAAGCTCCTGGGCATGTCAATCAATTTAGTATTATATTATAATACTATATATTATTATTATTATATATCTATATAATAATATTATTGTTATATATTATTGTTATATATCTATATATATATGAAAGAGTGATGGAATCAGGGCACCGGACAAAACAACAAAAGTACAGGCCCCCCAACCTCGAAATTTGACAACACAACCCATCATCCACACCTCTAGGTTGATACAACAAAAAGAAAAGAAAAATAAAGTCCTAATTAGAGGGAGAGCAATAATTGTTTTTATCCAATTGCTGCCAGTTTAGAGGGCTAATCTCTGCCCACTTGGTCTCCTAGCGACCAACTCAGCCAAGGGACAGCCAGGGTTCAGTTAGGGGACAGGCAGATTTAGGCCTCACTTAGGCCTCTTCCACAGATTGTCTAATTTGCATTGAATTATATGGCAGTGTAGACTCAAGGCCCTTCCACACAGCTATATAACCCATTTATAATCTTATATTATCTGCTTTGCACTGGATTATCTTGACTCCACACTGCCATATAATCCACTTCAGTGTGCATTTTATACAGCTGTGAAGAAGGGGCCTCAGATAATCCAGTTCTAAGCAGATAATATAAGATTATCAATATACAGTAGAGTCTCACTTATCCAACATAAACAGGCCAGCAGGATAAGTGAATATGTTGGATAATAAGAAGGGATTCAGGAAAAGCCAATTAAACATCAAATTAGGTAATCGTTATACAAATTAAGCACCAAAACATCATATTATACAACACATTTGACAGAAAGAGTAGTTCCATGTGCAATAATGCTATGTAGTAATTACAGCAGAGTCTCACTTATCCAACACTCGCTTATCCAACATTCTGGATTATCCAACACATTTTTGTAGTCAATATTTTCAATATATCGTGATATTTTGGTGCTAAATTCATAAATACAGTAATTACTACATAGCATTACTGCGTACTGAACTACTTTTTCTGCCAAATTTGTTGTCTAACATGATGTTTTGGTGCTTCATTTGTAAAATCATAACCTAATTTGATGTTTAATAGGCTTTTCCTTAATGCCTCCTTATTATCCAACATATTCACTTATCCAACATTCTGCCGGCCCGTTTATGTTGGATAAGTGAGACTCTACTGTACTATATTTACAAATTTGCCACTAAAATATCACAATGAATTTAAAACACTGACCACAAAAACATTGATTACGAAAAGGCAGACTGCGTTGGATAATGCAGAACATTGTATAAGCAAATGTTGGATAAGTGAGATTCTACTTTAATATGAAATAATTACTGGGATAAAATAATGCAGAACAATATAATCTCTAAAACCAGAACAGTAAATAAAGAGCAACAGTCTGAAAGCAGGAAATTGGAAATTCCACAAAGGAAACAATCAGGGCCAGCTAACACCTCCCAAGAAAGGATTCTTCCAGAAAGGAAGCTCAGAAGGGAGTGAAGCACTGTGTATTACCAAAGTCATTATTATTACTATTATTATTATTATTATTATTATTATTATTATTATTATTATCATTATTGTGTTGCGGTCAACCGTGAAAATGAATACAATCTGGCTCCAAGTATTCAAAAACACTAAAATCAGAATATATAAAAATTAATGCGGTATAATAAAACAGAACAATACAATCTCTAAAATCAGAACACTAAATGAGGAACAACACTCTGAAAACAGGGGAATTCCACACAGGAAACAATCAGGGCCAGCTAACACCTCCCATCAAAGTATTCCCATCATCAAAGTCTGGCAAATCCTCTGTTTTCTCAGGGCCACAGACAGTAGAAGCACATAAAATATCACAAACAACACCACTCTGAAAACAAGGGAATTCCAAACAGGAAACAATCAGGGCCAGCTAACAGCTCCCAACAAAAAATTCACTCAGGGAGGAAACAGCCAGGCTTTAAAGCTGCAAGGCCATTACATCCTAATCATTTTTCCTAATTGCAGCATTCATACTTGCCTCCAACAGACAAAAAAAACCCCAATCAGAAATATTGTATATTCACAACCTTTAGGAAATAATATCCCCTGATGGCACAGCGTGTTAAAGCGCTGAGCTGCTGAACTTCTGGACCGAAAGGCCGCAAGTTTGAATTGGGGAAGCGGAGAGAGCCCCCACTGTTAGCCCCAGCTTCTGCCAACCCAGAAGTTCAAAAACTTACAAATGTGAGTGCATCAATAGGTACTGCTCCGGCGGGAAGGAAACGCCGTTCCATGCCGTCATCCCACATGACCTTGGAGGAGCCTACGGACAACGCCGGCTCTTTGGCTTAGAAATGGAGACGAGCACCAACCCCCAGAGTCAGACATGACTGGACTTAATGTCAGGGGAAAACCTTGACCCTTGACCTTAACTACCACCAATTCCTCAAGACTTTATTTCCCAGACCACCAGACTTCGCCACAGCAACGTGTGGCCAGGCACAGCTAGTTATTATGATCAGCAGTGCTGTGAAATTTGAGGAGGCACAAATGGAGGGCGAAAGGGAGAAACGTGCCAAGAGGAAGCCACTGAGCAGGACTGCCTTCCACCTGGAGACCTATGTGGTCCCTGCGGAAGAACCTGCGGGTCAAGAGTAGAGCTCTACAATCACACTGCACTTGGAAGGCCATCATACTCGGACAATGAGGGATCGCCTAATTAACATAATAATGTCATGATGTACAGTAGAGTCTCGCTTATCCATCATTCTGGATTATCCAATGCAGTCAGCCTCCCACCCAGATCCACAGCTGTTTTTCTAGCCAGCAAGGACTGAACTTTTTACAGATTTAATTTCCGACAATGTTGTTACTATAAGTTCATTTTATGCCATTCTATTTTTATTTTTAGTCAATTTGTTAGTAGTCAAAGTTTTTGTAGTCAATGTTTTCAGTACATTGCGATGTTTTGATGCTAAATTAGTAAATACAGTAATTACTACATAACGTTACCATGTATTGAACTACTTTTTCTGCTAATTTGTTTTAAAACATGAAGTTTTGGTGCTTAATTTCTAAAATCATAACGCAATTTGACATTTAATAGGCTTTTCCTTAATCCCTCCTTATCCAACCTTTTCGCTTATCCAACATTCTGTCGGCCAGTTTATTTTGGATAAGTGAGACTCTACTGTATTATAATATTAAAATACATTATTATATCATATTATTTTATAATATATTTTATAAAATTATGGTTATATTTTTAAAAAGATACCATCATTGAGTATTATTTCCCCAATCCCTCCTATGACTTCTGACATCACACCACAGGGAACTAATATCTAACAGAAATCTGTTGTTATCATGACGCTAATAAATCCCCCATTCGGCTATTTCTAAATCTATTTTTGTCTCCTTTTTAAATACCCAAAGGCCCGCCTCCTTTTTCTAATGAATTCCTCTTTGTTTCCTCCCCTTATGTTGTTCGAGACCTTGCCCGACTACTTTTCTTCTCCAATCCTTAGTAAGTAGTTCTTTCCCCCCTTTCCAAGATTTTGCCATTGTGATTCTCGCTGCCACAAAACTATACTGGCAAATGTCTACATCGTCCTTGCCAATCCAAACAAACCCAATGAACACATTTCTGGGTGACGAAGAAGACTTCCGGTGGGAATCATGGCAGCAGGACTACTTCCCTGAGAGCTGGCTCTGGGAGGAACCACGTTGAGCGGTCGGTACAGCTTTTAGCTCCACACCCCGGGTGGATCGAGACCGGGGTGACGCAAGGTTTGGCCGGTCAACCCCAAAGACTCCAAAGATCCCCCTCCTCAAAGGAGGGAGACCGAGGGGGTCCGGGGAGACCGCGAACGAGGCGGACTGCTCTGTGGGAAGCAAGCTTGCAACTTGCAACAACTGTCGGCTAACCCCCACTTAAAGAAATAAAGAGGAAAAAAAGAAATTAGCCCTGAATAGTGGCTTGAAGGAATGTAAGTTCCCTTAAAGAAATTTATTCCGGAGCGGGGTGGGAGGGGATCTGTCCCTAACAAATGGAGAAATCCAAGTAGTCATCATTTCTATAGCTAATACTTGATATTAATTCAGGGCTCCTCCCTACCCAATGTGACCTTGAATGAATCTATTGCACTTTATTTAAAAAATCTGTAATTTATAATGTGCACCTTGCTTATCCACCATTGCAACCTCATTGTTTTTAATTCGATGTTTTAATACTGTGTTGTGGGGTTTTTTTTTTGGTTTTTTTCCGGTTGCTGTGTATATATTATTATTGGTTTTGTTCTCTGATGTTTCATATTTTATTTGTATTGTTTTGTATCCAATTTTGCTGTAAGCCGCCCCGAGTCCCCTTCGGGGGAGATGGAGGCGGGATATAAATAAACTTATTATTATTATTATTATTATTATTATTATTATTATTATTATTATTATTAATAATAATAATAAACAATCAAATTGATATTGAATCCGAGGATAGGTAGAGGTTTCCCCTGATGTTAAGTCCAGTCGTGTCCAATGACTCTGGGGGTTGATGCTCATCTCCATTTCTAAGCCGAAGAGCCGGCATTGTCCTTAGACACCTCCAGGTCATGTGGCCACTTGCATGACTTCATGGAGCGCCGTTACCTTACCCCTGGAGCGGTACCTATTGATCTACTCACATTTGCATGTTTTCGAACTGCTAGGTTGGCAGAAGCTGGAGCTAACAGCGGGCGCTCATTCCGCTCCCGGGATTTGAACCTGGGACCTTTTGGTCCGCAAGCTCAGCAGCTCAGCGCTTTAACACACTGTGCCACCAGGGGCCCCTATGCTACAACTACATCACTTAATATCAAAAGTATCAAAAGATAATAACATACTCATTATAATTAAAATTCCAAATAAAAAAACAATATATTTAAACATGACACTAAGTAAAAAACAGGGTTCACCTAGGCCTCTTCCACACTGTCTGATTTGAACTGGATTATATGGCAGTGTAAACTCAAGGCCCTCCCACACAGTTAAATAACCCAGAATGCCAAGGCAGATAATCCACAGTTATCTGCTTAGAACTGGATTATCTTTAGTCAACGCTGCCATATAATCCAGTTCAGTGTGTATATTAATTTAGAGCCTAGGATACCTCTGTATGTATTATTTAAATAGAGGACTGTGGCCCCTTAAATAATAATAATAACTTTATTTTTGTACACCCCCCCCCCCGCCCCATCTCCCCGAAGGGACACTGGTCAGCTCACATGGGGCCAAGCCCAGGCAATTACAACAAAACAAAATAAAATACATACATGACATGCGTCATCAGCAAGCAAAAATGCTTACACATTTCAAGAAAATATATTTCAAGGAATAACTGCCACTCCGGGGCCAGAATGAAGAACTGGGGGGCCAGGAAGACATCATTCCACCATATCTCCTGTGTCATTATGACAATATAGTATTGTATAGTGTTGATATTGTGCTGTGCTAGTGATGCGATATATTATATGTACATGTGGTGATATTGTAGTGTGTTACAGTGTGATAGTGATAGTAATACACTATTATAATTGTGTATTGTGTGTTGCATGTGGTATTGCTAGCGATGTTGCGGGGTGGTGGTGTAGTGCCGTGTAGTGGTGTAAGATGCTTATGTTGTGCTGTACCAGTAATGTAATGTATTGTATGTACCACCTATAACTTGTAAGCCGCCCGGATCCCCTTCGGGGTGAGAAGGGCGACATATAAAGGCCGCTAATAAATAAATAAATAAATAAATAAATAAATATTTTATACAGTTGTGTGGGAGCCTCATATAATCCAGTTCAAAGCAAATAATATAAGATTATAAATCTATATATATAAAAGGATAAAGTTGTGGGCACCGTGACTATAACAACACAACTATACGCCCCAGAACCACAAAACTTGACAACACGACGGAAAAGCCTTGCCTCCAGGTTCATACAACAAAAAAACACAACAGGAACCTAAAAAGGGGTTAAAAAACCCAAAAAAAGGCAACAAACCATCTGCGCCTGCGCCAAAAGCGAACCTGCGCGCGGACAGAACAACCCCCACCCCACCTCTCAACGGCCGCACCTGCCCCCGACGCTGCTGCTGCCATCTTGCCGAACAGCCCCGAGCCACCACGTGCCAGGAGTAGGAAAAAGGCAGTCCCCACGGCTGGCCGCTCTGCCTAGGCGAGCCTGGGAATTCCATTTAGGCCTAAAGGGGCGGGTCTACTCACAGCAAGTCGAGCCGGTGGTGAGGTCCTGGATCTCGACGCCGGGGTAGCCCTCGCACTGCCGGCGGCAACAGGCCTGCAGGGCGCTGTGCCAGCCCAACATGGGCTCAAGCCTCCCAGTTGCCTCTCCTGGCTCACCCCTCACCACCCTGGGGGAGGGGGAAGCCGACTGGAGACCAAACTGGATAGTCAAACTCTGGGCCTCCCGGCCCTCTGGATGCGAGGGGGGGGCGGCCGCGGGGCTCCTCGGTCACTTCTTCCCTCACCGCCGCCATCACCCGTCCTCCAAACCCCGAGAAGGAGCACGCCCCACACCACCCGGAGATTAAGAGCCCACAGGCACACCGGTGAGTCGCTATTCCCGCAATCGCCACACTACTCCACAAACCCAAGTGGCCTCCCAAGTGACCGGGGGGGGGGGGGGAGTGAAAAAGGGCCAGGTGGCCGCCTGAGGCCTCAGAAAACACCGTGCTGAAAAGGGCGGCAGTTCGCACCCCTCTTCCTGTGCCGCCCCTCACCACCCTGGGGAGAGGGGGAGTCGGATGGAGACCAAACTGCCCACCCAAACTGTGGGCCTCCTGGCCCTTTTGATGGGAGGGGGCAAAAAGGACACACACCGCCTCGCTCACACTTCCCAACACAGCATTAGCCCAGCCAGGAATCACCCAGGCTTCAAACCTACAAGGCAGGAAACAATCAGGGTCAGCTAATACCTCCCAACAAAGGATTCCACCAGGCAGGAATCAGCCAGGGTTTGAAGCTACAAGGCAGGAAACAATCAGGGTCAGCTAATGCTTCCCAACAAAGGATTCCACCAGGCAGGAATCAGCCAGGGCTTGAAGCTACAAGGCAGGCAACAATCAGGGCCAGCTAATACCTCCCAACAAAGGATTCCACCAGGCAAGAATCAGCCATGGTTTGAAGCTACAAGGCAGGAAACAATCAGGGCCAGCTAATACCTCCCAACAAAGGATTCCACCAGGCAGGAATCAGCCAAGGCTTGAAGCTACAAGGCAGGAAACAATCAGGGCCAGCTAATACCTCCCAACAAAGGATTCCACCAGGCAGGAATCAGCCAGGGTTTGAACCTACAAGGCAGGAAACAATTAGGGCCAGCTAACACCTCCCAAAAAATGATTACCCCACTCAGGAAGCAGACCTCCTTTCAGATTACAAGGCATTAAAATCTAATCAAGGTGACTAATAACAGCATTCATACTTGCTGCAACAAGACTACTCATTGTATTCCAGCTCACCAAACAAGGATTCCCATATAAAGAAAACGGCCAGGCTTTCAGCCTGCAAGGCTATTCAGTGCTATTCCACCTGGCGAACAAAAGATTACGAAAAGCCACAGCAACGTGTGGCCGGGCAAAGCTAGTCTATATATATAAAATGATAAAGTTGTTTGCGCAGTGACTATAACAACAAAACTAAACATCCCAGAAATACAAAATTTGGCAACACAATGCAAAAGGCTTGCCTCCAGGTTACAACAACACAACCACACCACAAAACCACAATCCGGACCCACAAAACTCACAACAACGCATCATGCGATAACAACACAACTAAACGCCCCAGAAATACAAAACTTGGCAACACAATGCAAATGCCTTGCCTCCCAGTTGTAACAACACAACCACACCACAAAACCACACAGGACCCACAAAACTCACAACAACGCATTGTGACTATAACAACACAACTAAACGCCCCAGAAATACGAAACTTGGCAACACAACACAAAAGCCTTCCCTCCAGGTTGTAACAACACAACCACACCACAAAACCACAATCCGGACCCATAAAACTCACAACAACGCATCGTGACTATAACAACACAACTAAACACCCCAGAAATACGAAACTTGGCACACAACTAAACACCCCAGAAATATAAAACTTGACAACACAACACAAAAGCCTTGCCTCCCGGTTGTAACAACACAACTACACCACAAAACCACAATCTGGACCCACAAAACTCACAACAACGCATCGTGACTATAACACAACTAAACGCCCCAGAAATACAAAATTTGACAACACAATGCAAAAGCCTTGCCTCCCAGTTGTAAGAACACAACCACAACACAAAACCACAATCCGGACCCACAAAACTCACAACAACACATCATGACTATAACAACACAACTAAACGCCCCAGAAACACAAAACTTGGCAAAACAATGCAAAAGCCTTGCCTCCCAGTTGTAACAACATAACCACACCACAAAACCACACTGGACCCACAAAACTCACAACAACGCATCATGACTATAACAACACAACTAAATGCCCCAGAAATATGAAACTTGGCAACACAACATAAAAGCATTCCCTCCCGATTGTAACAACACAACCACACCACAAAACCACAATCCGGACCCACAGAACTCACAACAGTGCATCGTGACTATAACAACACAACTAAACACCCCAGAAATACAAAACTTGGCACACAACTAAACGCCCCAGAAATACAAAACTTGACAACACAACACAAAAGCCTTTTCTCCCGGTTGTAACAACACAACTACACCACAAAACCACAATCCGGACCCACAAAACTCACAACAACGCATTGTGACTATAACAAATACAAAATTTGACAACACAACTCATCCACCTCCCCAATCACTACATTCACACTTGGCCTCCAAAAAAACAATTACAATCATAACAATGACAACAACAACAATAAGAATCTACACCATCACAGGCAAGAAGCAGTCAGGCACTGAGGCTGAGAAGCCAATCAGTGCTACACTGGGCCTCCAAAAACGAATACAGTAGCATCTAACTTATCCAGCCTTCATGACCACTACAGCAACAACAATAATAAACACCTACACAGGCAAAAAAAAAGACTATTGTACCACAATAAGATGTAACCGCACTCAGCAGAATCAGACATCACGATTAACAACAAACCAAAGACAACAGGGATCTCAAGCAATTATCAATCAACACAAAAATTGAAGAAGGTAACAGACTTCAAATACTACAACTAATGTGAGTATAAAGAAGGTGGAGGTCACAGCATCAATACAACCTAATGTAGACTGACCAACACCACCAGACTCAGCCACAGCAACGCATGGCCGGGCACAGCTAGTCTATCTATATAAAATGATAAAGTTGTTTGCGCAGTGACTATAACAACAAAACTAAACATCCCAGAAATACGAAATTTGGCAACACAATGCAAAAGGCTTGCCTCCAGGTTACAACAACACAACCACACCACAAAACCACAATCCAGACCCACAAAACTCACAACAACGCATCATGCGATAACAACACAACTAAACGCCCCAGAAATACAAAACTTGGCAACACAATGCAAAAGCCTTGCCTCCCAGTTGTAACAACACAACCACACCACAAAACCACACAGGGCCCACAAAACTCACAACAACGCATCGTGACTATAACAATGCAACTAAACGCCCCAGAAATACGAAACTTGGCAACACAACGCAAAAGCCTTCCCTCCAGGATGTAACAACACAACCACACCACAAAACCACAATCCGGACCCATAAAACTCACAACAACGCATCGTGACTATAACAACACAACTAAACGCCCCAGAAATACGAAACTTGGCACACAACTAAACGCCCCAGAAATATAAAACTTGACAACACAACACAAAAGCCTTGCCTCCCGGTTGTAACAACACAACCACACCACAAAACTACAATCCGGACCCACAAAACTCACAACAATGCATCGTGACTATAACAACACAACTAAACGTCCCAGAAATACGAAACTTGGCACACAACTAAATGCCCCAGAAATATAAAACTTGACAACACAACGCAAAAACCTTGCCTCCCGGTTGTAACAACACAACCACACCACAAAACCACAATCCGGACCCACAAAACTCACAACAATGCATTGTGACTATAACACAACTAAACGCCCCAGAAATACAAAATTTGACAACACAATGCAAAAGCCTTGCCTCCCAGTTGTAAGAACACAACCACAACACAAAACCACAATCCGGACCCACAAAACTCACAACAACGCATCATGACTATAACAACACAACTAAACGACCCAGAAATACAAAACTTGGCAAAACAATGCAAAAGCCTTGCCTCTCAGTTGTAACAATACAACCACACCACAAAACCACAATCCGGACCCACAAAACTGACAACGCATTGTGACTATAACAAATACAAAATTTGACAACACAACTCATCCACCTCCCCAATCCCTACATTCACACTTGACCTCCAAAAAAACAATTACAATAATAACAATGACAACAACAACAACAACAACAACAAGAATCAACACCATCACAGGCAAGAAACAGCCAGGCACTGAGGCTGAGAGGCCAGTCAGTGCTACACTGGGCCTCCAAAAAACAATACAGTAGCATCTAACTTATCCAACCTTCATGACCACTACAACAATAATAATAAACACCTACACAGGCAAAACAAAAAAAAGACTATTGTACCACAATAAAAATATAAACCGCACTCAGCAGAATCAGACATTACAACTAACAACAAACCAAAGACAACAGGGATCTCAAGCAATTATCAATCAACACAAAAATTGAAGAAGGTAACAGACTTCAAATACTATTACTAATGTGAGTATAAAGAAGGTGGAGGTCACAGCATAAATACAACCTAATGTAGACTGACCAACACCACCAGACTAAGCCACAGCAACGCATGGCCGGGCACAGCTAGTCTATCTATATAAAATGATAAAGTTGTTTGCGCAGTGACTATAACAACAAAACTAAACATCCCAGAAATACGAAATTTGGCAACACAATGCAAAAGGCTTGCCTCCAGGTTACAACAACACAACCACACCACAAAACCACAATCCGGACCCACAAAACTCACAACAACGCATCATGCGATAACAACACAACTAAACGCCCCAGAAATACAAAACTTGGCAACACAATGCAAAAGCCTTGCCTCCCAGTTGTAACAACACAACCACACCACAAAACCACACAGGACCCACAAAACTCACAACAACGCATCATGACTGTAACAACACAACTAAACGCCCCAGAAATACGAAACTTGACAACACAATGCAAAAGCCTTGCCTCCCGGTTGTAACAACACAACCACACCACAAAACCACAATCCAGACCCACAAAACTCACAACAATGCATCGTGACTATAACAACACAACTAAACGCCCCAGAAATACGAAACTTGGCAACACAACACAAAAGCATTCCCTCCCAATTGTAACAACACAACCACACCACAAAACCACAATCCGGACCCACAAAACTCACAACAGTGCATCGTGACTATATCAACACAACTAAACGCCCCAGAAATACAAAACTTGGCACACAACTAAACGCCCCAGAAATACAAAACTTGGCAACACAACACAAAAGCCTTGCCTCTCAGTTGTAACAACACAACCACACCACAAAACCACAATCCGGACCGACAAAACTCACAACAACGCATTGTGACTATAACAAATACAAAATTTGACAACACAACTCATCCACCTCCTCAATCCCTACATTCACACTTGGCCTCCAAAAAAACAATGACAATAATAACAATGACAACAACAACAACAATAAGAATCAACACCATCACAGGCAAGAAACAGCCAGGCACTGAGGCTGAGAGGCCAGTCAGTGCTACACTGGGCCTCCAAAAAACAATACAGTAGCATCTAACTTATCCAACCTTCATAATCACTACAACAACAATAATAATAAACACCTACACAGGCAAAACAAAAAAAAGACTATTGTACCACAATAAAAATATAAACCGCACTCAGCAGAATCAGACGTTACAACAAACAACAAACAAAAGACAACAGAAATCTCAAGCAATTATCAATCAACACAAAAATTGAAGAAGACTTCAAATACTACTACTAATGTGAGTATAAAGAAGGTGGAGGTCACAGCATAAATACAACCTAATGTAGACTGACCAACACCACCAGACTCAGCCACAGCAACGCGTGGCCGGGCACAGCTAGTATAATATATAAAATTACTGTAGTATAATAACACAGAACAATATAATCAGGACAGTAAATAAAGAACAACACTGAAAGCAGGGGAATTCCAGACAGGAAACAATCAGGGCCAGCTAACACCTCCTAACAAAGGATTCCCCCAGGGAGGAAACAGCCAGGCTTGGAAGCGGAAAGGCCATTAAATGCTAATCATTCTAGCTAATTGCAGTATTCATACTTGCCTCCAACAGACAAGATTCCTTTTTCCCACCCTGGACATTATTCCACAGGAATATAAACCCCACTTGCCTGGCTGCTTCCTACCTAGGGGAATCCATTGTTGGCCAGCATGAATAGCACTGAATAGCCTTGCTTCATCAAAGCATGGCCAATTCTATGTTGGCACAGCTTTTCTTTTTGAATGTGTGCGCTCAAGCACTGCATATGGGTATTTCTTCATCTACACAGACAGTAGAAGAACACAAAATACTGCAAAGGACAACACTCTGAAAACAGGGGAATTGCAGACATGAAACAATCAGGGCCAGCTAAGACCTCCCAACAAAGGATTCCCCCAGGGAGGAAACTGAGGAGGGAGAGAAGTAGTGTATATTATCTGTTATGGTTGAGCCTTCGGGCTCCGGTAATAGAAGAAGGGGTCGTAAGACTCCTCGAGAGTCAGACTCCTTCGAGGAGCGTGAAAGAAAGCGGCTCCGGGATTTGTTTGCAGAACCGACAGATGAGGACTCATTTGAGGGTTTTTCTCAGGGTTTGGAGGAAGAGATGGCCAGCTCGGAGGAGGACGACATGGAATGGACTCGTGTGAGGGAGGATTTGGGTGTTGGGGAAACAGGCAATGAAAACATGGGAGGTGATTGGCGGGTTGCAGGATCAGACCCATGGACTGGCTGGAGGGATGGAGCGGGATCCACAGCTGGGGATGCTGTGGGGCGTAGTCAAAGGTGCTTAAGCTCTGATGAGGATGATGATGTTGGGGCGCCTGGAATTGGGATGGCAGCTGACAGCGATGATGAGCTTGAACTGGGATAAAATGGGGTTTGGGATCAATGTCTAATTGCGTTGGGCAAGGTAATCTGGACGGACGCTTGGGCTTTTGTTGGGGAACTTCCTGAAGACGGGTGTGCTTCGTTACTGGATACGTAAGTTTAGCAAGGACACTGGGCATCGACGGCGGGAGGAACTGTGCGGGGTTTTTCTCTGTGCAACTTGTGTTTAATCTCGATAGCTTGGACCTCCGTCATCTTTTTGACGGGCAATACCTACTCACACTGGATTGACGCTGGACTGACTGACTTCGATTCCGGATTATCCCTTCTGCTGGCTATCGGTGAGACCTTTGGATTCCTTGACGACTACGCTTGGCTAAAGACCTCTGGACCGGATTGGGACCCTGCTGACTGCCGTTACCCTGACTACGACCAGTTAGGGTTTTCGCTCGCTGCAGGAAGGAATAAACAAGCCTGGTTTATCCCCCTGCTGTTTCTGAATAGCAGAGAGGAATCTGCCACCAGTCTGTTGTTTACATTCTCACTCCTGCTGATTCTCTTTTGTTTGCATTGTTTGCCAGGCTGAAGTAAGCACTTTTGATTTAATCCGGATTATACTTCTGTTTAACCCGGTTTATCCATTTGAACTATTTAAGCTCAAACTGAGCTGTTTTTTGTTACTTATCACACTGAAGTCAAGTGTTTGCCCTGTTCTTTGTTTCCTACGGGCATTTTTTAGTTCTGTAACCTCAATAAACTGAGTTTTGTTTTACTTGCTGGCGTTCTGTCTCTGACATTATTATCAGAGTCATTATTATTACTATTACAGTAGAGTCTCACTTATCCAACAAAAACGGGCCTGCAGAATGTTGGATAAGCGAATGTTGGATAATGAGGAGGGATTAAGGAAAAGCCTATTAAACATCAAATTAGGTTATGATTTTACAAATTAAGCACCAAAACTTCATGTTTTACAACAAATTACAACAAAGTTCAATACACAGCAATGTTATGTAGTAATTACTGTACTTACGAATTCAGCACCAATGTATTGAAAAGATTGACTACAAAACGTTAACTACTAAAAGGCCGATTGCGTTGGATAATCCAGAACGTTGGATAAGTGAATGTTGGATAAGTGAGACTCTACTGTATTAATAATATTATTATTACTGTTTTGCTGTGAACCATGAAAATGTACAAAATTTGGCTCCAAGTATTTAAAAACTCTAAAATCAGAACAGTAAATAAAGAACAACACTCTGAAAACAGGGGAATTCCAGACATGAAACAATCAGGGCCAGCTAACACTTCCCAACGAAGGATTCCCCGAGGGAGGAAGCAGCCAGGCTTTGAAGCTGAAAGGCCATTTCCCACCACAGAGTCGTCGTCGTCGTCGTCATCATCATCATCATCATCACTACTACAGTAGAGTCTCACTTATCCAACGTTCTGGATTATCCAACGCATTTTTGTAGTCAATGTTTTCAATATATCGTAATATTTTGGTGCTAAATTCGTAAATACAGCAATTACTACATAGCATTACTGCATATTGAACTACTTTTTCTGTCAAATTTGTTGTATAACATGATGTTTTGGTGCTTAACTTGTAAAATCATAACCTAATTTGATGTTTAATAGGCTTTTCCTTAATCTCTCCTTATTATCCAACATATTCGCTTATCCAACGTTTTGCCGGCCCATTTACTTTGGATAAGCGAGACTCTACTGTACTATTATTATTATTGGGTTGCTGTGAGCCATGAAAATGAACAAAACCTGGCACCCAGCATTACAAAACTCTACAACCAGGGCAGTAAATAAAGAACAACCCTCTGAAAACAGAGGAGTACCAGACAGAAAATAAACAAGAGCCAGCTGACACATCTTAACAAAGGATACCCCCAGGGAGGAAACAGCAAGGCTTTGAAACTGCAAGGCTATTACATGCTAATCAAGCTGGCCAACTGCAACATTCGCACTTGCCTCAGGCAGACAAGAGTTCTTCCTCCCACCCTGGGCATTATTCCACAGATACATAACCGCACTTGCATGGCTCCTTCCTATCTACGGGTATCCCCCATTGCCCACCTTGAACAGCACTGAACAACTTCAATTGGCTTTTTAAATTACTGAACGTTTATTTAGATTTTATGTCACTATATAATTTTTGTCTGATTCTGTTTGATTATATTGGTTTAGGTTATTGATTTTATACTCAATTCACTGATAGGTTTAATTTGATGTTAGGTTTTTAGCACAGGTTTAGCACAGGTTTTTAGCTGTGGCGCAGCTGGCTAGTAACCAGCTGCTATAAATCACTACTGACCGAGAGGTCATGAGTTCGAAGCCCGGGTCGGGTTAAGCCTCCGACCATAAAAAAAAAACCAAAAAAATAGCCCCGGCTTGCTGTTGACCTAGCAGCCCCGAAAGACAGTTGCATCTGTCAAGTAGGGAAAATTTAGGGACGCTTTATGCGGGAGGCTAATTTAACTAATCTACAACACCATAAAACTGCTCACGAGGAAAAGAAGAGGAAGAACAGCCACCAATGGACGGTGAAGCAACAGCTCCCCCTGTGGCCGGAATCGTGAAGCTGGAAAGATGTTAAAAAAATGCCTCTGTGTCTGTCTAAAACTGAATGTTGTTTGTCTGTTGGCATTGAATGTTTGCCATATATGTGTTCATTGTAATCCGCCCTGAGTCCCCTTCGGGGTGAAAAAGAAGGGCGGAATATAAATACTGTAATTAAATAAATAAATATGTGCGGTCTTGTTGGGATTTTATGCCAATATTTATCTGTTTTTTGAAGGTATTGAATGTATGCTGTTGTTTGTTGGAATCCATCCTGAGTCCCTTCGGGGAGATAGGGCGGAATAGAAATAAAGTTTTTATTATTATTATTATTATTATTATTATTATTATTATTATATATTAACAGCCTTGCAACTTCAAACACAGTCCACTTCCCATTACATTATTTCCCATAACAACACACTACACCACATCAATGTGTGGCCGAGCACAGCTAGACATATTCCAGACAGGAAACAACCAGAGCCAGCTAACACCTCCCAACAAAGGATTCCCACAGGGAGGAAACAACCACACTTTGAAGCTGCAAGCCCATTCGATGCTAATCAAGGTGACCAATTACAACATTCATACTTGCCTCCACAAACAAAAACCCTCTTAGGACGACACCACAGCAACACGTGGCCGGGCACAGCCAGTTATATTATATAAATTATAATTATATGTATATTTATATACTATTCGCTTGGGTTCCCGGCGGTGCCCGAGTGATTTGAAAAAGGCATTATGTGTTTTGGGGTGTTAGGTTATATCATTTAGTCCTGCGTAGTGGGAAATATAGCCTGCTTGTGGAGGCGGGAGCCTTTGTAAGTAGACACCCCTGCCACGAACACACATTTTCACTTTTATTATGTGTCTAGATAGATATCATATATTATTATGTTTATAATATATACAGTAGAGTCTCACTTATCCAACATAAACGGGCCGGCAGATTGTTGGATAAGTGAATATGTTGGATAATAAGGAGGCAATAAGAAAAAGCCTATTAAACATCAAATCAGGTTATGATTTTACAAATTAAGCACCAAAACATCATGTTATATAACAAATTTGGCAAAAAAAGTAGTTCAATATGCGGTAATGTTATGTTGTAATTACTGTATTTACGAATTTAGCACCAAAATATCACGATGTATTGAAAACATTGACTACAAAAATGCGTTGGATAATCCAGAACGTTGGATAAGCGAGTGTTGGATAAGTGAGACTCTACTGTAATATATTAATGTATTATATGTTATTATTATGTGTATGTATTATATAATACCTTGGGGACTTGGCGGTGTCCAGGTTATTAGAAAAAGGCATTGCTTGTAATATCACTGAAGTTTTGTCCAGATCCGTTGCTGGCTGGGTTCAGTGCTGTCTGGATAAGGGTGAACTACAACTCCCACATTCCCAGGGCAATCACCCCCAAACCCTGCCAATATTCGCAGTTGGCCATGTTGGGTCTGTGTGCCAAGTTTAGTCCAGATCCATCATCGGCTGGGTTCAGGGCTCTCTGGATAAGGGTGGACTACAACTCCCAGTTCACCAGGGCAATCACCCTCAAACCCTGTCAGTATTCAGGGTTGGCCATCTTGGGGCTGTGTGCCAACTTTGGTCCAGATCTGTTATCAGCTGGGTTCAGTGCTTTCTGGATGCAGGTGAACTATAACTCCCAAAAACAAGTCAATCCCCCCAAACCTCTGAAGTAGGTTCAGTTGGTCATGAGGCTTCTCTGTGCCAAGTTTGGTTCCAATCCACTGTCAGTGGGGGTCAGAGTATCAGTGAAGGTACTGCAAGTCCCATCATTCGTGACAAGTTTGGTGCAAATTCATCATTCGTTGGGTTAACAGTGCTCACTGGTGTAGGCCCGGGCTGTGGCGCAGGCTGGTGAGCAGCCATCCAGCTGCAGCCAGCTGCAACAAATCACTCTGACCAAGAGGTCATGAGTTTGAGGCCAGCTTGGAGCCTATGTTTGTCTTGTCTTTGTTCTATGTTAAAGGCATTGAATGTTTGCCTCATATGTGTAATGTGATCCGCCCTGAGTCCCCTTCGGGGTGAGAAAGAAGGGCGGAATATAAATGCTGTAAATAAATAAATAAATAAATAAATAGGTCAAGTACAACTATTGTAAATCACGATGTGAATTCTCCCCAAACCTCTTGTTCAGTTGCCAGTCAATTCCTCTGTGAACTGTGTGCCATAGGAAAGGGTAGGAAAAGGTTAAGGGAGAGGCAGTGGGCGGGGTCATGCAAATTAAGGAACCCTGGGATGTCTATTCTGGAGGAAAATTAGAACATCTAGAATGAAATTGTCCCCGCAAGGAAGGGTGGGGGTCAGGGTGGTGTTTGTGGAGGACACGGGCAGGGCTTGGGCTCCATGTTCATGGCGCTCCCTGTAACCTGCATGTCAGGGGAAGGGGGGCCATGGGTGTCTCCTGCTCGGTGGGAACTATGGCTGTTTGTGAAGGCCGGATGGAGGCTGTCTGTGTAAGTGGACACCCCCCGCCACATACACACATACACATTTTTTCAGTTTTATTATGTGTATAGAAGACAGAAGATAATTATGTAAATTATATTATTATAACTATATTTATGATGATATTTATATTTATATAATTATATATATATAAATTATATAATTTATATATATAATTATATATATTTATTATACATTTATTTATTATAATTATACATTTTTACAATTGCAGTATTATAACATTATCTATCTATCTATCCACATAATAAAAAGTGAAAAATGTGTATGTATGTACATTGGGGAAATTGACCTTGATTTCAGAGAGTTGTAGTTCACCCGCATCTAGCGGAACTGCAACCGCACCAACAATGGACGGGGACCAAACTTGGCACACAGACCCAACACGGCCATTGTGCATACAGCAGGGTATGGAGTGACTGACCTTGATTTCTGTGAGTTATTCATTCTTATCCAGAGAGCACTGAACCCAGCCGACGTCAGATCTGGAGCAAACTTGGCACACAGACCCACCATGGCCAACTGTGCATACAGTCAAGGTTTAGGAGTCACTGACCTTGGAGCTGGGAGTTGTAGTTCACGCTTATGCAGAGCACTGAATAAACTAATGTAAGATCTGGACCAAACTGGAGAAGGCTGGGGGACACTGGCCATGATTTATGGATGTTATAAGTCACCTGCATCCAGATAAATTGTGACCCCATTGACAATGGACCAAGATCAAACTCAGCACAGAGAAGCCCCATGACCAACTAACTGAACATACTGCTGGGGATTTTGACCTTGATTTTGGGAGTTGTAGTTCACCCTTATCCAGAGAACACTGAACCCACCTGATGATGGATCTGGACGAAACTTCCCACTCAGAACCCTGGTGACCAACATAACATACTGGAGGGGTTGGGGGGGGGATGACCCCCCCCACACACACACACACAAGAGTCGTAGTTCACCCTGCATCCAGAGATATTACCAAATTTCCCAAAACAAACAATACCTTTTTAAAATCACCCAGGCACTGCTGTGTTCCCAAGTTAGTAATAATAATACTTTATTTATATACTGTCCTATGTCCCCAAAGGGACTCAGGGCAGTGAACAACAAAATCAGCAAACATTCAATACCATACACCAAACATAAGTAAATAATATCTATCGCACCCAAATCCCAAAACAAATTTCTACCAAAAGTAAGAATCATTAAAACAGATGATAGCATACAAAATGTCCAATTCCATAATAACCATTGAAGAACAATAAAAAAGGTAAGAGTGAAGTTTAAAATTTAGGATAAAAATCATAGGTTAATTACCGTCAGCAGCCAGGGTGACAAATCATTTCCATTCCATGATAGAAAAAACCAGGCCTCTCATGTTGCTGTTAGAGGAGCATTATTATTACTATTATTATTGTTGTTGTTATATTATGCTATACTAATAATATAACATATTGTATATACATATAATATTGATAATATTATAATGTAACACAATATAATTATAATAATACACTATTATATTTGTATATTTATATTACATGTAATCTATATATATAAAAGGATAATGAAATTTCGGCCTAGGACAAAACAACAAAACTACACATCCCAGAAACACTAAACTTGGCAGCACAATCCCTCATCCATGCCTCTACGTTCATACAACAAAAAGAAAAGAAAAATAAAGTCCTAATTAGAGGGAGAGGAATAATTGTTTTTATCCAATTGCTGCCAATTAGAAGGCTAGGCTCCGCCCACTTGGTCTCCTAGCAACCCACTCAGCCCAGGGGACAGGCAGAGTTAGGCCTCACTTAGGCCTCTTCCACACTGCCTATAAAATACAGATTATCAGATTTGAACTGGATTATATGGCAGTGTAGACTCCAGGTCCTTCCACACAGCTATATAACCCATTTATAATATTATATTATGTGCTTTGAACTGCATTATCTTGACTCCACACTGCCATATAATCCACTTCAATGTGTATTTTATACAGCTGTGTAGAAGGGGCCTCATATAATCCAGTTCTAAGCAGATAATATAAGATTATCAATATACAGTAGAGTCTCAATTATCCAACATAAACAGGCGGGAACCTTTACCCTTTACCTTAACTACCACCAATTCCTCAAGACTTTATTTCCTATACCACCATACTTCGCCACAGCAACGCGTGGCCGGGCAAAGCTAGCTGCCTATAAAATACAAATTATCTGATCTGAACTGGATTATATGGCAGTGTAGACTCAAGGCCCTACCAAATACCTATATAACCCAGAATGCCAAGGCAGGATAATCCCCAGTGTCTGCTTTGAACTGGATTATTTATTTATTTATTTATTTTTCAAACTTATATGCCGCCACTCCCCTAGGGCTCGGAGCGGCTTACAAGAACCGGCTATCTTGAGTCCAAACTGCCATATAATCCAGTTCAGTGTGGATTTTACACAGTTGTGTAGAACGGGCCTCATATAATCCAGTTCTAAGCAGATAATATAAGATTATAAATATATAATAATTATTGTGGTATAATAATACAGAACAACATAATCTCTAAAATCAGGACAGTAAATAAAGAGCAACACTCTGAAAACAGGGGAATTCCAGAAAGGAAACAACCAGGGCCAGCTAACATCTCCCAACAAAGGATTCCCCCAGGCAGGACGCAGCCAGGCTTTGAAGCTGCAAGGCCATTAAATGCTAATCAGGGGAGCTAATTGCAGCATTCATGCTTGCTGCACTGAGATTATTCATTGCTATTTGACCTGGCCAAAAAACAATTCCGCAAGGTAGAAAGCAGCCAGGCTGCAAGCAGCAAGGCTATTCAGTGCTGCTCAACCTGGCCAACCAAGATTTCCCCGAGATAGAAGACCCTCAGGTTTTGAAGCAACGAGGCTATTCCGTCCCATTCAACCTGCCCAAGGAAGGATGCCCCTATGTAGAAAGCAGCCAGGCTTTGGAGCAGCGAGACTATTCAGTGCAATTCCAATTGGCCACAGCAACGCGTGGCAGGGCACAGCTAGTATTACTAATAATATTGCAATGTAGTGGTATAGTACAATATAGTAATATATAATGCTTATATTGTGCTATGCTAATAATATAATACATTGTATGTACATATAACTTGTAAGCCAACCTGAGTCCCCTTCAGGGTGAGAAAGAAGGGTGGGATATAAATGTGGGAAATAACTAAGGGTGAGAAGGGCGGGGTATAAATAATTGAAATAAATTGAAATAAAATAGATTTTACATGTATTGATTCTATACACTTGAATATGGGATGGATTGTTGAACGGCATCGAATTGTGATGTGCCAGCTGCTCTTGAGTTCCTCAGTGGAGGGGGGGGGTATAAAACAAAGTAAACAATTGATAAATAAATATGTTTATTATATTATCTAATGTCATCACTAAACTTCTTAGCACTTTAATCCCTTCCTACCTTACCTTATCCCATATTATCCCAGTTGACTCTCTGACACTTGTTTATGCACTTTATTAAAGCTTTGGATATTGTGTTTTATATGCCCGACCCCTTTTATCTCCAGTGGCTGATGCTGTATTATTACTCATTTGTTCTGATGGTATGTGTTTTATTGCATTTTTAAAATGTTTAAATTGTTTGTTTTATTGTATTTATGTAATTACTATTTTTGTTTTGATATTCGTTGCAATTGCTTTATTCTGTTTTGTTTTGGCCAACGCCCCATGTTAGCTGCCCGAGACCCTTTGGGGAGATAGTGGCAGGATAGAAAAATAAATTATTATTATTATTATTATATGGCTTTGGTGTATTCTATCATTATTAATACAACTTCATGTATTCTTTGCAGCACTCTATTTTGTTATCTTGAGTTTACAACTTTTATAATGTGCACTTTACTTATTCTATTATTGTAACTTCGCTGTTTTTAATTCCATGTTTTATTAAGTGTGTTTTTTTTTATTTCTATAGGTTAATGTTTAAAATTTTATAATTTGTGTATGTTTTTTGTTTATTGATGTACTAGCTTGGGGTCCCGGTGGTGCCCGGGTTATTAGTAGTGGGCATTGAGTTGTTTTGGATATTATGAATGGGCCCATTGATGCAGATCTATGGCCGATGGGGTTTGCAGTAGTTTCTGGATGGGGTGAAGGTACTGGAAATCCCATAGTTTGTGGTCAATCCTCCAAAAAACCTCAGCAGTATATAAGAAGAGTCATGGGGGTGTGTGCCATCTTTGGTACAGATACATGACTGAGGGGGTTAGGAATAGTCTCTGGATGTGGGTGAAGGTACTTCAGATCCTATCATCCATGTTCCATTGTTCACCAAATTCTCCAGGGTTGAAAGTCATAGGGAGTTTGTGTTCCAGGCTTGGTCCTAGTCTGTCATTGGTGGGGGTTGTGTGGTCTGTAAAGCAGGTGATGGTACTGCAAATTCCTTCATACGCGGTCCATCCTTGTCCAAACTGCTCCAGATGCATCTTTTATGGGGGGTTGCAGTGGTCTGTGGGAGTCAGATCCCAGGGCGGAAGTATACACCGCCGCATACATACATACATACATACAAACAAACATACATACCCACAAACACTGACTTTTATTACTATATACCTGGTTGGGTACCTGGCGATGCCCGGGTTATTTGAAAAGGGATTTTAATTTTTTTAATGAATTATCCCATTAATAAAATGCATAAGGTTGTAGATGGACAACATCCACAACATCCTGTGGCGCAGGCTCGTGAGCAGCTTGCTGCAGTAAATCACTCTGACCATGAGGTCATGAGTTCGAGGCCAGCCCGTGGCGGGGTGAGCACCTGTCAATTTAAAAAAAAAATAGCCCCTACTCGTTGCTGACCTAGCAACCCGAAAGATAGTTGCATCTATCAAGTAGGAAATAAGGTACCACTTATAAAGTGGGGAGGCAAATGTAACTAATTTATGACGTTGGAATGAGGAAGTGCCGTCACAGTGGATGATGTCTCGGTTCTGTGTGTATATGGGCATTGAATGTTAGCCATATATATATATACTAGCTGTGCCTGGCCACGCGTTGCTGTGGCGAAGTATGTTGGTATGGGAAATAAAGTATTGAGGAATTGGTGGTAGTTAAGGTAAAGGGTCCCCTGGGCTGAGTGGGTTGCTAGTAGACCAAGTGAGCGGAGCTTAGCCTTCTAACTGGCAGCAATTGGATAAAAACAATTATTCCTCTCCCTCTAATTAGGACTTTATTTTTCTTTTCTTTTTGTTGTATCAACCTAGAGGCATGGGTGAGGGGTTGTGCTGTCAATTTTCGAGGTCGTGGGGTGTTTACTTTTGTTGTTTTGTCCGCTGCCATGATGCCATCACTCTTTTATATATATAGATAATGTGATCCGCCCTGAGTCCCCTTCAGGGTGAGAAGGGCGGAATATAAATACCGTAAATAAATAATTAAATAAATAAATAAATAATGTTGTCTGAGGGGATGTTCGATTCTGGCCACAGGGGGGAACAGCTGCTTCATCATCCACTGTGACAGCACTTCCTCATTCCTACGTCGTAAATTAGTTAAATTTGCCTCCCCACTTTATAAGTGGTAGCTTATTTCCTACTTGATGTGGTGCTACAGTAGAGTCTCACTTATCCAACATAAACAGGCCGGCAGAATGTTGGATAAGCGAATATGTTGGATAATAAGGAGGGATGAAGGAAAAGCCTATTAAACATCAACTTAGGTAAAATGGCGTCCTGTTTTGAGGCTTGGGAGGGCGGGGCCAGCCTCCTTGGCCTGCAAATATGTGGCCGAAGGATCAAGGGGGGGTTGGATTGGGGGTTCGTGGGTTAGAAATGTTCCTAAGCATGAAAAGGCATCCTTTAAAAGATAAGAATGAGGTTCTCTTCAGTCTGTTATAAACAGTGCTGTCTTACCTTGTAGAAGGGGACTGCTGTTTCCCAATGAGCCAGGGAAAAGCTGAAGAGGCAAAATGGCGTCCTGTTTTGAGGCTGGGGAGGGCGGGGCCAGCCTCCTTGGCCTGCAAAGAGGTGGCAGAAGAGACACAGGCAAAAGCTGCTCTGTTTGGAACAGGGAAGATGGCCGCCTCTTTTGCGGCCTAGCACAACGGAGCCAGGCTGCAAGGCCTGAAACGTGTTAGCAAAATGATCAAAGGCGGCTTGGATTGGGGCTTTGGGGGCTAGAAGTGTTCATAAGCATATCGTTAAAACGATAATAACAATGTTCTCTGCTGTCTTTTGAGGAAAGTAGGGCCTTACAAAGAAGTTGAAAGCTGAGGCAAGATGGCGTCCCCTTTTGGGCCTAGCGGCGTGGGGCCAGCCTGGAAGGCCTTAAACATGTCAGCAGAGGGGCCAAAGGGGGCCATCCGTTGTCAGTGGGTTCATGGATCGTAGGGGTGAAGTGTGTCAGGTTTGGTCCAGGTCCGGCCTTCCTGGTGGTCCCAGTGGTGTTTTTTATTACCAAAGTGTAGGCCGAAAGCTGTTAACTGTCCCAAAGCTAGCATCGTTCTGAGGAGATAAGTAGGCCGAACGAAGCCAGTTCGTAGTAGTTTTTCCCTCAGCAATCCCAGTGGCCTGTGAAAGTGGCGGCCCATATTCCGGCCGGCCAATCAGAAAGCTGATCCATATTCCGCCAGGCCAATCAAAACGCGAGCACATATTCCGCCAGGCCAATCAAAACGCTGATACATACTCCGATTTCACTTTTATTATATATATAGATATAGATATATATAGATATAGATAGATTGTTATTGTTTTTGTCTGGTATTACAGTAGAGTCTCACTTATCCAACATAAACGGGCCGGCAGAACATTGGATAAGCAAATATGTTGGATAATAAGGAGAGATTAAGAAAAAGCCTATTAAACATCAAAATAGGTTATGATTTTACAAATTAAGCACCAAAACATCATGTTATATAACAAATTTGACAGAAAAAGTAGTTAATTGCACATTAATGCTATGTAGTAATTCCTGTATTTACAAATTTAGCACCAAAATATCACGATGTATTGAAAACATTGACTACAAAAATGCGTTGGATAATCCAGAACGTTGGATAAGTGAGACTCTACTGTATTGTATATTGTTATTGTTTTTGTCTGGTATTATTCCGGGGAGATGGAGGCGGGGTATAAATAAAATTATTATTATTATTATTACTTTTAATATATTATCATTGTTTTATTATAATTTTACTTGGTGCGTTGTTACTATAATAGTTTATTTTATCGTTATTTTATGTCATTTGTAACTATTTGTTACTTTACTATTATATTTTGTTATACTGTTAGTTTACTTATTATTATATTGTTATCTTTTGTGTCCTTATTGTTATATTATTAGGATGTTGCTATAGATCTAAAGCAGACACGGGCCAATTTGGGCCTTCCCTCCAGGTGTTTTGGACTGCAACTCCCAGCATTCCTCACAGCCTCAGGCCCCTTCCTCGCTTAAGCGGCTGAGGGGGAAAAGGAAAGGGCCTGAGGCTGTGAGGAATGCTGGGAGTTGCAGTCCAAAACACCCGCAGGGCCGAAGCCTGAGCGATAGGAATGTAAATCGCCGCCATACCTGCGCCTTCCTCCTCTCCGCCGCCATTGAAGAGCTCGTCTTCTCTCTCCTCAGAAATGGCCCCGCCCCTGAGGAAGTGCGCATGCGCGCCCTCCCGCTCTCGCTGGACTTCCGCCCGGCCCTAAGATGGCGCCTTCCCTCCCTCTCTCCTGGCAGAATCCGAGAAGGGAATAAACGACGTAATAATAATAGAATAATCGAATATAATAGGAAAATAGAATAATAGACGGCAATAAAGAAAATAATAATAACAATAGAAGGAAAACAAAAATGGTTCCTGCGCCTTTAAAAAGAAGAGGCGGGGGCGAGTGGGGAGCGCTAGACATTTTCCCTACGGGAGTGCGCATGCGCGGCCCTCCTTCCTCCCCCGCCCAGCAAGAAATGTCAGCGGTGATAAAAAGGCGGGGCCATGACTGAGCGGCGGCAGTGGGAGCCAATCAGCAGCCGACACGGAGAAGGGGCGGGGCAAGCGCTCATGCATGAAAGAACCGGCAGCGTAGCGCCTTGGTTTGCGCAGGCGCACTTGCGGCCGAGGGAAGCGCGAGCGGGGGCAGCCGCGCAGGCGCAGAAAACGCCCTCCCTCCCTCCCTCTCTGGATTGCGCATGCGGACTACTCCCGCCCTGCAGGAACTCGACTACAGCCTGGGAGTTCTCGTTATGACTAGGACTGTTCTGCCTCCATGCTTAATTAAATGAACTGGAAGGACTCATAGCACGAAGGACAGATTGGAGACTGTAGTTGTGAAACAAAATATTTTATTAATAGACAAAATTGATCTCTTTTCCTCTTGATGCCACTATGAAGTCTCTTGTGAGGAAAGAAATCTTTGAGTCTATGCAGTTCTGGATAGATATTGCCACAGAGTATAAAGTCTTGTTATGACTGGATTCTTTGTATCTTTGAGATGACTTCAATGCAGTGTTGTTGACATGGCTTTCTCTATTGCTGTAGTCTATGGCTTTTTAATCTAATCTGGGTACAGTTCCAACGTGACGTGAATTTCTGTGATCCTTTTACTTCCTACACTTCCTTCCAGTGCTTCACCAACTGACAAATTCTAACTGACAAAAATAACTGCCATTTCAGGCTGGCAGGAGCCAAGGCTAAGCTCCGCCCCTTTGGAACCTTAAAGAGACAGGGCAGCAGGTAATGTTTTGCCTCCTCGTGGCAGGACACTCCCCACCTAAAACTTATCAATAAGTTTTACCCCCTTATTAATAACAAATAACTAATACAAACTATCACCTAATCTAAAACAAACTATAACTGTTCTAACTCGTAGATTCATCATCCCTTGGACTTTCTCTGGTGTTTCATCCTTCAGTTCTTCTGCAGTCTCTAGATTGATCTGGACGAAATGTCGGGATGAAGTATGTGGTTGGCCTTTCAAAGTCCCACACTTCGATGTCCTTGTGATCCTCCTTCATGTGGACTAAATCCTCTTCGGTCAAAGCTTACCTTTAATTCTGGAACATGGAAGGCAAACCTGTTCTCTGCGATGATGCAACACCCGTTCAGGCTCCCCTGGACTGGTATAAGCTCTTGTCCCAACTCCAATACTTTCGCTCTCTGCTGGGCACTCCTCCGAAAGCTCCGATGATCCTGGCACTGCTGCCTCATTCCATTTAGCTGTTGCTGCAGTTTGGTTACAACTGCTGCTATCTTCTTTAGCTTCTCCTCAGAATATGAAGGCTTTATTTGAAGATCAGCAACCTGCTGTTCTTTGACCAATAGCCTTTTACTAGATAACTGTTTCTGCTCTTTTAGCTGACCATGAGCTTCTTCAAGTTGATACTTTGTCTCCGGAAGTTTTTGAAGTTCTTGCTCATATACAGCAACTTCTCGGGGTTCTTTGGCAAGCTCAGCTCTTAATTGATTGGTGGTAGCCTGTGAGGTCATATATTCTGCTTGCAAATGATTACACATATCTGATCCATCAGGGTGGAAATTTGTATGACTCACTATCATTTGTGATAACGCAGGATCACTTCCAGTGTTCTTGTGGCCATCTATATTATGCTCACTGTCCTTTTGAAGTTGTACTTGGCTATGATTTAGACAATTAAAAGTCTCTTTGTGATCAGTCATCCATTCTTCTTTGGTAACCTTTGCTGGTAGGGCGAAAATGTCAACACCAACATTGGTGGGTGGTTGCACTATTGGAGATATCATTGCAGCATCTATAGCTTGCTGTACAGACACTTGAGCTTCCGGGTGGTCAAAAGGTATATCTGATTTTGCCCTCTGAGTTGAGGAATTGGTTTGAAGTGCAGTCTGCGATGTGGACATATCTTCAATTTCATCTTCTTTTATGACAGATCTTGAAGTACTAGGTTGCTCTGAACTTCTATTATCGATATGATTGCTTTCTTCATATTCAATAATATATGACTTGTCTGCTGGTTCTGGAGTGCTAACACTGTTTGCATATGAGAGGAAACCTACAAGAAGTTCCTCCTGTTGATTATTTTCTTTGGACAAAACTATTAGATTATCATGAACTGTAGTCCTAAATACTGAAGATTCTGAACTCTCGGTGTTTTGGAAACGTATTTGGATGTGATTCGGACAATCTAACATCTGTGTAGGACGTCCATTTGGCATGAAGCCTGTGCAAAAGGTTCGAGCATGAGAAGGCAACCTTTTGCGGTTTAAACATACTGGACCTAGGATAGTCCAGCCTATCTCTAGTTCTTGAGCTATTGGTGCTCCTGGTCGACCTTTTATTTGCTTTTTAACTGAAAACAAGTCTGGACAGTCTATACCAATAAGCAAAAGAATCTTTGCGCCAGGGTTGAATCTTGGTAACTTATGTGCCATGGATCTTAGGTGTGCATGACTCATAGCTATTTCTCTTGTAGGGATTTGTCTTTCATCTTTAGGTATATTTTGGCATTCTATGAACGTTGGTAACCTAAATTGTTTCATGCCATCAATAGTCCGGAGGATGAATCCAGATGCTACTCTCCCCACCATGACCTGATCTCCACCACAAGTAGTCATAACGTATTCTACCTCTTTTGATTGAATTTGAAAGATGTTAAAGAATTCAGGTGTTGCTAGGGAGGTGTCACTTTGAGAATCTAAGGCAACGTACATGCGTTTAACTTGATCTGGAGAGTTTTCAGGGTAGACATCTACCAAGCAAATAGGATGACATGTTCGTTCTTTTCCTGCTTCTCCACACAAAGCTGTGCAAGTTGATGTTGCTATCTTAATCTCCTTAGGTTGTGGTGTTTCCACAAGAATACATTCTGACTTTTCAGAGTTCTTTCCTTTCTGATGAGGTGTTGTTTCGCGGTGTAGTGCAGAGCAATGTTTTTCACTAAAGCATTCTTGACATTTCACTTTTCTCCTGCACTCCTTGGCTATGTGGTTTCTGAAAGTACCACATTTAAAACAAAGTCTTTGATCTCTGGCAAAGGTTAAACGCTCTTCATAAGGTTTGCTCCTGAATTCTTTGCAGTTATTCAGATCATGTGCTATTTGGTGTACTGGACATATTACTCCTGCTGATGTCTTTGTGTGATGTTCAACTGATTTGACCTTGGTTTCAGTTTTTCTAACTGTGACTTGTGGTTTGCTTTTGGTTTCTATGAAATGTTTCTTATCCTTTTTATTACTTTGATATAAAAGAGGGAACCCCGTTTGCAAATCATTCTTCTCTCTAGCTGATCTTAAGAGAAACTTCACTAAATGTGTAAATGGTGGGTATTTCCGTTGATGAGTTTCTTTATAAGAGAAAACTTCCCGGCCCCATACCTCCTTCAGTGAGAAAGGCAGTTTATCAATAATCTCTTGTTGTGTTAAATATTGATCTAAACATGCAAGCCCTGGTAAATCTGGATTTCCCTTAGCTGCCTCCAATTCTTCAAGCAAATCTGCATAATCCCATAATTTCTCATATTCCCCTTTTGTAAATGCAGGAAACGATTTAAGCTTTTGCAGAAGCAACGTTTCTATCTGTGCAGATGATCCATAACGTTCATTGAGACGGTCCCACACTCGATTTAAGGCTGCATGTGGGTTATTTATGTTTGCTGCATAAATTCTCTTCACCTGTATGGAAGAAGCAGGTCCCAACCAAGCGATCAATAAATTTAACTCTTCCTCTACAGGCAATTTTAGTTGCTTGAGAGCTGACTGAAATGTATTCTTCCACAACATATAATCCTCTGGCTTATCAGAGAATTTCTGAATGCCTCTGTCTGCTAAGTCCCTTCTTGGGTTTCTGTAGGAGGTGTAATTTAAAATATCAAGTGGGACTGAGGACTGTTGCAAAGTTGGTTCAGAGTTAGTTTGGATCTGGGGGTTTTCTGGAACCCAACTAGCTGCTTTGGGATTGAGACTGAATGCAGTTGTTGGCATTGTGTAGTTTGACTGTATTGAGTCCTGTGTGTCTACTGGAAAACTGTGCTCTAACTTGGTTTGAGATATATCATGCAATGGAACTGCTGCTTGACTTGCTACTTCTGCATACGGCAAATAATGTTCTTTGGGTGCAGAAACCTCTATAATTTCTGGTTGTGATACAAAAGAATTATTTGCTACTGCACTTTCTCTTGTTAGCACAGGAGGGGCTGCAATATTGATAATTTGGGTATTTAAATAAGAATCCACTTTTGTGACAGGATCTTCTGTTGTAACATCTGGAGGGAATGTATTTCCTAAGAGACCTTGCTCTAGGACTGAGGCCTTTACTTGTAACACCTCAGCCTTTGCAACCTGTGCTAACGTTGCTAGAGCAGCTTCAGTTTTAACTTGACGGGCCTTATTTTCTGCATCCATACCTGCTTGCTTGGCGGCAGCTGCGGCATCCAGTTCTGCCTTCTCTGCAACAATTTGCTGTCTTTTCTTAAGAAACTCTATTTGTTTTACTGCGGCAGCTGCCTCGGCCCTAGCCTTTATGACCAGACTAAGGGATTGGCCAGAAGAACCACTATGAACAGAAGTCCCTCTTGTTCTTTCTGTTCTATGGGATGTGTGAGATGATCTTGATTTGCCTGCTAATGTACACACAGACCTGTTTGACTTTGTATCTGTGTCTTTACTAAACATGTGTTGCACTTGTTCTTCATCAACAGTTTCCATAAGGGAGGCAGGATCTTCTTCTGCCTGACCTTCTGATATTTTGTTAGATAAATCATTCATGATAGTATCAAATTCTAGTTCCCTTCTCTCTCTCTCTGACAACATTTCTTCCTTATTTATTAAAGATTCTGAAGTTTTCATATGCTCAAGCAAAGAGATTATATTATCTGAATATGTTATCCATTCACAGTATTGATGTTGTAATCTTTCCTTACAATCTAATATTTCTTTCTGCTGCCTGAAGCGATGGCTTGCTTGACTCATATCTAAAATTCTCTGCCATGACTTCTGATATTTAGGTTTCAAGGAATCTAGTTTATCTTGCCAGAAGGACAACATTTTTGAGGTAGGTTTAGATATCCTGCTCTTTTGTGAGGAAGAAGCAGACATCTTTAAGTCTTCTGAAGTTTGTGTCACTTTATATTAGACTGAATTGCTTTTGGACAGAAAGGACTGAATAGCCTATTCTCCGTTACTTTGGAATGTAGGTCTTTTATTCTCCTGTTGCTGTCCGTTACTAATAGTCCCTTAAATAAAGTGATCACTAACTTTTAAGATTCTCAGTCCTTTTACTGAGACTTAAAGCTTTTTAGACTTAAAAATAACTATTGTGGTCCTGAAAGCCACATTTTCCTCCGAAAGGGCTTCCCTCAGGTTCCTTCAAAATGGCGCTGCCCTCTATGACTGCACTCTCTCTACAGTCAAAATGGCTGCTTAACTCCTTCTTCTTCTGAGGTAGTTTTCACTTCTCCTCAGGAAGGTCAAAAGAAAGAAATCAACTGCTACTTGGGAAGCTTAAAGAAAATACACTTTTACTGGGGAAGCTCAAAGGAAAATAAATTCACTTTTATTCAGGAAGCTTGAAGGAAAGAAATTCACTTTTACTTGGGAAGGTCAAAGGAAAGAAATTCACTTTTACTTGGGAAGGTCAAAGGAAAGAAATTCACTTTTACTTGGGAAGGTCAAAGGAAAGAAATTCACTTTTACTTGGGAAGGTCAAAGGAAAGAAATTCACTTTAAGAAATTCACTTTAAGAAATTCACTGTTCTGCCTCCATGCTTAATTAAATGAACTGGAAGGACTCATAGCACGAAGGACAGATTGGAGACTGTAGTTGTGAAACAAAATATTTTATTAATAGACAAAATTGATCTCTTTTCCTCTTGATGCCACTATGAAGTCTCTTGTGAGGAAAGAAATCTTTGAGTCTATGCAGTTCTGGATAGATATTGCCACAGAGTATAAAGTCTTGTTATGACTGGATTCTTTGTATCTTTGAGATGACTTCAATGCAGTGTTGTTGACATGGCTTTCTCTATTGCTGTAGTCTATGGCTTTTTAATCTAATCTGGGTACAGTTCCAACGTGACGTGAATTTCTGTGATCCTTTTACTTCCTACACTTCCTTCCAGTGCTTCACCAACTGACAAATTCTAACTGACAAAAATAACTGCCATTTCAGGCTGGCAGGAGCCAAGGCTAAGCTCCGCCCCTTTGGAACCTTAAAGAGACAGGGCAGCAGGTAATGTTTTGCCTCCTCGTGGCAGGACAAGGACTGTTATTGTTATTTTATGGGATGCCTATGATCCTGTAGGATAATAAAACACTAAATGTCCTGTGATCAGAATATGGTTCCGGGTTCTTGATGTTCCGGGTTTTAGCCTGCCACTTTTGGACTCTTGCTTGCTTAGGTGTTCCTGCGAGAAGCTCTGTGGATCTGTGGAACTATAGTAGTAGTAATAATAATAATAATAATAATAATAATAACAACAACAACAATAGTAATTTATTTTTCTATCCCAGCTCCATCTCCCCGAAGGGACTTGGGGCAGCCAACATGGGGCCAAGGGTGGCCGGGAGGGCCTTGCTGCGACCCTGCCTCATGAAGCCTGACTTGGCCACGCCTTAGTTACCTCCAGATTGGACTATTGCAAGCTACCTTGCGTTGCTAGGTAACTTGCTATCTACCTAGTAACGCACACGGAGCTTCCTTCAACCGGCTTGCTGGATAACAGGGCCTCCCTATTATCCGTCAGATCCGGTTATTCAACATTCGGCCCGCCCGTTTAGGTCGAATAACCGGAACTCTACTGTAGCTCTAATGCTTTTTAAAGACTTTGCTGTTTTCAACTGGACTGTTATATGTTACTAGCTGTGCCCTGCCACGCGTTGCTGTGGCCAATTGGAATTGCACTGAATAGCCTCGCTGCTCCAAAGCCTGGCCGCTTTCTACATAGGGGCATCCTTCCTTGGGCAGGTTGAATGGGATGGAGTAGCCTCGTTGCTTCAAAACCCGAGGGTCTTCTATCTCGGGGAAATCTTGGTTGGCCAGGTTGAGCAGCACTGAATAGCCTTGCTGCTTGCAGGCCTGGCTGCTTTCTACCTTGCGGAATTGTTTTTTGGCCAGGTCAAATAGCAATGAATAGTCTCAGTGCAGCAAGCATGAATGCTGCAATTAGCTCCCCTGATTAGCATTTAATGGCCTTGCAGCTTCAAAGCCTGGCTGCGTCCTGCCTGGGGGAATCCTTTGTTGGGAGATGTTAGCTGGCCCTGGTTGTTTCCTTTCTGGAATTCCCCTGTTTTCAGAGTGTTGCTCTTTATTTACTGTCCTGATTTTAGAGATTATGTTGTTCTGTATTATTATACCACAATAATTATTATATATTGATAATCTTATATTATCTGCTTAGAACTGGATTATATGAGGCCCGTTCTACACAACTGTGTAAAATCCACACTGAACTGGATTATATGGCAGTGTGGACTCAAGATAATCCAGTTCAAAGCAGATACTGGGGATTATCCTGCCTTGGCATTCTGGGTGATATAGGTATTTGGTAGGGCCTTGAGTCTACACTGCCATATAATCCAGTTCAGATCAGATAATTTGTATTTTATAGGCAGTGTGGAAGAGTCCTGAGTGAAGAAGCCCTGAGCTCCACTGCGGCTGAGTGGGTTGCTAGGAGACCAAGTGGGCGGGGCCTGCCCTTCTAACCAGCAGCCGGGGGGGAGGGGGGGAATGGCTTTTCCTGGTCCTCTAATCTGGACTTTATTTCTCTAGGTTTTTTTAATTGAAAGTCATATTTTGAATGACTATGTCTTTTGTAGCCAAATTTGGTTCAGTGGTTTTGTTGTTTACTCCATAGAAAAACACGCATTACATTTTTATATATATATAGATAATATATGACAGTTAAAATATGTTCCATGATTCTATATTATAATAATATATAATAACAATAGTTACGTCAGTGTTTCTCAACCTGGGGGTTGGGGCCCTGGGGGGATCGTGAGGGGGGGGGGGGTCACAGGGGTCAGAAAACACATATTCCCGATAGTCTTAGGAACCCAAATCCCTCCAGTATTTTCTGTTTGTCGTGGGAATTCTGTGTGGGAAGTCTGGCCCAATTCCATCCTTGGTGGGGTTCAGAACACTCTTTGATTGTAGGTGAACTATAAATCCCAGCAACTACAGCTCCCAAATGTCAGGGTCTATTTTCCCCAAACTCCACCAGTGTTCACATTTGGGCCTATTGCGTATTCGTGCCAAGTTTGGTCCAGATCCATCATGGTTTGAGTCCACAGTTCTCTCTGGATGGAGGTGAACTACAGCTCCCAAACTCAAGGCCAGTGCCCACCACATCCTCCCAGTATTTCCTGTTGGTCAGGGGAGATCTGTGTGCCAAGACTGGTGCAATTCCATTGTTGGTGATGTTCAGAATGCTCTTTGTTTGTAGAGATTTCCCAGCAACTACACTCCCTGAAACTACAACTCCCAAATGACAAAATCAGTCCCCGTCCAACCCCACCAGTATTCAAATTTGGGTGTAATGGGTATTTGTGCCAAATTTGGACCACTTAATAAAATACATCCTAAATATCAGATATTTACATTATGATTCATAACAGGAGCAAAATTACGATTATGAAGTATAAACGCAGGTGGAATTGGACAGAAAAACAAGAAAACTACCATTCCTGATTCACTGCATCCTCATAGTGATGTTGACCGACTATGTCTGCCTAGAACGTCTGGTGGCAGAGGACTCTTGCAAGTCAAAAGAGAATAAAAATATGCCCTGGAAGAATATTTATTCATTTATTTATTTATTGTGTCACTTCTACCCTGCCCATCTCACCCATCAGGGGACTCAGGGCAGCTTACAATATAAACATCCACATCAAAAAACAGTTTTCATCAAATTTAAAAATCCATCGAGATTAAAAATTACAATAAAATTAGGAATATACATTAAAAGTATACATAATTATACATTTAAATATACATTTAAGGCGCTTTCCATGTCCAGGTGGGGTCTGTCAGTAGGTCATATATTCATATCTCATTTTTGCTGCTACTCGTGCTCAAATGCCTGGTCCCATAATCACGTTTTTGTCCTCTTTTGGAAAGACAGGAGGGAGGGAGCCTGCCTGGCTTCAATGGGGAGGGAGTTCCATAGGCGGGGAGCCACCACTGAAAAGGCCCTGTCTCTCGTCCCCACCAGACGCACCTGTGAGGCTGACTGGACCGCGAGCAGGGCCTCATCGGATGATCTTAAGCTTCGAGGTGGGTCGTAGCGGGAGACACGTTCGGACAGATAAGCTGGGCCGGAACCGTTTAGAGCTTTATAGGCTAAAGCCAGCACCTTGAACTGTGCTTGTTAGCTAATTGGCAGCCAGTGGAGCTGGTGTAACAGAGGAGTAGTGCGCTCCCTGAACGCCGCCCCAGTTATTAACCTGGCAGCCTCCCTCCCTCCCGTTGGACTAATTGAAGCTTCCAAACAGTCTTCAAAGGCAGCCCCACGTAGAGTGCATGGCAGTAGTCTAAACGGGATGTAACAAGAGCGTGGACCACCGTGGCCAAGTCCGGCTTCCCAAGGTACGGTCGCAGCTGGCACACGAGTTTTACCTGTGCAAAGGCTCCCCTGGGCACCGCTGAGACCTGGGCTCCAGGCTCAACGACGAGTCCAGGATCACTGCCAGACTGCGCACCTGCGCCTTCGGGGGGAGTGTGGCCCCATCACTATGTAAAGGAAAGTGAATCCTAGAGTTGGAAGAGACCTCGTGGGCCATCCAGTCCAAGCCCATTCTGCCAAGAAGCAGGAAATCGCATTCAAAGCACCCCCGACAGATGGCCATCCAGCCTCTGCTTAAAAGCCTCCAAAGAAGGGGCCTCTCTCCACCACAGTCCCCTGGGGCAGAGAGAGAGAGAGTTCCACTGGTGAACAGCCCTTCTCACCGTGAGGAAGTTCTTCCTGATGTTCAGGTGGAATCTCCTTCCTTTCCTGTAGTTTGAAGCCCTTGTTCCCTTGCGTCCTAGTCTTCAGGGCAGCAGAAAGGAAGCTCCCTCCCTCCTCCCTAGGACTTCCCTTCACGTATCTGTACATGGCTCTCATCATGTCTCCTCTCAGCCTTCTCTTCTGCAGGCTAAACATGCCCAGCTCTTTAAGCCGCTCCTCATAGGGCTTGTTCTCCAGACCTTTGATCATTTAAGTTTCCCTCCTCTGGACACTTTCCAGCTTGTCAACATCTCCCTTCAATTGTGTTGCCCAGAATGGGACACAGTGTGATTCCAGGGAAAGAGGTCTGGCCAAGAGGAGAGGGGAGCATGACTCCTATTGAGTAAGCCGCCCTGAGTCCCCTGATGGGTGAGAAGGGTGGGGGGGGGGGGGGGGGTAGAAGTGATGCAATAAATGAATAAATAAATAAATTGGTGCAGACCAAAGTCCCATTGGGCTTCTTTGCTGCCGCATCCCACTCCTGGCTCCTGTTCCGCTTCCTCCCCACGAGGACCCCAAGGCCTTTCCCCACGTCCTGCTGTGGAGCCAGGCATCCATCGTCCCCCGTCCTGCCTCTCTGCATCCCCTTTCTTCTGCCCAAGTGGAGCCTCTTGCCTTTGTCCCTGTTGAGGTTCATTGTGTGAGTTCTGGCCCATCCTCTCTCTCATCTGTGAAGATCGTTTGAATTCTGCTCCTGTCTGTCTCCTGGAGTCTTGGCTCTCCCTCCCAGTTTGGTAAAACATAAAGGTAAAGGTTCCCCCCTGACATGAAGCCCAGTCATGTCTGACTCTGGGGGTTGGTGCCCATCTCCATTTCTAAGCCAAAGAGCCGGCGTTGTCCGTAGACACCTCCACGGTCATGTGGCCGCTGGCATGACTGCATGGAGTGCCATTACCTTCCCGCCGGAGCAGTACCTATTGATCTACTCACATTGGGATGTTTTCAAACTGCTAGGTTGGCAGGAGCTGGGGCTAACAGTGGGGGCTCTGTCTGCTCCCGGGATTTGAACCTGTTTGGTGTCGTCTGCAAACTTGATGATCGTGCCTTCTAACCCTTCGTCTAAGTCGTTAATAAAGATGTTGAACAGAACCGGGCCCAGGACGGAGCCCTGCAGATGGCCCTCCAGTCGTGACTTCTTTCCAGGATGAAGAGGAGCCATTGGGACGAATCACCCTTTGGGTTCGTTCGCTTAGCCAATTACAGATCCACCTCACCAGAGTTTTGCTTGGCCCAAAACTATGGACTGGCTTCCTTGCCATAAGGTCATGGCGGACCTTGTTGAAGGCCTTAATGAAATCCAGGCACGCTACACCCATGGCATTCCCTGCATCTACCCAGCTTGTAGCTCTATAAAAAAAAAAGATATCAGATGAGCCTGACATGACTTGGTTTTGATAAATCCGTCTTGACTCTTAGCGATGACCGCATTCCTTTCTAAGTGTTTGCAGACCACTTCCTTAACAATCTTTTCTAGAATCTTGCCTGGTATCGATGTGAGGGCATCGGTAATTGTTTGGGTCGTCCTTTTTTCCCCTCTTGAAGATAGATAGGGACCACATTCGCCCTCCTCCAATCTGCTGGGACTTCTCCCGTTCTCAAAGAACTCTCAAAGATGGTTGCCAGTGGTTCTGAAATAACTTCCGCTATTTCCTTCAATACTCTTGGGTGTAGTTGATCTGGCCCTGGGGACTTGAATTCGTTTAGAGCGGCCAGGTGTTCCTCGACAACTTATTTCCTTATTCGGGGTTGGATTTCCCCTAATCCTTCATTCACTCCATGTTGCTGAGGTTTAGGACGGCTTTCTGTCTGTGAGAAGACTGAGGCAAAGAAAGCATTGAGTAGTTCTGCCTTTTCCCTGTCCCGTCACCATCGCCCCACCTTCTCCTCGCAGAGGCCCCATCGCCTCCTTGTTCTTCCTTTTCCTACCAACATAAGCAAAAAAGCCCTTTTTATTGTTTTTAATGTCCCTGGCAAGCCTGAGCTCATTTTGCACTTTAGCCTGGTGAACTTTTTCCGTACAGGAGTTGGCTATTCGTTTGATTTCTTCTTTGGTGATTTCTCCTCTTTTCGACTTTTTGTGCATGTCTCTTGAGTCTGAGCCCATTCTAGCTTCTTTGCACTTGTCTTGTTTTTTCTCTTTGTTGGCACTGTTTGCAATTGCGCCTTGAATATTTCATTCTTGAAAAACTCCCACCCACCCTTAGCACTCTTGTCTTTTAATATTGGCGTCCATGGAATGCCGCTCAGCATTTCCTTCATTTTTTGGAAGTCAGCTCTCCTAAAGTCCAGAATACGTGTTTGACTTGTCTTAGTTTCAGCCTTCCTTTGTCTGGGAAAATACTTTGAATGTGCTTTTCCTGAAGGGCAGAAGGGGGTTGGGCGTGATGGCCGATGTGGTCTCTTTCAACTCTATTATTCTTTGATTCTATAAGAAAATGGAAGTCTTGGAACTTTTGAAGGTCTGGCTAAAATAAGACAATGGCAGCACACAAACCAAGGTGAAGAGTCCAATTGACACAGACACGCCGAGCACTACGGAGAGGAGGGGTTCTTGGCTCCGACTGTGTTGGTGTGGGTTTAGTCTTCTCTTGAAAGAATGCGCCAAGACATACAGGGGATGAAGATGCCACACATCTTTATTGTTTGGAATACAAGAGTGTAGCCCTGCTGCCTGTCTATATCGAGCCTTGGCTACAATGTCATAAACCACCCAGAAGCCCTGCTGCCTGCCCTTTCCCACACGGCAGAGCCTGGCTTCTCCCACCTCAGGGCCATTGACGTTTATGGCCGGTTCATGTGTCCTTGCAGCACCGCGTCCTCCCTTTCGACCACTGGCCATGTGCTCTATGTCAGGACCGGGGAGCTGATAGTTTCAGGACATGAGTGATCATGACACGGAGACCGGCCAGGAGCAAGACTAAGCAACAGCCAAGGTTACAGTCCAACAGTCAGGTGCCAGGAGTTCATTCATCAGAGTTCATAAAACAACAACCAAGAATGCAGGAACACAAAGCAAAGTCAGAGTTCAGAAATCATGTGAGATAGGCAAGGATACAAACAGAAGTCCATAAATCAAGCCAGGAAGTCAGTCCAGAACTTAGAGTCAACGAATCAGGATACAACAGTATTGGATAATCACTGGTCACATAATCAAATGGAGGATTGTCACTTGTTAGGATCATAAACTACTGGATTATGACCAATTGGAAAAACCATAATCTTTATATCTTTTAAGGAAAGAAATGGTGCCCACATGGATTTATGCTTGGGAATTGGTTTTCAGCTGTTACTCGTAGAATGATTTCCAGGCGACTCTGGAGGAACAAAGAATATGTCAATTCAAAAAACATCTACTTTCCCATAAATATCTTGTTTCTATTCATGCTCGCAGGAAACAAAAATTCAAGTAGTCTTCTATAAATTAACATGCTTTTTTTTACTCACAACTTCATGCATTAAAAAATACAGGCACATTTCTTGTTAGTTTAAACTTTAAAACGTTTCGGTTTGTGTCTTTAACTTTCAGTCTTCATCAGTCTCTTCAGCACTATACAGCTCTGTACAAGTCTCTCTTATAACTGTTGACTTCCAACTGTCATCTTCAATGGTCATCTTTTAATTGTGTTCTAATCAGTCCCTGATCTGGTCACATGGTCTGCAGCACCTCCCACAGCCTCAAGAACATAGAGTTAGAAAAAGCTGCATACCAAAGTACACACACACCCACACACACTTCAGTAATAAAACAGCACATTATATATATTAAACAGAGGAGGCTTGAGAAGGTTGCCTATTTCCAACAAACAGAGTCCAGAGCAGGGTGACAGGAACAAGGCCAGAGTCCAGAATTTGAAATCGAGGGATCAGAGCCAAGATCCAGGACAACAGTACGAAGGTATGCCGTTATCTGCTCCCAAAGAGCTGGTCTTTACCATAATATCTCAGCTGTTCTCATTTCAGCAAGTCTTCACGGATCATTTGAGAAGGAAAAGGTCTGGTTAACCCCCTCAAAAATGGCTCCAATACTAGGAAGAGTCCTTCCTCTTTGCTTCCATTCTCCCATTCTTTGCCTGCCTGTGGGGTGATTTTTTTAAAGCAGAACTAGGAAAGACATACAACCCTGCTATCCCGGCCATGAAAGCCTTCGACAACACTCAGAACTAGGAAATTCAAAGGCAGGTCTCTTCCTCTAGCCGTGTATGGGTCCTTTGATGGGAACGCAGCTCTCCACTCTGATTGAAGCTTTTTCCACATTCCATGCATCGATATGGCTTCTCCCCTGTGTGGGTCCTTTGATGGATACGCAGATTTCCGCTCTGACTGAAGCTCTTTCCACATACCATGCATTGATGTGGCTTCTCCCCTGTGTGGATTCTCAGATGGGAGCTCAGCTGTCCACTTCGACTGAAGCTCTTTCCACATTCCATGCACTGATGTGGCTTCTCCCCCGTGTGGGCCCTTTGGTGGGAATGCAGCAGTCCACTCCAACGGAAGCTCTTTCCACATTCCGTGCATTGATACGGCTTCTCCCCTGTGTGGGCCCTTTGGTGGCAACGCAGATCTCCACTCCGCCTGAAGCTCTTTCCACATTCCATGCATTGATACGGCTTCTCCCCTGTGTGGGTCCCTTGATGGAAACGCAGACTAGCATTTCGACTGAAGCTCTTTCCACATTCTATGCAATGATACGGCTTCTCCCCTGTGTGGATCCTTTGATGGGAACGCAGATCCCCACTGTGACTGAAGCTTTTTCCACATTCCATGCATTGATAAGGCTTCTCCCCTGTGTGGGTCCTTTGATGAAGGCGCAGACTTCCATTCAGACTGAAGCTCTTTCCACATTCAATGCATTGATACGGCTTCTCCCCTGTGTGGATCCTTTGATGGGAATGTAGCTGTCCAATCCAACCGAAGCTCTTTCCACATAACATGCATTCATATGGCTTCTCCCCCGTGTGGGACCTTTCATGGCGATGCAAACCTCCACTGTGACTGAAGCTCTTCCCACATTCCATGCATTCATACGGCTTCTCACCTGTGTGGGTTCTTTGATGAGAACGCAGATTTCCACTCCGACTGAAGCTCTTTCCACATTCCATGCATGTGTATGGCTTCTCTCCTGTGTGAATTTGTTGATGTTTAGTAAGAGAACTTCTCTGCATGAAACATTTCCCACAGTCCATACACTTATGTAGGTTCTCCTCAGTATGTGATGTGGATGTGGAACAGGGATGAAGATTTTCCATTCTTTTACATTTATGGTTTTATTATGTTCTCCTGAACAGCACAGAATTTCCTCTTCTCGGGCTTTGTATTGTCATAGCCCTCTGGTCTCGTCCCCAAGCCCCTCTTTTAACAGCACAATCTTCCCTTTCCTTCAAGTATGTCGCTTGAAATATGTCTTTCTTTACTTATTCCTTGTTTTTGCCAGTGCAGTGAGCCTTCATTTCAGTCCTAAGGCATCCCTAGGACAAAGCTCTCACAGGATCGTCTTCACAAGATTTGTTCAGAGGTTACCTGCCAGACGAATGAGAGGGAAAAAGACTTATTAATTTATCTCTTCCTCTCTCAATATTCAAGATGGCCGCTCTCCATATTTCTTCTCCCAATATTCCAGATGGCTGACTTATTACTGTCTCATTCTCCCAATATCTGAGATGGCCGACTACTTAATGAATCACAATAACAGGTTTCTTGATGAATTCTTCCTTTTACTAATAACAAAGTTGGCCGACTTATTAATGTATCCCTCCCTGTCAATATCTAAGATGGCTACCCTTTCCCAATATCCAAGATGGCCGTTCAGTATGTCCCTCCTGCAAATATCTAAGATGGCCAACTTCTTAATGAATCCCTTCTCTCAATATCCACGATAGCCACCCTCTCAATGTAGTAGTAGTAGTAGTAGTAGTAGTAGTAGTAGTAATAATAAACTCTATTTATACCCTGCCACCATCTTCCATAGTGATGCGGGGTGGCTTACATAATAGCACACACTGCTGCCATACAACACATGAAGTTCAATACATCAACATAAAAATCAAAAACACATTTATATAAAACCAAAAATTTACATAAGCAAATAAAATAATAATAATAATAATAATAATAATAATAATAATAATAAAACTTTATTTATACCCCGCCACCATCTCCCCGTGGGGACTCGGGGCGGCTCACAATGTTACAAAAGTAACAGCACAAATTCATTAACAATACACACAGTTTAAAACACAAGAAGATGATAAAACAAGTTAAAACAAAGATTTAAACAACAATAATAATATCAATAGTAATAATATCAAACAACCACCAATGCGATTCAGTCAACTTCAAAGGTGGGGGGACTATAGCAGCAATCTAAGATAAAATCATTAGATTAAAATATCCCAGTGAAAGGAACCTAATAACATTCAGAATAGAATTATAATTATAATGAGGCTGGTCATCCAATGGCTGTCTCTCCAAAGGCCAGCCCAAACATCCAGGTTTTCAATTGTTTCTTAAAGGAGGGTAGGGAAGGCTCCAACCTAATCTCCCTGGGGAGGGAGTTCCAGAGCCGGGGGGCCACGGCTGAGAAGTACAATATGGCTATAGTCATTGATTAAAAGGTCCATACAATCATTTTAGCATCCCACCTGTGTACCCATCAAAATATGGACAGAAAATGCTAGAGTAATCAGTCCGGCTACTATCTTAAATGTTATCAAAGGCCTGCTGAAAGAGCCAAGCTTTTAGCTCTTTCCGAAAGTGCTGTGGTCTGGGGGCTTGCCTGAGAGCCCTGAGTTCGAGAGATGGGGGCCACCACCGAGAAGCCCCCCCCCCCCATCTCCACCAACCGCACTTGAGGCGGAGGTGGGACCGAGAGGAGGGCCTCCCCGGCAGGTCTTAGAGCCCTCGCCATTTCAAAGGGGGAGATGCGGTCACGAAGATAGGCCCTTATAAGCAACCAGTGGAGCTGCTTCAATAAGGGCGTGGTGTGCTCCCTATAGCCAGCCCCAGTTAGTAACCTGGCTGACGATCTTTGCACCAATTGCAATTTCCGAGCTGTCTTCAAAGGCAGCCCCACGTAGAGTGCATTGCAGTAGTCCATTCTAGATGTAACTAAGGCATTGACCACCGTGGCCAAGTCAGGCTCTTCAAGGTACGGTCTCAGCTGATGCACAAGTTTCAGCTGTGCAAAGGCCCTTCCACCCCCACCGACTCCTGAGCTCCAAGCGTCAGCCCTGAGGCCAGGAGTAGTCAATGTTTTTGTAGTCAATGTCTTCAATACATTGCGATGTTTGGGTGCTAAATTTGTAAATACGATAATTGCAACATAACATTGTCGTGTATTGAACTGCTTTTTCTGTTGATTTGTTGTAAAACATGATGTTAGCCGCCCTGAGTCCCCTCGGGTGAGAAGGGCGGGGTATAAATGTTGTAAATAAATAAATAAATAAATTTTTAATTTTACTCTATTTATTATTACATGTATTATTTTACTGCATTTATTATTATTATTATTATTACATTTATTATTTCACTCTATTATTATTAAAAGGATACATAAGCACATTTACATTGAAGAAGATGAAAATAATGATTTAATCAGAGTTGGACAGTCTTATCTTACATTACAGTTTGATGTAAAGATTCAAAATCATTTAAACTACTGATGCCTCAATTAATGTAATTTTATTGGTATCTCGGCTTATACTGGAGTCAATGTTTTCCCAGTTTTTTTGTGCTAAAATTAGGTGCCTCGGCTTATATTCTGGTGGGCTTATACTCGAGTATATACGGTAGTCTTTCAAAGGAATAAAACCTGTGCTCAGCAGCGGGGTCCCACTCCCCCTGAGGACTCAGGTCCACTTAAGCCGGGGGTCCTCCTGGACTCAGCGCCGACGCTTGACGCTCAGGTGTCGGCCGTGGCTGGGAGGGCCTTCTTTGCAAGGTGAAGCTTGTGGCCACTGCAACCGTGCCTTGAAAAGCCTGACTCGGCCACGGTGGTCCATGCCTTACTTACGCCCAGAATGGACTACTGCAATGCACTCTACGTGGGGCTGCCTTTGAAGCCGGGTTGGAACCTGCAGCTATTATTTATTATTTATTTTATTTCCCTCATTTCTATCCCGCCCTTCTCACCCGAAGGGACTCCGGGCGGCTCACAATCTGGCAAAAATTCAATGCCAATATACAATACAAAAAGATAAAACATAAGCAATTAAAACAATTGGATAATTTAACAAAATACAGTAAGTACATTTAAAACAATTGAATATAAAATACATGAACCATTCATCCGTAAAACCTTGTACATGTACCATAATCCGGACCGAGTCGAAGCCACCAGAATTCACTCATCAAACGCTTGCTCACAAAGCCAAGTCTTCACTTTTTTCCTAAAACTCAGAAGGGATGGGGCCTGCCGGATATCACTGGGGAGGGAGTTCCACAGCCGAGTGAGGAGCCACCACAGAGAAGGCCCCGTCCCTCGTCCCCACCAGCCACACTTGTGAGACAGGTGGGACCGAGAGCAGGGCCTCCCCAGACGATCTTAAAGCTCTCGTAGGCTCATAGGGAAATCAGAAGACGTTTCCTGCTTGGGAGGAGAGCAATAGCCAACCTCGATAAAATACTGAAAAGCAGAGACATCACATTGGCAACGAAGGTCCGCATAGTCAAAGCAATGGTATTCCCCATAGTGACCTATGGATGTGAGAGCTGGACCATAAGGAAGGCTGAGCGAAGGAAGGAAGAGAGACGCTTTTGGACTCTGGTGCTGGAGGGAAATCCTGAGAGTGCCTTGGACCTTGGCAAGAAGGTCCAACCAGTCCATCCTCCAGGAAATAATGCCCGATGGCTGCTCACTGGAGGGAAGGATAGTAGAGGCAAAGATGAAGTATTTTGGCCACATCATGAGGAGACAGGAAAGCTTGGAGAAGACCACAATGCTGGGAAAATGGAAGGAAAAAGGAAGAGAGGCCGACCAAGGGCGAGGTGGATGGACGGTATCCTTGAAGTGACTGGCTCGACCTTGAAGGAACTGGAGGCAGTGACGGCCGACAGGGAGCTCTGGCCTGGACTGGGCCATCAGGTCACCAAGAGTCGAAAACGACTGAACGAGTGAGATGACGACGAGGCTCATAGGAGGAGATACGTTCAGACAGGTAAGTTGGACCGGGACCGTTTAGGGCTTTGTAGGCCAAGACCAGCACTTTGAATGGGGCCCAATAGCATATTGGCAGCCAGTGGAGCTGGCTAAGTAGGGGGGGGGGTACGCTCCCTGTAAGTCGCCCCAGTTATTAACCTGGCTGCCGCCCATTGTACTAGTTGGAGCTTCCGGGCCGTCTTCAAAGGCAGCCCCATGTAGAGAGCGTTTCAGTCGTCCAAGCGGGATGTAACCAGAGCGTGGACCACCGTGGCCAAGTCAGACTTCCCAAGGAACGGGCGCAGCTGGCGCACAAGTCTCCCCTGGCCACCGCTGAGACCTGAGGCTCCAGGCCCAGCGATGAGTCCAGGATCACCCCCAGACTGCGAACCTGCGCCTTCAAGGGGAGTTTGACCCTGTGATGACCCATGGGCCTTGTAGTCCTGCTCAGGACATTGTAATTCCTGATGAAGATGAAAACTTGGGTTTTTTACCTTCCCAGTCTGAACTGGATTCCTCTCAGCCAGATCTTTCCCAGGCAGATCTGGGAACCTTGCACCTGCAAGAAAGTTGTCTCCCAGAAGTATGTCAAACAAGCCCAGAGCCTACTTCTCCCGTGTTCTTGCGCCGGGAGTTTTGTAAACAACAGAGAAGTTTGGAATCAGCTTCGCGCAGGAGTGCGAGAATTGCAGCTAAGAATGTAGCCAATTAAGACTGCTTCTCGTGAGAATCTTTAAGGAGTTTAACATCTGGTCTCAGAGTTTAGCTTTCGTTTCTGATTCCCAGAGAACTGCTTCGGTGGGAAAGTTAGACTCTATATAGGTGTTTTACCCGCGTAGTAACTTCGCGGAGTCAATTCGTCAGCCTACGGAGCGAGTTGTGTCTGGACAGCGCGCTCCGATTCAAGCCTCGCTCCTGCTCAAGCCTTGCCTTGCTATCCAGCCTTCGCCTTGCTTCCCAGCCTTTGTTTATCTACGGACTTTGCCTTGTTTCCCAGGACCAATCCTTGCCTTGTTCCACGGATTTTACCAAGTTATTCCACGGACCTTGTTCTTGTTCCTAGTTACCTTGTTCCACGTTTTAAGCCTTGTTTCAAGTATCAAGTTATTTCCTAGCCTTGCTCAAGTTTATGGACTAAGGGACCTTGTCATCTCCCCTCACTTTGCCTGGCAAAGTGAGTGTTTCGGTTATTGGATTACAACTTTGGACCATAATATTTCTTATTGGACATTGCTTTTTGGACTAATTTTGACCTTTCCTGAAAGGTCCGCTTCTGAACTAACTTTTACATTTGTTTTTATTAACCTTATATATTTCCTTAATAAAGATATTAGTTAGAATCTGGCCTCTGCGTATGGTTATTGGTGCTCTGTAGCCGGGGTCGTGACAGTTTGACTCCGCCGCCCTAAGCACCAATTAACCTCGGCCAGAATGTCTACCGGAACCGTGCCCGGTGGGCAGCCACTGAGCTACACCATCAGCAAGGACGAAGTGGATCGCATCCGCGACAGACTCAACGCCCAGGATGGAGAAATAAAGGGCTTGCGGGAGCGCGGAATCCGCCTCCCGGCCATGGCGTTGCCTACCAAGTTTACTGGAGAAGCTTCTAAGGTTCATGTTTTCCGTCGCCAATGTCAAGCTTATCTAGAGGCCCGTGATGCCGAGTTTCCCCAAGAAGACATCAAAGTGGCGTGGGTTTACAGTCTTCTAGACGGGCCAGCGGCCAATTGGGCGACGGCACTGTTCGACCAAGCCTCTCCACACCTAAGATCAGCGCAACACTTCTTGGACCACCTCAAGGAGACTTGGGGAATCGAGGACAATTTGGAGGCAGCCGGTCACAAACTCCGTCGCCTTTTCCAAGGAGACAGACCTATGTCTCAGTATATAGCCGAGTTCCGAGTGCTGGCCCACAACACCGGCTGGAACGATGTAGCCCTCAGAGGACAATTCCGGGAGGGTCTCAACATTGAAATGCTGGAAGAAATCTCCAAGGTGGATCCTCCCCAGACCCTCGAGGCACTCATTGATCAATGTTTACGGGCTGAAGTCATGATTGCCAACAGGAAACAGTGGGTTCGAGGCCAGGGCAGTAGAGCCGGGGCAAAACCCCCCGCTCCCGCCAGCGTTCAGCCACGTCCAGTGTGGAGACCCCCACCGCCAACCCCATACCCCAGAGGAGGCGAGGAGGTGCCGATGCAGTTGGGCAATGTGCGTCCCAGACTAGATGCCGCCGAGAAGGCCCGTCGTCAACGCTTAAACCTCTGTTGGTACTGCGGGAACGGGGGCCACTTCGCCAGAGAGTGCCCAGCCAAAGGGAAGCCTGCCGCCCGTCTTGCGGCGGCGTCCTCCACGGAGACGAAGGCGTCTGAGCCGACTGGCACACAGCCGGCGGGGGAAGCCAACGACCGGGTGTAGAGAGGCTCGCCAACCCGGTCAAAAAATCCATTCAAGAGCCGCCAACCGGGGTCCTGTTCCTTCTCGTGGTCACATTATGGTCAGCAAAAAGGGGACCCGTCATGATCCACGCCATGATAGACTCTGGAGCTACCAACAATTTCATTGATAGAGAGTATGCCGACTCTCTGGGATTACAATATCATGATTTCAAGAATGCCCGTGTGGTGCAAGCCATAGACGGCCGCCCCCTCAAGACGGGCCCCGTAAGTCAGTGGTCGGAACCCACCAGGATGTGGATAAGGGAACATATGGAAGAGATTTCCTTCTTTGTTACCGAGGTTCCCCATTTCCCTGTGATTTTGGGAATTCCATGGCTGACTCTCCACGACCCTAACATCTCCTGGTCCAACAGAGAACTGCAGTTTGCTTCACCGTACTGCCAAAACCATTGCCTCGTAGCCAAGGTCTGCCATGCCACAGACACCGAGCCCATCATCACCTTGCCAAAGAAGTACTCCGAGTATTGGGATGTATTCAATGAGAAAGAAGCCGAAAAATTACCCCCACATAGACCTTATGACTGTGCCATTGACTTGGTGGAGGGGGCCCCGATCCCGTGAGGGCATCTCTACTCCCTGACTGAACCAGAGCAAGAAGCTCTCAGGGAATTCATAGAGACAAACCTTCGCAAGGGATTCATCAGACCCTCTCAATCCCCAGCCGCCTCCCCAGTGATGTTTGTGAAGAAGAAGTCAGGGGAACTACGCTTGGTGGTGGACTACAGAGCATTGAACAATATCACCAAGCGGAACAGCTATCCCCTGCCCTTAATCTCGGATCTACTGGATCGGCTTCGAGGAGCCAAGGTTTACACCAAGCTGGATCTTCGGGGGGCTTACAACTTAGTTCGCATCAGGGAAGGGGACGAGTGGAAGACCGCCTTCCAGACCAAATTCGGATTATTCGAGTCCCGAGTTATGAATTTCGGTTTATGCGGAGCTCCCGCAACGTTCCAGCATTTTGTCAATGACATTTTTCAGGACTATCTAGACAGGTTCTTGATAATCTACCTGGACGATTTTTTGGTGTTTTCTAGATCACAATCAGAACATGAGAACCACGTCAAAATGGTGTTACAACGACTGCGGGATCATGGACTTTATGCCAAGCTGGAAAAATGCGCCTTTGATCTACAAGAGGTAGATTTCCTTGGTTACCGCATCTCGCCTCTAGGGCTTTCCATGGATCCAGCCAAGGTTTCAGCAGTATTGGAATGGCGGGCGCCAACTAACAAGAAAGAGGTGCAGCGTTTCTTGGGGTTCGCGAACTATTACCGCAAGTTCATTCCAGATTTTGCCCGCTGGTCCGACCCCATCACTAGCTGCATCCGTGGAAAGCAGCCTTTCCGCTGGACTGATCAAGCAGAGAAAGGGTTCCAGCAACTAAAGAAACTATTCACCTCCCAGCCAATTCTACAGCACCCAAATCCTGGAACCCCTTTTGTTGTGCAAGCGGACGCCTCTGATGTGGCAATTGGGGCTGTACTCTTACAACCGGTGGGAGATCACCTCCATCCCTGTGCCTTTTACTCTCGTCAACTAACCACACCAGAGAGGAATTACACCATTTGGGAAAAAGAACTACTGGCCATAAAGGCAGCCTTTGAAACTTGGAGACATTGGCTAGAAGGGGCCAAATTTCCCATTGAAGTCCACACTGATCATCGTAATCTAGAACATCTAAGAACTGCCCGCAAACTAAATCAGAGGCAGCAACGTTGGGCTTTATTCTTCGAACGTTTCGACTTCCAGATTCATTATGTGACCCCAGCCCAGACCAAGCAAGCAGACGCCCTGTCACGTAAACCGGAATACGCTGCAGGACGCAAGGAGACCTTTGAATCCCAACTATTACAACCCGGGAACTTTGCCACGCTCACAGTGGGGAACACCAAATCCATTCCCATTGGTTCAACTTCCTCTACTCCAGGACCCCTCTGTGCTCAAGAAATCAGGGCTAGTCAGCAAGCAGATGCCTGGGCGCAGGACCAACTTCGCCAAGGTCTGCATTTTCCCTTTTCGCTTAAGGATGGGCTGCTTTGCTATAGAAATCATGTTTATATCCCACCCGGACCGGGCAGGGAAAAAGCGCTTCGTCTGTGTCATGATTGCAAACCAGCAGGACACTTCGGACTATTTAAAACCATGCATCTGATCCTAAGGGATTTTTGGTGGCCCAAGATCCGCAAGGATGTGGAAAAATATGTCAACACCTGCCCAGTATGCCAGCGCTCCAAGATAAGAAGGGAGAAGCCCTCAGGACTTTTACACCCCCTTCCTACCCCATCTCGCCCATGGGAAATAATTTCTGCGGATTTCATCACTGACCTACCACCTTCCTGTGGATTCACCACGATCTTAGTGGTGGTGGACCTTTTCACCAAGTTAGCCCATTTCATTCCCTGCGAAGGCCTCCCCACGGCCAAAGAGACTGCGGATCTATTCCTTCAACATGTTTTCAGACTACATGGATTGCCCAAGAGTTTAGTCACAGACCGTGGATCTCAATTCACCTCTCGTTTTTGGAAGGCGCTACAAAAACTATTGGGCATAGACTCTCGCTTATCTTCAGCTCATCATCCCCAAACAGATGGGCAAACGGAGCGCACCAATGCCACTTTGGAGCAGTATCTTCGCTGTTATGTAAACTACCAACAGGACAATTGGGCTTCTCTGTTACCACTGTCTGAGTTTGCCTACAACAATGGAGTTCAAGCTTCTACAAAAGAAACGCCGTTCTTTGCAAACTACGGCTTCCATCCACGTTTCTTTCCCCCTGTCATTGAAACTTCAGAAGTTCCCGCAGCAGAGGATTGGCTGCAGGAACTCACAGCGGTGCAACAACTTTTGCTCCAGCAACTGGACCAAGCCAAGGAGGACTATAAACACCACGCTGACAAACACCGCCAGCCGGGCCCCGAAATCAAGGTAGGAGATCGGGTTTTTCTGTCCACTCGCTTTCTGCCCTCCCACCGCCCTTGCCGGAAGTTAGATGCCCGTTTCATTGGCCCCTATCCAGTGGTGGCGCAATTAAACCCCGTGACTTTCAAACTCCAACTTCCGCGTTCAATGCGCATTCACCCAGTGTTTCACCGTTCCCTGCTCCTTCCGGCGGATGGTGTGCGTCCTGATACAGACCAACCGGCCCCCCCTCCTGTTTTGATGAATGGGGAGGAGGAGTTCGAGGTTGAGGACATTTTGGATTCTCGCTTTCACCGCCGCCGCCTACAATATCTCATTGACTGGGTGGGTTTTGGCCCTGAGGAACGCTCTTGGGAAGACGCCTCCACAGTCCATGCTCCTGAGCTAACCCGTCGCTTTCATCAGACCTATCCCGCCAAGCCGCGACCTCGCGCCTCGGGGAGAGGGCCCCAGTTTGGGAGGGGCCTTGAGGAGGGGGATAGTGTGATGACCCATGGGCCTTGTAGTCCTGCTCAGGACATTGTAATTCCTGATGAAGATGAAAACTTGGGTTTTTTACCTTCCCAGTCTGAACTGGATTCCTCTCAGCCAGATCTTTCCCAGGCAGATCTGGGAACCTTGCACCTGCAAGAAAGTTGTCTCCCAGAAGTATGTCAAACAAGCCCAGAGCCTACTTCTCCCGTGTTCTTGCGCCGGGAGTTTTGTAAACAACAGAGAAGTTTGGAATCAGCTTCGCGCAGGAGTGCGAGAATTGCAGCTAAGAATGTAGCCAATTAAGACTGCTTCTCGTGAGAATCTTTAAGGAGTTTAACATCTGGTCTCAGAGTTTAGCTTTCGTTTCTGATTCCCAGAGAACTGCTTCGGTGGGAAAGTTAGACTCTATATAGGTGTTTTACCCGCGTAGTAACTTCGCGGAGTCAATTCGTCAGCCTACGGAGCGAGTTGTGTCTGGACAGCGCGCTCCGATTCAAGCCTCGCTCCTGCTCAAGCCTTGCCTTGCTATCCAGCCTTCGCCTTGCTTCCCAGCCTTTGTTTATCTACGGACTTTGCCTTGTTTCCCAGGACCAATCCTTGCCTTGTTCCACGGATTTTACCAAGTTATTCCACGGACCTTGTTCTTGTTCCTAGTTACCTTGTTCCACGTTTTAAGCCTTGTTTCAAGTATCAAGTTATTTCCTAGCCTTGCTCAAGTTTATGGACTAAGGGACCTTGTCATCTCCCCTCACTTTGCCTGGCAAAGTGAGTGTTTCGGTTATTGGATTACAACTTTGGACCATAATATTTCTTATTGGACATTGCTTTTTGGACTAATTTTGACCTTTCCTGAAAGGTCCGCTTCTGAACTAACTTTTACATTTGTTTTTATTAACCTTATATATTTCCTTAATAAAGATATTAGTTAGAATCTGGCCTCTGCGTATGGTTATTGGTGCTCTGTAGCCGGGGTCGTGACAGTTTGACTCCGCCGCCCTAAGCACCAATTAACCTCGGCCAGAATGTCTACCGGAACCGTGCCCGGTGGGCAGCCACTGAGCTACACCATCAGCAAGGACGAAGTGGATCGCATCCGCGACAGACTCAACGCCCAGGATGGAGAAATAAAGGGCTTGCGGGAGCGCGGAATCCGCCTCCCGGCCATGGCGTTGCCTACCAAGTTTACTGGAGAAGCTTCTAAGGTTCATGTTTTCCGTCGCCAATGTCAAGCTTATCTAGAGGCCCGTGATGCCGAGTTTCCCCAAGAAGACATCAAAGTGGCGTGGGTTTACAGTCTTCTAGACGGGCCAGCGGCCAATTGGGCGACGGCACTGTTCGACCAAGCCTCTCCACACCTAAGATCAGCGCAACACTTCTTGGACCACCTCAAGGAGACTTGGGGAATCGAGGACAATTTGGAGGCAGCCGGTCACAAACTCCGTCGCCTTTTCCAAGGAGACAGACCTATGTCTCAGTATATAGCCGAGTTCCGAGTGCTGGCCCACAACACCGGCTGGAACGATGTAGCCCTCAGAGGACAATTCCGGGAGGGTCTCAACATTGAAATGCTGGAAGAAATCTCCAAGGTGGATCCTCCCCAGACCCTCGAGGCACTCATTGATCAATGTTTACGGGCTGAAGTCATGATTGCCAACAGGAAACAGTGGGTTCGAGGCCAGGGCAGTAGAGCCGGGGCAAAACCCCCCGCTCCCGCCAGCGTTCAGCCACGTCCAGTGTGGAGACCCCCACCGCCAACCCCATACCCCAGAGGAGGCGAGGAGGTGCCGATGCAGTTGGGCAATGTGCGTCCCAGACTAGATGCCGCCGAGAAGGCCCGTCGTCAACGCTTAAACCTCTGTTGGTACTGCGGGAACGGGGGCCACTTCGCCAGAGAGTGCCCAGCCAAAGGGAAGCCTGCCGCCCGTCTTGCGGCGGCGTCCTCCACGGAGACGAAGGCGTCTGAGCCGACTGGCACACAGCCGGCGGGGGAAGCCAACGACCGGGTGTAGAGAGGCTCGCCAACCCGGTCAAAAAATCCATTCAAGAGCCGCCAACCGGGGTCCTGTTCCTTCTCGTGGTCACATTATGGTCAGCAAAAAGGGGACCCGTCATGATCCACGCCATGATAGACTCTGGAGCTACCAACAATTTCATTGATAGAGAGTATGCCGACTCTCTGGGATTACAATATCATGATTTCAAGAATGCCCGTGTGGTGCAAGCCATAGACGGCCGCCCCCTCAAGACGGGCCCCGTAAGTCAGTGGTCGGAACCCACCAGGATGTGGATAAGGGAACATATGGAAGAGATTTCCTTCTTTGTTACCGAGGTTCCCCATTTCCCTGTGATTTTGGGAATTCCATGGCTGACTCTCCACGACCCTAACATCTCCTGGTCCAACAGAGAACTGCAGTTTGCTTCACCGTACTGCCAAAACCATTGCCTCGTAGCCAAGGTCTGCCATGCCACAGACACCGAGCCCATCATCACCTTGCCAAAGAAGTACTCCGAGTATTGGGATGTATTCAATGAGAAAGAAGCCGAAAAATTACCCCCACATAGACCTTATGACTGTGCCATTGACTTGGTGGAGGGGGCCCCGATCCCGTGAGGGCATCTCTACTCCCTGACTGAACCAGAGCAAGAAGCTCTCAGGGAATTCATAGAGACAAACCTTCGCAAGGGATTCATCAGACCCTCTCAATCCCCAGCCGCCTCCCCAGTGATGTTTGTGAAGAAGAAGTCAGGGGAACTACGCTTGGTGGTGGACTACAGAGCATTGAACAATATCACCAAGCGGAACAGCTATCCCCTGCCCTTAATCTCGGATCTACTGGATCGGCTTCGAGGAGCCAAGGTTTACACCAAGCTGGATCTTCGGGGGGCTTACAACTTAGTTCGCATCAGGGAAGGGGACGAGTGGAAGACCGCCTTCCAGACCAAATTCGGATTATTCGAGTCCCGAGTTATGAATTTCGGTTTATGCGGAGCTCCCGCAACGTTCCAGCATTTTGTCAATGACATTTTTCAGGACTATCTAGACAGGTTCTTGATAATCTACCTGGACGATTTTTTGGTGTTTTCTAGATCACAATCAGAACATGAGAACCACGTCAAAATGGTGTTACAACGACTGCGGGATCATGGACTTTATGCCAAGCTGGAAAAATGCGCCTTTGATCTACAAGAGGTAGATTTCCTTGGTTACCGCATCTCGCCTCTAGGGCTTTCCATGGATCCAGCCAAGGTTTCAGCAGTATTGGAATGGCGGGCGCCAACTAACAAGAAAGAGGTGCAGCGTTTCTTGGGGTTCGCGAACTATTACCGCAAGTTCATTCCAGATTTTGCCCGCTGGTCCGACCCCATCACTAGCTGCATCCGTGGAAAGCAGCCTTTCCGCTGGACTGATCAAGCAGAGAAAGGGTTCCAGCAACTAAAGAAACTATTCACCTCCCAGCCAATTCTACAGCACCCAAATCCTGGAACCCCTTTTGTTGTGCAAGCGGACGCCTCTGATGTGGCAATTGGGGCTGTACTCTTACAACCGGTGGGAGATCACCTCCATCCCTGTGCCTTTTACTCTCGTCAACTAACCACACCAGAGAGGAATTACACCATTTGGGAAAAAGAACTACTGGCCATAAAGGCAGCCTTTGAAACTTGGAGACATTGGCTAGAAGGGGCCAAATTTCCCATTGAAGTCCACACTGATCATCGTAATCTAGAACATCTAAGAACTGCCCGCAAACTAAATCAGAGGCAGCAACGTTGGGCTTTATTCTTCGAACGTTTCGACTTCCAGATTCATTATGTGACCCCAGCCCAGACCAAGCAAGCAGACGCCCTGTCACGTAAACCGGAATACGCTGCAGGACGCAAGGAGACCTTTGAATCCCAACTATTACAACCCGGGAACTTTGCCACGCTCACAGTGGGGAACACCAAATCCATTCCCATTGGTTCAACTTCCTCTACTCCAGGACCCCTCTGTGCTCAAGAAATCAGGGCTAGTCAGCAAGCAGATGCCTGGGCGCAGGACCAACTTCGCCAAGGTCTGCATTTTCCCTTTTCGCTTAAGGATGGGCTGCTTTGCTATAGAAATCATGTTTATATCCCACCCGGACCGGGCAGGGAAAAAGCGCTTCGTCTGTGTCATGATTGCAAACCAGCAGGACACTTCGGACTATTTAAAACCATGCATCTGATCCTAAGGGATTTTTGGTGGCCCAAGATCCGCAAGGATGTGGAAAAATATGTCAACACCTGCCCAGTATGCCAGCGCTCCAAGATAAGAAGGGAGAAGCCCTCAGGACTTTTACACCCCCTTCCTACCCCATCTCGCCCATGGGAAATAATTTCTGCGGATTTCATCACTGACCTACCACCTTCCTGTGGATTCACCACGATCTTAGTGGTGGTGGACCTTTTCACCAAGTTAGCCCATTTCATTCCCTGCGAAGGCCTCCCCACGGCCAAAGAGACTGCGGATCTATTCCTTCAACATGTTTTCAGACTACATGGATTGCCCAAGAGTTTAGTCACAGACCGTGGATCTCAATTCACCTCTCGTTTTTGGAAGGCGCTACAAAAACTATTGGGCATAGACTCTCGCTTATCTTCAGCTCATCATCCCCAAACAGATGGGCAAACGGAGCGCACCAATGCCACTTTGGAGCAGTATCTTCGCTGTTATGTAAACTACCAACAGGACAATTGGGCTTCTCTGTTACCACTGTCTGAGTTTGCCTACAACAATGGAGTTCAAGCTTCTACAAAAGAAACGCCGTTCTTTGCAAACTACGGCTTCCATCCACGTTTCTTTCCCCCTGTCATTGAAACTTCAGAAGTTCCCGCAGCAGAGGATTGGCTGCAGGAACTCACAGCGGTGCAACAACTTTTGCTCCAGCAACTGGACCAAGCCAAGGAGGACTATAAACACCACGCTGACAAACACCGCCAGCCGGGCCCCGAAATCAAGGTAGGAGATCGGGTTTTTCTGTCCACTCGCTTTCTGCCCTCCCACCGCCCTTGCCGGAAGTTAGATGCCCGTTTCATTGGCCCCTATCCAGTGGTGGCGCAATTAAACCCCGTGACTTTCAAACTCCAACTTCCGCGTTCAATGCGCATTCACCCAGTGTTTCACCGTTCCCTGCTCCTTCCGGCGGATGGTGTGCGTCCTGATACAGACCAACCGGCCCCCCCTCCTGTTTTGATGAATGGGGAGGAGGAGTTCGAGGTTGAGGACATTTTGGATTCTCGCTTTCACCGCCGCCGCCTACAATATCTCATTGACTGGGTGGGTTTTGGCCCTGAGGAACGCTCTTGGGAAGACGCCTCCACAGTCCATGCTCCTGAGCTAACCCGTCGCTTTCATCAGACCTATCCCGCCAAGCCGCGACCTCGCGCCTCGGGGAGAGGGCCCCAGTTTGGGAGGGGCCTTGAGGAGGGGGATAGTGTGATGACCCATGGGCCTTGTAGTCCTGCTCAGGACATTGTAATTCCTGATGAAGATGAAAACTTGGGTTTTTTACCTTCCCAGTCTGAACTGGATTCCTCTCAGCCAGATCTTTCCCAGGCAGATCTGGGAACCTTGCACCTGCAAGAAAGTTGTCTCCCAGAAGTATGTCAAACAAGCCCAGAGCCTACTTCTCCCGTGTTCTTGCGCCGGGAGTTTTGTAAACAACAGAGAAGTTTGGAATCAGCTTCGCGCAGGAGTGCGAGAATTGCAGCTAAGAATGTAGCCAATTAAGACTGCTTCTCGTGAGAATCTTTAAGGAGTTTAACATCTGGTCTCAGAGTTTAGCTTTCGTTTCTGATTCCCAGAGAACTGCTTCGGTGGGAAAGTTAGACTCTATATAGGTGTTTTACCCGCGTAGTAACTTCGCGGAGTCAATTCGTCAGCCTACGGAGCGAGTTGTGTCTGGACAGCGCGCTCCGATTCAAGCCTCGCTCCTGCTCAAGCCTTGCCTTGCTATCCAGCCTTCGCCTTGCTTCCCAGCCTTTGTTTATCTACGGACTTTGCCTTGTTTCCCAGGACCAATCCTTGCCTTGTTCCACGGATTTTACCAAGTTATTCCACGGACCTTGTTCTTGTTCCTAGTTACCTTGTTCCACGTTTTAAGCCTTGTTTCAAGTATCAAGTTATTTCCTAGCCTTGCTCAAGTTTATGGACTAAGGGACCTTGTCATCTCCCCTCACTTTGCCTGGCAAAGTGAGTGTTTCGGTTATTGGATTACAACTTTGGACCATAATATTTCTTATTGGACATTGCTTTTTGGACTAATTTTGACCTTTCCTGAAAGGTCCGCTTCTGAACTAACTTTTACATTTGTTTTTATTAACCTTATATATTTCCTTAATAAAGATATTAGTTAGAATCTGGCCTCTGCGTATGGTTATTGGTGCTCTGTAGCCGGGGTCGTGACAGACCCCGTCCAGCACAGGCTGTAACCCTATTCCCTGTTCAGCCTTCCGACTGACCAGGAGGACCTCTGTCTTGTCTGGATTCAGTTTCAATTTGTTCACCCTCATCCAGTCCGACACAGCGGCCAGACACCGGTTCAGGACCTGGACAGCCTCCTGAGTGACAGGTGGAAAGGAGTGACAGAGCTGGACATCATCTGCGTACAGATGACACCTCACCCCGAAACTCCAGATGATCTCTCCCAGCGGCTTCATGTAGATGTTGAACAACATGGGGGACAGTACTGACCCCTGCGGGACCCCACAAGTCAACGGTTGAGGGGCCGAGCAGGCGTCCCCCAAGGACACCATCTGGGACCGACCCTCCAGGAAGGACCGGAGCCACTGCAGAACAGCAAGTGCAAAGGTCGGCGGCCAGACTATTGACCAGGGCGAGCTTGAGGGAGCGCACCGTGTCCCTGCTGAAGCAGCTCCACTGGCTGCCCCTGAGTGTCTGACTGGGCAAAATTCAAAGCGCAGGCGACTTCCTATAGAGCCCTATAAGCTCTGGGTGCCACCTGCCTCGGAGACGCCTCTCCTTCTGTGAACAGGCGTCGGCTTGGAGAGCGGCAGGAGAGGCCCCTCCCCGTCCCGCCTGGAGGGACGAGAGGGGGGGGCTTCCTTCTCGGTGGTGGCCCCCAACTCTGGAATTCCCTCCCTAAAGGAATGAGACTTGCCCGCACCCTCCAAGCCTTTTGGGCGAGTTTAAAACCATGGCTCTTTAGACAGGCCTTGGATCCTGAGTAATTGATGGTCAGCTTGGAGAACCACCGATTATGAAACTTCGCACTTGGACGGTGACTGCAGACAGACAGCTTTACTCGCAGGTACGACTGCTTCTTAGGAATATTTACAGTTTTATTAGCTGGGATTTTATGTGTGTTGTGGTTTTTTTATACTTATGTCACTGTCTATATCCATGATGGCCAACCTATGACACACGTGTCAGCACTGACATGCCTAGTCATTTTTTCTGACACGTTGCCGCATTCAGATTGATTGGATGACTATGTCTTTTGTGGCCAAATTTGGTGTGATTTCATCCAGTGGTTTTGTTTTTTACTCCATAGGAATTATGCACATTACATTTATATATTTACTAGCTGTGCCCGGCCACGCGTTGCTGTGGCTTTTTTTTAGTGGTGTTGGTCAATCTACATTGGGTTTTCTTTTTGTTGTGATCGTCAACAAAAATTAGACAATATTATTTATTCATTTATTATATTAAAGACATATGATAGGATATTACGCTATAACATATAATAGTATCCGACTATTTCACAATATTAGTAGTAATATATATATATATATATATATATATATATATATATATATATATATAGTATTGTCATTAGTATTATATTGTAGTGTATTATAATAATATTAGCAGTATTATATGTATATACAATGTATTGTATTATTATATATATTAATATATTGCAAATTGGCCCCAGAGTACGGAATGGCCTTGTAGTTTCAAAGCCTGGGTGGTTCCGTGTGTTAGAGGGAGAGAATGCTTTGTTGAGAGGTGCTAGGTGGTCCTGATTGTTTCCTGGATGGAATTCCAGTGTTCTCAGAGTGTTGCTCTTTATTTACTGTCCTGAGATGAGAGAATGATGAGTACGGAATGGCCTTGTACCTTCCAAGCCTGGCTGCTTCCATGCCTTGGGGGGAGAATCGTTTGTTGGGAGGTGCTAGGTGGTCCTGATTGTTTCCTGGATGGAATTTGTGTGTTTTCAGACTGTTGTTGTTTATTTACTGTGCTGAGATGAGAGAGTGATGAGTACGGAATGGCCTTGTAGGTTCAAAGCGTGGGTGGTTTCCTGTGTGAAGGGGGGAATCCTTTGGTGGGAGGTGTTAGATGGCCCTGATTGTTTCCTGGATGGAATAGCTGTGTTTTTAGAGTGTTGATCTTTATTTACTGTCCTGAGATGATATTGTTGTGTTTTATTGTACCACAGTAATTATTTCATATTACAATAGAATCTCACTTATCCAACATTCGTTTATGTAATGTTCTGGATTATGCAATGGAGTCTGCCTTTTAATAGTCAATGTTTTTGGAGTGAGTGTTTTTAATGTATTGTGATATTTTGGTGGTAAATTTGTAAATACAGTAATTACTACATAGCAGTACTCCGCATGGAACTACTTTTTGTGTCAAATTTGTTGTATAACATGTTTTGGTGTTTAATTTGTATAATGATTACCTAATTCGATGTGTAATTGGTTTTCCTGAATCCCTTCTTATTATCCAACATATTTATTTATGCAACGTTCTGCCGGCTTGTTTATGTTGGATAAGTGAGATTCTAGTGTATATTTATAATGTGATATTATTTGTTTAGAAGTGGATTATATGAGGCGCCTTCTGTTATAATAATAATTATTATTATAGTCTTGAATGATTATCATTGTGATAATTTGTGGGCGAGAACAACAACAACAACAACAACAACAACAACAACAACAACAGAAAAGGGGGAAGCTCAGCCTGGGCCAACTTGGGCCTTCCCTTGACTTGTTTTGGGCGCCAACTTCCACCCTTCCTGGCCTGAGGCTCTTTCCTTTTCCCCATCAGCCGTTTAACCAGGTGAGGGGGGAAAGGAAGGGTCCTGAGGCCGGGAAGGGCGGGAGTTGACACCCCAAACAACCCGAGGGGAGGTCCAGGCCTGCTCCAGAGCCATGCCCCCCTCTTCCCCCCTCACCTTGAAGAGAAGAACCGAGAAGGGAGGAGGAGGAGGAGAGAGGGTGAGGCGGGGGCTCCGTGGGGCCTTCCTCGCGGGGAGGGGAGGGGAGGGGAGGGGAGAGGGGTGGGAGGAGGGGGCCTGAACGGCGACCGGGGCCCTCCATGGGCCCTGAGGGGGGAGGAGATTGAGGGGGAGAGGGCAGAGAGTGGCGTGAGGCCCGCACGCCTCCCAGCACGGCCTCCTGCATCCCGCGCCCACCAAGGAATCTGCCTTCCTGCCTTCCTTCAGCCCAGGCTCAGCTCTGAGGCGAGGTGTGTGTGTGCGCGCGGGAAGGGATGAGGGGGGTGCGCGCAGGCGCACATCGCCTGTTGCGGTTTTTGGCCGTTTGTGGTCCTGTGATTGTGTTTGTCATATAAATGTGCTGTATCTTACTGGAGCCGTGGATGATGGGTTCTGTTGTCAAATTTGGAGGTTGGGGGGGCTGTAGATTTGTTGTTTTGTGCGTCGCCATGATGCCATCACTCTTTTATATATATAGATAATCACTCTATTATTATTCTGTTATTGTAGTATATTATCATATTATTACTGGAGCCCCCAGATGGCGTAGTGGACTAAGTGACTTGAAGGTTGGGTTGCTGACCTGAAAGCTGCCAGGTTCGAATCCCACCTGGGGAGAGTGTGCATGAGCTCCCTCTATGAGCTCCAGCTCCATGCGGGGACATGAGAGAAGCCTCCCACAAGGATGGTAAAAACATCAAAACATCCGGGCAATGTCCCCTGGGCAACGTCCTTGCAGACGGCCAATTCTCTCACTCCAGAAGCAACTCCGGTTGCTCCTGACATGAAAAAAAAATATTACTATTATATTATTATATTATTCATTATTCGTGACTATATAGAAACTAGAATAGAGAAAAATCAGTGTGGAAACTGCAAGAGGTACCATAGATTGTTGCACTTGGAAATAATGGTAGTAAATAGTTATGATTTATTAAATACAGTTAGTTATATATTACAATTATATATTTTTGTTATTTAAACTATACATATTGCGAAATTATGTTTTTTTTCTCGAAGTGACACACCACCCAAGTCATGCTAGGTTTTTTGGTGAATTTTGACACACTAAGCGCAAAAGGTTGCCCATCATTTGTGTATATACTTATGTACTGTAGTCTAAATGCGGCACTTGGGGTGCTCCTGTGAGCCCCCCTGACTCCTGTGGGGGGAGATGGTGGCAGGTACAAATAACAATTTATTATTATTTGATCATCTACCTATACACATAATAAAAGTGAACATCTGTATGTGTGTATGTGACGGGGGTGTCCGCTCTCACAGCCAGCCTCCCTCCGGCCTCCACAAGCCGGCTGCAGTTCCCAGGGCTGAGGAGCCACCAAGTCACTCCCTCTCCCTTAACCCTTTCCCAGGGCTGAGGAGCCACCAAGTCACTCCCTCCCAGGACATTGCAGGTCACAGCGAGCACATCCCAGGGTTCCTTTCTCTTTTCATGACCCTGCCCACTGCTCTCCCTTAACCCTTTCCCAGGGCTGAGGAGCCACCAAGTCACTCCCTCCCAGGACATTGCAGGTCACAGCGAGCACATCCCAGGGTTCCTTTCTCTTTTCATGACCCTGCCCACTGCTCTCCCTTAACCCTTTCCCAGGGCTGAGGAGCCACCAAGTCACTCCCTCCCAGGACATTGCAGGTCACAGCGAGCACATCCCAGGGTTCCTTTCTCTTTTCATGACCCTGCCCACTGCTCTCCCTTAACCCTTTCCCAGGGCTGAGGAGCCACCAAGTCACTCCCTCCCAGGACATTGCAGGTCACAGCGAGCACATCCCAGGGTTCCTTTCTCTTTTCATGACCCTGCCCACTGCTCTCCCTTAACCCTTTCCCAGGGCTGAGGAGCCACCAAGTCACTCCCTCCCAGGACATTGCAGGTCACAGCGAGCACATCCCAGGGTTCCTTTCTCTTTTCATGACCCTGCCCACTGCTCTCCCTTAACCCTTTCCCAGGGCTGAGGAGCCACCAAGTCACTCCCTCCCAGGACATTGCAGGTCACAGCGAGCACATCCCAGGGTTCCTTTCTCTTTTCGTGACCCTGCCCACTGCTCTCCCTTAACCCTTTCCCAGGGCTGAGGAGCCACCAAGTCACTCCCTCCCAGGACATTGCAGGTCACAGCGAGCACATCCCAGGGTTCCTTTCTCTTTTCATGACCCTGCCCACTGCTCTCCCTTAACCCTTTCCCAGGGCTGAGGAGCCACCAAGTCACTCCCTCCCAGGACATTGCAGGTCACAGCGAGCACATCCCAGGGTTCCTTTCTCTTTTCGTGACCCTGCCCACTGCTCTCCCTTAACCCTTTCCCAGGGCTGAGGAGCCACCAAGTCACTCCCTCCCAGGACATTGCAGGTCACAGCGAGCACATCCCAGGGTTCCTTTCTCTTTTCGTGACCCTGCCCACTGCTCTCCCTTAACCCTTTCCCAGTGCTGAGGAGCCACCAAGTCACTCCCTCCCAGGACATTGCAGGTCACAGCGAGCACATCCCAGGGTTCCTTTCTCTTTTCATGACCCTGCCCACTGCTCTCCCTTAACCCTTTCCCAGGGCTGAGGAGCCACCAAGTCACTCCCTCCCAGGACATTGCAGGTCACAGCGAGCACATCCCAGGGTTCCTTTCTCTTTTCATGACCCTGCCCACTGCTCTCCCTTAACCCTTTCCCAGGGCTGAGGAGCCACCAAGTCACTCCCTCCCAGGACATTGCAGGTCACAGCGAGCACATCCCAGGGTTCCTTTCTCTTTTCATGACCCTGCCCACTGCTCTCCCTTAACCCTTTCCCAGGGCTGAGGAGCCACCAAGTCACTCCCTCCCAGGACATTGCAGGTCACAGCGAGCACATCCCAGGGTTCCTTTCTCTTTTCATGACCCTGCCCACTGCTCTCCCTTAACCCTTTCCCAGGGCTGAGGAGCCACCAAGTCACTCCCTCCCAGGACATTGCAGGTCACAGCGAGCACATCCCAGGGTTCCTTTCTCTTTTCATGACCCTGCCCACTGCTCTCCCTTAACCCTTTCCCAGGGCTGAGGAGCCACCAAGTCACTCCCTCCCAGGACATTGCAGGTTACAGCGAGCACATCCCAGGGTTCCTTTCTCTTTTCATGACCCTGCCCACTGCTCTCCCTTAACCCTTTCCTATTCTTTTCTATGGCACACAGCAAACAGAGGAATTGATCATTAACTAAACATACTGGAGAGGTTTGGGGAGAATTCATTGTGATTTATAAGAGTTGTAGGGACTGGGATGTATAGTTCACCTGCAATCTAAGAGCACTCTGAACCCCACCAACGATGGACCTGGAACTAACCTGGCACTCAGACCCAACATGGCCAAATTTGCATACTGGAGATGGTTTGGGGGTGATTGACCCTGACATCCAGGAGTTATAGTTCAGAGAACACTGAATCCATCTGATGATGTATCTGACACACTTGACACACAAATTCCACACGGACAACTGAGAATACTGGTGGACTTTGGGGGTGATTGACCTTTAACTCTGGGAGTTATAGTTTACCTGTATTCCATGAGCCGCCTGAACCCCACCAATGATGCATCTGGACCAAACTTGGCACACAGACCCACTGCTGCCAACTTGGGGTGATTGACCTTGGCATCAGAGAGTTATAGTTCACCCGTATTCAGAGAACACTGAACCCAGAAAACCAAACTTCGCACACAGACCCAAGATGGCCAACTGTGAATACTGGGGAGGGTTGACCCAAGATTTTTGGGAATTGTAATTCACCCACATCCTTATTCAAAGCAAAGACTGTGATTTTCCTAAGACATAGTGTAACAGATGACCAAACTGATATTATCTCACATCCAAAAACAAACAAGGCCCTTTCAAATAACCCGGGCACCTTCGGGTACCCAAGCTAGTTGTAAAATAAAGGATGCAACTAAAACTCCCAACTCCCTCCCCTCCCAGCATAGGAAGAAGAGGAAGAGGGACAAATGTTTTGACTGTTTCTGCCTTAAAATAAACAGCGAAACCAAACACCTAAAACCCACGAAACTTGGCCACAAAAGACATGGTCATCCCTGCTGTGTTTAGACATCAAAACAAAAACAAAATTCAAACTGGAAGTCACTCAAAAAAAACCCAAAACAAATACTGCACTGTGCGCATGCGCGGAGTAGCCCCCACCCTTGGAAGACATACGTGAATGAAAGGCAGCAGTGCGCGAGCATCCCAACCCCCGGGACGGGGAGATTGCGTAACGAGAGGGAGGAGGACAATAGGCCTAAACAACCACATCCGGCAAGTGAACGAGGCAGAGGAAAAAAGGGTGAAGGAAAGCTTTCCCCCTTGCAAGCTTTTAAAAACTTATTTTCTTGGAATTCAGTCAGGGACTTTGCGAAAAAGACATAGCGTGAACGCTGGTGGGAGAAGGGAGGGAGAGCGAACAACAACTCCCACAATCCCCAACCAGCTATTTGGGACTATGGGAGTGGTAGTCCAAATGGGGGCCCATTCCGTCAGAAAACTGCTTGATTGTGCTTAAAGAAACAGCCTCGCAGCCCTTCCGTGGGAGTCTGGTAAGCAAAAGAAGGAGTTTCTGAAGGAATGGCGGCGTGGCTTTTCTCCAACCGGCTCACCCGTCCTCCCTTTTCACAAAGTCCCTGACTGCATTCTAAGAAAATAAGTTTTTTAAAATCTGGAAAAGGGGAAAGCCACACAGGCAGGAGAAGGGACGGAGGGCGAAACAACTGGGAGGGGAAAAGCCACGCCGCCATTACTCCAGAAACGCTTCAGTTTGCTGACCAGACGCCAACGGAAGGGCTGCAAAGCCATTTCTTTAAGCACAATCAAGCAGTTCTCTGACAAAATGGGCCCCATTTGGACATCAACTCCCACAATCCCAAACCGGCTATTTGGGATTATGGGAGTTGCAGTACAAAACACCAGGACGGTACAACAAGAGTGCTCAAGCCCCTACCATCTTAAAAGCAACAAGGACAATACATACTAAACAGGCAAACTACTTCCAACATTCTTAAAAGAGGGAAATTCAAAACCAGACACACACAGGGCCAGCTAACACCTTCAAACACAAAAAACACCCACCCAGGAACCAACCAGCCTATCAGGCTAAAAGCCCAGTAAATACTCATCAAGGTGACAATGCATGTCTGGTTCCTACCAAGGGAAATGCTATGGAAAACAACAACACCTCGCTGCAAATATTGTAACAATCTACAACCAGGACAGTGAAAACAACAACAACAATTATACCCCGCCCCATCTCCCCGAAGGGACTCGGGGCGGCTTACATGGGGCCAAGCCCGAACAGAACAATATAAAAACAAAACAATAAAACCAATCAATCAGACAATAAAAGCAAGTCATAAAAAACCACATACAAGATAAAGTGTTAAAATCATGGATTGGGTTCAAAGAATCTAGGCCAAAGTGCTAAAAGTGCAAATATATCATGTCATCAGGGGAGGGTGGCCACTCAGCTATGATGGCTATAAAGTGCCATTATCATACTGGGGAAGGCAAGGCGTTCACTGTTAATGGACAACAGGCCGATCATACAGAGATCAGTCACCAAAAGCCTCTCGGAAGAGCCAAGTCTTCAGGCTCCTCCGGAAGGAGAGGAGGGTGGGGGCCTGCCTAATCTCCCCGGGGAGCGAGTTCCAGAGCCGGGATGGGGGCCACGACGGAGAAGGCCCTCTCTCTCCCTCGTCCCCACCAGCCGTGATTGTGAAGGTGGTGGGAGCGAGAGGAGGGCCTCCCCCGACGAGCGAAGAGGTCGTGCAGGTTCGTAGGGGGAGATGCGGTCTCAAAGGTAGGGGGGTCCCAAAGCGTTTAGGGCTTTGTAGGTGATCACCTGCACCTTGAATTGGGCCCGGAAAATAAAGGGCAGCCAATGGAGCTCCTTAAACAGTGGCGTTGAACGCGCCCTGTAATTTGCTCCAGTCAGAAACCTAGCTGCCGAGCATTGTACTAGTTGAAGTTTCCGGGCCGTCTTCAAAGGCAGCCCCACGTAGAGCGCATTGTCAATCCAGTCAAACCAACACTATGAACACAGGGAAAACAGGGCCAGCTAACACCATCCAACAAACGGCAGCAAATGAAATAAAAAAGGACCCAGTATTAAAAACCAAAACAAACCTGGACATTAAATAAACAACAACACTTTGAACACAGGGAAATTCTACAGAGGAAACAATCAGGAAAAAAACACCAATAAAATGTATACCATTAGGACAACAAATAAAAGGGGAACCATCCGAAAACAAGGGAATTCAAGAAAGGAAACAATCAGGGCCAGCTAACACCTCCAAACAAAGTATTCCCCCAGGAGGAAGCAGCCAGGCTTTGAGGTTGCGAGGCCATTACATGGTACTCAAGGAGACTAATAACAGAATGCATACCTCCTGCACCGAGACAATTCAGTGCACCGAGACAATTCAGCCAGGCTTTGCGGCTGCAGGGTTATTCACTGCTATTCCATCTGGCGAACAAACAAATCCAAAAAGCCACAGCAACACGTGGCAGGGCACAGCTAGTAAATGAAATGTGCATTTTCCCCTTAGATTAAACAACAAAACTACTGGACCAAATCACACCAAATTTGGCCACAAAAGACATAGTCATCCAGTCTATGTCTTTCAATAAAAAAACTAGAAAAATAGTCCAAATTACAGAGAATGAGAAAGAGCCTTTCTCCCGTTAACTGCCAGTTAGAAAGGTAGGCTCTGCTGCCTTCAACCCCGCCCCCGCTGCCTTTAGGCCCCGCCCCCTTCGTATCCTAGCAACTCCCACAGCCAAGATGGCGCCCAGGGGACAGGCACTTAGGCCTGGTCCACACTGCCTATAAAATACAGATTATCTGATTTGAACTGGATTATATGGCAATGTAGACTCAAGACCCTTCCACACAGCTATATTACCTAGAATGCCAAGGCAGATAATCCACAGTGTCTGCTTAGAACTGGATTATCTTGAGTCCACACTGCCATATAATCCAGTCCAGTGTGGATTTTAAACAGTTGGTAGAAGGGGCCTCATATAATCCAGTTCTAAACAGATAATATAAGATTATAAATGTAATGTGTAATAATTGCTGTGGTATAATAATACAGAACAATATAATCTCTAAAACCAAGACAGTAAATAAAGACCAACACTCTGAAAACAGGGGAATTCCACACAGGAAACAATCAGGGCCAGCTAACATCTCACAAGAAAGGATTCTTCCAGAAAGGAAGCTGAGCAGGGAGTGAAGCAGTGTGTATTACCAAAGTCATTATTACTACTATCATCATCATCATCATCATCATCATCATCGTGTTGCGGTCAACCGTGAAAATGAACACAATCTGGCTCCAAGTATAAAAAAACACTAAAATCAGAATATATAAAAATTACTGTGGTATAATAAAACAGAACAATACAATCTCTAAAATCAGAACACTAAATAAAGAACAACACTCTGAAAACAGGGGAATTCCAGACAGGAAACAGTCAGAGCCAGCTAACACCTTCCAACAAAGTATTCCCATCACCAAAGTTTGGCAAATCCTCTGTTTTCTGAGGGCCACAGCCTTTTCTTTTTCTTTTTGAGTGTGTGTGCTCAAGCAATGCATATGGGTACTTTTTCATCTACACAGACAGTAGAAGCACATAAAATATCGCAAAGGACCGCACTCTGAAAACAGGGGAATTCCAGACAGGAAACAATCAGGGCCAGCTAATAATAATAATAATAATAATAATAATAATAATAATAATAATAATAATATGAAGTCCAGCATGTCTATCTTGTTTGCTGTGTCATAATAAAATAATTTTATTTATACCCCGCCTCCATCTCCCCCGAAGGGGACTCGGGGTGGCTTACAGATAATACCAGATAAAAACAATAACAATATACAATATACAATACATCAATAAACAAAAAACATACACAAATTATAAAAATTTTAAACATTAACCTATAGAAATAAAAAAACACTTAATAAAACATGGAATTAAAAACAGCGAGGTTATGATATTAGACTAAGTAAAGTGCACATTATAAAAGTTGTAAGCTCAAGATAAGAGTATAAAGTGCTGCAAATTCATTGGAGATCAATCTGGGATGGGAGAGGCTAACAGAGCTAACACCTCCCAACAAAAAATTCCCCCAGGGAGGGAGCAGCCAGGCTTTAAAGCTGAAAGGCCATTACATGCTGATCATTTTCCTAATTGCAGCATTCATACTTGCCTCCAACAAACAAACAAAAAAGGAACAATCAGAAATATTGTACATTAACTAGCTTTAGGAAATAATATCCCCTGATGGCACAATGTGTTAAAGCGCTGAGCTGCTGAACTTGTGGACCACAAGGTTGCAGGTTCAAATTGGGGGAGCGGAGTGAGCCCCCACTGTTAGCCCCAGCTTCTGCCAACCCTAAAGTTCAAAAACATGCAAATGTGAGTAGATCAATAGGTACCGCTCTGGCGGGAAGGTAATGGCGTTCCATGCAGTCATGCCTATGGCCACATGACCTTGGAGGAGTCTAAGGACAACGCTGGCTCTTTGGCTTAGAAATGGAGATGAGCACCAACCCCCTGAGTCAGACACGACTGGACTTAACGTCAGGGGAAAACCTTTACCCTTGACCTTAACTACCACCAATTCCTCAGTACTTTATTTCCCATACCACCAGACTTCACCACAGCAACGCGTGGCCGGGCACAGGTAGTGTGTGTGTGTGTATACATATATGTATGTATATATATATATATGTGTGTGTGTATGTATGTATGTGTATATATATATATATATATATATATATATATATATATATATATATATATCTTCCCCTTTTATTTCTTCCTTCTTCCTCTCCTTTATTTCATGTTATTTATTATTATTATAACCAATATATATATATATATGTTATAATCATATTACTTTATTATACTATTCATATTATATTATTATCATCATCACTACTTTATATACATTATATTATTTTGATGTACTTAGTTACTTACTTCATTTGTACCCGGCCTTTCTCGGCCCCGGAGGGGACTCAAGGCGGCTTACAAATCCGGGAAGAATTCAATGCCGCACAGGTAAACAATAAAACACATCTCATCCAAATATAAACACTCTAGACATATAAGCAATTAAAACATACATCAATCAATCAATCAGATTAAAACCATATAAAATGCCGAGTCATGCTCTCATGTCCAAGCCTGGCTCCCAGTATTTAAAAATCTCTAAAATCAGGACAATAAAGAAAGAACAACACTCTGAAAACAGGGGGATTATTGTGTATATTTTTTATTGGTTGTTTTTGTCCTGATGTTTTATATTTTATCATTGTTTGTATTTTGATTTTGCTGTAAGCCGCCCCGAGTCCCCTTCGGGGGAGATGGAGGCGGGATACAAATAAACTTATTATTATTATTATTATTATTATTATTATTATTATTATTATTATTATTCCAGGCAGGAAACAATCAGGGCCAGCTAACCCCTCCCGCCCAAGGATTCCCCCAGGCAGGAAGCAGCCCGACCTTGAATCTGCAAGGCTGTTCAATGCTAATCAAGGTGGCCAACTGCGCTCTACACGCTTCCCTCGAACAGACACGGGTTCGTCCTTCCTCCCGCCCCGGACATCCTTCCACGGGGATAAAAATCAGCCCCACCGGCCTCGTTCCTAAGAGACCTCACCGCCTCTGCGGAGGCCTGCCACAGAGGTGGGCGAAACGTCAGGAGAGAATGCTTCCGCTCCCTCCGAGCCTCCCCGGCCACCCTCGGGCCCCTTTCTTTCTTTCTTTCTTTCTTTCTCGCTGATGCGGCTGAGGGGGGAAAGGAAGGGGCCCGAGGGTGGCCGGGAAGGCTGGGAGTTGTAGTCCAAAGGAAGGCCCGAGGGAAGGCCCGAGGCCGCCTCACCTGCCGCCTCCCGCTCTCCTCAGCTCTCCGCCGCCCTCGAGGAACTGCCCGGAAGTGGCGCCGCCCCTCTAGGAAGCGGAGGCCTCCCGCTCTCGCTGGACTTCCGCCCGGCCCCAAGATGGCGCCCGAAGGCGGGGGGCGGGGCTTCTGCCCTTTCTCCTCCCAGGAATCAGAGGAAGAGAATGTCATAGGAATCAATACGGAAATAGAACCATGAATGGGAAAATAATAGAATAATAAAATAAAATATATTAATAGAATAATAGAAAAATAGAATATAATAATATTCGAATACTATGAACATGGAATATAATAGAATAATAATGTAATATAATAATATAAAATATATTAATAGAATAATAGAAAAATAGAATATAATAATAATCGAATACTATGAAAATGGAATATAATAGAATAACAGAATATAATAATGTAATATAATAATATAAAATATATTAATAGAATAATAGAAAAATAGAATATAATAATCGAATACTATGAAAGTGGAATATAATAGAATAATAATTTAATATAATAATGTAATATAATAATATAAAATATATTAATAGCATAATAATAGAATAGAATAATATAATTATAATAATATAGTAATAGAATGATAGAATAAATATAATATGATATAATAATAGGAAAATAGAATAAACATATATATTATTAATAGTATAATATTGTATTACATTATAATACTATTATCAATATTATACGTTTTATTTACTTCGTGTCAAAAGCACTGCATAACAAATACATTTTAAAAATTAGTAGTATAATATTGTATTACATTATAATATGATTATCAATATTATAAGTTTTATTTATTTCGTGTCAAAAGCACTGCATAACAAATACATTTTAAAAATTAGTAGTATAATATTGTATTACATTATAATATGATTATCAATATTATAAGTTTTATTTATTTCGTGTCAAAAGCACTGCATAACAAATACATTTTAAAAATTACTAGTATAATATTGTATTACATTATAATATGATTATCAATATTATAAGTTTTATTTATTTCGTGTCAAAAGCACTGCATAACAAATACATTTTAAAAATGATGGGGAAAAAAAGGGAAATCACAAGCAACTAAATAGTTTTAGACCAAAAACGGGCAACAGCAATCGCATTGTCCGTAGCTTTAAGCAACTCCTCCTCCGTGCATGAGGCAGGGCATTGTGGGCAAGCCTTCATATGCGGAGTTGTGTGTTCTGCTCCACAGTCACACAAGGTGGAGGATTCCTCCAGGTAGGGCCACCTTGCCAGGTTCCCTTTGGATCTGCCCACTCTACTTCTGAGTCTGTTCAGGGACTTCCAAGTGGCCCATTCGTGGTTTGCCCTGGAGGAAGGAAGACCCTCGTGGGGGGCCATCCAGTTGGGATTGCCAGGTTCAGCTGCCCAGAGGGACACCCTTGTTGCTGCTGGAGGAACATCAAGAGGAGGGAGTGGTGGTTCTCATGAAGCCCTTCCTTGATTTGAGTCTACTGATTAATAACGGGGGCAAGTTACAGGGAGAGATCCACTCCCTCAAGGTGCAGACCATCACCTATAAAGCCCTAAACGGTTTGGGACCCACCTACCCCCGTGACCGTCTCTCCCTCCATAAACCTGCCCGATCTTTACGATCCTCCGGGGAGGCCCTTTTATCACCACTGTCTTTATCCCAGGCCCGCCTTGTGGGTACAAGGGAGAGGGCCTTTTCTGCTGTGGCCCCCCGACTGTGGAACTCACTGCCTACTGAAATCAGGCAAGCTCCCACTTTGTTAGCTTTTAGGAAAGACCTGAAAACATGGCTCTTCCGCTGTGCTTTCGGTGAGTAATTTCTGTTATATATTTCTGTGTTACTCCCCCCCGAACATCTATCCTCTAAACTGCCCCACTCTCATATGTCCCTGTCCACATTGGAGTACCCCTCTGTCCCTCTCACTCCGGGTTTTGTCTTTGTGTTCCTGCGGCCTGCTCTTGTTTTACTGTTTCTTGATTCCTTGATGTGATGTTTATTATTATCTATCGTATTACTTTTAATTGTGCTATGATATGCTGTTTTTATGTTTTATTATATTGTATTGCTCTGGGCATGGCCCCACGTTAGCCGCCCCGAGTCCCCACTGGGGAGATGGTGGCGGGGTATAAATAAAGTTTTATTATTATTATTATTATTATTACTGGGAGGAGGGTGATAGTCATGCAGTGGGTGGCTTTCTCAATGTTCGACTGTTGTGGAATTTCGTTTGGACGCGGGTGAAGAAAGCAGACTGACAGCAGAAGTTGTCTTCAAGATAGTTTACTTTTGGCCAAGAGCAGGTGACCATGTTAGCGAATGCCCAGAAAACGCAATGCCACCCCTTGCCTGTAGTGGCTTTCCCATTTATACAATTTTACAGAAGCATGCGCAGAAAGCTAACTGACAATGGAATTTGCTGACTATTACAATCCTTTTGGACATGCGTAGTTGCCTTTTAACTTATACAACTCATTACTCATCACATCAGGTGAAGTGTCCATAGTTTGCTCCACGTATGCACTATCCTCGGGTGACACGTTCATAGTTCATCCTACGTTTACATCATCCGGGCAGCCAAATCATTACTGCAGTTTGCATGACCTTCTATTGTGAGCAAAGAGCAAATGTCAGGCAGAACATGTCCTGTCAACACTTTCATGGAAAAACAAAATTTTTGAGTAAGGGTCATCTAGGTAAGGGATTTTTAGGGTCTTTAAATAAAATATTCAAGAGCTGCTACATTACGACCTTATTTCTCTCACCGTTAGCAGCAACTTCCCGTCGCACGTCAGGAGGGGCAATGCCAGCTAACTTGTAGAGTTTATCAACAGGTGTAGGTTTAAGGCATCCCGTGATGATTCTGCATGTTTCCTTCAGTGCTATGTCCACCTGCTTTGCATGGGCAAACTTGTGCCAGACAGGACAGGCCTACTCAGCCGTAGAGAAAGACAAGGCCAGGGCTGAGGTTCTTACTACTTGTGGGTCTGCTCCCCATGCGCTGCCAGTCAGTTTCCGCAGGATGTTATTGCGTGCAGCTACTTTGTGCTTGGTGTTCATGCCGTGTTTCCTATATGTTAGTGTTCGGTCTAAGGTGACACCAAGGTATTTAGGATGGAAACAGTGTCCGAGCTCTTGGCCTTCCCAAGTCACTTTCAGTTTCCTGTTGGCTTCGCGGTTACGTAGGTGGAAAGCACACACTTGTGTCTTGGAAGGGTCAGGCTTCAGGTGGTTCTCTTTGTAGTAGCTGGAGAGATCTTTCAAGGCATTGGTGAGTTGCTTTTCAACTGTTTCAAAATCTTTCGCTTGTGTTGTAAGGCCAAGATCATCAGCATATATAAAGCTCTTTGTGAGTGGTGATTGTGGCTGATCGTTCGTGAAGATGTTAAATAAGGTCGGTGCAAGAACGCTGCCTTGGGGTAAACCATTCTTTTGCCTCCTCCATCTGCTTTTCCGGCCCTGAAACTCCACATAGAAGCTGCGGTTTTCTAGGAGGGTCTGGACAGTTTTTGTAAAGTCAAAGTCCCGGGTGATATGGTAGACTTTATGCAGCATTTTTCTATGTTGCACCGTGTCATAGGCTGCCGTAAGGTCCACAAAGACTGTTCCCGTGATGCAGCCTTTCTCATAGCCTTCCTCGATATGCTCAGTCAGATGAAGAATTTGACCTGTACAGTTTTTCCCTGGTCTGAAACCTGCTTGTTGTGCAATAAGCGTGGGTTTGATGACAGGTCCAAGTCGATTTAATAGACTCATAGACTTTATATAGATGACATACATGTTGTGGTAATCTCTGAGCGGTTAGACTCAATTCAACCCTCTCTGGAGGAGATTCCACCAAAATCAGCAGAGTAGCAACAGCAAAAGCTTTCAAATGCAAGAGTTACTTACACGGGGCGAGCAAAGAGAAGCCTTTGACCATTTAGGATTGCAATGGACTGCAGAGTCTCAATAAAAGTTCGAAAAGTATTTATTCAGGTAAAAAGAACGCCATTGCAGATAGAAAGGCTTGGGAGCTGTCTAGTCTACTCCAGACTGGTTTCTAAGGAAAAATAACAAACATCTAAATAGTTACATCTTGCCAGGAGAGATGGTGAGATGCTTCTTGTTAGCTAGAAGAACAAAGGGAGAAGAGAGAACCCAAATGGTTCCAACCTCATGGTCCAGTTTATTGGGGCCATAAAAGACATTCTGACCAATGGGAAGTTAGTGTCCCTAAAGATTCACATTTCTACTAACTTCAAAGTCAGGGATGTGACGTAGCAAAAAGGAAAAAAGGAAAAGTATGGTATATATTGTACTTTAAAGTAAGTTATAGTTCTATATTTCCTCAAGTGATATAATCACATATATTATGACTGTAATATCAATTTATATATTCCAACTGTACAAATAAGTACATATTTCAATGTCCAATTTTAACAAATATAATCTTGATAGTGTTCTCAAGGTTTGTAGTACTCTTCTTCAAATTCGATCATTCAAAGTAAATCAAAGTTCCATGTCAATAGTAAATCAAAGTTCCATATCAATAGCAACAAAGTTCCATGTCAATAGTAACGACTGGTCTCCCGGGTATGCATCCAGTTCCGGTGACCTTCTTCAGGTAGACCTTCTTCAGGTAATCCTGGAGTTCCCTCTGTTTGCTGCTCTGCTGTCTTATTTCTTTTCATAGAATTAAATGTAAATTGAGTCAAAATAATACAAACCATACTAGAAATAATACAAACCATACTAAAAATAGACATGTATAATACACCCCAATAATATCTAATATAGTATATAAATATCAGGATTCACAGCAAAAAGAACTTACATGTCCTTGGAGGATCCTTACATGTAGTATTCTGCCTCAGGTTGCGAGCATTCAGCAGTAGTTCTGTAAAGACTTAAGTATTTTTTTATCCCATTATAAGAAGCAGGTGAGATCTAGCCTATCATTTAGGCCTTGTGAGGTTAAGGTCTTCAATTTGTGGATCCAAAAAGCCTCCCTGCAGAGGAGTAACTTCTTGATGTCAGTGTTAATTGGAGTCTGTAGTTTTTCTAAGGCAAGGTACTTAAGGTCGTTACAGGAATGAGTGTTGTCTTTAAAGTGTAAGTATAGTGTGGATTCTGTGTTTCCTTTTCTAATTCGTGATCTGTGTTCCTGTATTCTAATCCTTATGGCTCTGGTTGTCATGCCAACATATAATTTATTACAAGGACATGAGAGTACATAGATCACATTCTCAGATGAACAGGTGGTATAGTTTTTTAATTTAATTTTCATATTTAATGTGGGATGTATGAATTCTTTGACATTGTTTGTAAACTTACAGCAATCACAATGACCACATTTAAAGTTACCGGTGGTTGGGTTTCGTGGAACTATACTGGATTTTCTAATATCTGAGTGGATCAAAATATCCCTGAAATTTCTAGATCTTTTATGTGCTATGATTGGTTTAGATTGACAACCAGGGATGTCCTGTAGTAAATGCCAGTGTTTAAAGATTATTTTTTGTATATTTGATGTCTGTGTGGTTAAGGTGAGGGGGCAAATAATTCTGTTGGATTGTGTTTTAGATTGGTATTTAAGTAATGTGTCCCTGTTAACTTGGTTTGTTTTTTCTAATGCTGTATTGAGAATTTTTTCTGGGTATCCTCTTATCTTAAGTTTGTTCTTAAAGGTGTGTGCTGCCATCAAAAAATCTTTTGGTTTACTATTATTACGTTTTAGTCGAAGAAATTGGGAATATGGTAAGTTTGATTTTAGAGAATGGTGATGGAAACTTTTGAAATGTAGGATTGAATTTTTGTCTGTTGGTTTAGTATAGTTACATATAAGCCATTTCCATCCTTGTGAACTACCACATCCAGAAAGTTAATATTGGTTGAACTTATAGTACTTGTAAATTTCATATTTGGATGGATGGTATTGATCCAGTCACTAAATGACTGTGCTTTCTCGTAAGAATTAAATATTGTGAATATGTCATCTAAAAATCTCCCATAATATAACATATCTGTTAGGTATGGGTTATGGATCTTATTGAATATGAATATTGTTTCCAAATGAGATACAAAAATATTGGCCGCAGATGGCGCAAGCGAACTCCCCATAGCTATCCCCCAAATTTGTAAATAATATTTAAAATCAAATCTAAAATAATTATTATCAAGAACAATGTCCAATAAGTCCACTAAAAAGTGTGTGGGTGGTATACAACTCATGAGATACATGGGATACAACTCATTTTATTAATACAATAGAATCACTCTACATACCTCAACAATGTACATTGATGTCTCTTGACATCGCCTCCTTATATACTAATATACCACCAAACGAAATCAGAACTATTATTCAGGATCTATTTGATTCCAGAGAATCAAAAATACCATCCACACACTTGCGCTATTGAGACGGAACTTTGATTTACTATTGACATGGAACTTTGATTTACTTTGAATGATCGAATTTGAAGAAGAGTACTACAAACCTTGAGAACACTATCAAGATTATATTTGTTAAAATTGGACATTGAAATATGTACTTATTTGTACAGTTGGAATATATAAATTGATATTACAGTCATAATATATGTGATTATATCACTTGAGGAAATATAGAACTATAACTTACTTTAAAGTACAATATATACCATACTTTTCCTTTTTTCCTTTTTGCTGTATATAATAGACATCTGTGCATATAGCAGGGATGTGACGTACACAGGATAGAGGGAAACACAGTGAAGCCTGTCTAGGCATGCTTTGGAGACAGGGAAAGGATTCCCTCAATGTAACTCTATCATCTATCTGACTACATCTAGACTTGAGTCCTCCAGGATGATTCCCAACAATACGATCATACGATCCGCTTTGAGTCCCCCTCGGGGGAGAGGAAGGCGGGATATAAATATTGCAAATAAATAAATACTGAGCCACAGTGAAGCATGGCCAGGTGTAGCCCGTAATAATACAACATGCGTCTGTCTCAGGGTTGGGGGCCGGGACAGAACAGGGGCTTTGTTGGTGTGCCGCCCACCCCCTGCCCATCCATCTCCCCACCTGAGCCGGCCCGGGGGGGGGGGGGTCTCGGGCCCGGTGTTGGGGTCCAATGGCCAGTTGAGATTCAGGACTTCACGGCCGCCATGACAACCGTGGGTCTGTCCCAAAGGGTCCCTGGCCCCACCTATGCCGCTGGGCAGACAGACAGGTTTTGAGTCATCTACTCTGGTGAACCGTTGACCTTTGGCCCTGAAATATACCGTATAAGACTCACTTATCCCCAAACGGACTATGTTAATATATTTGGTCTAATGATCCCCGTCCCCTCGATCGAGGTGTGTTGTAACTGCCATTTATTGTTTATTTTAACAGTATAGTTTCACCTCGTTTTAACAATGTGTTTTATTCTACTGGCCGTGTTGTGTATGTTGTAGTTTTATGACTGGAAACGGCCCCGAGTCCCTTTGGGGAGAGAGAGCGGAATATAAATGAAGTTTTCCTGACTTCGCTCCAGGCCTGGTCTTGTGTTCGGGGTTGTCGCACCTCGGCCTTGACTTGGGAAGAGCCTTGAAACCTGGCTTTTGGAGAAGAACTCTCCGTCCGCATGACACATTTTGCTTCGGTGTCCATTTTCCCATTGGTTGCACCTTGTTTTGTTAATTATTTGTTATGACCACACGGTTCACCCCGGTCCAACTCTTCCACATTTTGTAGCACTTGACCAACTACCTCGTGTTTACAAAACCCGCTCAGCGCACTTTTGCCCAGTTCGTTTTTATGATTCTACTGTCGTATTTTAATATGCTTTTTTACCATTGTTTTTGCTATCTTTCTGTTAATGTTTATTCTCATCCTTGTGTGGTTTTTGTTAACTGCTGAATTTTATGTTTTTTATTGTATTTGCCTGGTTCGCCCCATGTAAGCCACCCCGAGGCCCTTCGGGGAGATGGAGGTGGCGTATGAGAATAAAGATTATTGTTGTTAGAATCATAGAATAGTAGAGTTGGCAGAGACCTCATGGGCCATCCAGTCCAACCCCATTCTGCCAAGAAGCAGGAAATCGCATTCAAAGCACCCCCGACAGATGGCCATCCAGCCTCTGCTTAAAAGCCTCCAAGGAAGGAGCCTCCACCTCAGCCCGGGGCAGAGAGTTCCACTGGTGAACAGCCCTTCTCACCGTGAGGAAGTTCTTCCTGATGTTCAGGTGGAATCTCCTTCCTTTCCTGTAGTCTGAAGCCCTTGTTCCCTTGTGTCCTAGTCTCCAGGGCAGCAGAAAACTCCCACCTCCCTAGGACTTCCCTTCACGTATTTGTACATGGCTCTCATCATGTCTCCTCTCAGCCTTCTCTTCTGCAGGCTAAACATGCCCAGCTCTTTAAGCCGCTCCTCATAGGGCTTGTTCTCCAGACCCTTAATCATTTTAGTCGCCCTCCTCTGGACGCTTTCCAGCTTGTCAACATCTCCCTTCAACTGTGGTGCCCAAAATTGGACACAGTATTCCAGGTGTGGTCTGACCAAGGCAGAATAGAATAAGGGGGAGCAGGACTTCCCTGGATCTAGACGCTCTTCCCCTATTGATGAGGCCAGAATCCCATTGGCTTTTTTAGCAGCCGCATCACATTGTTGGCTCATGTTCACCTTCCTCTCCACGAGGACTCCAAGGTCTTTTTCGCACACACTGCTGTCAAGCCAGGCATCGTCCCCCATTCTGTATCTTTGATTTCCATTTTTTCTGCCGAAATGAAGTATCTTGCATTTGTCCCTGTTGAACTTCATTTTGTTAGTTTCGGCCAATCATCTCTCTAGTCTGTCAAGATCGTTTTGGATTCTGCTCCTGTCTTCTGGAGTGTTGGCTCTCCCTCCCAGTTTTGTGTCGTCTGCAAACTTGATGATCGTGCCTTCTGACCCTTCGTCTAAGTCGTTAATAAAGATCCTGAACAGAACCGGGCCCAGGACGGAGCCCTGCGGCACTCCACTTGTCACTTCTTTCCATGATGAAGACGACGCATTGGTGAGCACCCTTTGGGTTCGTTCGCTTAGCCAATTACAGATCCACCTAACCGTAGTTTTGTCTAGCCCACATTTTACTAGTTTGTTTGCCAGAAGGTCGTGGGGGACTTTGTCGAAGGCCTTACTGAAATCCAGGTACGCTACATCCACAGCATTCCCTGTATCGACCCAACTCGTAACTCTATCGAAAAAAGAGATCAGATTAGTCTGGCATGACTTGTTTTTTGTAAATCCGTGTTGACTATTAGCAATGACCACATTTGTTTCTAAGTGTTCGCAGACCACTTCCTTAATGATCTTTTCCAGAATCTTGCCTGGTATTGATGTGAGGCTGACCGGACGGTAATTGTTTGGGTCGTTCTTTTTTCCCTTCTTGAAGATAGGGACCACATTCGCCCTCCTCCAATCTGCTGGGACTTCTCCCGTTCTCCAAGAACTCTCGAAGATAATTGCTAGTAGTTCTGAAATAACTTCCGCTAGTTCCTTCAATACTCTTGGGTGTAGCTGATCTGGCCCTGGGGACTTGAATTCGTTTAGAGAGGCCAGGTGTTCCTGGACAACTTGTTTCCCTATTTGGGGTTGGAGTTCCCCCAATCCTTCGCCCATTCCATGTTGCTGAGGTTGAAGATGGCTTTCTTTTTGTGAGAAGACCGAGGCAAAGAAGGCATTGAGCAGTTCTGCCTTTTCCCTGTCCCCTGTCGCCATCACCCCATCTTCTCCTTGCAGAGGCCCTATCGCCTCCTTTTTCTTCCTTTTTCTACCAACGTAAGCAAAAAAGCCTTTTTTGTTGTTTTTTATGTACCTGGTAAGCCTGAGCTCATTTTGCGCTTTGGCCTTGCTTGTTGTTGTTATTATTATTATTCACCTTGCTCTAACACACAAACTCCACGGCAGGTTTGAGTCTTTTTAGTTTATTAACGATAGATAATAAAAAGTTCTTCAAAAAGCAAAAGTAAAGCACCAAAAGTCAGTTACAAATATAGTCTTGGGATGTAAGTCAGGAATTCACAAGGAATAAACAACATCCAAAGAGAGCATGGCAATTCCAAGGAACATGGACACATGGGCTGCAATAATAATCCAAAGCACAGCAGGGAAACTGGAGCTTGCTTCTGCGGTCACGAGAAAGTTGCTTTGACAAAGGCTTTTCCCCGAATGCACCCCTTTACAAAACACGAAGGCATTTCTCTGCCCCCTCACCTCCCTTCTGTTTGCGATTCTCACACTACGCCGAACCCTCAATTCCAAACGCTCAGCCCTATCTAAGGAGCCCATCCCATCAAGGCCAGCTTGCTCGTCATTTCGCTGAGACTCATTAGGAAGCTGGAACCTTCCACCCTCCCTTCCTCCGCTCCCATGTCCGTGGTCACCTGGCCGGCTTCAGGGGCTTCTGGGTCATCCACTCCAACCCTCCCTGTGGGAACTGAACCTGCACCCTCTGCTCCTCATCCTCCAAATCTACAGGCCTTTCGGGGAGATTTTGAACCTGAGTCCCTCTTTCCTCATCCGAGTCAATCTGAGGTTCAACCTGAGTCACAACAGGGGCGGGATGACCGTGACGGTGTTGTGGAAGCTCTACGTTGCGCTTCTCCCTGGAACGGCACGCTTGACCACGTCTGCCTCTCCCCAGCATGACCTCAACGGGGGTCCCCAGGTCCCGGACCTCCCCTCCCCCCCCCCCCCCCCGGATGGTGACCTGTTGGAGGGGTGGAGGGCGATGGGCTTGAGGGGGAGGGTCAGCTCTCAGATGCCGAGGGACCGGAGGGTATTCGAGGGCAATGATGGGCAACCTTTTGCGCTTGGGGTGTCAAAATTCACCAAAAAACCTAGCATGACTTGAGTGGTGTGTCACTTCGAGAAAAAACCCATAATTTCACAATATGTATATTTTAAATAATAAAAATGTATAATTGTAATATTTAACTGTATTCAATAAATCTAAAACTATTTACTACCCTTATTTCCATGTACAACAATCTATGGTACCTCTTGCAGTTTCCATGCTGCTTTCTCTCTATTCTAGTTTCAATGTAGTCATGAATGATGAATAATATAATAATAATAATATAGTAATATGATAATATACTACAATCTATATATATAAAAGAGTGATGGCATCACGGCAGCGGACAAAACAACAAAAGTAAACACCCCACAACCTCGAAAATTGACATCACAACCCCTCATCCATGCCTCTAGGTTGATACAACAAAAAGAAAAGAAAAATAAATTCCTAATTAGAGGGAGAGGAATGATAGTTTTTATCCAATTGCTGCCAGTTACAAGGCTAAGCCACTTGGTCTCCTAGCAACCCACTCAGCCCAGTGTTAATAAAATAATGATAAAAAAATAAATACAAATAATACAATAAAAAATTATAAAAAACACTAAAATAATTAATACAATAAAATACTATAACAAAATGACTAAAAATAATACAACAAAATAATAAAATATAATACATAAAAAAGATAAGTGACAATAAAATTAATTTAAAAAAATACAAATAACGTCAAATAAAAATTCCCCAACAAGTTTTAACCGATACCACCACCACTTTGCCACAGCAACGCGTGGCCGGGCACAGCTAGTGTATATATATATATATATATATATATATATATATATATATATATGTATGTATGTAATGTGCATACTTCCCATGGAGTAAACAACAAAACCACTGGACCAAATCACACCAAATTTGGCCACAAAAGACACAGTCATCCAATCAATCTGCATGCAGCAAAAATGGCTAGGCGTGTCAGTGCTGACACGCGTGTCATAGGTTGGCCATCAGTGTTCTAGGGAGGGGGCTCACCGGGGGGGGGGGGGGTCTTGTAAACACAAGGCAAAGGAGACGGATGGAACCTGTCGCACCTCAGAAGAGTTCACTTTGCTGTTGACACCAAGCCACACACACAAGATAGTCTTTTGTAGTGTTATTGAGCAAAAGCAGTATATATATAAAATCAAAGCGGAATATAAATCTAGCGGGATATAAATAAACATATTATTATTATTATTAGCTGTGCCCGGCCACGCGTTGCTGTGGCGAAGTCTGGTTACCTTCCCGCCGGAGCAGTACCTATTGATGTACTCACATTTGCATGTTTTTGAACTTCTGGTTTGGCAGAAGCTGGGGCTAACAGTGGGGGCTCTCTCCACTTCCCCCAATTCAAACCTGCGGCCTTTCGGTCCAGAAGTTCAGCAGCTCAGCGCTTTAACACGCTGCGCCACCAGGGGATATTATTATCTAAAGGTTGTGAATATACAATATTTCTGATTGTTTTTTTTGTCTGTTGGAGGCAAGTATGAATGCTGCAATTAGGAGAAATGATTAGCACGTAATGGCCTTGCAGCTTTAAAGCCTGGCTGTTTCCTCCCTGAGTGAATTTTTTGTTGGGAGGTGTTAGCTGGCCCCGATTGTTTCCTGTCTGGAATTCCCTTGTTTTCAGAGTGGTGTTCTTTATTTAGTGTTCTGATTTTAGAGATTGTATTGTTCTGTTTTATTATACAACAGTAATTTTTATATATTCTGATTTTAGTGTTTTTGAATACTTGGACCCAGATTGTATTCATTACACGGTTCACAGCAACATAATAATAATAATAATAATAATAATAATAATAATAGTAATAGTAATAGTAATAATAATGAGTTTAGTAATAGACGCTGGTTCACTCCCTTCTCAGCTTCCTTTCTGGAAGAATCCTTTCTTGGGAGATGTTAGCTGGCCCTGATTGTTTCCTTTGTGGAATTCCCAATTTCCCTGCTTTCAGAGTGTTGCTCTTTATTTACTGTCCTGGTTTTAGAGATTATATTGTTCTGTATTATTCTATCACAGTAATTATTTCATATTACAGTAGAACCTCACTAATCCAACATTCGCTTATCCAATGTTCTGGATTATCAAACGTAGTCTGCCTTTTAGTAGTCAATGTTTTTGTAGTCAGTGCTTTAAATTCATTGTGATATTTTGGTGGTAAATTTGTAAATACAGTAATTACTACATAGCATTACTGCGCATGGAACTACTTTTTCTGTCAAATTTGTTGTATAATATGATGTTTTGGTGCTTAATTTGTATAATGATGATCTAATTTAATGTTTAATCGGCTTTTCCTGAATCCCTTCTTATTATCCAACATATTCACTTATCCAACATTCTGCCGGCCTGTTTATGTTGGATAAGTGAGACTCTATATATAGATAATATAAGAGTATAAATGGGTTATATAGCTGTGTGGAAGGGCCTTGAGTCTACACTGCCATATAATCCAGTGCAAATTAGATAATCTGTGGAAGAGGCCTAAGTGAAGGCTAACTCTGCCTGTTCCCGGGGCTGAGTAGGTTGCTAGGAGACCAAGTGGGTGGAGCTTACCTTCTAACTGGCAGCAATTGGATAAAAACAATTATTCCTCTCCCTCTAATTAGGACTTTATTTTTCCTTTCTTTTTGTTGTATCAACCTAGAGCCGTGGATGATGTGTTGTCAAATTTCGAGGTTGGGGGGGCCTGTAGTTTTGTTGTTTTGTCCGCTGCCCTGATGCCATCACTCTTTTATATATATAGATGATGATGATGATTAAAATATAGTTCCCAGAGTAGTTGTGAAATAGAGTCAATAAATCCAATGGTCCATAGGCAAAAAGCAAGAGTCTATTCCCAAAGATACAATAGTCCACAGGTTACAAGGATTCATAAACAGGAGAATTTCCAAAGCATGAAGACATAGACCATCCACTCAGATGAAGAGAGAATTTGCTCTGACTGAGATTTGTCTCCCAACACACAGATATAAAAGCAACCCAAGAACGCATTTCTCTTTCCCTCAGTGGCCTCCCGTTTTCCAGCTAATCTCAGGCTACGCCGAGGCATTCCTTTCCATTGAGAAAGCCCGAGATAGCAATGGAGCTTCTTGGCAGTCACGGTCAGACGGTTCTTTATCTTGCGCCTGAACAGGGGCCTGAGACAAAGCCAGCTCATTATTTCCCTTGGGAAGGTGTCCCTGGTTTTTATCTAGGACAGGCTGGTTCAGGAATTCATCCACAGGCTGCGCTTCTGAACCAGCCTGTAGAACTCCATGATTTCCCATCCCCATGACACCATCCTGGATTTCATCTTGCATCCCATCATCTGGCTCCTGCATATGAAACCCAAAATCCCCTTCCTCATCTTCACTCTGGCTCTGCTGCTGCTGCTGCTGAGTCACAACAGAGTCCTTGTCGGGGCCCTCGTTCTAAGGGCAAGGGCTGGCGCTCTCCTTGCCCGGAACTTGGGGGGCTAGCGAGGGACCCGGACCCTTCACTCGAGTGTGTGGGGACGACTCTGGGGCGCTCTGGGGGCAATTCAATATCCCTTTCTTTTGAAGTCCAGCAACGAGTGGCCGGGCAACTGAGGCCGGACAGCGCTCCCTATACGGTCTCCCCATAATTCAGCAATGGCTTACATGCAAACACCCCCTTCGATATAGTTGCGTCATCGAATGTAATTGGCAGGTGGGAGATGGGATTATAATAGTCTCTGCGGAGCCGCTTGATGGAACCAATTTTGACATCCGTAGGCCTTAGGATCTGTCCCAGGGACATCTTGACAGCTCTCATTGAAGCCCACCTGCCCCTATTTGAAAGGGAGTCCGAGGCTTCAAGAGCCAGCTTATTAGATTGTAAAATCCCATGTTGATGTTGTAATGGCCAGTCTTGCCGGCCATCTGAGCCTCGCTCTGTTCATCTAGGTTCCTCTTGTACCACTTCCACATGACCCTTGAGTACTCTGTATCTCCTGCGATCTCTCCCCTTCCCCTCACAGAAACCGTTGTATTCCACGTTCAGCCCACCTCGGTCCCCCCTGCCCCCCCCCCATTGACCAGTCCTCCTCCATAAGACGTGAGGCTTCTTCCCCACCTGTGTCCCAGGTGCATCGTTTGTCCGCTGGGTTCTTTGCAATTCAGGAACACACCTGCAAACAGGCAGCGTCTCTAAAGGCTGGAAAGTGAGTCCTACCGATGGTCCCAGCAGTTCGCATACATTGGATGGTTCAGTCTTTCTGTGGCTCCCCAAGAGACTCACAGAAAGATGGCTGTGGGGCCAAGCCTTTGGGACAGGGCAATGAGGCAGGAATAGGACACTTCACCCTGCTGACCGGATTCCGTGTGGCTGACCCGAGACGGTTTTATACAACTGATTCTAAAGTGGAGACAACTGATTTCAGTGTGTTGTCGAAGGCTTTCATGGCCGGGATCACAGGGTTGTTGTAAGTCTTTCGGGCTGTGTGGCCATGTTCCAGAAGTATTCTCTCCTGACGTTTCGCCCACATCTATGGCAGGCATCCTCAGAGGTTGTGAGGTCTGGAGAAACTAAGCAAGGCAGGTTTATATGTATCTGTGGGAAGTCCAGGGTGAGGAGTTAATCACCCTAATTTGCATTGAATGGCTTCATCTACTGGCTACTTTCTGCCTGGGGGCATCCTTTGTTAGCTGCCTCTAGTTCCCATGTCTCAGAGTGTTGCTTCTTATTTACGGTTCTGATTTTTGAGGTTTTTTTAATACTGGTAGCCAGATTTTGTTCATTTTCATGGTTTCCTCCTTTCTGTTGAAGTTGTCCACATGTTTGAGAATTTCAATGGCTTCTCTGTGTAATCTGTCGAAAAGCAGGAGCCCCTTCCGGTGGAGAGGCGGGCGGGCGAGGAAGGACACCACCAAAGTTGGATCCACAAACTGCAAAAAGCTGCTTATTTTGGTTTGCGTCTTTAAATTTCAGTCTTTCTAAGTCTCATCAACACTATACATCTCTGTACAACTCTCTTTCATAATCGTCTACTTCCAACTGTCATCTTCAATGGTCATCTCTCAACTGACATCCCTTAACTGTGTTCTAAACAGTCCCTGATCTGGTCACATGGTCTGCAGCATCTCCCACATCCTCAAAAACATAGTGTTAAAAAAAACTGCATACCCAAGGACACACACACACTTCAGTAATAAAACAACACATTATATACAGACAAATCATTAAACAGAGGAGGCTTGAGAAGGTTGCCTATTTCCAACAAACAGAGTCCAGAGCAGGGTGACAGGAAATAGGCCAGAGTCCAGAATTTGAAATCGAGGGATCAGAGCCAAGGTCCAGGACAACAGTACGAAGGAATGCCGTTATCTGCTCCCAAAGAGCTGGTCTTTTCCATAATATCTCAGCTGCTCTGACTTCAGCAAGCGTTCACAGATCATCCGAGAAGTCTGGGATGCTTTCCTTGAGGAGGAAGAGGTCAGGGTAACCCCTTCAAAAATGGCTGCAATAATGAGAAGAGTCCTCCTCTGTGGGAGATCAAGTCAATCCACACAGACGGTTGTCCACGACACATAGAGAACAAGGTGGCGGCCTTCCTCTGTGCTTTTATTCTCTCATTTTTTGCCTGCCTATGGAGGGATGGGACCCTTGTCTGGCGGATTTTTTAAGTAGAACAGGGAATTGAAAGGAAGGTCTCTTCCTCTAACCGTGTGTGGGTCCTTTGATGGGAACGCAGTTTTCCACTCTGAATGAAGCTCTTTCCACATTCCATGCACTGATATGGCTTCTCCCCTGTGTGGGTCCTTTGATGGCCACGCAGACCTCCACTGTGGCTGAAACTCTTTCCACATTCAACGCATTGATACGGCTTCTCCCCTGTGTGGGTCCTTTGATGGGAACGCAGATTTCCCCTCTGATTGAAGCTCTTTCCACATTCTGTGCATTGATACGGCTTCTCCCCTGTGTGGCTCCTTTGATGGGAACGCAGATATTCATTCCGGCTGAAGCTCTTTCCACATTCAATGCATTTATGTGGCTTCTCTCCGGTGTGGATCCTTTGGTGGGAATGCAGCTGTCCGCTCTGAATGAAGCTCTTTCCACATTCCATGCATTGATACGGCTTCTCCCCTGTGTGGATCCTTTGATGGCCACGCAGATCTCCACCATGACTGAAACTCTTTCCACATTCAACGCATTGATACGGCTTCTCCCCTGTGTGGGTCCTTTGATGGCAACGCAGATCTCGACTCCTAATAAAGCTCTTTCCACATTCCGTGCATTGATACGGCTTCTCCCCTGTGTGGATCTTTTGATGGCAACGCAGATCTCCACTCCTAATAAAGCTCTTTCCACATTCCGTGCATTGATACGGCTTTTCCCCTGTGTGGGTCCTTTGATGGCAACGCAGACCTGCACTGTGCCTGAAGCTCTTTCCACATTCAATGCATTGATATGGCTTCTCCCCTGTGTGCATCCTTTGATGGGAATGCAGAGCTCCACTTTCGCTGAAACTCTTTCCACATTCTATGCATGTATATGGCTTCTCCCCTGTGTGGATCCTCAGATGGGAACTCAGCTTTCCACTTTGGCTGAAGCTCTTTCCACATTCCGTGCATTGATACGGCTTCTCCCCTGTGTGGCTCCTTTGATGAGAATGCAGAGCTCCACTGTTACTGAAACTCTTTCCACATTCCATGCATTGATACGGCTTCTCCCCTGTGTGGGTCCTTTGATGGGAACGCAGAGCTTCTCTGTGACTGAAGCTCTTTCCACATTCTGTGCATTGATACGGCTTCTCCCCTGTGTGGGTCCTTTGATGGGAACGCAGACCTCCACTATGACTGAAGCTCTTTCCACATTCCATGCATTGATACGGCTTCTCCCCTGTGTGGGTCCTTTGATGGGAACGCAGAGCTTCTCTGTGACTGAAGCTCTTTCCACATTCTGTGCATTGATACGGCTTCACCCCTGTGTGGGTCCTTTGATGGGAACGCAGATTTCCCCTCTGATTGAAGCTCTTTCCACATTCTGTGCATTGATACGGCTTCTGCCCTGTGTGGGTCCTTTGATGGGAACGCAGATTTCCCCTCTGATTGAAGCTCTTTCCACATTCTGTGCATTGATACGGCTTCTGCCCTGTGTGGGTCCTTTGATGGGAACGCAGATTTCCCCTCCGATTGAAGCTCTTTCCACATTCTGTGCATTGATACGGCTTCTCCCCTGTGTGGGTCCTTAGGTGTGAACGCAGATTTTCACTCTGGCTGAAGCTCTTTCCACATTCCATGCACTTATGTGGCTTCTCTCCAGTGTGGACCCGTTCGTGGGTATGCAGCTGTCCGCTCTGAATGAAGCTCTTTCCACATTCCATGCATTGATACGGCTTCTCCTCTGTGTGGGTCCTTTGGTGGGAACGCAGACCTCCACTGTGACTGAAACTCTTTCTACATTCCATGCATTGATACGGCTTCTGCCCTGTGTGGGTCCTCTGGTGGGAACGCAGACCTCCACTGTGACTGAAGCTGTTTCCACATTCCATGCATTGATACGTCTTCTCCCCTGTGTGGGTTCTTTGATGGGAGCGCAGAATGTCCCTTCGACTGAAGCTCTTTCCACATTCGATGCATTGATACGGCTTCTCCCCTGTGTGGGTCCTTTGATGGCAACGCAAATCTCTACTCCAAATGAAGCTCTTTCCACACTCCATGCATGTATATGGCTTCTGCCCTGTGTGGGTCCTCTGGTGGGAACGCAGACCTCCACTGTGACTGAAGCTCTTTCCACACTCCATGCATGTATATGGCTTCTCCCCTGTGTGGGTTCTTTGATGGGAGCGCAGACTGTCCCTTCGACTGAAGCTCTTTCCACATTCCATGCATTGATACGTCTTCTCCCCTGTGTGGGTTATTTGATGGGAGCGCAGATTGTCCCTTCGACTGAAGCTCTTTCCACATTCGATGCATTGATACGGCTTCTCCCCTGTGTGGGTTATTTGATGGGAGCGCAGATTGTCCCTTCGACTGAAGCTCTTTCCACATTCCGTGCATTGATACGGCTTCTCCCCTGTGTGGGTCCTTTGATGGGAACGAAGGTGTCCACTCCAAGTGAAGCTCTTTCCACATTCCATGCATGTGTATGGCTTCTCTCCTGTGTGAGTTTGTTGATGTTTAGTAAGAGAACTTCTCCACATGAAACATTTCCCACAGTCCATACACTTATGTAGCTTCTCCTCTATATGTGATGTGGAATGGGGATGAAGATTTTCCATTGTTTTAGATTTATGATTCTGATATTATGCCAGAGGTTCACAGATATGAACTCCTGAACAGCACAGGATTTCCTCTTCTCGGTCTTTGTATTTCGTAGCCTTCTGATCTCGTCTCCAAACCCCTCTTTTAACAGCACAATCTTCCCTTTCCTTCAAGTATGTTGCTTGAAATATGTCTTTCTCTTACTTATTCCTTGTTCTTGCCAGTGCAGTGACCCTTCATTTCAGTCCTATGGCATCCTTAGGGCAAAGCTCTCAAAGGTTGTTCTTCTCAAGGTGTGTTTAGAGGTTACCTGCCAGACAAATGAGAGGAAAACCAGACTTATTAATCTATCCCTTCCTCTCTCAATATTCAAGATGGCCTCTCTCTCCATATTTCTTATCCCAAAATCCAAGATGGCTGCCTTTCCCTAATATCCAAGATGACTGACTTATTAATGTCTCCCAATATCTGAGATGGTTGCCGTCTCCATGGATCCTTCATTCTCCCAATATCCAAGATGGCCAACAACAGGCTTTTCAATGAATTTTTACTAATATCCTACTTGGCCGACTTATTAATGTATCCCTCCCTATCAATATCTAAGATGGCCAACCATTCCCAATATCCAAGATGACAGCCCTCTCAATATATCCCTCCTGCTAATATGTAAGATGGCCAACTTCTTAATAAATCCCTTCTCTCAATATCCAAGATGGCCACCCTCTCAATATAATAATAATAATAATAATAATAATAATAATAATAACAACAACAACAGCAACAGTCACAGAAGCGGCAGAAATATACTGGTCCAGGATCCGGGGAGCTGACTTGGATTTAGGTGGAAAAGAGTAGTAGAGTTGTGTGTCATCTGCATAGAGATGGCTCCCAAATCCAAAACTCCAGATAACCTCACCCAGTGGTTTCATGTAGATACAGAAAAGCATGGATAACTGAATGGAACCTTGCGGGACCCCACAGGTCAATGGCCAGGGGTCCGAGCAGGTGTCCCTCAGCATCACCATCTGGGGACGGTCCTCCAGGAAGGATCGGAGGGACTGCAAAACAGTGCCCCCAAGACCCATCCCGGAGAGCAGACACAGAAGGATACCACGGTCGATGGCATCGAAAGCCGCTGAGAGATTCAAGGGAACCAGCAGGGACACACTCCCCCCGTCTAGCTCTCTGAGGAGGTCATCCACCAAGGGAACCAAAGCTGTCTCCGTTCCATGACCAGGTCTAAAACCAGACTGCGAGGGATCAAGATAATCGGCTTTTGACTTCCGGTGTGGAGATATGGCGGCGGGAAGGTGGTAGAGAGGGCTCTCTCTCAAACCCACGGCGCTCTGAGGATCTGGAGTGTTTACCTCCACCTTATTGGCGGATCGAGGCCAAAAAGGTCGCAAACCCATAGGGGGTCGAACCAATGACCCAAGAGCTGCTTTTCCCCTCAAGGGAGGGCAGCCAGGGGTCCGGACGAGACCTCCGCAGGGTAGCGGGTCCCGGAGAAGCCCAGCCTGGAAGCGAGGACTTCACAGGATCACCGCCAGCCACCACACTTTTAAACTGAAGAAAAACACAGCCACGGGAAACGAGTGAGTACGAGAGAAACTCTCTCTTCTTAAATGAAATTAAAAGTAGAATACTAACTAAACAATAACAGTGGTGTCAGGACCCAGGCTGCAGAGCACCAATAACCTTACACAGAGGCCAGTCTCTATCTAATATCTTTATTAAAGAAATATATAAAATCAATAAAAACAAGTGAAGAATATAGTTCAGAAGCAGTCCTTTCAGATGAGGTCAAATATAGTCCAGAAATGTATTGTCCAATATAAGATATTAGAGTTCAAAGTTTTAATCCACTTGACCGAAACACACACTTTGCCAAGCAATAGTGTGGGGAAATAACAGAGTCTTTAAAGTCCAATGAAGCTTGACAACAAGGCTGGGAATAAACTTGATTCTTGACTGGATCCGTGTCTGGAGGCAAGACGAACATGAAGCATGAAACAGAGTCCGTGGTAAACCGTGAGACAAGGCAAGGCTTGAAGCTTGATCCGGGAAGCAAGGAACTGGGATTACGAAGTCCACACACGATCTCTCTCCTCAAGCTGATCAATTGACTCCGCAAAGTATCCCTCGCGCCAAACACCTATATTGGGTCTCGTTTTCCCGCCAACAGAACTCTTTCCCTAGAGAACGAGAAGCGAAACCCAACTCTGTCCAGATGCATGACTCCTTAGAAGTTCCCAAGGGAAGCAGACCTAATCAGCCATTTGTTTGGCAGCGATTCTCAGGCTTCTGCGATTAGCCTCCCTGGCTCCCCTATCTTTAGAATAATTTTCCCTCCTGGAAAACGGGGGGGAGTTCTGCCCAAGACCTGTTTGGCTGAATTCTTGAGGGCAAACATCAACATCCTGCAGGTGAAGAGACTCCGGCTCTTGCTGAACCGGCGAAAACCCCATGTTTTCCGCTTCGTCTGCCACAATAGTACTAGGAGCAGGACTACAAGGCCCATGAGTCATCACAAGTGGTGAGCGACATAATAAAGAACCCTCGTGGCTGCGGACCCATAGGGGTCGAATTGACCCAAGGGCTGCTTTTCCCCTCAAGGGAGGGTGACCAAGGGCTCGGACAAGACCTCTGCAAGGCAGCAGATTACCAGCAGCGGGGAAGAAAGAACAGTGCGGTTTTGACCGAAAAAGGTTTGGAAGAGAGACTAGACCCAGTTGGGAGAAGAGATTGAAGGAGGTTGAAGGTGCGGCGCTGTAAATTAAACTAAACTAAAATAGGGAAGAGAGAGAGGGAGAGAGATCTTGGAAAGGGGCGCTAAGGCAGCGCACGCCCCCCTCCCACCCAACAAACAAATAAACAGTAAACGCAAATTTGACTCCTGGACACAAACGGTTAAGTCAAACAAACACACAAACTGAGAAAGAAGTGAAGATTGAGCTGAGTCACTGACCTTGGAAAAGAGCTCTAGTCAAAACAAGCTGGGGGAGGCAGGCAAATTAGCTTAAAGACACGGAAGATAAACAGGCGACTGTGTCTGCAGAAAGCCAAAGCAGAAGGCACGAGAGTGAGTAAGGGCGGATCTCGCGAGACTGAGAGGGAAGGGCAGGAAAATCCCACACATGCGCTAAAGCCCTGCTGAAGCAAACAGAAGACTGGCAAGGAAGACTGGCAAGGAAAACCACCCGTATACAAAAGGAGACTAAATAAAAATCAAATAAGATAATATACGGTGGATATTAGGAACTTGGTCTGGGCTTCTAATCTAAGATCTTTGGATCCTAACCACTATACCACCAAATTGGTTTCTAATTTACGATCTCTAGAAAAATAATAACAATATTAAATAATATTATAGAAACAATAACAACATAGAACAAGAAATAAGTAATAAAATATTAAGAATATTAAGAAATAATAACAATAACAATAATAAATAATCAGAGGATCCAAAGACAAGAAAGAAATAAAGGCAAGCAGACTCTACAAGACATTCTAGGGGAAATAGAGTAAAATAGTTAATCAAAGAAGAATTGAAGAAGGACCACCAAACAAAATAAATAAAATATAACAAAATAAAATACAAATAAATATTAAGAGTTGAGAAGAAAGGGAAGCAATAAATAAACTGCTGAGGCAGGCTGGTGCAGTAAAAAATAAACCAATCAAAACTGCACCAACACAATACACAGAGCAACAAAGAGACAAGAAGAGACAAAAAGGACAAAATTAGAGCAAACAAACGGAGCAAACAAATAAGGGCGCTAAGTTTGGGAACACCACCAAACAATTAAAAAATAACAAAATATATAGAAATCAACAAGAAGGGGAAAATAAAATAAAGTAAAACAACAACAAGGAAGACAAGGTAGATAAAGAAAATAAAGTAGAAAACTTCAAGACAAGCAAATATTTAAATATAACAAAGAACACAAGAGATCAAGAAGAGGGAATCGAAGTACAGAAATATACGCATAATGGCAAATTTAACTCCAAGATACAAAAATGAAAAAGAGACAAAGACACAAAATACTGGGACAGTAAGAAAATCATCATTTCAGGAGGAATCAATGTTTAAAGAAATTATGAAGGAACTCCAACGCATTTCGGAAAAACAGGACCAATTCCAGGAACAAATCCAAAAGATGAGTATGGAAATGACAGAAAATTTAGGAGAAATGAAGAAAGACATGTCAAACCTCAAACAAGAAATAACGGAGGTAAGGAAAGAAGTAAAAGAGATGAAGGCAGAGAGACAACATCTAGAAAAGACTCAAAGCGAACAGAAGTTAAAGATGGATCAAATAGAGGAGAACAGCAACCGATTGGGAACAATGCAAGAAAGACTTGAACAACAAGCTATGGAATTTCAACTAAGATATAGGAACGTAAAAGAGGAACCCAACGAAGACATAAGGAAAATAATAATACAACTAACAGCCAAATTGATGGACTGGCCGGAAGAAGACGTGGAAGATAAAATAGATAGTCTATAGAATTTCGACAAATTACGCAACACATAACAAAGCAGAAAGAGACGTCATCGTCAACTTCACAAAAAAAATTATAAGGGATGACATCTTAAAATTGAATAATGTTACGCCAACAAATTATAAAGGGAAGAAAGTGGCCATACTAAAAGAAATTCCATCAGCGACGTTAAGGAAAAAGAGGAAGTATATGTTTTTAACAGAAGAATTAAAAAAAATTAAAAATTAGATTCCGTTGGGAAAAAGGAGAGGGAATAATGACTACGTACAAAGGTGAAAGGTTTTGGCTAACCTCTGAAGAAAAGGCGAGGGAATTTTATAAGAGATTGAAAAAAGATACAAGAGGGGACAAAACACCAGAACAAGGGAACCCAACCAAAAGAGTGAGAGAGGAATCACCCGAAAATATGGAACTATTCTATGGACTAGCAGCAACAAATCTAGATCTGGTGGAAGAGGAAAAAGAGGTGGAGGAAGATGAAGATCCGAAGACAAAAGGAGGCGAGAAAGGAGAAAGAGAAGATGGAAAAAATTAAAATGAACTGGGATTTGAAATGCTATTCAAATAATGTAAATGGATTGAACACTCCCCAAAAAGGAAGAAAATATTTAATTATGTAAAGAAAGGTAATTATGATGTCATCGCATTTCAAGAAACGCACATATCACAGAAATTCACAGCACTATTGGCACACAAACAAATTGGAAAGGAATTTTATTCAGCGGCCCCAGAAAAAAAGAAAGGAGTAGTCATCTATATAAAAGAAAAATACTCAGCACAATTGGCATTTAAAGACACAGAAGGAAGAATAGTGGGGATCAAAATTGATAAAGGAGGGAACAAATTATTAATATGTAACATATATGCCCCCAATGGACCCAAAAATAAATTCGTCAAGGAATTAAAGGATTTAATTGAAAGCCAAGAATACGATGATTTAATGCTGATGGGGGACTTCAACGGAGTTTTGGAAAGCAAACTGGATAAATCAGACCAAGGGAAAAAGACAAAAGACCCGAAGGCAGGACAACTACCAATAAATTTCATACTTTTAAAAAAAGAACTGGATCTGGAAGATGCCTGGAGAAATTTACATCCAACCGAGAAATACTATACATTCTATTCTAACAGATTTAAAAACTGGTCAAGAATTGATATGATTTGGATGACTAAAACACTAATCTCAAAAATAAAGAAAATAAAAATTCTTCCAAGGATAGACACGGACCATTGTCCATTGGAAATCCAAATAAACCAAACAGCAAAAAAGAGGAAATGGAGACTGAACGAAAATTTAATGAGATCTGAAGAAGATGTAAACAACGGGAAAAAATGCTTAAAAGAATATTTTGAATTTAATGATACAGCCGACGTAGAAAAGACTATCATCTGGGATGCCAGTAAGGCTGTGATGAGGGGAAACTTCATTCAACTAAATGCCATAAAAAACAATGCAAAACGGATTAAACAAAAAGAAATCCAAAAGGAAATTGAAAGAACAGAAACAGAACTGAAAAGACAACCAAATAACACATCAATTAAAACAGAATTAGACATTTTACAAAGACAAAGACAAAATTTAGAGATGGAACAGAGAGCTAAAGAATTGAAATTTATGAAACAATATCATTTTAATAACGCAAATAAACCTGGGAAATGGATGACAAGATTGCTAAGGAAAAGGAAACAAGAAAGCTGGATAATCCAAATCAACGAGGAAGGAAGATCTTATACCACAGACCATGAAATTCTGAAACAATTCAACAAGTTCTACGGAAAATTGTACACAAAGGATCATATTAAAAATGAGGATATAATGAAATACTTAGGAAGACAAAATATCCCGAAATTAACAGAACAAGGACATCACAGAAAGAGAAATAGACACTGCTATAAAAAAATTGAACAACAATAAGTCCCCAGGCCCAGATGGTCTAACAGCAATTTACTATAAAAAATTTAAAGAAGAATTAATACCTCACTTAAAAACTATAATGAACCAAGCCCTACATTTGGGTAAAATACCAAACTCATGGAAAGAGGCAAATATAGTCATGATCCCAAAAGAAAACACTGATGCTACAAACGTCAAAAATTACAGACCAATATCGTTATCAAATATCGACTATAAAATTTTTACGGCAATAATTGCGGAGAGATTAAAAGAATACTTAACAACTTGGATCGGGGAGGACCAAACTGGGTTCCTACCAAATAGGAACATTAAAGACAACGTCAGGAGCTTAATTGACATTATAGAGTACTATGAGTGCAATAATCAAAAAGAATTGGCAATATTAGCTATAGACTTTGAGAAAGCACTTGACAGCATTAATTGGGAATTTTTTAAACTACTATTAAAAGAAATGGATGCGGGTTATAATTTTATAAACGCCATACAAGCGATCTACACTGATCAAGAAGCAAGTATTTGGATTAATGGCTAAACGACAAGCAAAATAAAAATAAGGAAAGGTACGAGACAGGGGTGTCCCCTATCCCCGCTCATATTTATATTATCACTAGAAATGCTACTGAACGACATCAGGAAGGATACAAATCTCAAAGGACTGAAAATAGGCAAAGAAACATATAAATTACGAGCTTTTGCTGACGATTTGATATGTATTGTTGAGGATCCACTGAATAATATCAAAGAATGGTTACATAAAATAGAGGAATTCGGGAAGGTATCGGGCCTCAAAATAAATAAAAATAAATCAACAATTTTACCCAAGAACATCTCCAAACAACGACAAGAGAATCTAGCTAAGATAACGGACTTTAGAGTTGTGAACAAGATAAAGTACTTAGGAGTATATTTGACATCTAAAAACTCGCAATTACTGCAAAATAATTACACAAACAAATGGAATGAAATCAAAAGAAAGCTTAAGAACTGGACTCACCTCAAATTATCTATTTTGGGCAGAATTGCAGCGATAAAGACATATGTTCTACCAAAATTAATGTATTTATTTCAAAACCTACCCATAATTAGAAATCTGAAGCTAATTAAACAATGGAACAAAGATATATTAAAATTTATCTGGAACAACAAAAAAGCGAGAATAAAATACACAAATCTGACTGACGAAAAAGAAAAAGGAGGATTGGGTCTACCAAATGTAAGTTTATATTTTGAAGCTAATGCATTGAACTGGATTAGAGAATGGATAAATTTAAAAAACAAGAAATTGCTGACTCTAGATGGCCATGACCTGCGGGCAGGTTGGCACGTGTACCTGTGGTACGAGAAGAAAAAAACGGAAAGAAATTTTGGAAACCATTTTATCTGCTCCGCACTATTGAAAATCTGGGAGAAATATAAAAAAAGATTATATAATAAAACCCCACTCTGGCTGTCACCGCCAGAGGCAGGCCACAGGAGGGAAACAGGATGGAGTAAATGGCCAACATACAGAGATGTCTTGAAGAAAGAAGGCAAAGAACTAAAAATAAAATCCCTAGAAGAATTGAAAAAACAAAATATAAACATATCATGGTTTCAGTACTATCAAATTAAAGAACATTTCACAAAAGACGCCAAACTTGGATTTGAAGAGAAACAAACAGTATGGGATAAAGTATTACTGAATGGGAAGAAGGCGACAAGTAAGATCTACAAATTTCTACTAGAATGGAGCACGGAAATAGATTACATCAAGCCATGTATGATAAAATGGGCTAAAAACATAAGCAGAACAATTATGCTCAGTGAATGGGAACAAATTTGGAAAAAGAAATTGAAATATACCTACGCAAACGATCTCCGAGAAAATTGGCTGAAAATGATGTATCGCTGGCACCTGACACCAGAACGAATAGCAAAATACTCAAAAGATAAAAATAACAAGTGCTGGAAATGCGGGAAAATTGAAGGAACATATTTTCATATGTGGTGGACGTAAGTAAGTAAGTAAGTAAAAGTTTATTTGTATACCGCCCTCTCTCCCAAAAGGGACTCAGGGCGGTTTCCAATATAAAATCAGCATAAAACATTGTACAATAAAACACTGAAAACACTATAAAACGCTATAAGAATTAGAAACGAAAACAAAACATAACAATTGACTAAAACAATCACATAAGCAGAAGGAATATAATCACTCAAATAACATGAATCTGCAAAAAAAGAGGGGAAAAAAAAAAGACCACTGGGATGGAGGAGAGGATGGCCTGGAGGGACCACTAGAACTAAAATGCAATGTGATATTCTAAGATGCTTTGGGGCAGAGGAATAAAGTGCAGTGTTTCAAGTCAAAGAGGTGGCCTGTGCAACTACTATAGCTATGGGCTCGGTTATCCAAAGGCGCAGCGGAAGAGCCAGGTTTTAAGCAGCTTTTGGAAGGAAGCCAGGGTGGGTGCTTGCCGGATCTCCTCCGGAAGGGAATTCCAGATCCGGGGAGCAACAATAGAAAAGGCCCGCTCCCTCGTCCCTGCCAAACGAGCCTGGGATGGTGGCGGGAGCGAAAGAAGTGCCCTACCGGATGAACGAAGAGGACGAGTGGGTTCATAGCGGGAGATGCGGTCACAAAGGTAGGCGGGTCCCAAACCGTTTAGGGTTTTATAGGTAAGAACCTGCACCTTGAATTGGGACCGGAAAATAATCGGTAGCCAGTGGAGCTCCTTGAACAGGGGAGTAGATCTCTCCCTGTAGTTTGCTCCAGTTAACAACCTGGCAGCCGCACGTTGGACTAACTGAAGTTTCCGGGCCGTCTTCAGGGGCAACCCCACGTAGAGTGCATTGCAATAATCCAGTCTAGAGGTGACTAAGGCGTGGACCACCGTGGCCAAGTCAGACTTCACGAGGTATGGTCGCAGCTGGCGCACAAGCTTTAATTGTGCAAAGGCCCTCCCGGCCACCGCCGACACCTGAGCCTCAAGTGTCAGTGATGAGTCCAGGAGGACCCCCAAGCTGCGGACCTGCGCCTTCAGGGGGAGTGCGACCCCATCGAGCACAGGTTGCCACCCAATACCCCGATCAGACTTGCGACTGATCTCGAGGACCTCTGTCTTGTCAGGATTGAGCTTCAGCTTGTTCGCCCTCATCCAGGCCATTACAGCGACCAGGCACTGGTTCAGTATCTGAGGAGCTTCCTTGGAATTAGGTGGAAATGAGTAGTAGAGTTGAGTGTCATCTGCGTAGAGATGGCACCCAACTCCAAAACTCCGGATGACCTCGCCCAGCGGTTTCATGTAGATGTTAAAGAGCATGGGGGATAAAATGGAACCTTGCGGGACCCCACAGGTCAAAGGCCAGGGGTCCGAGCAGGTATCACCCAGCTTCACCAACTGGGAACGGCCCTCCAGGAAGGACTGGAGCCACTGGAGCGCAGTACCCCCAAGGCCCATCCCAGAGAGCCGTCCCAGAAGGATACCATGGTCGATGGTATCGAAAGCCGCTGAGATGTCCAGGAGAACCAGAAGGGACACACTCCCCCTGTCTAGCTCTCTGCGGAGGTCATCCACCAAGGCGACCAAAGCCGTCTCAGTACTGTGACCAGGCCTGAAGCCGGACTGTGAATGGTCCAGAAAATCAGTGTCGTCTAAGAATCCCTGGAGCTGAGAAGCAACCACCCTCTCCAGTACCTTGCCCAAGAAAGGGAGATTGGAAATTGGTCTATAGTTGTTAAGAGTAGACGGATCCAGGGATGCCTTTTTTAGAAAAGGCCTAATTACTGCTTGTTTTAGGCTAGATGGAAAAATCCCTTGTTCCAGAGATGAGTTGATAATTTTCTCAAGCCAAATTAACAAATCTCCCCTGGTCAGTTTGATTAACCAGGAGGGGCAAGGATCTAGGGAACAAGTGGTCGCTCTCGTAGCTCCAAGGAACTTGTCCACGTCATCAGGGCGAACAAGCCGAAACGAATCCATCAAGATCGGACAGACAGATGCCTCAGGCACCTCACCTGGCATTGCACTAACCCCAGTGTCTAACTCAGAGCGTATCCGAGCGACTTTATCTGCAAAAAAGTGCGCGAAATCGCTGCACTGGGTTGCTGGGTTGTCAGAAGAAGACAAGAACCTATTGGAAAACAATACACAGTGCCTGCCAAAAGATCCTAAAAGTAAATATACCACTAGCGCCAGAATCCTTCCTATTGGGAATGGTAAATTTAGATTGGTCAAAAAATGATGACAAAATTTTTGTATACCTAACAACAGCTGCCAGATTAATATACGCAAAAGTATGGAAACAAAAAACTATCCCAGACAAAAACGAATGGATAACAAAAATAGTCGAAGTTATGAACATGGACCATTTTACTTACTTATTATCAAAGGTTGAAAATAAATCAAGAACGGCTACCAACTAGAAACCAGTAAAAGACTGGTTGAAAAAAGAAAAGATACCAATACTACTATAAGGGAAACCGCAGGATTACTATACAAAGAAAACAAGATAAGTCTTAAAACCAAAAGAATGGAAGACAACAAAAAGAAGAAGCGTGGAAGTCAAGAAACCTTCCCTAACCCCCACACCCCTTCCCCCCCACCGCACCCTCCTCCCCTCCTTTCCCCCCTTTTCTCTTCCCACTCCCCCCCCGTTTTTTTTTCTTTTTCCTCCTTTTTATCTTATGTTAAATAAATCTTACAATAAAAATATATGAAAAAAAAAAGATAATCGGCTTCATCCAGGAATCCCCAGAGCTGAGAGGCCACCACTCATTCCAGGACCTTGGCCAAAAAAGGGAGATTGGAAATAGGCCGGTAGTTATTCAATACCAGGGGGTCAAGGGACGACTTCTTTAAAATTTGTCTTACGATGGCTTTATAAAAGCTTGATGGTATGTGTCCCTGCTCCTACGAGGCGCTGATAATCCCCGTAAACAACTCGGTTAAACCCCCACCGGCGGGTCTGAGGAGCCAAGAAGGGAAGGGGTCTAGAGCACATCTGGTCGCACTCACTATCCAAGATGGCTGACCTATCCATGTATCCTTTGTTGTGGTTGAGTCAGGAGAGCAGGTGTCAGATGAAGAACAGCAAAGGGAACCAATCCCCAGAGTCGGACACGACTGGACTTCACGTCAGGGGAAACCTTTACCTTTACCTATAACCACTACGAGGGCTATCCACAAAGTATATTACGTTTTGGAATTAAAAATTAACAAAGTATATGTAAAGAGGTGTGAAGTTTTTAGTTTACAGATGTCATGTTTAATTGCGTTTTAAAAGTCACGTTTAACTGTGTTTTAAAAGGACAAGTATTAGAGTTAACATTGCATGGGGGATGGTAGCCAGCTCAGCATTCTGAGGTAGGTTGCCTTAGTAACGAGGGCGGAGCCAACCGCCGTTTGGAGAAAAAGGAGGGAATGCTTAAGAGAGTTCAGTCTGTGCTCTGTTGAAGCTCAGGGAAGACTGATCCTAAGTTAGGGGATCAGGGAGACTCAATTGGTCATTTTGAGTCAATTTAGAATAAGTTTGGTAGCTTATTTTAAGATACTGCGTGCCCTGCTGAGGTGCAGTTGGGACTGGTTCTCAGTTGGAGAATCAGGGAGAGTCCAGTGCTTATTTGAGTCAGTTTAAAATAAGTTTGGCGACTTATTTTAGGGTAGTCTGTTTCCAGATAAGGAACAGATAGTCTGTGACTGAAATTCACAGGGTGACTACAGGTTAAAGCAGTAAAGGAGGAAGTAGTATTATAAAGTTTGAAACATCTCAATATAGCTTTACAACAGTTAGTCCAAATGTCTCTAAAGAAGTTACTGTAACCATTAAGCTTGTGCCCGAATAAACGTGTTATTGTTCTTTTTAACATCTCAGTCTCTGAAATATATATTACCATCAAAAGCAAACAAGAAAGAAGAAAAATAAAATTTTAAAAGTCTCCTCTCTAAGTAGCCAGTGGCTACATCTTCTATAGTGATTTGATAATCACAAGAGTTGATAATCCCCTTCACATCTGGTGGCCGCATTATAAACATCTTTAATAACTGGTGGCAGCGGATATAAAATATATAATAATAATATAAATATACTCATCCACATCTCCGCAATTGGTGTCAGAGGTGGGATTTTAAAAAAGATTTCTCCCCCTTGATGACATCTTTGCAATTTGGTGGCAGCGGTGGGATCAAAAGATTCCCCCCTGCCTGAAAGAGCCTCAGCCGTTAAAACCTCTTTGCAGTATAGGATAAAATATTTATTATATACCGTTGAAAGCCACACTTCAATAGTACTTTTAAACATAGTCCCCATTCAAAATTATTTTTTATTTATTTATTTATTTTTCAAACTTATATGCCGCCACTCCCCTAGGGCTCGGAGCGGCTTACAAGAACCGGCTAAAATTAACAATTTAAAAAACATTTTAAAAACATCTTTAAAAAAAAATCTTAAAAACATCCTAAAAGCACCTTTTAAAACATCAGCAGCAGAACTCAAAAGCTCTTCATAACGATGAATGAGTTTGGGAAGTGATTACCCTCAGCACATTCCTGCGCCATTGCAACGCGGAAGCTCAGCCGGCTGAAGAATGGATGCCAAAGGGAGGGAGGAGGGAGCAAGAACCCGCTCTCGCCCCTTTCGCAAGGCCTCCAGAGAGACTCAAAACACTCCGGCTTCCCTTCCCCTTCCGGCCAGCTCTCCTCGCCTGCCTCCTTCTCGGTGGTGGCCCCCAGCCCTGGAATTCCCTCCCTAAAGGAATGAGCCTTGCCCGCACCCTCCAAGCCCTTCGGGTGAGTTTCAAAGCACGGCTCTTCAGACGGGCCTCGGATCCTGAGTAATCGACGGTCAGTTTGGAGAACCACCAATTATGTCACTTCGCACTTGGACGGTGACCGCAGACAGACAGCTTTACTCGCCGGTTCTACTGCGCCTCAGGAATATTTACAATTTTATTAGCTGGCATTTTATGTGCGTTGTGGTTTTTTATACTTATGTCACTGTGTATATACAGTAGACTTCCAGTAATTCGACATAAATGGGCGGGCTGAATGTCGGATAACCGGAACTGACGGATAATAGGGAGGCAAGCCGGTTTAGGGGTGCTCCGTGCGTGATGGTGCCTCGCGAAGCCCACGGGGAGCCCCCAAAGGGCCGTCAGGCCAGCAACCCAACCTTCAAGTCACAAGCCTTTAACCCACTCACACCAGAAGTGACTTGCAGCTTCTCAAGTCGCTCCTGACACGGAAAATCCCCATGAGTTACAGGAGTTGTGGGGACTGGGATGTCTAGTTCACCTGCAGTCTAAGAGCACTCTGAACCCCACCAACGGTGGACCTGGAGCTAACCTGGCACTCAGACCCAACGCTGCCAACTTGGGGTGATTGACCTTGGCACCAGAGAGTTATAGTTCACCCGTATTCAGAGAACACTGAACCCAGCAGGTGACGGACCTCGGCGAAACCTGGCACACAGACCCAACAAGGCCAACTGTGAATACTGGCAGGCTCTGCGGGTGACAGCTTTCTGGGAACTGGAGTCCACCCACATCCCTATGCATTTCCTAGTGGGAGCATTCATAAAAAGCAAAAGCAAAGACTGAGTTTTTTCTAAGGCACAGCGTAACAGATGAACAAACTGATATCTTCTCCTGATTCCTGGGTATAATTCAGGACTCCTCCCTACCTAATGTGACCTTGGAGAGGCGAGGGCCACTACCTGCATCCTAGACCCCTGCCCATCCTGGCTGGTGAGAGAAGCCAGAGGGGGGTTGGCCGAGTGGGTGAAGGTGGTGGTGAAGGCCTCCCTTCGGGACGGCATGGTTCCAGCGAGCTTCAAACTGGCTGTGATCAAACCGCTGTTAAAAAAGCCATCACTGGACCCCACTCAATTGGATAACTATCGGCCGATTTCCAATCTCCCCTTTTTGGGCAAGGTCGTGGAACGGGTGGTGGCAGCGCAACTCCAGGCATTCTTGGTAGATGCTGATATTCTAGATCCGGCGCAGTCTGGCTTCAGGCCGGGGCATGGTACCGAGACAGCCTTGGTCGCCTTAGTCGATGATCTTCACCGGGAACTGGACAGGGGGAGTGTGTCCTTGCTGGTTCTGCTGGACCTCTCAGCGGCCTTCAATACCGTTGACCACGGTATCCTTCTGGGACAACTCGCCGGGTTGGGCATTGGAGGCACTGTTCTGCAGTGGCTCCACTCATTCCTGGAGGGTCGGTCCCAGATGGTGTCTCTGGGGGACGCCTGCTCGGCTCCACAGCCATTGTCCTGTGGGGTCCCGCAGGGGTCAGTACTGTCCCCCATGCTGTTTAACATCTACATGAAGCCGCTGGGAGAGATCATCCGGAGTTTCGGGGTGCGGTGTCATCTGTACGCAGATGATGTCCAGCTCTGTCACTCCTTCCCACCTGTCACTCAGGAGGCTGTCCAGGTCCTGAACCGGTGTCTGGCCGCTGTGTCGGACTGGATGGGGGCCAATAAATTGAAACTGAATCCAGACAAGACGGAGGTCCTCCTGGTCAGTCGCAAGGCTGAACAGGGAATAGGGTTACAGCCTGTGCTGGACGGGGTCGCACTCCCCAAGTGTGCAGTCTGGGGCTTCTTCTCCTGGACTCATCGCTGAGCCTGGAGCCCCAGGTCTCGGCGGTGGTCAGGGGAGACTTCGCACAACTCCGCCTCGTGCGCCAGCTGCGCCCGTTCCTTGGGAGGTCTGACTTGGCCACGGTGGTCCACGCTCTGGTCACATCCCGGCTGGATTACTGCAACGCACTCTACGTGGGGCTGCCTTTGAAGACGGCCCGGGAGCTCCAACTAGTACAACGGACGGCAGCCAGATTAATAACTGGGGCGGCTTACAGGGAGCGCACCACCCCCCTGCTAAGCCAGCTCCACTGGCTGCCGATATGCTACCGAGCCCAATTCAAAGTGCTGGTCTTGACCTACAAAGCCCTAAACGGTTCTGGTCCTGCCTATCTATCCGAACGTATCTCCTCCTATGAGCCCGTTAGAACCTTAAGATCTTCCGGGGAGGCCCTGCTCTCGATCCCACCTGCCTCGCAGGCGCGGCTGGTGGGGACGAGGGACAGGGCCTGCCTTCTCGGTGGTGGCTCCTCCCTCGGATGTGGAACTCCCTCCCCAGAGATATACGGCAAACCCCATCCCTCCTGGGATTTAGAAGGAAACTAAAAACTTGGCTCTGCGCCCAGGCATTCAGCGAATAAGCTCATGGGCCGATGTAATCGGGCCGCAAATCTGTAATTGTAGCAGTATTGAATGACTGAGGATGGTGCAATATCGCTGCCTTGCAGCGTTTCAATTTTTGTATACTTTTTATCATGTTTTAATTGTTTTGTTTTATAGTATATTTGTTGCTGGCCCTCGTGGCAGAATCTGCCGCTCTGAGTCCCCTCGGGGAGAAGGGCGGGGTATAAATGCATGTAATAAATAAATAAATAAATAAATAATGATTCTATTGCACTTTATCTATTTACGAATTTGTTACTCATAATGTGCACCTTGCTTATCCACTATTGCAACCTCATTGTTTTTAATTTGATGTTTTCATTCTGTGTTGTGTTTTTTCGACTACTGTGTATATTTTATTATTGCTTTCTGTTGTTGTCCTTTGATGTTTCATATTTTATCATTGCTTGTATTTTGATTTTGCTGTAAGCCGCCCCGAGTCCCCTTTGGGGGAGATGGAGGTGGGATATAAATAAACCTATTATTATTATTATTATAATTTTTATTACCGCACACCCAAAAACAAACAAGGCCCTTTTCAAATAACCCGGGAACCGCCGGTCACCCAAGCAATTTGTAAAATAAATCATGTAACTAAAACTCCCAACTCCCTCCCAGCAAAGGAAGGAGCGGAAGAGGGATATATTCCCCCCTTTACCTCTTCCTTCTTCCTCTCCTTTATTTTGTGTTATTTATTATTCCTATAACCAATATGTATTTATGTTATAATCATATTATTTTATTATACTATTTATTTTATTGTATGACACAACAAACAAGATAGCCATGCTGGATTTCGTATCACACTTGGGAAGTGTTCGACTTGTGATACTATTTATTATTATTGTTGTTGTTGTTGTTTTATTATCTTCTATTATTATCATCACTACTTTATGTATTTTTATTATTAATATAGTATATTATTTTGATGTACTTACCTGGCCTTTCTCGGCCCCGGAGGGGACTCAAGGCGGCTTACAAATCCGGCAAGAATTTAATGCCACACACGTAAACAATAAAACACATCTCATCCAAATATAAACAATCCAAACATATAAGCAATTAAAACACATATCAATCAAACAGATTAAAACCATATAAAATGCTGAGTCATGCTCTCACTATAAAATATATAATATATTGTATATACAGTAGAGTCTTACCTATCCAAAATTCGCTTATCCAATGTTCTGGATTATCCAACACATTTTTGTAGTTGACGTTTTCAATAAATCGTGATATTTTGGAATATAAATACTGTAAATAAAAAAAATACATTTTGGTGCTAAATTCGTAAATACAGTAATTACTACATAGCATTATTTCATATTGAACTACTTTTTCTGTCAAATTTGTTGTATAACATGATGTTTGGGTGCTTAATTTGTAAAATCATAACCTAATTTGATGTTTAATAGGCTTTTCCTTAATCCCTCCTTATTATCCAACATATTTGCTTATCCAACATTCTGCCGGCCCGTTAATACTGGTTAAGTGAGACTCTACTGTATAAACAATCCAAACATATAAGCAATTAAAACACATATCAATCAAACAGATAAAATGCTGAGTCATGCTCTCAGTATTAAATATATAATATATTGTATATACTTATAATATTGATAATAATATTATAATGTAATACAATGTTATACTACTAATAATATATTATAATAATATTACATTGTATATTAGATATTAAATGTAATATTACTAATACCATTACCATATAATGATATAGTACAATCATAATTATCATCATAATTACAATTATACTCTTCTCCTGATTACTTGATATTAATTCAGGGCTCCTCCCAACCCAATGTGACCTTAATTGAATCTGTTGCACTTTATCTATTTCTGAATTTGCAACTCATAATGTGCACTTTGCTTATCTACTTTTGCAACCTCATTGTTTTAATTCGATGTCTTATTACTATGTTTTTGTTTTTTCCCCTTTGGTTATTGTGTATATATTACTGGTTTTTGTTACTGTATTTTGATGTTTCGTATTTTGTTATTGTTTTGTATCTGATTTTGCTGTAAGCCGCCCCGAGTCCCCTTCGGGGGAGATGGAGGCGGGATATAAATAAACTTATTATTATTATTATTATTATTACAATACAGTAATTTAATGATGGGCAAGCTTTTGTGCTTGGTGTGTCAAAATTCACCAAAAAACCTAGCATGACTTGGGTAGTGTGTCACTTCGAGAGAGAAAAACATAATTTCGCAATATGTATAGTTTAAAGAACAAAAATGAATAATTGTAATATATAACTGTATTTAATAAATCAAAAACTATTTACTACCCTTATTTCTATGTACAACAATCTATGGTACCTCTTGCAGTTTCCACGCTGATTTCTCTCTATTCTAGTTTCAATGTAGTCATGAATAATGAATAATATAATAGTAATAATATGATAATATACTACAATAATAATATAATAATAATAGAATGATATTATATATGTAATGTGCATAATTCCCATGGAGTAAACAACAAAACCACTGGACCAAATCACACCAAATTTGGCCACAAAAGACATAGTCAACCAATCAATATGCAGGCGGCAGCGTGTCAGCAAAAATGGCTAGGCGTGTCAGTGCTGACACGCGTGTCATAGGTTGGCCATCACTGAATTGTACAATATAGTAATTTAATGCTTATATTGTGCTATGCTAATAATATTACCATACAATGATATAGACAATATAGTAATTTAATGCTTATATTGTGCTATGCTAATAATATTACCATATAATGATATAGACAATATAGTAATTTAATGCTTATATTGTGCTAGGCTAATAATATTACCATACAATGATATACTACAATATAGTAATTTAATGCCTATATTGTGCTATGCTAATAATATTACCATATAATGATATAGACAATACAGTAATTTAATGCTTATATTGAGCTATGCTAATAATATTACCATATAATGATATACTACAATATAGTAATTTAATGCTTATATTCTGCTATGCTAATAATATTACCATATGATATAGACAATATAGTAATTTAATGCTTATATTGTGCTATGCTAATAATATTACCATACAATGATATACTACAATATAGTAATTTAATGCCTATATTGTGCTATGCTAATAATATTACCATATAATGATATAGACAATACAGTAATTTAATGCTTATATTGTGCTATGCTAATAATATTACCATAGAATGATATAGTGCAATATAGTAATTTAATGCTTATATTCTGCTATGCTAATAATATTACCATAGAATGATATAGTGCAATACAGTAATTTAAGGCTTATATTGTGCTATGCTAATAATATTTCCATAGAATGATATAGCGCAATACAGTAATTTAATGCTTATATTGTGCTATGCTAATAATATTACCATAGAATGATATAGTGCAATACAGAAATTTAATGCTTATATTGTGCTATGCTAATAATATTAGCATATAATGATATAGTGCAATACAGTAATTTAATGCTTATATTGTGCTATGCTAATAATATTACCATATAATGATATAGTGCAATACAGTAATTTAATGCTTATATTGTGCTATGCTAATAATATTACCATATAATGATATAGACAATATAGTAATTTAATGCTTATATTGTGCTATGCTAATAATATTACCATATAATGATATAGTGCAATACAGTAATTTAATGCTTATATTGTGCTATGCTAATAATATTACCATATAATGATATAGTGCAATACAGTAATTTAATGCTTATATTGTGCTATGCTAATAATATTACCATATAATGATATAGTGCAATACAGTAATTTAATGCTTATATTGTGCTATGCTAATAATATTACCATATAATGATATAGACAATATAGTAATTTAATGCTTATATTGAGCTATGCTAATAATATTACCATATAATGATATAGTGCAATACAGTAATTTAATGCTTATATTCTGCTATGCTAATAATATTACCATATAATGATATAGTACAATACAGAAATTTAATGCTTATATTGTGCTATGCTAATAATATTACCATATAATGATATAGACAATACAGTAATTTAATGCTTATATGCTGCTAGGCTAATAATATTACCATATAATGATATAGTACAATATAGTAATTTAATGCTTATATTGTGCTAGGCTAATAATATATTGTATGTACATTTGATTTGTAAGCCGCTCCGAGTCCCCTCCGGGGTGAGAAAGGCGGGATATAAATGTAGTAAATACATAAATAAATTCAATGCCGGATCCCAGTATTTAAAAAACTCTGAAATCAGGACAGGAAATAAAAACAACACTCTGAAAACAGGGGAATCCCAGGCAGGAAACCATCAGGGCCAGCTAACCCCTCCCGCCCAAGGATTCCCCCAGGCAGGAAGCAGCCCGACCTTGAATCTGCAAGGCCGTTCAATGCTAATCAAGGTGGCCAACTGCGCTCTACACGCTTCCCTCGAACAGACACGGGTTCGTCCTTCCTCCCGCCCCGGACATCCTTCCACGGGGATAAAAATCAGCCCCACCGGCCTCGTTCCTAAGAGACCTCACCGCCTCTGCGGAGGCCTGCCACAGAGGTGGGCGAAACGTCAGGAGAGAATGCTTCCACTCCCAGCATCCCCGGCCTCGGGCCCCTTTCCTTCTCGCTGATGCGGCTGAGGGGGGAAAGGAAGGGGCCCGAGGGTGGCCGGGAAGGCTGGGAGTTGTAGTCCAAAGGAAGGCCCGAGGGAAGGCCCGAGGCCGCCTCACCTGCCGCCTCCCGCTCTCCTCAGCTCTCCGCCGCCCTCGAGGAACTGCCCGGAAGTGGCGCCGCCCCTCTAGGAAGCGGAGGCCTCCCGCTCTCGCTGGACTTCCGCCCGGCCCCAAGATGGCGCCCGAAGGCGGGGGGCGGGGCTTCTGCCCTTTCTCCTCCCAGGAATCAGAAGAAGAGAATGATGTCATAGGAATCAATACGGAAATAGAACCATGAATGGGAAAATGATAGAATAATAAAACAAAGAACGGAAGAATGGAATAGAATGATATAAAATACATTCATACAATCATAGACTAGGATAATAATAATATAATCCTAGGATAGTAGAATAGAATAATAGAATAATAATTAGCCAAAATTATGTCTGAGGACATCCCATGTGACATCCTATGTATACAGGAAACACACAGAGACACCAATCCCCATGAGAAGACCAAAAATTCTTGGAATGCAGCTGGCAGTGGAACGACCTCACAGGCAATATGGCCGTGCCGTTTTTGACCGATCTGGCGTAGCAATCTCTGCAACTGTGATGTCTCATGGGCCTTGTAGTCCCGTTCCTAGTGCCATTGTGGCAGACGAAGAGGAAAACATGGGATTCCCACCGGTTCAGCCAGAAACGGAGCCCCTGCACCTGCAGGATGTTTGCCCTCCAGAAGTCAGCCAAACAAGCCTTGGGCAGAATTCTCCCCCGTTCTCTCGTAAGGACAATTATAATCAAGATAGAGGCGCTAGGGAGGCGGATCGCCGAAGCGCCAGAATCGCAGCCAAACAACAGGCTGATTAGGTCTGCTTCCCTTGGGAAATTCTAAGGAGTCTTGCATCTGGACTAAGTTGAGTTTCACTTCTAGTTCTCCAGGGAAAGTGTTCTTCTGGCGGGAAACGAGACCCTATTTAGGTGTTTGCCGCAAGGGGAACCTTGCGGAGTCAATTCGTCAGCTGGAGGAGTGAGATCGTGTGTAGACTTCGTACTCCAGTTCCCTGTTTCCCGGATCGAGTTTCCAGCCTTGCCTTGTCCCACGGACTTCTATGGACTCAGTTCTTGTTTCATGTTTGCCTTGTTTCAAGTTTGATCTTGCCAAGTTTCAAGTCTTGCCTTGCCTTGCGTTTTAACCACGGACCTTGCTTCCTAGATTCAAGCCTTGTTTTCCAGTTTCCTTCGGATTTACCTTAAGCCTCAAAGACTATGGACAGTTCCCCACACTATTGCTTGCCAAATAGTGTGTGTTTCGGTCAAGTGGATTATAACTTTGGACTCTAATATCACATATTGGACATTGTTTTCCTGGACTATATTTGACCTTTCCTGAAAGGTCTACTTCTGAACTATATTCTACACTTGTTTTTATTGACTTTATATATTTCCTTAATAAAGATATTAGATAGATTCTGGTCTCTGCGCATGGTTATTGGTGCTCTGCAGCCTGGGTCCTGACAGCAACTTCCCTCACAGAAGTGAACAACATGGAAATCTTATCTGTGGAACTTGATAGTTGCACCGTATCATCACTCTATAAACCACCTGGGGCTGATTTCTATTTTACACCCCCAACCAGTTGCCACAATCATGAAGCCCATTTTGTTGTGGGAGATTTCAATAGCCACAGCTGTGTCTGGGGCTATGACAAAGACGATAGAAATGGCGAAGCAGTTCTAACGTGGGCCGACAACAGTCGAATGAGCCTCCTTCATGACAGTAAATTACCACCATCATTTAATAGCGGCCGATGGAAGCGTGGTTATAACCCTGATCTGATTTTTTAAAGGAAAGCATCAGCCACCAATGCACCCAAAGGGGATTAAACCCAATACCTAACACACAACACAGACCAATATGCTGCGTAGCATATGCAGCTGTAAGACCGAAAAGTGTCCCATTCCGCAGAAGATATAACTTCAATAAAGCTAACTGGACAAAGACCTTGGAAGCTGCTATTTCTGATATAGAACCTTCTACAGAAAATTATGACCTGTTGGTAGAAGCTGTGAAAAGATCCTCGAGGCTCTCAATCCCTAGAGGCTGTCGCACAAGCTACCTACCAGGCCTAAACGGAGAATCACTAAATCAGCTACAAGAATATCTCAGATTATTTCAAGAGAACCCATACAGTGATGGGACTATAGCAGCAGGCCAAAAACTATCTACAGCCTTAGCTAATGCTAAGAAAGACCGTTGGGTAGAGCTGCTTGAGAACCTGGACATGTCCAAGAGTAGCCGAAAAGCCTGGCAACTGCTGAGACGCCTGGATAGCGACCCTCTGGTCAACCCTGGACACGCGAACGTGACACCAGACCAGATAGCTCACCAGCTAATTCAGAATGGGAAAAACAACTGCAGCAGAATAAAGATGAAAATCCACAGGGTGCCAGAACTTGAAACCCACCCGTTGTCTTCTCCTCTAAACCTGAAAGAACTCAGAGAAGCCATCAAGCGATGTAAGACTGGTAAAGCACCTGGCCTAGATGACCTGATGATGGAGCAAATCAAACACTTGGGCCCCAAAGCTGAAAACTGGCTTTTGAAATTCTGCAATCAATGCCTGGCACACAAACAGATTCCCAGAGCATGGAGGAAAACTAAGATCATTGTCATCTTAAAACCTGGTAAAGATGCCTCCAATGCCAGGAACTATCGACCAATCTCCCTCCCAGGTTTAGCTGCCCAGAGGGACACCCTTGCTGAAGCCCTTCCCTGATTTGCGTCTGGTGGGAGGAGGCTGATGGTCATGCAGAGGGTGGCTTTCACAATGTTCGACCTTATTCCTCTCACCGTTAGCAGCAACTTCCCGTCGCACGTCAGGAGGGGCAATGCCAGCTAACTTGTGGAGTTTATCAACAGGTGTAGGTTTAAGGCATCCCGTGATGATTCTGCATGTTTCCTTCAGTGCTATGTCCACCTGCTTTGCATGGGCAGACTTGTGCCAGACAGGACAGGCAGACTCAGCTGGTGAGAAAGACAAGGCCAGGGCTGATGTTCTTACTACTTGTGGGTCTGCACCCCATGCGCTGCCAGTCAGTTTCCGCAGGATGTTATTGCGTGCAGCTACTTTGTGCTTGGTGTTCGTGCAGTGTTTCCTATATGTTAGTGTTCAGTCTAAGGTGACACCAAGGTATTTAGGATGGAAACTGTGATGACTCATGGGCCATGTAGTCCCGTTCCTAGCACTGTTGTGACAGATGAAGAGGAAAATTTAGGTTTCCCACCGTTTCAGCCAGAATTGGAGCCCTTGCACCTGCAGGAGATTTGCCTTCCAGAAGTCTGCCAAACAAGCCTTGAGCCGAAATCTCCCCCATTTTCTAGCCGTGATTATTATAAACAACAGAAAGGCACTCAGGAGGCGTCTCGCAGGAGCGCTAGGATTGCTGCCAGGCATTCAGCTGATTAAGCCTGCTTCCCATGGGAAACTTTAGGGAGTCATGCATCTGGACACAGAGAATGGCTTTCGGTTCTGGTTCCCCAGAGAATTGTTCTTTGGCGGGAAAACGAGACCCTATTTAGGTGTTTTGCCCACGTAGGAATCCTGCGGAGTCAATTCGTCAGCTTCGGGAGTAGGTTGTGTGTGGACTACGCTACTCCCGCGTTCAAGTCCTTTGCTCCCGTTTCCAGCCTTGCCTTGCTTCCCAGGACCTTGCCTTGCTCCACGGACCTTGCCTTGCTTTCCGGACCTCGCCACGAATTTACCACGGATCCTGTTCTTGCTCCTCGTTTCTTGCTGCCTTGAATTAAGCCTAGTGTTCCAAGAATCAAGTTTACTTCCTAGCCTTGCTTAAGTTTCATGGACTAAAGGACCTTGTCATCTCCCCTCACTTTGCTTGGCAAAGTGAGTGTTTCAGTTACTGGATTACAACTTTGGACCTTAATATTTCATATTGGACATTGTTTCTTTGGACTAATTTTGACCTTTCCTGAAAGGTCTACTTCTGGACTATTTTCTACACTTGTTTTTATTAACTTTATATATTTCCACAATAAAGATATTAGATAGATTCTGGCCTCTGTGTATGGTTATTGGTGCTCTGCAGCCTGGGGCCTGACAGTTTGACTCCGCCGCTTAAGCACCAATTAACCAAGGCCAGAATGTCTACCGGAGCCGGGCCGGGAGACCAGCCACTCAGCTACACCATCGCCAAGGATGAAGTGGACAGAATCCGTGATATGATCCATGCGCAGGAGGGAGAAATACGGGGCTTGAAGGAACGCGGAATCCGTCTCCCTGCCCTGGCATTGCCAACCAAGTTTTCTGGAGAAGCTTCCAAGGTTCACGTTTTCCGTCGTCAATGCCAGGCATACCTAGAAGCCCGTCATGCCGAGTTTCCCCAAGAAGACATCAAGGTGGCGTGGATTTACAGTCTCCTGGACGGCCCCGCGGCCAATTGGGCCACGGCGCTGTACGATGAAGCCTCCCCACACTTAAGTTCCGCGCATAACTTCCTAAATCACCTTAAGGCGACTTGGGGAATCGAGGACAATTTAGAGGCGGCCGGCCACAAACTCCGGCGCCTTTCTCAAGGGGACAGGCCCTTGTCCCAGTACATAGCCGAGTTCCGAGTGCTGGCTCAAAGCACCGGTTGGAATGACATAGCCCTCAGAGGACAGTTTCAGGAGGGTCTCAATATCGAGATGTTGGAAGAAATCTCCAAGGTGGATCCTCCGAACTCTCTTGAAAGACTTATTGACCAATGTTTACGAGCCGAAGTCATGCTTGCCAACAGAAAACAATGGCTCCGAGGCCAGAGTGGGAGAGCTGGGGCAAAACCTCCCGCTCCCGCCGGCGTCCAACCACGTCCAGTGTGGAGACCCCCGCCACCAGCCCCATACCCCAGAGAAAGCGGGGAGGTGCCAATGCAATTGGGCAATGTGCGCCCCAGGTTAGACGTTGCCGAGAAGGCCCGCTGCCAACGTTTGAACCTCTGTTGGTACTGCGGAGACGGGGGCCACTTTGCCAGAGAGTGCCCAGCCAAAAGAAAGCCCGCCGCTCGTTTGGCGGCGGCGTCCTCCGTGGAGTCGGAGACGGCCGAGGCGGCTGGCGCAAAGCCGGCGGGGGAAGCCAACGACCGGGCGTAGAAAGGCTCGCCAACCCGGTCAGAAACCCCACTCAAGAGCCGCCAACCGGGGTCCTATTTCTCCTAGTGGTCACCTTGTGGTCAGCGAAAAAAGGACCTGTCATGATCCATGCCATGATAGACTCAGGAGCAACAAACAATTTCATTGATAGAGAGTATGCCGACTCTCTGGGATTACAATATCACGATTTCAAGAACGCCCGGGTGGTGCAAGCCATAGATGGCCGTCCCCTAAAGACAGGTCCAGTAAGCCAATGGACTGAACCCACCAGAATGTGGATAAGGGAACATATGGAAGAGATTTCCTTCTTTGTTACCGAGGTTCCTCATTTCCCTGTGATTCTAGGGATCCCATGGCTGACACTCCACGACCCCAGCATCTCTTGGACCAACAGAGAACTGCAGTTTGCTTCTAAATATTGCCAAAACCATTGTCTTGTAGCCAAGGTCTGCCATGCCACAGACGCTGAATCCATCATCACCTTGCCCAAGAAATACTCAGACTTTTGGGATGTTTTCAATGAGAAGGAAGCCGAGAAACTGCCCCCGCATAGGCCTTATGATTGTGCCATTGATTTGGTGGAGGGGGCCCCGATCCCGCGAGGACACCTCTACTCCCTGACTGAACCAGAGCAAGAAGCTCTCAGGGAGTTCATAGAGTCAAACCTCCGCAAGGGGTTCATCAGACCCTCTCAATCCCCAGCCGCTTCCCCAGTGATGTTTGTGAAAAAGAAGTCAGGGGACCTACGCTTGGTGGTGGACTATAGAGCATTGAACAATATCACTAAGCGGAACCGCTATCCCCTGCCTTTGATCTCGGACCTATTAGACCGGCTTCGAGGGGCCAAGGTTTACACCAAGTTGGATCTTCGGGGGGCTTATAATCTAGTTCGCATCAGGGAGGGGGACGAGTGGAAAACCGCCTTCCAGACTAAATTTGGATTATTCGAGTCCCTGGTCATGAATTTCGGTTTATGTGGAGCTCCCGCAACGTTCCAGCATTTTGTCAATGATATCTTTCAGGATTATCTAGATCGGTTCTTGATCATCTACTTGGACGATTTTTTGGTGTTTTCTAGATCACAATCAGAACATGAGAACCACGTCAGAATGGTGTTACAACGATTGCGGGATCATGGACTTTATGCCAAGCTGGAAAAATGCGCTTTTGATCTACAAGAGGTAGATTTCCTGGGATACCGTGTCTCGCCACTAGGGCTCTCCATGGACCCGGCAAAAGTTTCAGCAGTATTAGAATGGCGGGCGCCAACCAACAAGAAAGAGGTGCAGCGTTTCTTGGGGTTCGCGAACTATTACCGCAAGTTCATTCCAGACTTTGCCCGCTGGTCTGATCCAATCACCAGCTGCATCCGTGGGAAACAGCCTTTCCGCTGGACGGAGGAAGCAGAGAAAGGGTTCCAGCAACTAAAGAAATTATTCACGTCCCAGCCAATCCTTCAGCACCCAGATCCTAAAACCCCTTTTGTTGTGCAGGCTGACGCCTCCGATGTGGCAATTGGGGCTGTACTCTTGCAACCAGTGGGAGATCATCTTCACTCTTGTGCTTTTTACTCCCGTCAACTAACAGCCCCAGAGAGAAATTACACTATTTGGGAAAAAGAACTTTTGGCCATAAAGGCAGCCTTTGAAACTTGGAGACATTGGTTAGAAGGGGCGAAATTTCCCATTGAGGTCCATACTGATCATCGGAATCTAGAGCATCTAAGAACTGCCCGCAAGTTAAATCAGAGGCAGCAACGCTGGGCTTTATTCTTTGAGCGTTTTGACTTCCAGATCCATTATGTAACCCCAGCTCAGACCAAGAGCAGATGCTCTATCACGGAAACCAGAATATGCTGCAGGGCGCAGAGAGACCTTTGAATCCCAATTGCTGCAGCCCGAGAACTTTGCCACGCTCACAGTGGGGAACACCAAATCCACTCCAATTGAATCTACTCCCTCAACTCCAGGGCCCCTTTGTGCTCAGGAAATCAGGACCAGTCAACAGGCGGATGCCTGGGCTCAAGATCAACTTCGCCAAGGACTACATTTTCCCTTCTCGCTTAAGGATGGGTTACTTTGCTATAGAAATCACGTCTACATCCCTCCAGGACCGGGCAGGGAAAAGGCACTTCGTCTGTGTCATGACTGCAAGCCAGCAGGGCATTTCGGACTATTTAAAACCATGCATTTGATCCTAAGAGATTTCTGGTGGCCCAAGATCCGCAAGGATGTGGAAAAATATGTCAATACCTGCCCGGTATGCCAGCGTTCCAAGACAAGAAGGGAGAAGCCCTCAGGGCTACTGCATCCCCTTCCTACTCCATCTCGTCCATGGGAAATAATTTCTGCGGATTTTATCACTGACCTACCACCTTCCCTTGGATTCACCACGATCCTAGTGGTGGTGGACCTTTTTACCAAGTTAGCCCATTTCATTCCCTGCGATGGCCTCCCCACGGCCAAAGAGACTGCAGATTTATTCCTTCAGCATGTTTTCAGATTACATGGATTGCCCAAGAGTTTGGTCACAGACCGTGGGTCTCAATTCACCTCTCGTTTCTGGAAAGCACTACAAAAAGTATTGGGCATAGACTCTCGTTTATCTTCGGCTCACCATCCCCAAACGGATGGGCAAACTGAGCGCACCAATGCCACTTTGGAACAATACCTTCGCTGTTATGTAAACTATCAGCAGGACAATTGGGCTTCCCTGTTGCCGCTGTCGGAGTTTGCCTACAACAATGGAGTCCAGGCTTCAACTAAAGAAACCCCGTTCTTTGAAAACTACGGCTTCCATCCACGTTTCTTTCCTTCTGTCATTGAAACCTCAGAAGTTCCCGCAGCAGAGGACTGGCTGCAGGAACTCACAGCGGTGCAACAACTTTTGCTCCAGCAACTAGACCAAGCCAAGGAGGACTATAAACGCCACGCTGACAAACATCGCCAGCCGGGCCCCGAAATCAAGGTAGGAGACCGGGTTCTTCTGTCCACTCGCTTTTTGCCCTCCCACCGCCCTTGCCGGAAGCTAGATGCCCGTTTCATTGGTCCCTATCCAGTGGTGGCGCAACTTAACCCCGTGACTTTCAAACTCCAACTTCCGCGCTCCATGCGCATTCATCCAGTGTTTCATCGCTCCCTGCTCCTTCCGGCGGATGGTGTGCGCCCTGATGCAAACCGGCCGGCCCCCACTCCTGTTTTGGTGGATGGGGAGGAGGAGTTCGAGGTTCAGGACATTTTGGATTCTCGCTTCCACCGCCGCCGCCTTCAGTATCTCATTGACTGGGTAGGTTTTGGCCTCGAAGAACGCTCTTGGGAAGACGCTTCCACAGTCCATGCCCCCGATTTAGCCCGCCGCTTCCACCAGGCCTACCCCAACAAGCCGCGGCCCCGCACCTCGGGAAGGGAGCCCATTTTGGAGAGGGGCCTTGAGGAGGGGGATAGTGTGATGACTCATGGGCCATGTAGTCCCGTTCCTAGCACTGTTGTGACAGATGAAGAGGAAAACTTAGGTTTCCCACCGTTTCAGCCAGAATTGGAGCCCTTGCACCTGCAGGAGATTTGCCTTCCAGAAGTCTGCCAAACAAGCCTTGAGCCGAAATCTCCCCCATTTTCTAGCCGTGATTATTATAAACAACAGAAAGGCACTCAGGAGGCGTCTCGCAGGAGCGCTAGGATTGCTGCCAGGCATTCAGCTGATTAAGCCTGCTTCCCATGGGAAACTTTAGGGAGTCATGCATCTGGACACAGAGAATGGCTTTCGGTTCTGGTTCCCCAGAGAATTGTTCTTTGGCGGGAAAACGAGACCCTATTTAGGTGTTTTGCCCACGTAGGAATCTTGCGGAGTCAATTCGTCAGCTTCGGGAGTAGGTTGTGTGTGGACTACGCTACTCCCGCGTTCAAGTCCTTTGCTCCCGTTTCCAGCCTTGCCTTGCTTCCCAGGACCTTGCCTTGCTCCACGGACCTTGCCTTGCTTTCCGGACCTCGCCACGAATTTACCACGGATCCTGTTCTTGCTCCTCGTTTCTTGCTGCCTTGAATTAAGCCTAGTGTTCCAAGAATCAAGTTTACTTCCTAGCCTTGCTTAAGTTTCATGGACTAAAGGACCTTGTCATCTCCCCTCACTTTGCTTGGCAAAGTGAGTGTTTCGGTTACTGGATTACAACTTTGGACCTTAATATTTCATATTGGACATTGTTTCTTTGGACTAATTTTGACCTTTCCTGAAAGGTCTACTTCTGGACTATTTTCTACATTTGTTTTTATTAACTTTATATATTTCCACAATAAAGATATTAGATAGATTCTGGCCTCTGTGTATGGTTATTGGTGCTCTGCAGCCTGGGGCCTGACAGAAACAGTGTTCGAGCTCTTGGCCTTCCCAAGTCACTTTCAGTTTCCTGTTGGCTTCGCGGTTACGTAGGTGGAAAGCACACACTTGTGTCTTGGAAGGGTCAGGCTTCAGGTGGTTCTCTTTGTAGTAGCTGGAGAGATCTTTCAAGGCATTGGTGAGTTGCTTTTCAACTGTTTCAAAATCTTTCGCTTGTGTTGTAAGGCCAAGATCATCAGCATATATAAAGCTCTTTGTGAGTGGTGATTGTGGCTGATCGTTCGTGAAGATGTTAAATAAGGTCGGTGCAAGAACGCTGCCTTGGGGTAAACCATTCTTTTGCCTCCTCCATCTGCTTTTCTGGCCCTGAAACTCCACATAGAAGCTGCGGTTTTCTAGGAGGGTCTGGACAGTTTTTGTAAAGTCAAAGTCCCGGGTGATATGGTAGAGTTTATGCAGCATTTTTCTATGTTGCACCGTGTCATAGGCTGCCGTAAGGTCCACAAAGACTGTTCCCGTGATGCAGCCTTTCTCATAGCCTTCCTCGATATGCTCAGTCAGATGAAGAATTTGACCTGTACAGTTTTTCCCTGGTCTGAAACCTGCTTGTTGTGCAATAAGCTTGGGTTCAATGACAGGTCCTAGTCGATTTAATAGACTCATAGACTTTATATAGATGACATACATGTTGTGGTAATCTCTGAGCGGTTAGACTCAATTCAACCCTCTCTGGGGGAGATTCCACCAAAAGGCAGCAGAGTAGCAAAAGCAAAAGCTTTCAAATGCAACAGTTACTTACACGGGGCAAACAAAGAGAAGCCTTTGACCATTTAGGATTGCAATGGACTTCAGAGTCTCAATAAAAGTTCAAAAAGGATTTATTCAGGTAAAAAGAACGCCATTGCAGATAGAAAGGCTTGGGAGCTGTCTAGTCTACTCTAGACTGGTTTCTAAGGAAAAATAACAAACATCTAAATAGTCACATCTTGCCTGGAGAGACAGCAAGATGCTGCTTGTGAGCTAGAAGAACAAAGGGAGAAGAGACTGAACCAAAATGGTTCCAACCTCATGGTCCAGTTTATTGGGGCCATAAAAGACATTCTGACCAATGGGAAGTTAGTGTCCCTGGAGATTCACATTTCTACTAACTTCAAAGTCAGGGATGTGACGTAAACAGGATGGAGTGAAACACAGTAAAGCCTGTCTAGGCCTGCTTTGGAAACAGGGAAAGGATTCCCTCAATGTAACTCTATCATCTATCTGACTACATCTAGACTTGAGTCCTCCAGGATGATTCCCAACAATACGACCATACGATCCGCTTTGAGTCCCCCTCGGGGAGAGGAAGGCGGGATATAAATATTGCAAATAAATAAATACTGAGCCACAGTGAAGCATGGCCAGGTGTAGCCTGTAATAATACAACATGCGTCTGTCTCAGGGTTGGGGGCCGGGACAGAACAGGGGCTTTGTTGGTGTGCCGCCCACCCCCTGCCCATCCATCTCCCCACCTGAGCTGGCCCGGGGGGGGGGGGGGTCTCGGGCCCGGTGTTGGGGTCCAATGGCCAGTTGAGACTCAGGACTTCACGGCCGCCATGACAACCGTGGGTCTGTCCCAAAGGGTCCCTGGCCCCACCTATGCCGCTGGGCAGACAGACAGGTTTTGAGTCATCTACTCTGGTGAACCGTTGACCTTTGGCCCTGAAATATACCGTATAAGACTCACTGATCCCCAAACGGACTATGTTAATATATTTGGTCTAATGATCCCCGTCCCCTCGATCGAGGTTTGTTGTAACTGCTATTTACTGTTTATTTTAATAGTATAGTTTCACCTCATTTTAACAATGTGTTTTATTCTACTGGCCGTGTCGTGTATGTTGTTGCTTTATGACTGGAAATGGCCCCGAGTCCCTTTGGGGAGACAGAGCGGAATATAAATGAAGTTTTCCTGACTTCGCTCCAGGCCTGGTCTTGTGTTCGGGGGTGTCGCACCTCGGCCTTGACTTGGGAAGAGCCTTGAAACCTGGCTTTTGGAGAAGAACTCTCCGTCCGCATGACACATTTTGCTTCGGTGTCCATTTTCCCATTGGTTGCACCTTGTTTTGTTAATTATTTGTTGTGACCACACGGTTCACCCCGGTCCAACTCTTCCACATTTTGTAGCACTTGACCAACTACCTCGTGTTTACAAGACCCGCTCAGCGCACATTTGCCCAGTTCGTTTTTATGATTCTACTGTCGTATTTTAATATGCTTTTTTACCAATGTTTTTGCTATCTTTCTGTTAATGTTTATTCTCATCCTTGCGTGGTTTTTGTTAACTGCTGAATTTTATGTTTTTTATTGTATTTGCCTGGGCTGTCGCCCCATGTAAGACGGCCCGAGTCCCTTCGGGGAGATGGAGGTGGCGAATGAGAATAAAGATTATTGTTGTTAGAATCATAGAATAGTAGAGTTGGCAGAGACCTCATGGGCCATCCAGTCCAAGCCCATTCTGCCAAGAAGCAGGAAATCGCATTCAAAGCACCCCCGACAGATGGCCATCCAGCCTCTGCTTAAAAGCCTCCAAAGAAGGGGCCTCTCTCCACCACAGTCCCCTGGGGCAGAGAGAGAGAGAGAGAGTTCCACTGGTGAACAGCCCTTCTCACCGTGAGGAAGTTCTTCCTGAGGTTCAGGTGGAATCTCCTTCCTTTCCTGTAGTCTGAAGCCATTGTTCCCTTGTGTCCTAGTCTGCAGGGCAGCAGAAAGGAAGCCCCCTCCCTCCTCCCTGTGACTTCCCCTCACATATTTGTACATGGCTATCATGTCTCCTCTCAGCCTTCTCTTCTGCAGGCTAAACATGCCCAGCTCTTTAAGCCGCTCCTCATAGGGCTTGTTCTCCAGACCCTTAATCATTTTAGTCGCCCTCCTCTGGACGCTTTCCAGCTTGTCAACATCTCCCTTCATCTGCGGTGCCCAAAATTGGACACAGTGTGATTCCAGGTGTGGTCTGACCAAGGCAGAATAGAGCATGGGGAGCATGACTTCCCTGGATCTAGACGCTATTCCCCTATTGATGCAGGACAGAATCCCATTGGCTTTTTTAGCTGCCGCATCACATTGCTGGCTCATGTTCACCTTCCTCCCCACGAGGACTCCAAGGTCTTTTTCGCACACACTGCTGTCAAGCCAGGCCTCGTCCCCCATTCTGTATCTTTGATTTCCATTTTTTCTGCCGAAGTGGAGTATCTTGCATTTGTCCCTGTTGAACTTCATTTTGTGAGTTTCGGCCAATCATCTCTCTAGTCTGTCAAGATCGTTTTGAATTCTGCTCCTGTCTTCTGGAGTGTTGGCTCTCCCTCCCAGTTTTGTGTCGTCTGCAAACTTGATGATCGTGCCTTCTAACCCTTCGTCTAAGTCGTTAATAAAGATGTTGAACAGAACCGGGCCCAGGACGGAGCCCTGCTTGTGGCACTCCACTTGTCACTTCTTTCCATGATGAAGACGACGCATTGGTGAGCACCCTTTGGGTTCGTTCGCTTAGCCAATTACAGATCCACCTAACCATAGTTTTGTCTAGCCCACATTTTACTAGTTTCCTTGCCAGAAGGTCGTGGGGGACTTTGTCGAAGGCCTTACTGAAATCCAGGTACGCTACATCCACGGCATTCCGTGTATCGACCCAACTCGTAACTCTATCGAAAAAAGAGATCAGATTAGTCTGGCATGACTTGTTTTTGGTAAATCCGTGTTGACTATTAGCAATGACCGCATTTGTTTCTAAGTGTTCGCAGACCACTTCCTTAATGATCTTTTCCAGAATTTTGCCTGGTATCGATGTGAGGCTGACCGGACGGTAATTGTTTGGGTCGTTCTTTTTTCCCTTCTTGAAGATAGGGACCACATTCGCCCTCCTCCAATCTGCTGGGACTTCTCCCGTTCTCCAAGAACTCTCGAAGATAATTGCTAGTGGTTCTGAAATAACTTCCGCTAGTTCCTTCAATACTCTTGGATGTAGCTGATCTGGCCCTGGGGACTTGAATTCGTTTAGAGAGGCCAGGTGTTCCTGGACAACGTGTCTCCCTATTTGGGGTTGGAGTTCCCCCAATCCTTCGTCCATTCCATGTTGCTGAGGTTGAAGATGGCTTTCTTTTTGTGAGAAGACCGAGGCAAAGAAGGCATTGAGCAGTTCTGCCTTTTCCCTGTCCCCTGTCGCCATCACCCCATCTTCTCCTTGCAGAGGCCCTATCGCCTCCTTTTTCTTCCTTTTTCTACCAACGTAAGCAAAAAAGCCTTTTTTGTTGTTTTTTATGTACCTGGTAAGCCTGAGCTCATTTTGCGCTTTGGCCTTGCTTGTTGTTGTTATTATTATTATTCACCTTGCTCTAACACACAAACTCCACGGCAGGTTTGAGTCTTTTGAGTTTATTAAGGATAGATAATAAAAAGTTCTTCAAAAAGCAAAAGTAAAGCACCAAAAGTCAGTTACAAATATAGTCTTAGGATGTAAGTCAGGAATTCACAAGGAATAAACAACATCCAAAGAGAGCATGGCAATTCCAAGGAACATGGACACATGGGCTGCAATAATAATCCAAAGCACAGCAGGGAAACTGGAGCTTGCTTCTGCGGTCACGAGAAAGTTGCTTTGACAAGGGGTTTTCCCCGAACGCACCCCTTTTAGCACTCTTTGCAAAACACGAAGGCATTTCTCTGCCCCCTCACCTCCCTTCTGTTTGCAATCCTCACACTACGCCGAACCCTCAATTCCAAACGCTCAGCCCTATCTAAGGAGCCCATCCCATCAAGGCCAGCTTGCTCATTATTTCGCTGAGACTCATTAGGAAGCTGGAACCTTCCACCTCCCTTCCTCCGCTCCCATGTCCGTGGTCACCTGGCCGGCTTCAGGGGCTTCTGGGTCATCCACTCCAACCCTCCCTGTGGAAACTGAACCTGCACCCTCTGCTCCTCATCCTCCAAATCTACAGGCCTTTCGGGGAGATTTTGAACCTGAGTCCCTCTTTCCTCATCCGAGTCAATCTGAGGTTCAACCTGAGTCACAACAGGGGTGGGATGACCGTGACGGTGTTGTGGAAGCACTACGTTGCGCTTCTCCCTGGAACGGCACGCTTGACCACGTCTCCCTCTCCCCAGCATGACCTCAATGGGGGTCCCCAGGTCCCGGAACTCCCCTCCCCCCCCCGGATGGTGACCTGTTGGAGGGGTGGAGGGCGATGGGCTTGAGGGGGAGGGTCAGCTCTCAGATGCCGAGGGACCGGAGGGTATTCGAGGGCAATGATGGGCAACCTTTTGCGCTTGGGGTGTCAAAATTCACCAAAAAACCTAGCATGACTTGAGTGGTGTGTCACTTCGAGAAAAAACCCATAATTTCGCAATATGTATATTTTAAATAATAAAAATGTATAATTGTAATATTTAACTGTATTCAATAAATCTAAAACTATTTACTACCATTATTTCCATGTACAACAATCTATGGTACCTCTTGCAGTTTCCATGCTGCTTTCTCTCTATTCTAGTTTCAATGTAGTCATGAATAATGAATAATATAATAATAATATAGTAATATGATAATATACTACAATCTATATATATAAAAGAGTGATGGCATCACGGCAGCGGACAAAACAACAAAAGTAAACACCCCACAACCTCGAAAATTGACATCACAACCCCTCATCCATGCCTCTAGGTTGATACAACAAAAAGAAAAGAAAAATAAATTCCTAATTAGAGGGAGAGGAATAATAGTTTTTATCCAATTGCTGCCAGTTACAAGGCTAAGCCACTTGGTCTCCTAGCAACCCACTCAGCCCAGTGTTAATAAAATAATGATAAAAAAATAAATACAAATAATACAATAAAAAATTATAAAAAACACTAAAATAATTAATACAATAAAATACTATAACAAAATGACTAAAAATAATACAACAAAATAATAAAATATAATACATAAAAAAGATAAGTGACAATAAAATTAATTTAAAAAAATACAAATAACGTCAAATAAAAATTCCCCAACAAGTTTTAACCGATACCACCACCACTTTGCCACAGCAACGCGTGGCCGGGCACAGCTAGTATATATAAATATATATGTATGTATGTATGTAATGTGCATACTTCCCATGGAGTAAACAACAAAACCACTGGACCAAATCACACCAAATTTGGCCACAAAAGACATAGTCATCCAATCAATCTGCATGCAGCAAAAATGGCTAGGCATGTCAGTGCTGACACGCGTGTCATAGGTTGGCCATCAGTGTTCTAGGGAGGGGGCTCACCGGGGGGGGGGGGGTCTTGTAAACACAAGGCAAAGGAGACGGATGGAACCTGTCGCACCTCAGAAGAGTTCACTTTGCTGTTGACACCAAGCCACACACACAAGATAGTCTTTTGTAGTGTTATTGAGCAAAAGCAGTATATATATAAAATCAAAGCTGAATATAAATCTAGCGGGATATAAATAAACGTATTATTATTATTATTATTAGCTGTGCCCGGCCATGCGTTGCTGTGGCGAAGTCTGGTTACTTTCCCGCCGGAGCAGTACCTATTGATGTACTCACATTTGCATGTTTTTGAACTTCTGGTTTGGCAGAAGCTGGGGCTAACAGTGGGGGCTCTCTCCACTTCCCCCAATTCAAACCTGCGGCCTTTCGGTCCAGAAGTTCAGCAGCTCAGCGCTTTAACACGCTGCGCCACCAGGGGATATTATTATCTAAAGGTTGTGAATATACAATATTTCTGATTGGGTTTTTTTGTCTGTTGGAGGCAAGTATGAATGCTGCAATTAGGAGAAATGATTAGCACGTAATGGCCTTGCAGCTTTAAAACCTGGCTGTTTCCTCCCTGAGTGAATTTTTTGTTGGGAGGTGTTAGCTGGCCCCGATTGTTTCCTGTCTGGAATTCCCTTGTTTTCAGAGTGGTGTTCTTTATTTAGTGTTCTGATTTTAGAGATTGTATTGTTCTGTTTTATTATACAACAGTAATTTTTATATATTCTGATTTTAGTGTTTTTGAATACTTGGACCCAGATTGTATTCATTACACGGTTCACAGCAACATAATAATAATAATAATAATAATAATAATAATAATAGTAATAGTAATAGTAATAATAATGAGTTTAGTAATAGACGCTGGTTCACTCCCTTCTCAGCTTCCTTTCTGGAAGAATCCTTTCTTGGGAGATGTTAGCTGGCCCTGATTGTTTCCTTTGTGGAATTCCCAATTCCCCTGCTTTCAGAGTGTTGCTCTTTATTTACTGTCCTGGTTTTAGAGATTATATTGTTCTGTATTATTCTATCACAGTAATTATTTCATATTACAGTAGAACCTCACTAATCCAACATTCGCTTATCCAATGTTCTGGATTATCAAACGTAGTCTGCCTTTTAGTAGTCAATGTTTTTGTAGTCAGTGCTTTAAATTCATTGTGATATTTTGGTGGTAAATTTGTAAATACAGTAATTACTACATAGCATTACTGCGCATGGAACTACTTTTTCTGTCAAATTTGTTGTATAATATGATGTTTTGGTGCTTAATTTGTATAATGATGATCTAATTTAATGTTTAATCGGCTTTTCCTGAATCCCTTCTTATTATCCAACATATTCACTTATCCAACATTCTGCCGGCCTGTTTATGTTGGATAAGTGAGACTCTATATATAGATAATATAAGAGTATAAATGGGTAATATAGCTGTGTGGAAGGGCCTTGAGTCTACACTGCCATATAATCCAGTGCAAATTAGATAATCTGTGAAAGAGGCCTAAGTGAAGCCTAACTCTGCCTGTTCCCGGGGCTGAGTAGGTTGCTAGGAGACCAAGTGGGCGGAGCTTACCTTCTAACTGGCAGCAATTGGATAAAAACAATTATTCCTCTCCCTCTAATTAGGACTTTATTTTTCCTTTCTTTTTGTTGTATCAACCTAGAGCCGTGGATGATGTGTTGTCAAATTTCGAGGTTGGGGGGCCTGTAGTTTTGTTGTTTTGTCCGCTGCCCTGATGCCATCACTCTTTTATATATATAGATGATGATGATGATTAAAATATAGTTCCCAGAGTAGTTGTGAAATAGAGTCAATAAATCCAATGGTCCATAGGCAAAAGCAAGAGTCTATTCCCAAAGATACAATAGTCCACAGGTTACAAGGATTCATAAACAGGAGAATTTCCAAAGCATGAAGACATAGACCATCCACTCAGATGAAGAGAGAATTTGCTCTGACTGAGATTTGTCTCCCAACACACAGATATAAAAGCAACCCAAGAACGCATTTCTCTTTCCCTCAGTGGCCTCCCGTTTTCCAGCTAATCTCAGGCTACGCCGAGGCATTCCTTTCCATTGAGAAAGCCCGAGATAGCAATGGAGCTTCTTGGCAGTCACGGTCAGACGGTTCTTTATCTTGCGCCTGAACAGGGGCCTGAGACAAAGCCAGCTCATTATTTCCCTTGGGAAGGTGTCCCTGGTTTTTATCTAGGACAGGCTGGTTCAGGAATTCATCCACAGGCTGCGCTTCTGAACCAGCCTGTAGAACTCCATGATTTCCCATCCCCATGACACCATCCTGGATTTCATCTTGCATCCCATCATCTGGCTCCTGCATCTGAAACCCAAAATCCCCTTCCTCATCTTCACTCTGGCTCTGCTGCTGCTGCCGAGTCACAACAGAGTCCTTGTCGGGGCCCTCGTTCTAAGGGCAAGGGCTGGCGCTCTCCTTGCCCGGAACTTGGGGGGCTAGCGAGGGACCCGGACCCTTCACTCGAGTGTGTGGGGACGACTCTGGGGCGCTCTGGGGGCAATTCAATATCCCTTTCTTTTGAAGTCCAGCAACGAGTGGCCGGGCAACTGAGGCCGGACAACGCTCCCTATACGGTCTCCCCATAATTCAGCAATGGCTTACATGCAAACACCCCCTTCGATATAGTTGCGTCATCGAATGTAATTGGCAGGTGGGAGATGTGATTATAATAGTCTCTGCGGAGCCGCTTGATGGAACCAATTTTGACATCCGTAGGCCTTAGGATCTGTCCCAGGGACATCTTGACAGCTCTCATTGAAGCCCACCTGCCCCTATTTGAAAGGGAGTCCGAGGCTTCAAGAGCCAGCTTATTAGGTTGTAAAATCCCATGTTGATGTTGTAATGGCCAGTCTTGCCGGCCATCTGAGCCTCGCTCTGTTCTTCTAGGTTCCTCTTGTACCACTTCCACATGACCCTTGAGTACTCTGTATCTCCTGCGATCTCTCCCCTTCCCCTCACAGAAACCGTTGTATTCCACGTTCAGCCCACCTCGGTCCCTCCCCTGCCCCCCCCCTTGACCAGTCCTCCTCCTTAAGACGTGAGGCTTCTTCCCCACCTGTGTCCCAGGTGCATCGTTTGTCCGCTGGGTCCTTTGCAATTCAGGAACACACCTGCAAACAGGCAGCGTCTCTAAAGGCTGGAAAGTGAGTCCTACCGATGGTCCCAGCAGTTCGCATACATTGGATGGTTCAGTCTTTCTGTGGCTCCCCAAGAGACTCACAGAAAGATGGCTGTGGGGCCAAGCCTTTGGGACAGGGCAATGAGGCAGGAATAGGACACTTCACCCTGCTGACCGGATTCCGTGTGGCTGACCCGAGACGGTTTTATACAACTGATTCTAAAGTGGAGACAACTGATTTCAGTGTGTTGTCGAAGGCTTTCATGGCCGGGATCACAGGGTTGTTGTATGTCTTTCGGGCTGTGTGGCCATGTTCCAGAAGTATTCTCTCCTGACGTTTCGCCCACATCTATGGCAGGCATCCTCAGAGGTTGTGAGGTCTGGAGAAACTAAGCAAGGCAGGTTTATATATATCTGTGGGAAGTCCAGGGTGAGGAGTTAATCACCCTAATTTGCATTGAATGGCTTCATCTACTGGCTACTTTCTGCCTGGGGGCATCCTTTGTTAGCTGCCTCTAGTTCCCATGTCTCAGAGTGTTGCTTCTTATTTACTGTTCTGATTTTTGAGGTTTTTTTAATACTGGTAGCCAGATTTTGTTCATTTTCATGGTTTCCTCCTTTCTGTTGAAGTTGTCCACATGTTCGAGAATTTCAATGGCTTCTCTGTGTAATCTGTCGAAAAGCAGGAGCCCCTTCCAGTGGAGAGGCGGGCGGGCGAGGAAGGACACCACCAAAGTTGGATCCACAAACTGCAAAAAGCTGCTTATTTTGGTTTGCGTCTTTAAATTTCAGTCTTTCTAAGTCTCATCAACACTATACATCTCTGTACAACTCTCTTTCATAACCGTCTACTTCCAACTGTCATCTTCAATGGTCATCCCTCAACTGACATCCCTTAACTGTGTTCTAAACAGTCCCTGATCTGGTCACATGGTCTGCAGCATCTCCCACATCCTCAAGAACATAGTGTTAGGAAAAACTGCACACCCAAGGACACACATACACTTCAGTAATAAAACAACACATTATATACAGACAAATCATTAAACAGAGGAGGCTTGAGAAGGTTGCCTATTTCCAACAAACACAGAGCAGGGTGACAGGAACAGGACCAGAGTCCAGAATCTGAAACCGAGGGATCAGAGCCAAGGTCCAGGACAACAGTACAAAGGAATGCTGTTAGCTGCTCCCAAAGAGCTGGTCTTTACCATAAGATTTCAGCTGCTCTCACTTCAGCAAGCGTTCACAGATCATCTGAGAAGTCTGGGATGCTTTCCTTGAGGGGGAAGAGGTCAGGTTAACCCCTTCAAAAATGGCTGCAATAAAGAGAAGAGACCTCCTCTGTGGGCGATCAAGTCAATCCACACAGACGGTTGTCCACGACACATAGAGAACAAGGTGGCGGCCTTCCTCTGTGCTTTTATTCTCTCATTTTTTGCCTGCCTATGGAGGGATGGGACCCTTGTCTGGCGGATTTTTTAAGTAGAACAGGGAATTGAAAGGAAGGTCTCTTCCTCTAACCGTGTGTGGATCCTTTGATGGGAACGCAGTTTTCCACTCTGAATGAAGCTCTTTCCACATTCCATGCACTGATATGGCTTCTCCCCTGTGTGGGTCCTTTGATGGCCACGCAGACCTCCACTGTGGCTGAAACTCTTTCCACATTCAACGCATTGATACGGCTTCTCCCCTGTGTGGGTCCTTTGATGGCAACGCAGATCTCCACTCCTAATAAAGCTCTTTCCACATTCCGTGCATTGATACGGCTTCTCCCCTGTGTGGATCTTTTGATGAAAACGCAGATCTCCACTCCTAATAAAGCTCTTTCCACATTCCGTGCATTGATACGGCTTCTCCCCTGTGTGGATCTTTTGATGAAAACGCAGATCTCCACTCCTAATAAAGCTCTTTCCACATTCCGTGCATTGATACGGCTTCTCCCCTGTGTGGGTCCTTTGATGGCAACGCAGATCTCCACTCCTAATAAAGCTCTTTCCACATTCCGTGCATTGATACGGCTTTTCCCCTGTGTGGGTCCTTTGATGGCAACGCAGACCTGCACTGTGCCTGAAGCTCTTTCCACATTCGATGCATTGATACGGCTTCTCCCCTGTGTGGGTCCTTTGGTGGGAACGCAGACCTCCACCATCACTGAAGCTCTTTCCACAGTCTATGCATTGATACGGCTTCTCCCCTGTGTGGAGCCTTTGATGGAAGCACAGACTGTCCCTTCGACTGAAACTCTTTCCACATTCCGTGCATTGATACGGCTTCTCCCCTGTGTGGAGCCTTTGATGGGAACGCAGATATTCACTCCGGCTGAAGCTCTTTCCACATTCCATGCATTGATACGGCTTCTCCCCTGTGTGGATCCTCAGATGGGAACTAAGCATTCCACTTTGGCTGAAGCTCTTTCCACATTCCATGCATTGATACGGCTTCTCCCCTGTGTGGGTCCTTAGGTGTGAACGCAGAGCTTCTCTCTGGCTGAAGCTCTTTCCACATTCTATGCAATGATACGGCTTCTCCCCTGTGTGGGTCCTTTGATGGGAACGCAGAGCTTCCCCCTGACTGAAGCTCTTTCCACATTCGATGCATTGATACGGCTTCTCCCCTGTGTGGGTCCTTTGATGGGAACGCAGATTTCCCCTCTGATTGAAGCTCTTTCCACATTCCATGCATTGATACAGCTTCTCCCCTGTGTGCATCCTTTGATGGGAACGCAGAGTTCCACTTTGGCTGAAGCTCTTTCCACATTCTATGCATGTATATGGCTTCTCCCCTGTGTGGATCCTCAGATGGGAACTCAGCATTCCACTTTGGCTGAAGCTCTTTCCACATTCCATGCATTGATACGGCTTCTCCCCTGTGTGGGTTCTTTGATGGAAGCACAGATTGTCCCTTCGACTGAAGCTCTTTCCACATTCGATGCATTGATACGGCTTCTCCCCTGTGTGGGTCCTTTGATGGGAACGCAGATGTCCACTTTTACCGAAGCTCTTTCCACATTCCATGCATTGATACGGCTTCTCCCCTGTGTGGGTCCTTTGATGTGAACGCAGATGTCCACTATGACTGAAGCTCTTTCCACATTCTGTGCATTGATACGGCTTCTCCCCTGTGTGGGTCCTTTGATGGGAACGCAGATATTCACTCCGGCGGAAGCTCTTTCCACATTCAATGCATTTATGTGGCTTCTCTCCGGTGTGGATCCTTTGGTGGGAATGCAGCACTCCGCTCTGAATGAAGCTCTTTCCACATTCCATGCATTGATACGGCTTCTCCCCTGTGTGGGTCCTTTGGTGGGAACGCAGACCTCCACTGTGACTGAAGCTCTTTCCACACTCCATGCATGTATATGGCTTCTGCCCTGTGTGGGTCCTCTGGTGGGAACGCAGACCTCCACTGTGCCTGAAGCTCTTTCCACACTCCATGCATGTATATGGCTTCTCCCCTGTGTGGGTTCTTTGATGGGAGCGCAGACTGTCCCTTCGACTGAAGCTCTTTCCACATTCCATGCATTGATACGTCTTCTCCCCTGTGTGGGTTATTTGATGGGAGCGCAGATTGTCCCTTCGACTGAAGCTCTTTCCACATTCGATGCATTGATACGGCTTCTCCCCTGTGTGGGTCCTTTGATGGGAACGCAGATTTCCAATACGACTGAAGCTCTTTCCACATTCCGTGCATTGATACGGCTTCTCCCCTGTGTGGGTCCTTTGATGGGAACGAAGGTGTCCACTCCAAGTGAAGCTCTTTCCACATTCCATGCATGTGTATGGCTTCTCTCCTGTGTGAGTTTGTTGATGTTTAGTAAGAGAACTTCTCCACATGAAACATTTTCCACAGTCCATACACTTATGTAGCTTCTCCTCTATATGTGATGTGGAATGGGGATGAAGATTTTCCATTGTTTTAGATTTATGATTCTGATATTATGCCAGAGGTTCACAGATATGAACTCCTGAACAGCACAGGATTTCCTCTTCTCGGTCTTTGTATTTCGTAGCCTTCTGATCTCGTACCCAAACCCCTCTTTTAACAGCACAATCTTCCCTTTCCTTCAAGTATGTTGCTTGAAATATGTCTTTCTCTTACTTATTCCTTGTTCTTGCCAGTGCAGTGACCCTTCATTTCAGTCCTATGGCATCCTTAGGGCAAAGCTCTCAAAGGTTGTTCTTCTCAAGGTGTGTTTAGAGGTTACCTGCCAGACAAATGAGAGGAAAACCAGACTTATTAATCTATCCCTTCCTCTCTCAATATTCAAGATGGCCTCTCTCTCCATATTTCTTATCCCAAAATCCAAGATGGCTGCCTTTCCCTAATATCCAAGATGACTGACTTATTAATGTCTCCCAATATCTGAGATGGTTGCCGTCTCCATGGATCCTTCATTCTCCCAATATCCAAGATGGCCAACAACAGGCTTTTCAATGAATTTTTACTAATATCCTACTTGGCCGACTTATTAATGTATCCCTCCCTATCAATATCTAAGATGGCCAACCATTCCCAATATCCAAGATGACAGCCCTCTCAATATATCCCTCCTGCTAATATGTAAGATGGCCAACTTCTTAATAAATCCCTTCTCTCAATATCCAAGATGGCCACCCTCTCAATATAATAATAATAATAATAATAATAATAACAACAACAACAGCAACAGTCACAGAAGCGGCAGAAATATACTGGTCCAGGATCCGGGGAGCTGACTTGGATTTAGGTGGAAAAGAGTAGTAGAGTTGTGTGTCATCTGCATAGAGATGGCTCCCAAATCCAAAACTCCGGATAACCTCACCCAGTGGTTTCATGTAGATACAGAAAAGCATGGATAACTGAATGGAACCTTGCGGGACCCCACAGGTCAATGGCCAGGGGTCCGAGCAGGTGTCCCTCAGCATCACCATCTGGGAACGGTCCTCCAGGAAGGATCGGAGGCACTGCAAAACAGTGCCCCCAAGACCCATCCCGGAGAGCAGACACAGAAGGATACCATGGTCGATGGCATCGAAAGCCGCTGAGAGATTCAAGGGAACCAGCAGGGACACACTCCCCCCGTCTAGCTCTCTGAGGAGGTCATCCACCAAGGGAACCAAAGCCGTCTCCGTTCCATGACCAGGTCTAAAACCAGACTGCGAGGGATCAAGATAATCGGCTTTTGACTTCCGGTGTGGAGATATGGCGGCGGGAAGGTGGTAGAGAGGGCTCTCTCTCAAACCCACGGCGCTCTGAGGATCTGGAGAGTGTTTACCTCCACCTTATTGGCGGATCGAGGCCAAAAAGGTCGCAAACCCGTAGGGGGTCGAACCAATGACCCAAGAGCTGCTTTTCCCCTCAAGGGAGGGCAGCCAAGGGTCCGGACGAGACCTCCGCAGGGTAGCGGGTCCCGGAGAAGCCCAGCCTGGAAGCGAGGACTTCACAGGATCACCGCCAGCCACCACACTTTTAAACTGAAGAAAAACACAGCCACGGGAAACGAGTGAGTACGAGAGAAACTCTCTCTTCTTAATTGAAATTAAAAGTAGAAGACTAACTTAACAATAACAGTGGTGTCAGGACCCAGGCTGCAGAGCACCAATAACCTTACACAGAGGCCAGTCTCTATCTAATATCTTTATTAAAGAAATATATAAAATCAATAAAAACAAGTGAAGAATATAGTTCAGAAGCAGTCCTTTCAGATGAGGTCAAATATAGTCCAGAAATGTATTGTCCAATATAAGATATTAGAGTTCAAAGTTTTAATCCACTTGACTGAAACACACACTTTGCCAAGCAATAGTGTGGGGAAATAACAGAGTCTTTAAAGTCCAATGAAGCTTGATAACAAGGCTGGGAATAAACTTGATTCTTGACTGGATCCGTGTCTGGAGGCAAGACGAACATGAAGCATGAAACAGAGTCCGTGGTAAACCGTGAGACAAGGCAAGGCTTGAAGCTTGATCCGGGAAGCAAGGAACTGGGATTATGAAGTCCACACACGATCTCTCTCCTCAAGCTGATCAATTGACTCCGCAAAGTATCCCTCGCGCCAAACACCTATATTGGGTCTCGTTTTCCCGCCAACAGAACTCTTTCCCTAGAGAACGAGAAGCGAAACCCAACTCTATCCAGATGTGTGACTCCTTAGAAGTTCCCAAGGGAAGCAGACCTAATCAGCCATTTGTTTGGCAGCGATTCTCAGGCTTCTGCGATTAGCCTCCCTGGCTCCCCTATCTTTAGAATAATTTTCCCTCCTGGAAAACGGGGGGGGGGGAGTTCTGCCCAAGGCCTGTTTGGCTGAATTCTTGAGGGCAAACATCAACATCCTGCAGGTGAAGAGACTCCGGCTCTTGCTGAACCGGCGAAAACCCCATGTTTTCCTCTTCGTCTGCCACAATAGTACTAGGAGCAGGACTACAAGGCCCATGAGTCATCACAAGTGGTGAGCGACATAATAAAGAACCCTCGTGGCTGCGGACCCATAGGGGTCGAATTGACCCAAGGGCTGCTTTTCCCCTCAAGGGAGGGTGACCAAGGGCTCGGACAAGACCTCTGCAGGGCAGCAGATTACCAGCAGCGGGGAAGAAAGAACAGTGCGGTTTTGACCGAAAAAGGTTTGGAAGAGAGACTAGACCCAGTTGGGAGAAGAGATTGAAGGAGGTTGAAGGTGCGGCGCTGTAAATTAAACTAAACTAAAATAGGGAAGAGAGAGAGGGAGAGAGATCTTGGAAAGGGGCGCTAAGGCAGCGCACGCCCCCCTCCCACCCAACAAACAAATAAACAGTAAACGCAAATTTGACTCCTGGACACAAACGGTTAAGTCAAACAAACACACAAACTGAGAAAGAAGTGAAGATTGAGCTGAGTCACTGACCTTGGAAAAGAGCTCTAGTCAAAACAAGCTGGGGGAGGCAGGCAAATTAGCTTAAAGACACGGAAGATAAACAGGCGACTGTGTCTGCAGAAAGCCAAAGCAGAAGGCACGAGAGTGAGTAAGGGCGGATCTCGCGAGACTGAGAGGGAAGGGCAGGAAAATCCCACACATGCGCTAAAGCCCTGCTGAAGCAAACAGAAGACTGGCAAGGAAGACTGGCAAGGAAAACCACCCGTATACAAAAGGAGACTAAATAAAAATCAAGTAAGATAATATACGGTGGATATTAGGAACTTGGTCTGGGCTTCTAATCTAAGGTCTTTGGATCCTAACCACTATACCACCAAATTGGTTTCTAATTTACGATCTCTGGAAAAATAATAACAATATTAAATAATATTATAGAAACAATAACAACATAGAACAAGAAATAAGTAATAAAATATTAAGAATATTAAGAAATAATAACAATAACAATAATAAATAATCAGAGGATCCAAAGACAAGAAAGAAATAAAGGCAAGCAGACTCTACAAGACATTCTAGGGGAAATAGAGTAAAATAGTTAATCAAAGAAGAATTGAAGAAGGACCACCAAACAAAATAAATAAAATATAACAAAATAAAATACAAATAAATATTAAGAGTTGAGAAGAAAGGGAAGCAATAAATAAACTGCTGAGGCAGGCTGGTGCAGTAAAAAATAAACCAATCAAAACTGCACCAACACAATACACAGAGCAACAAAGAGACAAGAAGAGACAAAAAGGACAAAATTAGAGCAAACAAACGGAGCAAACAAATAAGGGCGCTAAGTTTGGGAACACCACCAAACAATTAAAAAATAACAAAATATATAGAAATCAACAAGAAGGGGAAAATAAAATAAAGTAAAACAACAACAAGGAAGACAAGGTAGATAAAGAAAATAAAGTAGAAAACTTCAAGACAAGCAAATATTTAAATATAACAAAGAACACAAGAGATCAAGAAGAGGGAATCGAAGTACAGAAATATACGCATAATGGCAAATTTAACTCCAAGATACAAAAATGAAAAAGAGACAAAGACACAAAATACTGGGACAGTAAGAAAATCATCATTTCAGGAGGAATCAATGTTTAAAGAAATTATGAAGGAACTCCAACGCATTTCGGAAAAACAGGACCAATTCCAGGAACAAATCCAAAAGATGAGTATGGAAATGACAGAAAATTTAGGAGAAATGAAGAAAGACATGTCAAACCTCAAACAAGAAATAACGGAGGTAAGGAAAGAAGTAAAAGAGATGAAGGCAGAGAGACAACATCTAGAAAAGACTCAAAGCGAACAGAAGTTAAAGATGGATCAAATAGAGGAGAACAGCAACCGATTGGGAACAATGCAAGAAAGACTTGAACAACAAGCTATGGAATTTCAACTAAGATATAGGAACGTAAAAGAGGAACCCAACGAAGACATAAGGAAAATAATAATACAACTAACAGCCAAATTGATGGACTGGCCGGAAGAAGACGTGGAAGATAAAATAGATAGTCTATAGAATTTCGACAAATTACGCAACACATAACAAAGCAGAAAGAGACGTCATCGTCAACTTCACAAAAAAAATTATAAGGGATGACATCTTAAAATTGAATAATGTTACGCCAACAAATTATAAAGGGAAGAAAGTGGCCATACTAAAAGAAATTCCATCAGCGACGTTAAGGAAAAAGAGGAAGTATATGTTTTTAACAGAAGAATTAAAAAAAATTAAAAATTAGATTCCGTTGGGAAAAAGGAGAGGGAATAATGACTACGTACAAAGGTGAAAGGTTTTGGCTAACCTCTGAAGAAAAGGCGAGGGAATTTTATAAGAGATTGAAAAAAGATACAAGAGGGGACAAAACACCAGAACAAGGGAACCCAACCAAAAGAGTGAGAGAGGAATCACCCGAAAATATGGAACTATTCTATGGACTAGCAGCAACAAATCTAGATCTGGTGGAAGAGGAAGAAGAGGTGGAGGAAGATGAAGATCCGAAGACAAAAGGAGGCGAGAAAGGAGAAAGAGAAGATGGAAAAAATTAAAATGAACTGGGATTTGAAATGCTATTCAAATAATGTAAATGGATTGAACACTCCCCAAAAAGGAAGAAAATATTTAATTATGTAAAGAAAGGTAATTATGATGTCATCGCATTTCAAGAAACGCACATATCACAGAAATTCACAGCACTATTGGCACACAAACAAATTGGAAAGGAATTTTATTCAGCGGCCCCAGAAAAAAAGAAAGGAGTAGTCATCTATATAAAAGAAAAATACTCAGCACAATTGGCATTTAAAGACACAGAAGGAAGAATAGTGGGGATCAAAATTGATAAAGGAGGGAACAAATTATTAATATGTAACATATATGCCCCCAATGGACCCAAAAATAAATTCGTCAAGGAATTAAAGGATTTAATTGAAAGCCAAGAATACGATGATTTAATGCTGATGGGGGACTTCAACGGAGTTTTGGAAAGCAAACTGGATAAATCAGACCAAGGGAAAAAGACAAAAGACCCGAAGGCAGGACAACTACCAATAAATTTCATACTTTTAAAAAAAGAACTGGATCTGGAAGATGCCTGGAGAAATTTACATCCAACCGAGAAAGACTATACATTCTATTCTAACAGATTTAAAAACTGGTCAAGAATTGATATGATTTGGATGACTAAAACACTAATCTCAAAAATAAAGAAAATAAAAATTCTTCCAAGGATAGACACGGACCATTGTCCATTGGAAATCCAAATAAACCAAACAGCAAAAAAGAGGAAATGGAGACTGAACGAAAATTTAATGAGATCTGAAGAAGATGTAAACAACGGGAAAAAATGCTTAAAAGAATATTTTGAATTTAATGATACAGCCGACGTAGAAAAGACTATCATCTGGGATGCCAGTAAGGCTGTGATGAGGGGAAACTTCATTCAACTAAATGCCATAAAAAACAATGCAAAACGGATTAAACAAAAAGAAATCCAAAAGGAAATTGAAAGAACAGAAACAGAACTGAAAAGACAACCAAATAACACATCAATTAAAACAGAATTAGACATTTTACAAAGACAAAGACAAAATTTAGAGATGGAACAGAGAGCTAAAGAATTGAAATTTATGAAACAATATCATTTTAATAACGCAAATAAACCTGGGAAATGGATGACAAGATTGCTAAGGAAAAGGAAACAAGAAAGCTGGATAATCCAAATCAACGAGGAAGGAAGATCTTATACCACAGACCATGAAATTCTGAAACAATTCAACAAGTTCTACGGAAAATTGTACACAAAGGATCATATTAAAAATGAGGATATAATGAAATACTTAGGAAGACAAAATATCCCGAAATTAACAGAACAAGGACATCACAGAAAGAGAAATAGACACTGCTATAAAAAAATTGAACAACAATAAGTCCCCAGGCCCAGATGGTCTAACAGCAATTTACTATAAAAAATTTAAAGAAGAATTAATACCTCACTTAAAAACTATAATGAACCAAGCCCTACATTTGGGTAAAATACCAAACTCATGGAAAGAGGCAAATATAGTCATGATCCCAAAAGAAAACACTGATGCTACAAACGTCAAAAATTACAGACCAATATCGTTATCAAATATCGACTATAAAATTTTTACGGCAATAATTGCGGAGAGATTAAAAGAATACTTAACAACTTGGATCGGGGAGGACCAAACTGGGTTCCTACCAAATAGGAACATTAAAGACAACGTCAGGAGCTTAATTGACATTATAGAGTACTATGAGTGCAATAATCAAAAAGAATTGGCAATATTAGCTATAGACTTTGAGAAAGCACTTGACAGCATTAATTGGGAATTTTTTAAACTACTATTAAAAGAAATGGATGCGGGTTATAATTTTATAAACGCCATACAAGCGATCTACACTGATCAAGAAGCAAGTATTTGGATTAATGGCTAAACGACAAGCAAAATAAAAATAAGGAAAGGTACGAGACAGGGGTGTCCCCTATCCCCGCTCATATTTATATTATCACTAGAAATGCTACTGAACGACATCAGGAAGGATACAAATCTCAAAGGACTGAAAATAGGCAAAGAAACATATAAATTACGAGCTTTTGCTGACGATTTGATATGTATTGTTGAGGATCCACTGAATAATATCAAAGAATGGTTACATAAAATAGAGGAATTCGGGAAGGTATCGGGCCTCAAAATAAATAAAAATAAATCAACAATTTTACCCAAGAACATCTCCAAACAACGACAAGAGAATCTAGCTAAGATAACGGACTTTAGAGTTGTGAACAAGATAAAGTACTTAGGAGTATATTTGACATCTAAAAACTCGCAATTACTGCAAAATAATTACACAAACAAATGGAATGAAATCAAAAGAAAGCTTAAGAACTGGACTCACCTCAAATTATCTATTTTGGGCAGAATTGCAGCGATAAAGACATATGTTCTACCAAAATTAATGTATTTATTTCAAAACCTACCCATAATTAGAAATCTGAAGCTAATTAAACAATGGAACAAAGATATATTAAAATTTATCTGGAACAACAAAAAAGCGAGAATAAAATACACAAATCTGACTGACGAAAAAGAAAAAGGAGGATTGGGTCTACCAAATGTAAGTTTATATTTTGAAGCTAATGCATTGAACTGGATTAGAGAATGGATAAATTTAAAAAACAAGAAATTGCTGACTCTAGATGGCCATGACCTGCGGGCAGGTTGGCACGTGTACCTGTGGTACGAGAAGAAAAAAACGGAAAGAAATTTTGGAAACCATTTTATCTGCTCCGCACTATTGAAAATCTGGGAGAAATATAAAAAAAGATTATATAATAAAACCCCACTCTGGCTGTCACCGCCAGAGGCAGGCCACAGGAGGGAAACAGGATGGAGTAAATGGCCAACATACAGAGATGTCTTGAAGAAAGAAGGCAAAGAACTAAAAATAAAATCCCTAGAAGAATTGAAAAAACAAAATATAAACATATCATGGTTTCAGTACTATCAAATTAAAGAACATTTCACAAAAGACGCCAAACTTGGATTTGAAGAGAAACAAACAGTATGGGATAAAGTATTACTGAATGGGAAGAAGGCGACAAGTAAGATCTACAAATTTCTACTAGAATGGAGCACGGAAATAGATTACATCAAGCCATGTATGATAAAATGGGCTAAAAACATAAGCAGAACAATTATGCTCAGTGAATGGGAACAAATTTGGAAAAAGAAATTGAAATATACCTACGCAAACGATCTCCGAGAAAATTGGCTGAAAATGATGTATCGCTGGCACCTGACACCAGAACGAATAGCAAAATACTCAAAAGATAAAAATAACAAGTGCTGGAAATGCGGGAAAATTGAAGGAACATATTTTCATATGTGGTGGACGTAAGTAAGTAAGTAAGTAAAAGTTTATTTGTATACCGCCCTCTCTCCCAAAAGGGACTCAGGGCGGTTTCCAATATAAAATCAGCATAAAACATTGTACAATAAAACACTGAAAACACTATAAAACGCTATAAGAATTAGAAACGAAAACAAAACATAACAATTGACTAAAACAATCACATAAGCAGAAGGAATATAATCACTCAAATAACATGAATCCGCAAAAAAAGAGGGGAAAAAAAAAAAGACCACTGGGATGGAGGAGAGGATGGCCTGGAGGGACCACTAGAACTAAAATGCAATGTGATATTCTAAGATGCTTTGGGGCAGAGGAATAAAGTGCAGTGTTTCAAGTCAAAGAGGTGGCCTGTGCAACTACTATAGCTATGGGCTCGGTTATCCAAAGGCGCAGCGGAAGAGCCAGGTTTTAAGCAGCTTTTTGAAGGAAGCCAGGGTGGGTGCTTGCCGAATCTCCTCCGGAAGGGAATTCCAGATCCGGGGAGCAACAATAGAAAAGGCCTGCTCCCTCGTCCCCGCCAACCGAGCCTGGGATGGTGGTGGGAGCGAAAGAAGTGCCCTACCGGATGAACGAAGAGGACGAGTGGGTTCATAGCGGGAGATGCGGTCACAAAGGTAGGCGGGTCCCAAACCGTTTAGGGTTTTATAGGTAAGAACCTGCACCTTGAATTGGGACCGGAAAATAATCGGTAGCCAGTGGAGCTCCTTGAACAGGGGAGTAGATCTCTCCCTGTAGTTTGCTCCAGTTAACAACCTGGCAGCCGCACGTTGGACTAACTGAAGTTTCCGGGCCGTCTTCAGGGGCAACCCCACGTAGAGTGCATTGCAATAATCCAGTCTAGAGGTGACTAAGGCGTGGACCACCGTGGCCAAGTCAGACTTCACGAGGTATGGTCGCAGCTGGCGCACAAGCTTTAATTGTGCAAAGGCCCTCCCGGCCACCGCCGACACCTGAGCCTCAAGTGTCAGTGATGAGTCCAGGAGGACCCCCAAGCTGCAATGGACCTGCGCCTTCAGGGGGAGTGCGACCCCATCGAGCACAGGTTGCCACCCAATACCCCGATCAGACTTGCGACTGATCTCGAGGACCTCTGTCTTGTCAGGATTGAGCTTCAGCTTGTTCGCCCTCATCCAGGCCATTACAGCGACCAGGCACTGGTTCAGTATCTGAGGAGCTTCCTTGGAATTAGGTGGAAATGAGTAGTAGAGTTGAGTGTCATCTGCGTAGAGATGGCACCCAACTCCAAAACTCCGGATGACCTCGCCCAGCGGTTTCATGTAGATGTTAAAGAGCATGGGGGATAAAATGGAACCTTGCGGGACCCCACAGGTCAAAGGCCAGGGGTCCGAGCAGGTATCACCCAGCTTCACCAACTGGGAACGGCCCTCCAGGAAGGACTGGAGCCACTGGAGCGCAGTACCCCCAAGGCCCATCCCAGAGAGCCGTCCCAGAAGGATACCATGGTCGATGGTATCGAAAGCCGCTGAGATGTCCAGGAGAACCAGAAGGGACACACTCCCCCTGTCTAGCTCTCTGCGGAGGTCATCCACCAAGGCGACCAAAGCCGTCTCAGTACTGTGACCAGGCCTGAAGCCGGACTGTGAATGGTCCAGAAAATCAGTGTCGTCTAAGAATCCCTGGAGCTGAGAAGCAACCACCCTCTCCAGTACCTTGCCCAAGAAAGGGAGATTGGAAATTGGTCTATAGTTGTTAAGAGTAGACGGATCCAGGGATGCCTTTTTTAGAAAAGGCCTAATTACTGCTTGTTTTAGGCTAGATGGAAAAATCCCTTGTTCCAGAGATGAGTTGATAATTTTCTCAAGCCAAATTAACAAATCTCCCCTGGTCAGTTTGATTAACCAGGAGGGGCAAGGATCTAGGGAACAAGTGGTCGCTCTCGTAGCTCCAAGGAACTTGTCCACGTCATCAGGGCGAACAAGCCGAAACGAATCCATCAAGATCGGACAGACAGATGCCTCAGGCACCTCACCTGGCATTGCACTAACCCCAGTGTCTAACTCAGAGCGTATCCGAGCGACTTTATCTGCAAAAAAGTGCGCGAAATCGCTGCACTGGGTTGCTGGGTTGTCAGAAGAAGACAAGAACCTATTGGAAAACAATACACAGTGCCTGCCAAAAGATCCTAAAAGTAAATATACCACTAGCGCCAGAATCCTTCCTATTGGGAATGGTAAATTTAGATTGGTCAAAAAATGATGACAAAATTTTTGTATACCTAACGACAGCTGCCAGATTAATATACGCAAAAGTATGGAAACAAAAAACTATCCCAGACAAAAACGAATGGATAACAAAAATAGTCGAAGTTATGAACATGGACCATTTTACTTACTTATTATCAAAGGTTGAAAATAAATCAAGAACGGCTACCAACTAGAAACCAGTAAAAGACTGGTTGAAAAAAGAAAAGATACCAATACTACTATAAGGGAAACGGCAGGATTACTATACAAAGAAAACAAGATAAGTCTTAAAACCAAAAGAATGGAAGACAACAAAAAGAAGAAGCGTGGAAGTCAAGAAACCTTCCCTAACCCCCACACCCCTTCCCCCCCACCGCACCCTCCTCCCCTCCTTTCCCCCCTTTTCTCTTCCCACTCCCCCCCCCCCGTTTTTTTTCTTTTTCCTCCTTTTTATCTTATGTTAAATAAATCTTTCAATAAAAATATATGGAAAAAAAAGATAATCGGCTTCATCCAGGAATCCCCAGAGCTGAGAGGCCACCACTCATTCCAGGACCTTGGCCAAAAAAGGGAGATTGGAAATAGGCCGGTAGTTATTCAATACCAGGGGGTCAAGAGACGACTTCTTTAAAATTTGTCTTACGATGGCTTTATAAAAGCTTGATGGTATGTGTCCCTGCTCCTACGAGGCGCTGATAATCCCCGTAAACAACTCGGTTAAACCCCCACCGGCGAGTCTGAGGAGCCAAGAAGGGAAGGGGTCTAGAGCACATCTGGTCGCACTCACTATCCAAGATGGCTGACCTATCCATGTATCCTTTGTTGTGGTTGAGTCAGGAGAGCAGGTGTCAGATGAAGAACAGCAAAGGGAACCAATCCCCAGAGTCGGACACGACTGGACTTCACGTCAGGGGAAACCTTTACCTTTACCTATAACTACTACGAGGGCTATCCACAAAGTATATTACGTTTTGGAATTAAAAATTAACAAAGTATATGTAAAGAGGTGTGAAGTTTTTAGTTTACAGATGTCATGTTTAATTGCGTTTTAAAAGTCACGTTTAACTGTGTTTTAAAAGGACAAGTATTAGAGTTAACATTGCATGGGGGATGGTAGCCAGCTCAGCATTCTGAGGTAGGTTGCCTTAGTAACGAGGGCGGAGCCAACCGCCGTTTGGAGAAAAAGGAGGGAATGCTTAAGAGAGTTCAGTCTGTGCTCTGTTGAAGCTCAGGGAAGACTGATCCTAAGTTAGGGGATCAGGGAGACTCAATTGGTCATTTTGAGTCAATTTAGAATAAGTTTGGTAGCTTATTTTAAGATACTGCGTGCCCTGCTGAGGTGCAGTTGGGACTGGTTCTCAGTTGGAGAATCAGGGAGAGTCCAGTGCTTATTTGAGTCAGTTTAAAATAAGTTTGGCGACTTATTTTAGGGTAGTCTGTTTCCAGATAAGGAACAGATAGTCTGTGACTGAAATTCACAGGGTGACTACAGGTTAAAGCAGTAAAGGAGGAAGTAGTATTATAAAGTTTGAAACATCTCAATATAGCTTTACAACAGTTAGTCCAAATGTCTCTAAAGAAGTTACTGTAACCATTAAGCTTGTGCCCGAATAAACGTGTTATTGTTCTTTTTAACATCTCAGTCTCTGAAATATATATTACCATCAAAAGCAAACAAGAAAGAAGAAAAATAAAATTTTAAAAGTCTCCTCTCTAAGTAGCCAGTGGCTACATCTTCTATAGTGATTTGATAATCACAAGAGTTGATAATCCCCTTCACATCTGGTGGCCGCATTATAAACATCTTTAATAACTGGTGGCAGCGGATATAAAATATATAATAATAATATAAATATACTCATCCACATCTCCGCAATTGGTGTCAGAGGTGGGATTTTAAAAAAGATTTCTCCCCCTTGATGACATCTTTGCAATTTGGTGGCAGCGGTGGGATCAAAAGATTCCCCCCTGCCTGAAAGAGCCTCAGCCGTTAAAACCTCTTTGCAGTATAGGATAAAATATTTATTATATACCGTTGAAAGCCACACTTCAATAGTACTTTTAAACATAGTCCCCATTCAAAATTATTTTTTATTTATTTATTTATTTTTCAAACTTATATGCCGCCACTCCCCTAGGGCTCGGAGCGGCTTACAAGAACCGGCTAAAATTAACAATTTAAAAAACATTTTAAAAACATCTTTAAAAAAAAATCTTAAAAACATCCTAAAAGCACCTTTTAAAACATCAGCAACAGAACTCAAAAGCTCTTCATAACGATGAATGAGTTTGGGAAGTGATTACCCTCAGCACATTCCTGCGCAATTGCAACGCGGAAGCTCAGCCGGCTGAAGAATGGATGCCAAAGGGAGGGAGGAGGGAGCAAGAACCCGCTCTCGCCCCTTTCGCAAGGCCTCCAGAGAGACTCAAAACACTCCGGCTTCCCTTCCCCTTCCGGCCAGCTCTCCTCGCCTGCCTCCTTCTCGGTGGTGGCCCCCAGCCCTGGAATTCCCTCCCTAAAGGAATGAGCCTTGCCCGCACCCTCCAAGCCCTTCGGGTGAGTTTCAAAGCACGGCTCTTCAGACGGGCCTCGGATCCTGAGTAATCGACGGTCAGTTTGGAGAACCACCAATTATGTCACTTCGCACTTGGACGGTGACCGCAGACAGACAGCTTTACTCGCCGGTTCTACTGCGTCTCAGGAATATTTACAATTTTATTAGCTGGCATTTTATGTGCGTTGTGGTTTTTTATACTTATGTCACTGTGTATATACAGTAGACTTCCAGTAATTCGACATAAATGGGCGGGCTGAATGTCGGATAACCGGAACTGACGGATAATAGGGAGGCAAGCCGGTTTAGGGGTGCTCCGTGCGTGATGGTGCCTCGCGAAGCCCACGGGGAGCCCCCAAAGGGCCGTCAGGCCAGCAACCCAACCTTCAAGTCACAAGCCTTTAACCCACTCACACCAGAAGTGACTTGCAGCTTCTCAAGTCGCTCCTGACACGGAAAAAACCCCATGAGTTACAGGAGTTGTGGGGACTGGGATGTCTAGTTCACCTGCAGTCTAAGAGCACTCTGAACCCCACCAACGGTGGACCTGGAGCTAACCTGGCACTCAGACCCAACGCTGCCAACTTGGGGTGATTGACCTTGGCACCAGAGAGTTATAGTTCACCCGTATTCAGAGAACACTGAACCCAGCAGGTGACGGACCTCGGCGAAACCTGGCACACAGACCCAACAAGGCCAACTGTGAATACTGGCAGGCTCTGCGGGTGACAGCTTTCTGGGAACTGTAGTCCACCCACATCCCTATGCATTTCCTAGTGGGAGCATTCATAAAAAGCAAAAGCAAAGACTGAGTTTTTTCTAAGGCACAGCGTAACAGATGAACAAACTGATATCTTCTCCTGATTCCTGGGTATAATTCAGGACTCCTCCCTACCTAATGTGACCTTGGAGAGGCGAGGGCCACTACCTGCATCCTAGACCCCTGCCCATCCTGGCTGGTGAGAGAAGCCAGAGGGGGGTTGGCCGAGTGGGTGAAGGTGGTGGTGAAGGCCTCCCTTCGGGACGGCATTGTTCCAGCGAGCTTCAAACTGGCTGTGATCAAACCGCTGTTAAAAAAGCCATCACTGGACCCCACTCAATTGGAGAACTATCGGCCGATTTCCAATCTCCCCTTTTTGGGCAAGGTCGTGGAACGGGTGGTGGCAGCGCAACTCCAGGCATTCTTGGTAGATGCTGATATTCTAGATCCGGCACAGTCTGGCTTCAGGCCGGGGCATGGTACCGAGACAGCCTTGGTCGCCTTAGTCGATGATCTGCGCCGGGAACTGGACAGGGGGAGTGTGTCCCTGCTGGTTCTGCTGGACCTCTCAGCGGCCTTCAATACCGTTGACCACAGTATCCTTCTGGGACGACTCGCCGGGTTGGGCATTGGAGGCACTGTTCTGCAGTGGCTCCGGTCCTTCCTGGAGGGTCGGTCCCAGATGGTGTCTCTGGGGGACGCCTGCTCGGCCCCTCAACCGTTGACTTGTGGGGTCCCGCAGGGGTCAGTACTGTCCCCCATGCTGTTTAACATCTACATGAAGCCGCTGGGAGAGATCATCCGGAGTTTCGGGGTGCGGTGTCATCTGTACGCAGATGATGTCCAGCTCTGTCACTCCTTCCCACCTGTCACTCAGGAGGCTGTCCAGGTCCTGAACCGGTGTCTGGCCGCTGTGTCGGACTGGATGGGGGCCAATAAACTGAAACTGAATCCAGACAAGACGGAGGTCCTCCTGGTCAGTCGCAAGGCTGAACAGGGAATAGGGTTACAGCCTGTGCTGGACGGGGTCGCACTCCCCCTGAAGACGCAGGTTCGCAGTCTGGGGGTTCTTCTCCTGGACTCATCGCTGAGCCTGGAGCCCCAGGTCTCGGCGGTGGACAGGGGAGCCTTCGCACAACTCCGCCTCGTGCGCCAGCTGCGCCCGTTCCTTGGGAGGTCTGACTTGGCCACGGTGGTCCACGCTCTGGTCACATCCCGGCTGGATTACTGCAACGCACTCTACGTGGGGCTGCCTTTGAAGACGGCCCGGAAGCTCCAGCTGGTGCAGCGGGCGGCAGCCAGATTAATAACTGGGGCGGCTTACAGGGAGCATACCACCCCCCTGCTAAGCCAGCTCCACTGGCTGCCGATATGCTACCGAGCCCAATTCAAAGTGCTGGTTTTGACCTACAAAGCCCTAAACGGTTCTGGTCCTGCCTATCTATCCGAACGTATCTCCTCCTATGAGCCCGTTAGAACCTTAAGATCTTCCGGGGAGGCCCTGCTCTCGATCCCACCTGCCTCGCAGGCGCGGCTGGTGGGGACGAGGGACGGGGCCTGCCTTCTCGGTGGTGGCTCCTCCCTCGGCTGTGGAACTCCCTCCCCAGAGATATCCGGCAAACCCCATCCCTCCTGGGATTTAGAAGGAAACTAAAAACTTGGCTCTGCGCCCAGGCATTCAGCGAATAAGCTCATGGGCTGATGTAATCGGGCCGCAAATCTGTAATTGTAGCAGTATTGAATGACTGAGGATGGTGCAATATCGCTGCCTTGCAGCGTTTCAATTTTTGTATACTTTTTATCATGTTTTAATTGTTTTGTTTTATAGTATATTTGTTGCTGGCCCTCGTGGCAGAATCTGCCGCTCTGAGTCCCCTCGGGGAGAAGGGCGGGGTATAAATGCATGTAATAAATAAATAAATAAATAAATAATAAATGATTCTATTGCACTTTATCTATTTACGAATTTGTTACTCATAATGTGCACCTTGCTTATCCACTATTGCAACCTCATTGTTTTTAATTTGATGTTTTCATTCTGTGTTGTGTTTTTTCGACCACTGTGTATATTTTATTATTGCTTTCTGTTGTTGTCCTTTGATGTTTCATATTTTATCATTGCTTGTATTTTGATTTTGCTGTAAGCCGCCCCGAGTCCCCTTTGGGGGAGATGGAGGTGGGATATAAATAAACCTATTATTATTATTATTATAATTTTTATTACCGCACACCCAAAAACAAACAAGGCCCTTTTCAAATAACCCGGGAACTGCCAGGTACCCAAGCAATTTGTAAAATAAATCATGTAACTAAAACTCCCAACTCCCTCCCAGCAAAGGAAGGAGCGGAAGAGGGATATATTCCCCCGTTTACCTCTTCCTTCTTCCTCTCCTTTATTTTGTGTTATTTATTATTCCTATAACCAATATGTATTTATGTTATAATCATATTATTTTATTATACTATTTATTTTATTGTATGACACAGCAAACAAGATAGCCATGCTGGATTTCGTATCACACTTGGGAAGTGTTCGACTTGTGATACTATTTATTATTGTTGTTGTTGTTGTTGTTTTATTATCTTCTATTATTATCATCACTACTTTATGTATTTTTATTATTAATATAGTATATTATTTTGATGTACTTACCTGGCCTTTCTCGGCCCCGGAGGGGACTCAAGGCGGCTTACAAATCCGGCAAGAATTTAATGCCACACAGGTAAACAATAAAACACATCTCATCCAAATATAAACAATCCAAACATATAAGCAATTAAAACACATATCAATCAAACAGATTAAAACCATATAAAATGCTGAGTCATGCTCTCAGTATAAAATATATAATATATTGTATATACAGTAGAGTCTTACCTATCCAAAACTCGCTTATCCAATGTTCTGGATTATCCAACACATTTTTGTAGTTGACGTTTTCAATAAATCGTGATATTTTGGAATATAAATACTGTAAATAAAAAAATACATTTTGTTGCTAAATTCGTAAATACAGTAATTACTACATAGCGTTATTTCATATTGAACTACTTTTTCTGTCAAATTTGTTGTATAACATGATGTTTGGGTGCTTAATTTGTAAAATCATAACCTAATTTGATGTTTAATAGGCTTTTCCTTAATCCCTCCTTATTATCCAACATATTTGCTTATCCAACATTCTGCCGGCCCGTTTATACTGGTTAAGTGAGACTCTACTGTATAAACAATCCAAACATATAAGCAATTAAAACACATATCAATCAAACAGATAAAATGCTGAGTCATGCTCTCAGTATTAAATATATAATATATTGTATATACTTATAATATTGATAATAATATTATAATGTAATACAATGTTATACTACTAATAATATATTATAATAATATTACATTGTATATTAGATATTAAATGTAATATTACTAATACCATTACCATATAATGATGTAGTATAATCATAATTATCATCATAATTACAATTATACTCTTCTCCTGATTACTTGATATTAATTCAGGGCTCCTCCCAACCCAATGTGACCTTAATTGAATCTGTTGCACTTTATCTATTTCTGAATTTGCAACTCATAATGTGCACTTTGCTTATCTACTTTTGCAACCTCATTGTTTTAATTCAATGTCTTATTACTATGTTTTTGTTTTTTCCCCTTCGGTTATTGTGTATATATTACTGGTTTTTGTTACTGTATTTTGATGTTTCGTATTTTGTTATTGTTTTGTATCTGATTTTGCTGTAAGCCGCCCCGAGTCCCCTTCGGGGGAGATGGAGGAGGGATATAAATAAACTTATTATTATTATTATTATTATTATTATTATTATTATTATTATTATTATTATTACAATACAGTAATTTAATGATGGGCAAGCTTTTGTGCTTGGTGTGTCAAAATTCACCAAAAAACCTAGCATGACTTGGGTAGTGTGTCACTTCGAGAGAGAAAAACATAATTTCGCAATATGTATAGTTTAAAGAACAAAAATGTATAATTGTAATATATAACTGTATTTAATAAATCAAAAACTATTTACTACCCTTATTTCTATGTACAACAATCTATGGTACCTCTTGCAGTTTCCACGCTGATTTCTCTCTATTCTAGTTTCAATGTAGTCATGAATAATGAATAATATAATAGTAATAATATGATAATATACTACAATAATAATATAATAATAATAGAATGATATTATATATGTAATGTGCATAATTCCCATGGAGTAAACAACAAAACCACTGGACCAAATCACACCAAATTTGGCCACAAAAGACATAGTCAACCAATCAATATGCAGGCGGCAGCGTGTCAGCAAAAATGGCTAGGCGTGTCAGTGCTGACACGCGTGTCATAGGTTGGCCATCACTGAATTGTACAATATAGTAATTTAATGCTTATATTGTGCTATGCTATTAATATTACCATATAATGATATAGACAATATAGTAATTTAATGCTTATATTGTGCTATGCTAATAATATTACCATATAATGATATAGCGCAATACAGTAATTTAATGCTTATATTGTGCTATGCTAATAATATTACCATATAATGATATAGTGCAATACAGTAATTTAATGCTTATATAGAGCTATGCTAATAATATTACCATATAATGATATAGTGCAATACAGTAATTGAATGCTTATATTGTGCTTTGCTAATAATATTACCATATAATGATATAGTGCAATATAGTAATTTAATGCCTATATTGTGCAAGGCTAATAATATTACCATATAATGATATAGTGCAATACAGTAATTTAATGCTTATATTGAGGTATGCTAATAATATTACCATATAATGATATAGTGCAATACAGTAATTTAATGCTTATATTGAGGTATGCTAATAATATTACCATAGAATGATATAGTGCAATACAGTAATTTAATGCTTATATTGAGGTATGCTAATAATATTACCATATAATGATATAGTGCAATACAGTAATTTAATGCTTATATGTTGCTATGCTAATAATATTACCATAGAATGATATAGTGCAATACAGTAATTTAATGCCTACATTGTGCTATGCTAATAATATTACCATATAATGATATAGTGCAATACAGTAATTTAATGCCTATATTGTGCAAGGCTAATAATATTACCATATAATGATATAGTGCAATACAGTAATTTAATGCTTATATTGAGGTATGCTAATAATATTACCATATAATGATATAGTGCAATACAGTAATTTAATGCTTATATTGAGGTATGCTAATAATATTACCATAGAATGATATAGTGCAATACAGTAATTTAATGCTTATATTGAGGTATGCTAATAATATTACCATATAATGATATAGTGCAATACAGTAATTTAATGCCTATATTGTGCTATGCTAATAATATTACCATATAATGATATAGACAATATAGTATTTTAATGCTTATATTGTGCTATGCTAATAATATTACCATATAATGCTATAGACAATATAGTAATTTAATGCTTATATTGTGCTATGCTAATAATATTACCATATAATGATATAGACAATATAGTAATTTAATGCTTATATTGTGCTATGCTAATAATATTACCATAGAATGATATACCGCAATACAGTAATTTAATGCTTATATTGTGCTATGCTAATAATATTACCATATAATGATATAGTGCAATACAGTAATTTAATGCTTATATTGTGCTAAGCTAATAATATTACCATATAATGATATAGTGCAATACAGTAATTTAATGCCTATATTGTGCTATGCTAATAATATTACCATATAATGATATAGTGCAATACAGTAATTTAATTCTTATATTGAGCTATGCTAATAATATTACCATAGAATGATATAGTGCAATACAGTAATTTAATGCTTATATTGTGCTATGCTAATAATATTACCATAGAATGATATAGTGCAATACAGTAATTTAATGCCTATATTGTGCTAGGCTAATAATATTTCCATAGAATGATATAGTGCAATACAGTAATTTATTGCTTATATTGTGCTATGCTAATAATATTACCATATAGTGATATAGACAATATAGTAATTTAATGCTTATATTGTGCTATGCTAATAATATTACCATAGAATGATATACCGCAATACAGTAATTTAATGCTTATATTGTGCTATGCTAATAATATTACCATATAATGATATAGTGCAATACAGTAATTTAATGCTTATATTGTGCTAAGCTAATAATATTACCATATAATGATATAGTGCAATACAGTAATTTAATGCCTATATTGTGCTATGCTAATAATATTACCATATAATGATATAGTGCAATACAGTAATTTAATTCTTATATTGAGCTATGCTAATAATATTACCATAGAATGATATAGTGCAATACAGTAATTTAATGCTTATATTGTGCTAGGCTAATAATATTTCCATAGAATGATATAGTGCAATACAGTAATTTAATTCTTATATTGAGCTATGCTAATAATATTACCATAGAATGATATAGTGCAATACAGTAATTTAATGCCTATATTGTGCTAGGCTAATAATATTTCCATAGAATGATATAGTGCAATACAGTAATTTATTGCTTATATTGTGCTATGCTAATAATATTACCATATAGTGATATAGTGCAATACAGTAATTTAATGCTTATATTGTGCTATGCTAATAATATTACCATATAATGATATAGACAATACAGTAATTTAATGCTTATATTGTGCTATGCTAATAATATTACCATATAATGATATAGTACAATACGGAAATTTAATGCTTATATTGTGCTATGCTAATAATATTACCATATAATGATATAGTACAATACGGAAATTTAATGCCTACATTGTGCTATGCTAATAATATTACCATATAATGATATAGTACAATACGGAAATTTAATGCCTACATTGTGCTATGCTAATAATATTACCATATAATGATATAGTACAATACAGTAATTTAATGCCTATATTGTGCTATGCTAATAATATTACCATAGAATGATATAGTACAATATAGTAATTTAATGCCTATATTGTGCTATGCTAATAATATTACCATATAATGATATAGTACAATACGGAAATTTAATGCCTACATTGTGCTATGCTAATAATATTACCATATAATGATATAGTACAATACGGAAATTTAATGCCTACATTGTGCTATGCTAATAATATTACCATAGAATGATATAGTACAATACGGAAATTTAATGCCTACATTGTGCTATGCTAATAATATTACCATATAATGATATAGTACAATACAGTAATTTAATGCCTATATTGTGCTATGCTAATAATATTACCATAGAATGATATAGTACAATATAGTAATTTAATGCCTATATTGTGCTATGCTAATAATATTACCATATAATGATATAGTACAATACGGAAATTTAATGCCTACATTGTGCTATGCTAATAATATTACCATATAATGATATAGTACAATACGGAAATTTAATGCTTATATTGTGCTATGCTAATAATATTACCATATAATGATATAGTACAATACAGTAATTTAATGCCTATATTGTGCTATGCTAATAATATTACCATATAATGATATAGTACAATACAGTAATTTAATTCTTATATTGAGCGCTGCTAATAATATTACCATATAATGATATAGTACAATATAGTAATTTAATACTTATATTGTGCTATGCTAATAATATTACCATATAATGATATAGACAATACAGTAATTTAATGCTTATATTCTTCTATGCTAATATTACCATATAATGATATAGTACAATATAGTAATTTAATGCTTATATTCTGCTAGGCTAATAATATTACCATATAATGATATACTACAATATAGTAATTTAATGCTTATATTGTGCTATGCTAATAATATTACCATATAATGATATAGACAATACAGTAATTTAATGCTTATATTGTGCTATGCTAATAATATTACCATACAATGATATAGTACAATACAGTAATTTAATGCTTATATTGAGCTATGCTAATAATATTACCATAGAATGATATAGTGCAATACAGTAATTTAATGCTTATATAGAGCTATGCTAATAATATTACCATAGAATGATATAGTGCAATACAGTAATTTAATGCTTATATTGTGCTATGCTAATAATATTACCATATAATGATATAGTGCAATACAGAAATTTAATGCTTATATTGTGCTATGCTAATAATATTACCATATAATAATATAGTGCAATACAGTAATTTAATGCCTACATTGTGCTATGCTAATAATATTACCATATAATGATATAGTGCAATACAGTAATTTAATGCTTATATTGTGCTATGCTAATAATATTACCATATAATGATATAGTGCAATACAGTAATTTAATGCTTATATTGTGCTATGCTAATAATATTACCATAGAATGATATAGTGCAATACAGTAATTTAACGCTTATATTGAGCTATGCTAATAATATTACCATAGAATGATATAGTGCAATACAGTAATTTAATGCTTATATTGTGCTAGGCTAATAATATTTCCATAGAATGATATAGTGCAATACAGTAATTTAATTCTTATATTGAGCTATGCTAATAATATTACCATAGAATGATATAGTGCAATACAGTAATTTAATGCCTATATTGTGCTAGGCTAATAATATTTCCATAGAATGATATAGTGCAATACAGTAATTTATTGCTTATATTGTGCTATGCTAATAATATTACCATATAGTGATATAGTGCAATACAGTAATTTAATGCTTATATTGTGCTATGCTAATAATATTACCATATAATGATATAGACAATACAGTAATTTAATGCTTATATTGTGCTATGCTAATAATATTACCATATAATGATATAGTACAATACGGAAATTTAATGCTTATATTGTGCTATGCTAATAATATTACCATATAATGATATAGTACAATACGGAAATTTAATGCCTACATTGTGCTATGCTAATAATATTACCATATAATGATATAGTGCAATACAGAAATTTAATGCTTATATTGTGCTATGCTAATAATATTACCATATAATAATATAGTGCAATACAGTAATTTAATGCCTACATTGTGCTATGCTAATAATATTACCATAGAATGATATAGTGCAATACAGTAATTTAATGCTTATATTGTGCTATGCTAATAATATTACCATATAATGATATAGTGCAATACAGTAATTTAATGCTTATATTGTGCTATGCTAATAATATTACCATAGAATGATATAGTGCAATACAGTAATTTAACGCTTATATTGAGCTATGCTAATAATATTACCATAGAATGATATAGTGCAATACAGTAATTTAATGCTTATATTGTGCTAGGCTAATAATATTTCCATAGAATGATATAGTGCAATACAGTAATTTAATTCTTATATTGAGCTATGCTAATAATATTACCATATAATGATATAGTGCAATACAGAAATTTAATGCTTATATTGTGCTATGCTAATAATATTACCATATAATAATATAGTGCAATACAGTAATTTAATGCCTACATTGTGCTATGCTAATAATATTACCATATAATGATATAGTGCAATACAGTAATTTAATGCTTATATTGTGCTATGCTAATAATATTACCATATAATGATATAGTGCAATACAGTAATTTAATGCTTATATTGTGCTATGCTAATAATATTACCATAGAATGATATAGTGCAATACAGTAATTTAACGCTTATATTGAGCTATGCTAATAATATTACCATAGAATGATATAGTGCAATACAGTAATTTAATGCTTATATTGTGCTAGGCTAATAATATTTCCATAGAATGATATAGTGCAATACAGTAATTTAATTCTTATATTGAGCTATGCTAATAATATTACCATAGAATGATATAGTGCAATACAGTAATTTAATGCCTATATTGTGCTAGGCTAATAATATTTCCATAGAATGATATAGTGCAATACAGTAATTTATTGCTTATATTGTGCTATGCTAATAATATTACCATATAGTGATATAGTGCAATACAGTAATTTAATGCTTATATTGTGCTATGCTAATAATATTACCATATAATGATATAGACAATACAGTAATTTAATGCTTATATTGTGCTATGCTAATAATATTACCATATAATGATATAGTACAATACGGAAATTTAATGCTTATATTGTGCTATGCTAATAATATTACCATATAATGATATAGTACAATACGGAAATTTAATGCCTACATTGTGCTATGCTAATAATATTACCATATAATGATATAGTACAATACAGTAATTTAATGCCTATATTGTGCTATGCTAATAATATTACCATAGAATGATATAGTACAATATAGTAATTTAATGCCTATATTGTGCTATGCTAATAATATTACCATATAATGATATAGTACAATACGGAAATTTAATGCCTACATTGTGCTATGCTAATAATATTACCATATAATGATATAGTACAATACGGAAATTTAATGCTTATATTGTGCTATGCTAATAATATTACCATAGAATGATATAGTACAATACGGAAATTTAATGCCTACATTGTGCTATGCTAATAATATTACCATATAATGATATAGTACAATACAGTAATTTAATGCCTATATTGTGCTATGCTAATAATATTACCATAGAATGATATAGTACAATATAGTAATTTAATGCCTATATTGTGCTATGCTAATAATATTACCATATAATGATATAGTACAATACGGAAATTTAATGCCTACATTGTGCTATGCTAATAATATTACCATATAATGATATAGTACAATACGGAAATTTAATGCCTACATTGTGCTATGCTAATAATATTACCATAGAATGATATAGTACAATACGGAAATTTAATGCCTACATTGTGCTATGCTAATAATATTACCATAGAATGATATAGACAATACAGTAATTTAATGCTTATATTGTGCTAGGCTAATAATATTACCATATAATGATATAGTACAATATAGTAATTTAATGCCTATATTGTGCTATGCTAATAATATTACCATATAATGATATAGTGCAATACAGTAATTTAATGCCTATATTGTGCTATGCTAATAATATTACCATATAATGATATAGTACAATATAGTAATTTAATGCCTATATTGTGCTATGCTAATAATATTACCATATAATGATATAGTACAATACAGTAATTTAATGCCTATATTGTGCTATGCTAATAATATTACCGTATAATGATATAGTGAAATACAGTAATTTAATGCCTATATTGTGCTATGCTAATAATATTACCATATAATGATATAGTACAATACAGTAATTTAATGCTTCTGCTATGCTAATATTACCATATAATGATATAGTACAATACAGAAATTTAATGCTTATATTGTGCTATGCTAATAACATTACCATATAATGATATAGACAATACAGTAATTTAATGCTTATATTCTGCTATGCTAATATTACCATATAATGATATAGTACAATACAGTAATTTAATGCTTATATTGTGCTATGCTAATAATATTACCATATAATGATATAGACAATACAGTAATTCAATGCTTATATTATGCTATGCTAATAATATTACCATATAATGATATAGACAATATAGTAATTTAATGCTTATATTGTCCTATGCTAATAATATTACCATAGAATGATATAGACAATACAGTAATTTAATGCTTATATTGTGCTATGCTAATAATATTACCATATAATGATATAGACAATACAGTAATTTAATGCTTATATTGTGCTATGCTAATAATATTACCATATAATGATATAGACAATACAGTCATTTAATGCTTATATTGTGCTATGCTAATAATATTACCATATAATGATATAGTGCAATACAGTAATTTAATGCTTATATTGTGCTATGCTAATAATATTACCATAGAATGATATAGACAATACAGTAATTTAATGCTTATATTGTGCTATGCTAATAATATTACCATATAATGATATAGACAATACAGTCATTTAATGCTTATATTGTGCTATGCTAATAATATTACCATATAATGATATAGTGCAATACAGTAATTTAATGCTTATATTGTGCTATGCTAATAATATTACCATATAATGATACAGACAATACAGTAATTTAATGCTTATATTGTGCTATGCTAATAATATTACCATATAATGATATAGACAATACAGTCATTTAATGCTTATATTGTGCTATGCTAATAATATTACCATATAATGATATAGTGCAATACAGTAATAAATGCTTATATTGTGCTATGCTAATAATATTACCATAGAATGATATAGACAATACAGTCATTTAATGCTTATATTGTGCTATGCTAATAATATTACCATATAATGATATAGTGCAATACAGTAATTTAATGCTTATATTGTGCTATGCTAATAATATTACCATATAATGATATAGACAATACAGTAATTTAATGCTTATATTGTGCTATGCTAATAATATTACCATATAATGATATAGACAATACAGTCATTTAATGCTTATATTGTGCTATGCTAATAATATTACCATATAATGATATAGACAATACAGTCATTTAATGCTTATATTGTGCTATGCTAATAATATTACCATATAATGATATAGTGCAATACAGTAATTTAATGCTTATATTGTGCTATGCTAATAATATTACCATATAATGATATAGTGCAATACAGTAATTTAATGCTTATATTGTGCTATGCTAATAATATTACCATATAATGATATAGTGCAATACAGTAATTTAATGCTTATATAGAGCTATGCTAATAATATTACCATAGAATGATATAGACAATATAGTAATTTAATGCTTATATTATGCTATGCTAATAATATTACCATAGAATGATATAGTGCAATACAGTAATTTAATGCTTATATTGTGCTATGCTAATAATATTACCATATAATGATATAGTGCAATACAGTAATTTAATGCTTATATAGAGCTATGCTAATAATATTACCATAGAATGATATAGACAATATAGTAATTTAATGCTTATATTATGCTATGCTAATAATATTACCATAGAATGATATAGTGCAATACAGTAATTTAATGCCTATATTGTGCTAGGCTAATAATATTACCATATAATGATATAGTGCAATAGAGTAATTTAATGCCTATATTGTGCTAGGCTAATAATATTTCCATAGAATGATATAGTGCAATACAGTAATTTAATGCTTATATTGTGCTATGCTAATAATATTACCATATAATGATATAGACAATATAGTAATTTAATGCTTATATTGTGCTAAGCAAACAATATTTCCATAGAATGATATAGTGCAATACAGTAATTTAATGCTTATATGTTGCTATGCTAATAATATTTCCATAGAATGATATAGTGCAATACAGTAATTTAATGCTTATATGTTGCTATGCTAATAATATTTCCATAGAATGATATAGTGCAATATAGTAATTTAATGCTTATATGTTGCTATGCTAATAATATTACCATATAATGATATAGACAATACAGTAATTTAATGCTTATATGCTGCTATGCTAATAATATTACCATATAATGAGATAGTACAATATAGTAATTTAATGCTTATATTGTGCTAGGCTAATAATATTTCCATAGAATGATATAGCGCAATACAGTAATTTAATGCTTATATTGTGCTAGGCTAATAATATTTCCATAGAATGATATAGACAATACAGTAATTTAATGCTTATATTGTGCTAGGCTAATAATATATTGTATGTACATTTGATTTGTAAGCCGCTCTGAGTCCCCTCCGGGGTGAGAAAGGCGGGATATAAATGTAGTAAATACATAAATAAATTCAATGCCGGATCCCAGTATTTAAAAAACTCTGAAATCAGGACAGGAAATAAAAACAACACTCTGAAAACAGGGGAATCCCAGGCAGGAAACCATCAGGGCCAGCTAACCCCTCCCGCCCAAGGATTCCCCCAGGCAGGAAGCAGCCCGACCTTGAATCTGCAAGGCTATTCAATGCCAATCAAGGTGGCCAACTGCGCTCTACACGCTTCCCTCAACCAGACACGGGTTCGTCCTTCCTCCCGCCCCGGACATCCTTCCACGGGGATAAAAATCAGCCCCACTGGCCTCGTTCCTAAGAGACCTCACCGCCTCTGCGGAGGCCTGCCACAGAGGTGGGCGAAACGTCAGGAGAGAATGCTTCCACTCCCTCCGAGCCTCCCCGGCCACCCTCGGGCCCCTTTCTTTCTTTCTTTCTCGCTCGCTGATGCGGCTGAGGGGGGAAAGGAAGGGGCCCGAGGGTGGCCGGGAAGGCTGGGAGTTGTAGTCCAAAGGAAGGCCCGAGGGAAGGCCCGAGGCCGCCTCACCTGCCGCCTCCCGCTCTCCTCAGCTCTCCGCCGCCCTCGAGGAACTGCCCGGAAGTGGCGCCGCCCCTCTAGGAAGCGGAGGCCTCCCGCTCTCGCTGGACTTCCGCCCGGCCCCAAGATGGCGCCCGAAGGCGGGGGGCGGGGCTTCTGCCCTTTCTCCTCCCAGGAATCAGAAGAAGAGAATGATGTCATAGGAATCAATACGGAAATAGAACCATGAATGGGAAAATAATAGAATAATAAAACAAAGAACGGAAGAATGGAATAGAATGATATAAAATACATTCATACAATCATAGACTAGGATAATAATATAATCCTAGGATAATAAAATAGAATAATAATGGAATACAGGAAGGTAATGTGAAAAGAATAGAATATAATAATGTAATATAATAATATAAAATATATTAATAGAATAATAGAGAAATAGAATATAATAATAGAATATAATAATAGAATATAATAATATAAAATATATTAATAGAATAATAGAGAAATAGAATATAATAATTGAATACTATGAAAATGGAATATAATAGAATAATAATAGAATATAATAATATAATATAATAATATAAAATATATTAATAGAAAAATAGAAAAATAGAATATAATACATATAAAATACATTCATACAATAATAGACTAGGATAATAATATAATCCTAGGATAATAGAATAGAATAATAGAATAATAATAATTAGCCAAAATTATGTCTGAGGACATCTCATGTGACATCCTATGTATACAGGAAACACACAGAGACACCAATCCCCATGAGAAGACCAAAAATTCTCGGAATGCAGCTGGCAGTGGAACGACCTCACAGGCAATATGGCCGTGCCGTTTTTGACCGATCTGGCGTAGCAATCTCTGCAACTGTGATGTCTCATGGGCCTTGTAGTCCCATTCCTAGTACTATTGTGGCAGACGAAGAGGAAAACATGGGATTCCCACCGGTTCAGCCAGAAACGGAGCCCCTGCACCTGCAGGATGTTTGCCCTCCAGAAGTCAGCCAAACAAGCCTTGGGCAGAATTCTCCCCCGTTCTCTCGTAAGGACAATTATAATCAAGATAGAGGCGCTAGGGAGGCGGATCGCCGAAGCGCCAGAATCGCAGCCAAACAACAGGCTGATTAGGTCTGCTTCCCTTGGGAAATTCTAAGGAGTTATGCATCTGGACAGAGATGAGTTTCACTTCTAGTTCTCCAGGGAAAGTGTTCTTCTGCCGGGAAACGAGACCCTATTTAGGTGTTTGCCGCAAAGGAAACTTTGCGGAGTCAATTCGTCAGCTGGAGGAGTGAGATCGTGTGTAGACTTCGTACTCCAGTTCCCTGTTTCCCGGATCAAGTTTCCAGCCTTGCCTTGTCCCACGGACTTCTATGGACTCAGTTCTTGTTTCATGTTTGCCTTGTTTCAAGTTTGATCTTGCCAAGTTTCAAGTCTTGCCTTGCCTTGCGTTTTAAACCACGGACCTTGCTTCCTGGATTCAAGCCTTGTTTTCCAGTTTCCGTCGGATTTACCTTAAGCCTCGAAAGACTATGGACAGTTCCCCACACTATTGCTTGCCAAATAGTGTGTGTTTCGGTCAAGTGGATTATAACTTTGGACTCTAATATCACATATTGGACATTGTTTTCCTGGACTATATTTGACCTTTCCTGAAAGGTCTACTACTGAACTATATTCTACACTTCTTTTTATTGACTTTATATATTTCCTTAATAAAGATATTAGATAGATTCTGGTCTCTGCGCATGGTTATTGGTGTTCTGCAGCCTGGGTCCTGACAGCAACTTCCCTCACAGAAGTGAACAACATTGAAATCTTATCTGTGGAACTTGATAGTTGCACCGTATCATCACTCTACAAACCACCTGGGGTTGATTTCTATTTTACACCCCCCCCCCAACCAGTTGCCACAATCACGAAGCCCCGTTTGTTGTGGGAGATTTCAACAGCCACAGCTGTGTCTGGGGCTATGACGAAGACGATAGAAATGGCGAAGCAGTTCTAACGTGGGCCGACAATAGTAGAATGAGCCTCCTTCATGACAGTAAATTACCACCATCATTTAATAGCGGCCGATGGAAGCGTGGTTATAACCCTGATCTGGTTTTTGGAAAGGAAAGCATCAGCCACCAATGCACCCAAAGGGGATTAAACCCAATACCTAACACACCACACAGACCAATATGCTGCGTAGCATATGCAGCTGTAAGACCGAAAAGTGTCCCATTCCGCAGAAGATATAACTTCAATAAAGCTAACTGGACAAAGACCTTGGAAGCTGCTATTTCTGATATAGAACCTTCTACAGAAAATTATGACCTGTTGGTAGAAGCTGTGAAAAGATCCTCGAGGCTCTCAATCCCTAGAGGCTGTCGCACAAGCTACCTACCAGGCCTAAACGGAGAATCACTAAATCAGCTACAAGAATATCTCAGATGATTTCAAGAGCACCCATACAGTGATGGGACTATAGCAGCAGGCCAAAAACTATCTACAGCCTTAGCTAATGCTAAGAAAGACCGTTGGATAGAGCTGCTTGAGAACCTGGACATGTCCAAGAGTAGCCGAAAAGCCTGGCAACTGCTGAGACGCCTGGATAGCGACCCTCTGGTCAACCCTGGACACGCGAACGTGACACCAGACCAGATAGCTCACCAGCTAATTCAGAATGGGAAAACCAACTGCAGCAGAATAAAGATGAAAATCAACAGGGTGCCAGAACTTGAAACTCACCCGTTGTCTTCTCCTCTAAACCTGAAAGAACTCAGAGAAGCCATCAAGCGATGTAAGACTGGTAAAGCACCTGGCCTAGATGACCTGATGATGGAGCAAATCAAACACTTGGGCCCCAAAGCTGAAAACTGGCTTTTGAAATTCTGCAATCAATGCCTGGCACACAAACAGATTCCCAGAGCATGGAGGAAAACTAAGATCATTGTCATCTTAAAACCTGGTAAAGATGCCTCCAATGCCAGGAACTATCGACCAATCTCCCTCCCAGGTTTAGCTGCCCAGAGGGACACCCTTGCTGAAGCCCTTCCCTGATTTGAGTCTGGTGGGAGGAGGGCGATAGCCATGCAGTGGGGGGCTTTCACAATGTTCGACCTTATTCCTCTCACCGTTAGCAGCAACTTCCCGTCGCACGTCAGGAGGGGCAATGCCAGCTAACTTGTAGAGTTTATCAACAGGTGTAGGTTTAAGGCATCCCGTGATGATTCTGCATGTTTCCTTCAGTGCTATGTCCACCTGCTTTGCATGGGCAGACTTGTGCCAGACAGGACAGGCTCACTCAGCCGTTGAGAAAGACAAGGCCAGGGCTGATGTTCTTACTACTTGTGGGTCTGCTCCCCATGCGCTGCCAGTCAGTTTCCGCAGGATGTTGTTGCGTGCAGCTACTTTGTGCTTGGTGTTCAAGCAGTGTTTCCTATATGTTAGTGTTCGGTCTAAGGTGACACCAAGGTATTTAGGATGGAAACAGTGTCCGAGCTCTTGGCCTTCCCAAGTCACTTTCAGTTTCCTGTTGGCTTCGCGGTTACGTAGGTGGAAAGCACACACTTGTGTCTTGGAAGGGTTGGGCTTCAGGTGGTTCTCCTTGTAGTAGCTGGAGAGATCTTTCAAGGCATTAGTGAGTTGCTTTTCAACCGTTTCAAAATCTTTCGCTTGTGTTGTAAGGCCAAGATCATCAGCATATATAAAGCTCTTTGTGAGTGGTGGTTGTGGCTGATCGTTCGTGAAGATGTTAAATAAGGTCGGTGCAAGAACGCTGCCTTGGGGTAAACCATTCTTTTGCCTCCTCCATCTGCTTTCTGGCCCTGAAACTCCACATAGAAGCTGCGGTTTTCTAAGAGGGTCTGGACAGTTTTTGTAAAGTCAAAGTCCCGGGTGATATGGTAGACTTTATGCAGCATTTTTCTATGTTGCACCGTGTCCTAGGCTGCCGTAAGGTCCACAAAGACTGTTCCCGTGATGCAGCCTTTCTCATAGCCTTCCTCGATATGCTCAGTCAGATGAAGAATTTGACCTGTACAGTTTTTCCCTGGTCTGAAACCTGCTTGTTGTGCAATAAGCTTGGGTTCAATGACAGGTCCTAGTCGATTTAATAGACTCATAGACTTTATATAGATGACATACATGTTGTGGTAATCTCTGAGCGGTTAGACTCAATTCAACCCTCTCTGGAGGAGATTCCACCAAAATCAGCAGAGTAGCAAAAGCAAAAGCTTTCAAATGCAACAGTTACTTACACGGGGCAAACAAAGAGAAGCCTTTGACCATTTAGGATGGCAATGGACTTCAGAGTCTCAATAAAAGTTCAAAAAGGATTTATTCAGGTAAAAAGAACGCCATTGCAGATAGAAAGGCTTGGGAGCTGTCTAGTCTACTCCAGACTGGTTTCTAAGGAAAAATAACAAACATCTAAATAGTTACATCTTGCCAGGAGAGACAGCAAGATGCTGCTTGTTAGCTAGAAGAACAAAGGGAGAAGAGAGAACCAAAATGGTTCCAACCTCATGGTCCTGTTTATTGGGGCCATAAAAGACATTCTGACCAATGGGAAGTTAGTGTCCCTGGAGATTCACATTTCTACTAACTTCAAAGTCAGGGATGTGACGTAAACAGGATAGAGTGAAACCCAGTGAAGCCTGTCTAGGCATGCTTTGGAAACAGGGAAAGGATTCCCTCAATGTAACTCTATCATCTATCTAGACTTGAGTCCTCCAGGATGATTCCCAACAATACGATCATACGATCCGCTTTGAGTCCCCCTCGGGGGAGAGGAAGGCGGGATATAAATATTGCAAATAAATAAATACTGAGCCACAGTGAGGCGTGTCCAGGTGTAGCCCGTAATAATACAATATGTGTCAGGGTTGTTGTATGTTTTCCAGGCTGTGTGCCCATGTTCCAGAAGCATTCTCTCCTGCCGTTTCGCCCACATCTATGGCAGGCATCCTCAGAGGTTGTGAGGTATATGGGAAAACTAAGCAAGGAAGGTTTATATGTATCTGTGGGAAGTCCACGGTGAAAAAAGAACTCTTTGTCAGTTGGAGGCCAGCGTGAATGTTCCAGTTAATCACCCTAATTTGCATTGAATGGCTTCATCTACTGGCTACTTTCTGCCTGGGGGCCTAATGATTCCCATCCCCCCGATGAAAGGTTTGTTGTAACTGCTATTTATTTTTTATTTTAATAGTATAGTTTTACCTCATTTCAATCATGTGTTTCATTATACTGGCCATGTCGTGTACGTTGTAGTTTTATGACTGGAAATGGCCCCGAGTCCCTTTGGGGAGACAGAGCGGAATATAAATGAAGTTTTCCTGACTTCGCTCCAGGCCTGGTCTTGTGTTCGGGGGTGTCGCACCTCGGCCTTGACTTTGGGAAGAGCCTTGAAACCTGGCTTTTGGAGAAGAACTCTCCATCCGCATGACACATTTTGCCTGAGCTCATTTTGCGCTTTGGCCTTGCTTGTTGTTGTTATTATTATTATTCACCTTGCTCTAACACACAAACTCCACGGCAGGTTTGACTCTTTTTAGTTTATTAACGATAGATAATAAAAAGATCTTCAAAAAGCAAAAGTAAAGCACCAAAACTCAGTTACAAATATAAACAACATCCAAAGAGAGCATGGCAATTCCAAGGAACATGGATACATGGGCTGCAATGATAATCCAAAGCACAGCAGGGAAACTGGAGCTTGCTTCTCCGGTCACGAGCAAGTTGCTTTGACAAAGGCTTTTCCCCGAGCGCACCCCTTTTAGCACTCTTTGCAAAACACGAAGGCATTTCTCTGCCCCCTCACCTCCCTTCTGTTTGCGATTCTCACACTACGCCGAACCCTCAATTCCAAACGCTCAGCCCTATCCAAGGAGCCCATCCCGTCAAGGCCAGCTCGCTCATCATTTTGCTGAGAAGAAATGGAAGAATGATATCAGGAGATTTGGGATATTGCGATAAATGATAAATTGACACGTAATATTAAAATTAAGAGGGTTATTTAAAAAAGGATGATTTTGGGAAGATATGGGGAAAATTTATAGAGTTTCTATACGTAGATGATGAGGGGGAAAAACTGTAAAATAAACAATGGAATGTTGGAAATAAATATTGTAATTGGCTGGTCTGGGGTGAAGGGTCACAAAAGGTAAATAATATGAGTATGTCATATAGTTAGAGAGTGAAAATACTATAGGAGCTAGGATATACATAACTCTGTATTGTAAATGTGTTAAAGAATGTATAAGTTTTAAGAAGTGAATATGTAGAATTCAAAATTTTTCAATAATTTAAATTAAAAAAACTGGGAAAAAAGGAGGCCATCCCATCAAGGTCAGCTTGCTCGTCATTTCGCTGAGACTCATTATTAAGTCGGAACCTTCCACCCTCCCTTCTTCCGTCCCGACCGGAGGGTATTCGAGGGCAATGATGGGCAACCTTTTGTGTTTGGTGTGTCAAAATTCACCAAAAAACCTAGCATGACTTGGGTGGTGTGTCACTTCGAGAAAAAAAACCATAATTTCGCAATATGTTTCCTTTAAACAACAAAAATATGTAATTGTAATATTTAACTGTATTCGATAAATCAAAAACTATTTACTACCATTATTTCCATGTACAACAATCTACGGTACTTCTTGCAGTTTCCATGCTGATTTCTCTCTATTCTAGTTTCAATGTAGTCATGAATAATGAATAATAATAATAAAGTAATAATATACTACAATAATAATAGAATATATATATGTGTGTGTGTGTGTGTGTAATGTGCATAATTCCCATGGAGTAAACAACAAAACCACTGGACCAAATCACACCAAATTTGGCCACAAAAGACATAGTCATCCAATCAATCTGCATGCAGCAAAAATGGCTAGGCATGTCAGTGCTGACACGCGTGTCATAGGTTGGCCATCAGTGTTCTAGGGAGGGGGCTCACCGGGGGGGGGGGGGGGGTTCTTGTAAACACAAGGCAAAGGAGACGGATGGAACCTGTCGCACCTCAGAAGAGTTCACTTTGCTGTTGACACCAAGCCACACACACAAGATAGTCTTTTGTAGTGTTATTGAGCAAAAGCAGTATATATATAAAATCAAAGCTGGATATAAATAAACTTATTATTATTATTATATTAGCTGTGCCCGGCCACGCGTTGCTGTGGCGAAGTCTGGTTACCTTCCCGCCGGAGCAGTACCTATTGATGCACTCACATTTGCATGTTTTTGAACTTCTGGGTTGGCAGAAGCTGGGGCTAACAGTGGGGGCTCTCGCCGCTCCCCAAATTCAAACCTGCGGCCTTTCGGTCCAGAGGTTCAGCAGCTCAGCGCTTTAACACGCTGCGCCATCAGGGGATATTATTTCCTAAGGGTTGTGAATATACAATATTTCTGATTTTTTTTTTGTCTGTTGGAGGCAAGTATGAATGCTGCAATTAGGGAAAATGATTAGGATGTAATGGCCTTGCAGCTTTAAAGTCTGGCTGTTTCCTCCCTGAGTGATTTTGTTGGGAGGTGTTGGCTGGCCCTGATTGTTTCCTGTCTGGAATTCCCTTGTTTTCAGAGTGGTGTTCTTTGCGATATTTTATGTGCTTCTACTGTCTGTGGCCCTCAGAAAACAGAGGATTTGCCAGACTTTGATTATGGGAATACTTTGTTGGGAGGTGTTAGCTGGTCCTGGTTGTTTCCTGTGTGGAATTCCCTTGTTTTCAGAGTGGTGTTGTTTGCGATATTTTATGTGCTTCTACTGTCTGTGGCCCTGAGAAAACAGAGGATTTGCCAGATTTTGATTATGGGAATACTTTGTAGGGAGGTATTAGCTGGCCGTGATTGTTTCCTCTGTGGAATTCCCGTTTTCAGAGTGTTGTTCTTTATTTAGTGTTCTGATTTTAGAGATTGTATTGTTCTGCTTTATTATACCACAGTAATTTTTATATATTCTGATTTTAGTGTTTTTGAATACTTGGAGCCAGATTGTATTCATTTACACGGTTCACAGCAACATAATAATAATAATAATAATAATAATAGTATTAATAGTGAGTTTGGTAACAGACACTGGTTCACTCCCTTCTCAGCTTCCTTTCTGGAAAAATCCATTCTTGGGAGATGTTAGCTGGCCCTGATTGTTTCCTTTGTGGAATTCCCAATTTCCCTGCATTCAGAGTGTTGCTCTTTATTTACTGTCCTGGTTTTACAGATTATATTGTTCTGTATTATTCTATCACAGTAATTATTCCATATTACAGTAGAATCTCACTTATCCAACATTCACTTATCCAATGTTCTGGATTATCCAACGCAGTCTGCCTTTTAGTAGTCAATGTTTTTGTAGTCAGTGCTTTAAATTCACTGTGATATTTTGGTGGTAAATTTGGAAATGCAGTACTTACTACATAGTATTACTGCGCATGGAACTACTTTTTCTGTCAAATTTGCATTGAATGGCTACATCTACTAGCTACTTTCTGCCTGGGGGCATCCTTTGTTAGCTGCCCCTAGTTCCCATGTCTCAGAGTGCTGCTCCTTATTTACTGTTCTGATTTTTGAGTTTTTTTTAATACTGGTAGCCAGACTTTGTTCATTTTTATGGTTTCCTCCTTTCTGTTGAAGTTGTCCACATGTTTGAGAATTTCAATGGCTTCTCTGTGTAATCTGTTGAAAAGCAGGAGCCCCTTCCAGTGGAGAGGCGGGCGGGCGAGGAAGGACACCACCAAAATTGGATCCACAAACTGCAAAAAGCTGCTTATTTTGGTTTGCGTCTTTAACTTTCAGTCTTTCTAAGTCTCATCAACACTATACATCTCTGTACAACTCTCTTTCATAACCGTCTACTTCCAATGTCATCCCACAACTGACATCCCTTAACTGTGTTCTAATCAGTCCCTGATCTGGTCACATGGTCTGCAGCATCTCCCACATCCTCAAGAACATAGTGTTAGGAAAAACTGCACACCCAAGGACACACATACACTTCAATAATAAAACAACACATTATATACAGACAAATCATTAAACAGAGGAGGCTTGAGAAGGTTGCCTATTTCCAACAAACACAGAGCAGGGTGACAGGAACAGGACCAGAGTCCAGAACTGAAACCGAGGCAGCAGAGCCAAGGTCCAGGACAACAGTAAGAAGGAATGCCGTTATCTGCTCCCAAAGAGCTGGTCTTTTCCATAAGATTTCAGCTGCTCTCACTTCAGCAAGCGTTCACAGATCATCTCAGAAGTCTGGGATGCTTTCCTTGAGGAGGAAGGTCAGGGTAACCCCTTCAAAAATGGCTGCAATAATGAGAAGAGACCTCCTCTGTGGGAGATCAAGTCAATCCACACAGACGGTTGTCCACGACACATAGAGAACAAGGTGGCGGCCTTCCTCTGTACTTTTATTCTCTCATTTTTTGCCTGCCTATGGAGGGATGGGACCCTTGTCTGGGGGATTTTTTAAGTAGAACAGGAAATTGAAAGGCAGGTCTCTTCCTCTAACCGTGTGTGGATCCTTTGATGGGAATGCAGTTTTCCACTCTGAATGAAGCTCTTTCCACATTCCATGCATTGATACGGCTTCTCCCCTGTGTGGGTCCTTTGATGGCAACGCAGACCTCCACTGTGCCTGAAGCTCTTTCCACATTCGATGCATTGATACGGTTTCTCCCCTGTGTGGAGCCTTTGGTGGGAACGCAGACCTCCACTTTGCCTGAAGCTCTTTCCACAGTCTATGCATTGATATGGCTTCTCCCCTGTGTGGAGCCTTTGATGCAAGCACAGAAAGTCCTTTCGACTGAAACTCTTTCCACATTCCGTGCATTGATACGGCTTCTCCCCTGTGTGGGTTCTTTGATGGGAACGCAAATTTCCAACCCGACTGAAGTTCTCTCCACATTCCATGCATGTATATGGCTTCTCCCCTGTGTGGGTCCTTTGATGGGAACGCAGTTTTCCACTCTGACTGAAGCTCTTTCCACATTCGATGCATTGATACGGCTTTTCCCCAGTGTGGGTCCTTTGATGGCAACGCAGACCTGCACTGTGCCTGAAGCTCTTTCCACATTCGATGCATTGATAAGGCTTCTCCCCTGTGTGGGTCCTTTGATGGGAACGCAGACCTCCACTGTGCCTGAAGCTCTTTCCACATTCGATGCATTGATACGGCTTCTCCCCTGTGTGGGTCCTTTGGTGGGAACGCAGATTTCCCCTCTGATTGAAGCTCTTTCCACATTCCATGCATTGATACAGCTTCTCCCCTGTGTGCATCCTTTGATGGGAACGCAGAGCTCCACTTTGGCTGAAGCTCTTTCCACATTCTATGCATGTATATGGCTTCTCCCCTGTGTGGATCCTCAGATGGGAACTCAGCTTTCCACTTTGGCTGAAGCTCTTTTCACATTGCATGCATTGATATGGCTTCTCCCCTGTGTGGGTTCTTTGATGGAAGCACAGATTGTCCCTTCGACTGAAGCTCTTTCCACATTCCGTGCATTGATACGGCTTCTCCCCTGTGTGGCTCCTTTGATGAGAATGCAGAGCTCCACTGTTACTGAAACTCTTTCCACATTCCATGCATTGATACGGCTTCTCCCCTGTGTGGGTCCTTTGATGGTAATACAGACCTCCACTATGACTGAAGCTCTTTCCACATTCGATGCATTGATATGGCTTCTCCCCTGTGTGGGTCCTTAGGTGTGAACGCAGATTTTCACTCTGGCTGAAGCTCTTTCCACATTCCATGCACTTATGTGGCTTCTCTCCAGTGTGGACCCTTTGGTGGGAATGCAGCACTCCGCTCTGAATGAAGCTCTTTCCACATTCCATGCAATGATACGGCTTCTCCCCTGTGTGGGTTCTTTGATGGGAACGCAGAGTGTCACTCTGACCGAAGCTCTTTCCACATTCCATGCAATGATACGGCTTCTCCCCTGTGTGGGTTCTTTGATGGGAATGCAGAGTGTTACTGTGACCGAAGCTCTTTCCACATTCCATGCATTGATACGGCTTCTGCCCTGTGTGGGTTCTTTGATGGGAGAGCAGAATGTCCCTTCGACTGAAACACTTTCCACATTCCGTGCATTGATACGGCTTCTCCCCTGTGTGGGTTTTTTGATGGGAACGCAGAGTGTCACTCCGACTGAAATTCTCTCCACATTCCATGCATGTATATGGCTTCTCCCCTGTGTGGGTTCTTTGATGGGAATGCAGATTTCCGATCCGACTGAAGCTCTTTCCACATTCCATGCATGTATATGGCTTCTCCCCTGTGTGGGTCCTTTGATGGAAATGCAGATAGTTACTCCGACTGAAGCTCTTTCCACATTCCGTGCATTGATACGGCTTCTCCCCTGTGTGGGTCCTTTGATGGGAACGAAGGTCTCCACTCCGAGTGAAGCTCTTTCCACATTCCATGCATGTGTATGGCTTCTCTCCTGTGTGAGTTTGTTGATGTGTAGTAAGAGAACTTCTCCACATGAAACATTTCCCACAGTCCATACACTTATGTAGCTTCTCCTCTATATGTGATGTGGAACGGGGATGAAGGTTTTCCATTGTTTTAGATTTATGATTCTGATATTATGCCAGAGGTTCACAGATATGAACTCCTGAGCAGCACAGGATTTCCTCTTCTCGGTCTTTGTATTTCCGTAGCCTTCTGATCTCGTCTCCAAACCCCTCTTTTAACAGCACTTTCCTTCAAGTATGTTGCTTGAAATATGTCTTTCTCTTACTTATTCCTTATTCTTGCCAGTGCAGTGACCCTTCATTTCAGTCCTATGGCATTCTTAGGGCAAAGCTCTCAAAGGTTGTTCTTCTCAAGGTGTGTTTAGAGGTTACCTGCCAGACAAATGAGAGGAAAACCAGACTTATTAATCTTTCCCTTCCTCTCTCAATATTCAAGATGGCCTCTCTCTCCATATTTCTTATCCCAAAATCCAAGATGGCTGCCTTTCCCTAATATCCAAGATGGCTGACTTATTGATGTCTCCCAATATCTGAGATGGTTGCCCTCTCCATGGATCCTTCATTCTCCCAATATCCAAGATGGCTGACTACTTAGTGAATCCTAACAACAGGCTTCTCAATGAATTTTTACTAATATCCTACTTGGCCGACTTACTAATGTATCCCTCCTGCCAATATCTAAGATGGCCAACTTCTTAATCAGAACCTCAGAAGCACAGCTACCAAAAAAGGATCCATCAACTTTGGAAACAAAAGTTCCCTTACTCAAAGATAACAGAAACCCCACTGGCTGATGAACAAAGATTCATCATCAGAAACAAAGTGTTCAGTGAAGTTGAACTCAAAGAAATTCAGAAAATCTGCATAGTAAATGATGATCAGGCCACAGTACAGACAGTAGCTGAGACTCCAGTAACACTTGGAATGGTGGAGCTGACTGAACCAAAACAAATATGGAGCTTTTGCCAGAATTTGAAGAACCAACACTTGAAACATTTGGTGAATTTCCAGGAATGTTGACAGCAAGACAACAAGAGCTCAATGATAAAATCATGGCCCATGCTGCAGCAAATGCAGTAAGAATGCATCTCCCAACTTTAAAAACAGTGCCCAAGAGACTCCTGAAGATCTCATGAAAAGTGTGAACACAGTACTATTTACTGTCCAAATAAAATCCATTGAACAAACAAACCAGTTTGCCTACAGTACAGCAGTGATAGTAACAGAAGAGCTTGGCTTCCTACAGCCACGCAGCCCCACAGAAAATTGACTGGAAAACCAAAATGGAAGATCAGATTGGAGTTGAAAATCAAAAATCTATGATCAGATGCAAGTAACCTGAAAAATATGAAGAAGAAACTGATCAGAAAGTACTGGCTGAACACCAGAAAAACTGAAGAAGCTTTGGAAATCGTGAAAGAACAAATTACAGCAACAGCCAGAAAAACTGAAAAATATGAAGCCAGAATCATCCAGTACAGACAAAATCAACTGTTTCAATCAGAGTCTGAACCAAAAACAGACACAGTAATCATAAAGCCTGAGAAAACTGCAACAACTAAGTTTTGGAAAGAACTTTGGGGAAATAATAAGAACTACAACAAAAACGCTGGGTGGATAAAGGAGTTTGAAGGAAAATTCTCACAGAACAAAATGGAACAGATGGAAATAACAACTGAAATGATCAGCAAACGAGTGCAAAAAGTCAAGAACTGCATATTGCCTGGTAGTGATCAATTGCATAGATTTTGGCTCAAATACCTGATTACTCTACATGGAAACACGGCCCAACAATTCAATGAGATGCTGCAAAAAGGAAGTATCAGTGAATGGCTAACAACTGGGAGAACATATCTGATACAAAAGGATTCCGCAAAAGGAGCAACACCAGGAAACTACAGGCCAATAACGTGTCTAAACTACTGACTGGCGTCATAGCTGACAGAATTCAAGACTATCTTGAAGAAAAAAACATCTTGCCAGCTGAACAGAAAGGCAACAAACAGAAAAGCAGGGGCACAAAAGACCAGTTATTGATTGACAAAATGTTTCTGGAGAACTGCAAAAGTCGAAAAACTAATCTTCACATGACATGGATTGACTTCAAAAAGGCCTTTGACTCACTCCCACACAGCTGGTTCATCAAATGCCTGGACGCCATCGGGATTTGTAAAAACGTTGGCACTTTTGTTGAAAATATGATAGAGCACGGGAAAACTGGACTATTTGTTGGAAATGAAAGCTACGGACTTGCTAACATCAGAAGAGGAATTTTCCAGGGAGACTCATTATCCCCATTGCTTTTCATTATTGCCATGATACCTCTGTCTTACAAAAACAAACCTCGACTATCAAATCTTTCAAAATTTCACATCTGATGTACATGGATGACCTGAAGCTGTATGGAAAAACTGAAACTGAAATCCAGTCTCTAACTAATACTGTCCAAATATTTAGCACTGATATCAGCATGGAGTTTGGTTTGGACAAATGTTCAACAGTGGCATTGAAGAAGGAAAAAAATCATTGGGCCATTAGATATACTGCTGGTATCATAAACAGGATGAAGGCGGAACTGGACAATTTGGAAAGAAAAACAAGAAAACTCATAACCATTCATCATTCACTTCATCCTCGCAGTGATGTTGACCGGCTATATCTGCCTAGAAGATCTGGTGGCAGAGGACTCTTACATGTAAAACAAGCAGTCAAAGAAGAAGAACATGCCCTGGCAGAATATGTAAAGGAAAGCGAAAAACCTTTGATTGAGGTCAAAAGTCAGAAACTTCTCAAAGCACAGCAGATAAAGAATCAGTACAAGAAGACGCCACTACAAACTAGAGCTGACAGCTGGCACAATAAAGCATTGCATGGACAGTTCCTTGACAAAATTGAAGAAAAAGTGGACAAGGAGAAGTCCAGGCGATGGCTCACGAATGGGACACTAAAGAAGGAGACAGAAGGCCTGATCCTTGCAGCCCAGGAGCAAGCCATCAGGACAAAGGCAAATCAGGCCAAAATCGAAAAATCAGCTGATGATCGAAAATGCAGACTGTGCAAGGAAACCAATGAAACCATTGATCATATCTTCAGCTGCTGTAAGAAAATCGCACAGACAGACTACAAACAGAAGCACAACTATGTGGCCCAAATGATCCATTGGAACTTATGTCACAAGTACCACCTCTTATCAGTAAAGAACTGGTGGGATCACAAACCTGCAAAGGTAATGGAAAATGAGCACACAAAGATACTGTGGGATTTCCGAATCCAGACTGACAAAGTTTTGGAACACAACACACCAGACCTCAGTTGTGGAAAAGAAAAAAGTTTGGATTATTGATGTTGCCATACCAGGACCTCAAGATCGAACTGCAAAGGCTTGGGCATAAACCAGCACAGGTGTTCCCAGTGGTAATTGGTGCACTGGCCGTACCAAAAGATCTCAGCCGGCATTTGGGAACAATAAACATTGACAAAATTCAGCACTTTCTGAAAGTGCTGTAGTGTGGGGGCTTGCCTGAGTTCCCTGGGGAGTGCGTTCCAGATATGGGGGCCACCACCGAGAAGGCCCCCCCCCCCCGTCTCCACCAACTGTACTTGACACGGATGTGGGATCGAGAAGGCCTCCCCAGCAGGTCTTAGAGCCTGCGCCATTTCACAGGGGAAGATGCAATCACGAAGATCGGCTGGATCTAAATCGTATAGGGCTTTGCAGGTAATAACCTGTACATTGAATTGGAAAGGTAAACTTATCAGCAACCAGTGGAGCTGCTTCAATAAGGGCGTGGTGTGCTCCCTATAGCTAGCCCCAGTTAGTAACCTGGCTGACAATCTCTGCACCAATTGCAATTTCCAAACTGTCTTCAAAGGCTGCTCCACGTAGAGTGCACTGCAGTAATCCATCCTGGATGTAACTAAAGCATCGACCAAGTCACATTTTTCAACACTGATTCCAGGAAGACCCCTAGACGGCGGACTTGTGTCCTCGGGGGGAATGTAGCCCCTTTAAGCACAGGTTGCCACCCTACTCCCTGGTCGAAGGAACCCATCAAAAAGGGGCTGACAGTTGTGCCCTTCATTCCACCAATATTTAAGATGGCCAGCTTATTAATGCATTAATGTATCCCTCTCCCAATACCCAAGATGGCCGCCCTGTCCATATCCTTCATTCTTCCGATATCCAAGATGGCCACTTACTCATGTGTCCTTCATTCAAACAATATCCAAGATGGCCGACTTATGCTCTTCCTATCACAATATCCAAGATGACTGCCCTCTCAAGGTATCCTTCATTCAACCAGTATTCAAGATGGCCGACTACTTGATGAATCGCTATCTCAATATCCAAGATGGGCACCCTCTCAATGTATCCTTCATTCTGCTAATATTCAAGAGGGCTGATTACTTAATAAATCTCTATCTCAATGTCCAAATGGCCGACCTATCCATGTATCCTTCCTCCCAATATCCAAGATGGCCCACTTCTTAACGTACCCCTCTCCCATTATCCAAGATGGTTGCCCTTTTCTAATATTCAAGGTGGCCTTCTTAATTTACTCCTCTCGATATCCAAGATGGCAGACTTCTTAACGTATCCCTCCCTCTTCCAGTATCCAATATCCCATCCCACACTGAAAGACAGCCAGATCTAGCAGCGTCCTTGGAGCCAGCCATTTTCCAAGAAGGCACAAGAGGAGTCAGGAGGCAAAATGCATCGCAGGTTGAGCCATTGGTGCTGGAAGTGGGTATTACAGATAATGTAAGATTATAAATATAACATATAATAATTACTGTGGTATAATAACACAGAACAATATAATCTCTAAAAACATTCTGAAAACAGGGGAATTCCAGACAGGAAACAACCAGGGTCAGCTAACACCTCCCAGAAAAGGATTCCCCCAGGGAGGAAGCAGCCAGGCTTTGAAGCTAGTAAAGTAAAGGTAAAGGTTTCCCCTGACGTTAAGTCCAGTCGTGTCTGACTCTGGGGGTTGGTGCTCATCTCCATTTCTAAGCCGAAGAGCCAGCGTTGTCCGTAGGCACCTCCAAGGTCATGGGGTGATGCTTGTTTTTCTTACCTCATTTTTATATAGTAACTAGCTGTGCCCGGCCACGCGTGGCTGTGACGAAGGCTGGTGGTATGGGAATTAAAGTATTGAAGAATTGGTGGTAGTTAAGGTAAAGGGTAAAGGTTTTCTCCGGACATTAAGTCCAGCCGTGTCTGACTCTGGGGGTTGGTGCTCATCTCCATTTCTAAGCCGAAGAGCCGGCGTTGTTCATGTGGTATGACTGCATGGAACACCATTACCTTCCCGCCGGAGCGGCATTGATCTACTCACATTGGCATGTTTTCGAACTGCTAGGTTGGCAGAAGCTGGAGCAACAGCGGGCGCTCACTCCGCTCCCGGGATTTGAACCTGGGACCTTTCGGTCTGCAAGTTCAGCAGCTCAGTGCTTTAACACACTTCGCCACCGGGGCTCCTGGCTTTGAAGCTAGAAGAAGGCTATTAAATTCTAATCAAGTTGACTAATTGCAGCATTCAATCTTGCCTCCAGCTGACAAAAGTTCTTTCTTTCTCCCATGCTGGACATTATTCCACAGGTATATAAACCACACTTGCCTGGCTGCTTCCTACCTAGGGAAATCCGTTGAAAATGAACAAAAACTGGCTCCCAGCATTAAAAAAACTCTAATACAGTAAATAAAGAACAACACTCTGAAAATATGGCAATACACTCACCATAGTGGGAGTTCAAGTTTACCCTACAGCCAGAGACCACACTGAACCCCAGCATTACTGCATCTAGACCACACTTGCCCAACATAATAATAATAATAATCATCATCATCATCATCATCATCTTTATTGTATTCCGCCCTATCTCCCTGAGGGGATTCCAACATAAAATGGCAAACATTCAATGCCTCCATAAACAAACAAATACTGAACATAAAAATCCCAGAGAAACCCCACATTTAAAAATAACATTAAAACCTCACATCAATTTAAAGTCTAACATCAATAAATTAAGCTACGTGTAGTCAAACAAAATTATATAAAAATTATATAAAAATCCAAACAAGCATCCACATTAGTTTACAACAGCCAACTTGAGTTCACAGTGTGGGTCAAATGCTGACCATTGGGCTGGCGTGGACTAGGAAGGTCCAAATACAATACAGTTCTCATCCAGGGCCCGGTAGGGATCTCTCTTTTTCTAATCCTCTTCCTCTCCATATGCTACTGAGCATAAATAGGTCTTCAGTTGTTTTTTGAAGGAGAGGAGGGAGGGGCCCAGTTTTATTTCTTTAGGGAGGGAGTTCCAGATGGAGTTTGTAGGCATTAACCAGGCATGATGTGGGTTGCAGTTCACACACAACTTTATGCATACTGTATATACATACAAGCATATTTCAGAACCACTGGCAATTATCTTCGAGAGTTCTTGGAGAACGGGAGAAGTCCCAGCAGATTGGAGGAGGGCGAATGTGGTCCCTATCTTCAAGAAGGGAAAAAAGAACGACCCAAGCAATTACCGTCCGGTCAGCCTCACATCAATACCAGGCAAGATTCTGGAAAAGATCATTAAGGAAGTGGTCTGCAAACACTTAGAAACAAATGCAGTCATTGCTAATAGTCAACACGGATTTACCAAAAACAAGTCATGCCAGACTAATCTGATCTCTTTTTTCGATAGAGTTACGAGTTGGGTCGATACAGGGAATGCCGTGGATGTAGCCTACCTGGATTTCAGTAAGGCCTTTGACAAAGTCCCCCACGACCTTCTGGCAAACAAACTAGTAAAATGTGGGCTAGACAAAACTACGGTTAGGTGGATCTGTAATTGGCTAAGCGAACGAACCCAAAGGGTGCTCACCAATGCGTCGTCTTCATCATGGAAAGAAGTGACAAGTGGAGTGCCGCAGGGCTCCGTCCTGGGCCCGGTTCTGTTCAACATCTTTATTAACGACTTAGACGAAGGGTTAGAAGGCACGATCATCAAGTTTGCAGACGACACAAAACTGGGAGGGAGAGCCAACACTCCAGAAGACAGGAGCAGAATTCAAAACGATCTTGACAGAGTAGAGAGATGATTGGCCGAAACTAACAAAATGAAGTTCAACAGGGACAAATGCAAGAGACTCCACTTCGGCAGAAAAAATGGAAATCAAAGATACAGAATGGGGGACGCCTGGCTTGACAGCAGTGTGTGCGAAAAAGACCTTGGAGTCCTCGTGGACAACAAGTTAAACATGAGCCTACAATGTGATGCGGCAGCTAAAAAAGCCAATGGGATTCTGGCCTGCATCAATAGGGGAATAGCGTCTAGATCCAGGGAAGTTATGCTCCCCATGCTCTATTCTGCCTTGGTCAGACCACACCTGGAATACTGTGTCCAATTTTGGGCACCGCAGATGAAGGGAGATGTTGACAAGCTGGAAAGCGTCCAGAGGAGGGCGACTAAAATGATTAAGGGTCTGGAGAACAAGCCCTATGAGGAGCGGCTTAAAGAGCTGGGCATGTTTAGCCTGCAGAAGAGAAGGCTGAGAGGAGACATGATAGCCATGTACAAATATGTGAAGGGAAGTCATAGGGAAGAGGGAGCAAGCTTATTTTCTGCTGCCCTGCAGACTAGGACACGGAACAATGGCTTCAAACTACAGGAAAGGAGATTCCACCTGAACATCAGGAAGAACTTCCTCACTGTGAGGGCTGTTCGACAGTGGAACTCTCTCCCCGGGGCTGTGGTGGAGGCTCCTTCTTTGGAGGCTTTTAAGCAGAGGCTGGATGGCCATCTGGCGGGGGTGCTTTGAATGCAATTTCCTGCTTCTTAGCAGGGGGTTGGACTAGATGGCCCATGTGGTCTCTTCCAACTCTACTATTCTATGATTCTATGATTCTATATAACATATATTAAAAACCACCACTTCCTCATTACTTTTTTTTTCAAAAGCAGCAGACTACGCCACAGCAATGCATCCGCCATGCATAGCTAATTACTATTGTATTACTATAGTATAATTACAATAATATTATATTACTACATAATTTTGCAATCAAATTTTAATTATTATATATAATAATATATTAATATAATATAATACAATATAATGTAGAGTTCTGAATATCCGAGATAAAGGGGCAAGCCCAATCTCGGATAACGGAACTCCTCGGATTGCTGGGAGGCCCTATTATCCCTCCCGGCAATCCGGTTTAAGGAAGCGCCTTGCGATCGCAGCTAAGCAGCAGCAATGGCGAGGTGCTTGCCTGGGCCGAGGGACGTCCCTTGGTGAGCCCTCGCCCCTCGGGAAGCGCCTCGCCATCGCTGCTAGGCAGCAGCGATGGCAGGGTGCTTCCTCCTCCCTCTCCCTCTCCTCTCAAACTCAAGAGGAGAGGGAGAGGGAGGGGCAGTGGCGCCTCGGATAATACAGAGCCTCGGTTAACCGGAGCTCAGTTAACCGGGGCTCTACTGTAATATAAATAATTATATATTATAATCTATATACTATCTATATATGCATATTATTTATCTATATATATAAAAGAGTGATGGCATCACGGCAATTCACAAAACAACAAAAGTACAGGCCCCCCAACCTCAAAATTTGACAACACAACCCATCATCCACGCCTCAAGGTTGATACAACAAAAAGAAAAGAAAAATAAAGTCCTAATTAGAGGGAGAGCAATATTTTTTTTATCCAATTGCTGCCAGTTTAGAGGGCTAATCTCTGCCCACTTGGTTGCCTAGCAACCAGCCAAGGGACAGCCAGGTTTCAGTTAGGGGACAGGCAGACTTAGGCCTCACTTAAGCCTCTTACAGATTATCTAATTTGCACTGGATTATATGGCAGTGTAGAATCAAGGCCCTTCCACACAGCTATATAACCCATTTATAATCTTATATTATCTGCTTTGCACTGGATTATCTTGACTCCACACTGCCATATAATCCACTTCAGTGTGCATTTTATACAGCTGTGAAGAAGGGGCCTCATATAATCCAGTTCTAAGCAGATAATATAAGATTATCAATATACAGTAGAGTCTCACTTATCCAACGTAAACAGGCCGGCAGGATAAGTGAATATGTTGGATAATAAGAAGGGATTCAGGAAAAGCCAATTAAACATCAAATTAGGTAATCGTTATACAAATTAAGCACCAAAACATCATATTATACAACAAATTTGACAGAAAAAGTAGTTCCATACGCAGTAATGCTATGTAGTATTTACAGTAGAGTCTCACTTATCCAACACTCGCTTATCCAACGTTCTGGATTATCCAACGCATTTTTGTAGTCAATGCTTTCAATATATCGTGATATTTTGGTGCTAAATTCATAAATACAGTAATTACTAAATAGCATTACAGCGTATTGAACTACTTTTTCTTCCAAATTTGTTGTCTAACATGATGTTTTGGTCCTTAATTTGTGAAATCATAACTTAATTTGATGTTTAATAGGCTTATCCTTAATCCCTCATTATCCAACATATTCGCTTATCCAACATTCTGCCGGCCCGTTTATGTTGGATAAGTGAGACTCTACTGTACTGTATTTACAAATTTACCACTAAAATATCACAATGAATTTAAAACACTGACTACAAAAACATTGATTATGAAAAGGCAGACTGTGTTGTATAAGCGAATGTTGGATAAGTGAGATTCTTCTTTAATATGAAATAATTACTGGGATAGAATAATGCAGCACAATATAATCTCTAAAACCAGGACAGTAAATAAACAGGGGAATTCCACACAGGAAACAATCAGGGCCAGCTAACACCTCCCAACAAAAAATTCACTCAGGGAGGAAACAGCCAGGCTTTAAAGCTGCAAGGCCATTACATCCTAATCATTTTTCCTAATTGCAGCATTCATACTTGCCTCCAACAAACAAACAAAAAAACCAATCAGAAATATTGTATATTCACAACCTTTAGGAAATAATATCCCCTGATGGCGCAGCGTGTTAAAGCGCTGAGCTGCTGAACTTCTGGACTGAAAGGCCGCAGGTTTGAATTGGGGGAGCGGAGAGAGCCCCCACTGTTAGCTCCAGCTTCTGCCAACCCAGAAGTTCAAAAACATGCAAATGTGAGTGCATCAATAGGTACTGCTCCGGCGGGAAGGTAACGCCGCTCCATGCAGTCATCCCACATGACCTTGGAGGAGTCTACGGACAACGCCGGCTCTTCGGCTTAGAAATGGAGATGAGCACCAACCCCCAGAGTCAGACATGACTGGACTTAATGTCAGGGGAAAACCTTTACCCTTGACCTTAACTACCACCAATTCCTCAATACTTTATTTCCCAGACCACCAGACTTCGCCACAGCAACGCGTGGCCGGGCACAGCTAGTTTATATATATAAATGTAATGTGACATTATACTATGGAGTAAACAACAAAACTATTGGACCCAATCACACCAATTTTGGCCACAAAAGACATAGTCATCCAATCTATGTCTTTCAATCAAGAAACCTAGAAAAATAGTGCAAATTACAGAAGATGAGGAAGAGCCATTCTCCACCTAACTGCCAGTCAGAAAGGTAGGCCCTGCTGCCTTTAGGCCCTGCCCCCTTCGTGTCCTAGCAACTGCCTCAGCCAAGATGGTGCCCAGGGCACAGGCAGAGTGTACTTAGGCCTCATCCACACTGCCTATAAAATACAGATTATCTGATTTCAACTGGATTATCTTAAGTCCCTACTGCCATATAATCCAGTTCAGTGTGGATTTTATACAGTTGTGTAGAAGGGGCCTCATATAATCCAGTTCTAAGCAGATAATAGAAGATTATAAATATAAAATGTAATAATTACTGTGGTATAATAATACAGAACAATATAATCTCTAAAATCAGAAGAGTAAATAAAGAGCAACACTCTGAAAACAGGGAAATTCCAGACAGGAAACAACCAGGGTCAGCTAACACTTCCCAACAAAGCATTCCCCCAGGCAGGAAGCAGCCAGGCTTTGAAGCTGCAAGGCCATTAAATCCCAATCAAGGTTGCTAATTGCAGTATTCATACATGCCACACCTTAACGTACCCTTCCCTCTTTCCAATATCCAATCCCATACTGAAAAACAGAGCCAGATCCAGCAGCTTCCTTGGAGCCAGCCATTTTCCAAGAAGGCGCAAGAGGAGTCAGGAGGCGAAGTACATCGCAGGTTGAGCCGTTGGTGCTGGAAGTGGGTATTACAAGGGAAAGAAACCCCGTTGCGGGCGTATAGAAGACAAGGCAGAAAGGACGCAGAAAGAACAAGGAGTTCCCTTCGGGGTGAGAAGGGCGGAATATAAATGCAGTAAATAATTAATTAATTAATAAGAATAACATAGTATTCTATTATCTCTATATATAAAAGAGTGATGGCATCACGGCAATTCACAAAACAACAAAAGTACAGGCCCCCCAACCTCGAAATTTGACAACACAACCCATCATCCACGCCTCAAGGTTGATACAACAAAAAGAAAAGAAAAACAAAGTCCTAATTAGAGGGAGAGCAATAAAAAATTTTTATCCAATTGCTGCCAGTTTAGAGGGCTAATCTCTGCCCACTTCGTCTCCTAGCAACCAACTCCTAGCAAGCCAAGGGACAGCCAGGGTTCAGTTAGGGGACAGGCAGATTTAGGCCTCACTTAGACTTCTTCCACAGATTATCTAATTTGCACTGGATTATATGGCAGTGTAGACTCAAGGCCATTCAACACAGCTATATAACCCATTTATAATCTTATATTATCTGCTTTGCACTGGATTATCTTGACTCCACACTACCATATAATCCACTTCAGTGTGCATTTTATACAGCTGTGAAGAAGGGGCCTCATATAATCCAGTTCTAAGCAGATAATATAAGATTATCAATATACAGTAGACTCTCATTTATCCAACATAAACAGGCCACCAGGATAAGTGAATATGTTGGATAATAAGAAGGGATTCAGGAAAAGCCGATTAAACATCAAATTAGGTAATCGTTATACAAATTAAGCACCAAAATATCATATTATACAACAAATTTAACAGAAAAAGTAGTTCCATGCGCAGTAATGCTATGTAGTATTTACAGTAGAGTCTCACTTATCCAACACTCGCTTATCCAACGTTCTGGATTATCCAACGCATTTTTGTAGTCAATGCTTTCAATATATCGTGATATTTTGGTGCTAAATTCATAAATACAGTAATTACTATATAGCATTTCTGTGTACCGAACTACTTTTTCTGACAAATTTGTTGTCTAACATGATGTTTTGGTGCTTAATTTGTAAAATCATAACTTAATTTGATGTTTAATAGGGTTATCCTTAATTCCTCATTATCCAACATATTCGCTTATCCAACGTTCTGCCGGTCCGTTTATGTTGGATAAGTGAGACTCTACTGTACTGTATTTACAAATTTACCACTAAAATATCACAATGAATTTAAAACACTGACTACAAAAACATTGATTATGAAAAGGCAGACTGCGTTGGATAATCCAGAACATTGTATAAGCGAATGTTGGATAAGTGAGATTCTTCTTTAATATGAAATAATTACTGGGATAGAATAATGCAGAACAATATAATCTCTAAAACCAGGACAGTAAATAAACAGGGGAATTCCACACAGGAAACAATCGGGGCCAGCTAACACTCCCAACAAAGTATTCCCATCATCAAAGTCTGGCAAATCCTGTTTTCTCAGGGCCACAGACAGTAGAAGCACATAAAATATCGCAAACAACACCACTCTGAAAACAAGGGAATTCCAGACAGGAAACAATCAGGGCCAGCTAACACCTCCCAACAAAGTATTCCCATCATCAAAGTCTGGAAAATCCTCTGTTTTCTCAGGGTCACAGACAGTAGAAGCACATAAAATATCGCAAACAACACCACTCTGAAAACAAGGGAATTACAGACAGGAAACAATCAGGGGCAGCTAACACCTCCCAACAAAAAATTCACTCAGGGAGGAAACAGCCAGGCTTTAAAGCTGCAAGGCCATTACATCCTAATCATTTTTCCTAATTGCAGCATTCATACTTGCCTCCAACAAACAAAAAAAACCTAATCAGAAATATTGTATATTCACAACCTTTAGGAAATAATATCCCCTGATGGCGCAGCGTGTTAAAGCGCTGAGCTGCTGAACTTCTGGACTGAAAGGCCGCAGGTTTGAATTGGGGGAGCGGAGAGAGCCCCCACTGTTAGCTCCAGCTTCTGCCAACCCAGAAGTTCAAAAACATGCAAATGTGAGTGCATCAATTGGTACTGCTCCGGCGGGAAGGTAACGCCGCTCCATGCAGTCATCCCACATGACCTTGGAGGAGTCTACGGACAACGCCGGCTCTTCGGCTTAGAAATGGAGATGAGCACAAACCTCCAGAGTCAGACACGACTGGACTTAATGTCAGGGGAAAACCTTTTACCCTTTACCTTAACTACCACCAATTCCTCAATACTTTATTTCCCAGACCACCAGACTTCACCACAGCAACGCGTGGCCGGGCACAGCTATTAATACTATAATATTGTTGCTATTATATTATATATTTCATATTATACCATATATTATTATCTAGTTATATAAAAATGTAATGCACATAATTAGGACCAAGTTAACAACAAAACTACTGGACCAAATCACACCAAATTTGGCCACCATACACCAACACATCCCAGGCATGTCCTTCATTAAAAAAAACCCTCCCAAAAATACGGATTGGCCTCTATCTATTTTTCACTCCCCCCCCCCCCCCCCGCTTTTCGACCCGAATGGTACACTCCCCTCTTTTCCCTTCACTCTCCACACTTGTCCTAAGAGGGGCAACTGTGTTTGCAGCCGACAGGTGGAAAGCAGCAGGTAGAGCAAGAGCCAGTTGTCAGGATAAGGAAGAGCCGTTCTTCCCCTGGCTGCCAGTTAGTAGGGAAGGCCCTGCCCTCTTTAGGCCCCGCCCCCTTCATGTCATAGCAACCTCTTCAGCCACAATGGTGTCCGGGGGCAGGCAGGGTTCACTTAGGCCTCATCCACACTGCCTATAAAATACAGATTATCTGATTTTAACTGCATTATATGGCAGTGTAGACTTAAGGCCCTTCTACACAGCTATATAACCTAGTATGCCAAGGCACACAATCCACAGTATCTGCTTTGAACTGGATTCTCTGGAGTCCACACTGCCATAGAATCCAGTTCAGTGTGGATTTTATACAGTTGTGTAGAAAGGGCCTCATACAATCCAGCTCTAAGCAGATAATATAAGATTATAAATATAAAATGTACTAATTACTGTGGTATAATAATACAGAACAATATAATCTCTAAAATCAGGACAGTAAATAGAGAACAACACTCTAAAAACTGGGAAATTCCTGACAGGAAACAACCAGGGCCAGCTAACACCTCCCAACAAAGGATTCCCCTAGGCAGGAAGCTGCCAGGCTTTGAAGCTGCAAGGCTATGAAATGTTAATCAAGGTGGCTAATTGCAGCATTCATACCTGCCACACCGACACTATTCATTGCTATTCAACCTGACCAACCAAGGATTCCGCAAGGTAGAAAGCGGCCAGTCTTGCAAGCAGCAAGGCTATTAAGTGCTGTTCATCCTGGCCAACGAAGATTTTCCCTAGATAGAAAACTGCCACGCTTTGAAGCCACGAGGCTACTCTGTCCCATTCAAACTGGCCAACAAATGATGCCCTTATGTAGAAAACGGACAGGCTTTTAAACTGCAAGCCTATTCAGTGCAAATCAAACTGGCCAAACTAGGATTCCCCTATGAAGGAAGTAGCCAGGCTTCAAAGTGGCTCTTTGACTGAAGGTGCTACTCCAGCTCACCAAACAAGGATTGCCCTAGGTATAACACAGCCAGGCACTGAAGCTGCAAGGCTATTCAGTGCAATTCAACCAGACCAACAAAGGATTAACCTTGGTAGAAGGTGGCCAGGCTTTGAAGCAGCGATACTACTCTGTACTATTGAAGCTGACCAATCAAAAATTCCCCTAGGTAGCAAGCAGCCAGGTTTTGAATCTGCGAGGCTATTCACTGTAATTCTAGCAGCCCAAAAAACAATCCCCCTAGAACACAAGTACCCAGCCTTCCAAACAGCAAGCCTATTCTGTCATGGAACCAAGTCCCAGGGCTGAATTTCCAAGCCCTGGACTTGGAGTCATAACATAAATAATCCTGGAAGCACCTGGCAGAAGAAGACAGAAGAGCTTGGGAACTCGGGGTTGAAAGTATAAACAATTATAATTGGTAGAGTGTGTGGGAATAGTAGAAATGTGATACAGGGGGTGGGGTTTGATGATGATATTTGCGTGTGGTGTTACGTTGCATCAGAGGTGATAAAAATGATTGTATGTAAACATTAGGTCATTCTCGACTTTTTCCAAAGTCATGTATTCTTCAATAAAGATTGGATTTGAGAGCAGCTATCTTTGATCTGCGTTCAGACTGGTCCTTTGAAGTGAGCCTGACACTATTCCACTGTATTCCAGCTCACGAAACAAGGATTCCCATAAGAAAAAAATGGCCAGGCTTTGAGACTGCAAGACTATTCACTGCTATTCCACCTGGCCAACAAAGGATTCCTATAAGCCACAGCAACGCGTGGCCAGGCACAGCTAGTATATATGTATGCTAGTATATTCACACACGCGATATATGTATAAAGTTCTCCCTTTACCTCTTCCTCTCCTTTATTTAATGTTATTTATTACCATCAATATATATTTATTTTATTGTCATATTATTACATTATTTAATGTTGTTATTCTTCTTATATTGTTTTATTATATTCCGTTATTATGACTGTATTATTTCAATATACAGTAGAGTCTCACTTATCCAAGCTAAACGGGCCGGCAGAAGCTTGGATAAGCGAATAACTTGGATAATAAGGAGCGATTAAGGAAAAGTCTATTAAACATCAAATTAGGTTATGATTTTACAAATGAAGCACCAAAACATCATGTTATACAACAAATCTGACAGAAAAAGTAGTTCAATACGCAGTAATGTTATGTAGTAATTACTGTATTTATGAATTTAGCACCAAAATATCATGATATATTGAAAACATTGACTACAAAAATGGCTTGGATAATCCAGAAGCTTGGATAAGCGAGGCTTGGATAAGTGAGACTCTACTGTATTGTTATTTTACTAATTGTATTGATGTAGTCTTTTTTATCGTCATTTATTATTGTCATTTATTAATTTTACTATTACTGTATATTATTAGCCTATTTCTTATTGTTATCCATTACTTTATTATTGCTATGTTTTGTTATTAGTTTATTGTTATATTATGTCATAACTGTATTATTAATATAATATAATAACAGTGGAATCTCACTTATCCAACACTTGCTTATCCAACGTTCTGGATTATCCAACGCATTTTTGTAGTCAATGTTTTCAATACATCGTGATATTTTGGTGCTAAATTCGTAAATACAGTAATTACTACATAGCACGACTGCGCATTGAACTACTTTTTCTGCCAAATTTGTTGTCTAACATGAAGTTTTGGTGCTTAATTTGTAAAATCATAAGCTATTTTGATGTTTAATAGGCTTTTCCTTAATCTCTCCTTATTATCCAAGGTATTCCTGATCGCTTCTGCCGGCCCGTTTGGCTTGGATAAGTGAGACTCTACTGTATTGTTATTTTACTAATTGTATTGATGTAGTCTCTTTTATCGTCATTTATTATTGTCATTTATTAATTTTACTATTACTGTATATTATTAGCCTATTTCTTATTGTTATCCATTACTTTATTATCGCTATGTTTTGTTATTAGTTTATTGTTATATTATGTCATAACTGTATTATTAATATAATATAATTACAGTGGAATCTCACTTATCCAACACTTGCTTATCCAACGTTCTGGATTATCCAACGCATTTTTGTAGTCAATGTTTTCAATACATCGTGATATTTTGGTGCTAAATTCGTAAATACAGTAATTACTACATAGCATTACTGCGTATTGAACTACTTTTTCTGCCAAATTTGTTGTCTAACATGACGTTTTGGTGCTTAATTTGTAAAATCATAAGCTATTTTGATGTTTAATAGGCTTTTCCTTAATCTCTCCTTATTATCCAAGGTATTCCTGATCGCTTCTGCCGGCCCGTTTGGCTTGGATAAGTGAGACTCAACTGTATTTATTACCATCAATATATATTTATTTTATTGTCATATTATTACATTATTTAATGTTGCTTAAGCGGCTGAGGGGGAAAAGGAACAGGCCTGAGGCCGGGAATGCTGGGAGTTGTAGTCCAAAAGCCTGAGGGAAGGCCTAAGTTTACCCGTGCCTTATCTATCTATCTATCTATCTATCTATCTATCTATCTATCTATCTATCTATCTATCTATCTATCTATCTATCTATCGGACGTAATAATACTAATGTAATAATAAAGTAAGGAACGACAATAATAAAGCGCCTCACCTGCCGCTCCCCGCGCTCCTCAGCTCTCCGCCGCCATTGAGGAACTGCCCGGAAGTGGCGCTGCCCCTCTAGGAAGCGGAGGCCTCCCGCTCTCGCTGGACTTCCGCCCGGCCCCAAGATGGCGCCCGAAGGCGGGGGGCGGGGCTTCTGCCCTTTCTCCTTCCCTCGCTCCCGAGAAGGGAAGAAACCCAGGAATCAGAATAATAGAATAATAGAATAGAATATAAAAGCGGAATCATAGAAGAAGAATAGAGTATAATAATAGGATATAATAATATTAAAATATGATAATAATAATAATGTAATATAAAAATAATAGAATAAAGAATAGAGTAATAGAATCAAAATAATATAAAACATATTAATACAATAGTAGAAGATAATAATAATATCATAACACAACAGAATAATAGAATAAGGAATACTATACTATAATCAGAATATAATTATAATAATAATATATTGATACAATAATAGAATATAATAATAATATAACACAATAGAATAATAGAACAAGGAATACTATACGATAACCAGAATATAATGTAATAATAATAATCATAAAATATATTGATACAATAATAGAATATAATAATATCGTAACGCAACAGAATAATAGAACAAGGAATACTATACTATAATCAGAATATAATTATAATAATAATATATTGATACAATAATAGAATATAATAATAATATCGTAACACAACAGAATAATAGAACAAGGAATACTATACTATAATCAGAATATAATGTAGTAATAATAATAATAATAAATTGATACAATAATAGAATATAATAATAATAATAATAATGTAATATAAAAATAATAGAATAAAGAATAGAGTAATAGAATCAAAATAATACAAAACGTATTAATAGAATAATAGAAGATAATAATAATATCATAACAGAACAGAATAATAGAACAAGGAATACTATACTATAATCAGAATATAATAATAATAATAATAATAATAATAATAAATTGATACAATAATAGAATATAATAATAATATCATAACACAATAGAATAATAGAACAAGGAATACTATACTATAACCAGAATATAATGTAATAATAATTATATATATATATATATATATATATATATATATATATATATTGATACAATAATAGAATATAATAACAATATCATAACACAACAGAATAATAGAACAAGGAATACTATACTATAATCAGAATATAATATGAAAGTGGAATCATAGAATAATAGAGTATAATAATAGGATATAATAATATTAAAATAGAATAGTAATAAAATATAATATAAAATCATATAACAGAATAAAGAATAGAATAATAGAATTAAAGTAATATAAAATATATTGATACAATAATAGAATATAATAAAAATATCATAACCCTAACCCGGGGTGCTGACTTGTGGAGTGGTGGAGGGTAATGGGCTTATGATATTATTATTTTTTCTGCACCTTGGCCTAGATCTTTTGATCCAACTCATGTTTTTAACATTATTCTGTGTATTTACTTTTTATGACTGTTTTTCCATGTCGATGTTTTTTATGGTTGGTTGATCTGTTTATTGTTTTTGCTTTGATTTTGTACTGTTGCGTCTGGGCATAGCCCCATGTAAGCCGCCCCGAGTCCCTTCGGGGAGATGGGGCGGGGTATAAGAATAAAGTTATTATTATTATTATTATTATTATTGACACAACGACGTTGTATGACACAGCAAACAAGATAGACATGCTGGATTTCGTTTCACAAAACCACAAGTCGAACACTTCCCAAGTGTCTAGGACTGTTATTATTATTATTATTATTATCATTATTATTATTATTATTATTATTGACACATCGACGTTGTATGACACAGCAAACAAGATAGACATGCTGGATTTCGTTTCACAAAACCACAAGTCGGACACTTCCCAAGTGTAGGACTGTGTGATGTATTTTCGGATGATGTGCGCAGATCCCAGTCGGGTGGCCTTTTGCAGCTGGCAGATTGTGATGTTGTCCATGTCTATTGTTTCCAAATGCCGGCTGAGATCTTTTGATGTGCCGATCACCACCGGGACCACCTGTACTGGTTTATGCCAGAGTCTTTGAAGTTCAATCTTGAGGTCCTGATAGCGGCTGAGTTTTTCCTGTTGTTTTTCATCTATGCGACTGTCACCTGGGATGGCAACATCAATGATCCAAACCTTTTTCTTTTCCACAACTGTGATGTCTGGTGTATTGTGTTCCAGAACTTTGTCAGTCTGGATTCGGAAGTCCCACAGTATCTTTGCGTGCTCATTTTCCAATACTTTTGCAGGTTTGTGATCCCACCAGTTCTTTGCTGCTGGGAGGTGGTACTTGAGGCATAAGTTCCAATGAATCATTTGGGCCACATAGTTGTGCCTCTGTTTGTAGTCTGTCTGTGCGATTTTCTTACAGCAGCTGAGGATACGATCCATGGTTTATTATTATTGTGAGCTGCCCCAAGTCCTTTCACATGACCCTTGAATACTCTGTATCTCCTGCGATCTCTCCCCTTCCCCTCACAGAAACCGTTATATTCCACGTTCAGCCCACCTCGGTCCCCCCCCTGCCCCCCCCCCTTGACCAGTCCTCCTCCTTAAGACGTGAGGCTTCTTCCCCACCTGTGTCCCAGGTGCATCGTTTGTCCGCTGGGTCCTTTGCAATTCAGGAACACACCTGCAAACAGGCGATCCAACTTTTTGTTCAGTGTCTCTAAATGCTGGAAAGTGAGTCCTGCCGATGGTCCCAGCAGTTCGCATACATTAGATAGTTCAGCATTTCTGTGGCTCCCCAAGAGACTCACAGAAAGATGGCAAAAACGTGGCTGTGGGGCCAAGCCTTTGGGACAGGGCAATGAGGCAGGAATAGGACACTTCACCCTGCTGACCGGATTCCGAGTGGCTGACCCGAGATGGTTTTATACAATTGATTCCAAAGTGGAGATAAATGATTTTAGTGTTTATGTGTTTATAGTTTATTTTATATTCCGGCATTGAATGCTTGCCGTCCGTATGTCACGCTCCACTGAGTCCCCTCCGGGGTGAGAAGGAAGGGCCAAACAGAAATGCTGTAAACAAACAAACAAACAAACAAACATCCTTGGTCCTTGACTACTATCTGTCCACCTTATGAAGACTTCCAAGGAAACGTTCCTCCAAATTTCTCCCTCTCTGCCCACAGGATCCCTTTCTTTCACCTTCTCCCCACCTCCCTCCTCCTCCTCTTCTTCTCCCTCCCCACTCGTCCTGCTCCTTCCCTTTCCTCCCCATTAACTTCCCTTTGTTGTTGATTCTGAAACGAGCCAGGTGCAAATTGATTTAGAAAAGGAGGACAGGACACGAACGAGCAGCCTGACCTTGGTGAAACAGAAATCTTAGATCGAGCTGATCGTTTGGAATTCAAAGTTCGAAGGAGTGTGAGAATAGCTAATAAGAAAGAGGTCAGAGGGCCAAGAAATGCCTTCGTGTTTTGCAAAGGGCATTAAGCACTGTGTTTGGAGACAAACCTTTGTCAGAGCAACTTTTCGTCTAAACAAGTAACAAGTTCTCTCCTGGATTGTCTTGCAGCTTTCGGTCTTCTAATGGGACTGTTTATTGCTGGGGCATCTTTGAATTATGCTCCAAGGCTTTGTACTGTAACAATCTTTTGGAACCTTACTTTTAAGAACTTTTTATCTTCTATTTTTTAATAAACTATGGACTACCGCCTGTATAGTTTGGTGTTTACAGCAAGGTGAAGCTATCCTGAGGTGCGACACCAACATACTTCCTCTACGTCCTTCCTTCTCTTCCCCTCTCAAGTATTTATATCTTCCTACAGGAGCCCCGGTGGCAAAGTGCATTAAAACGCTGAGCTGCTGGACTTGCAGACCGAAAGGTCCCAGGTTCAAATCCTGGGAGCGGCTTGAGCGCCTGCTGTTAGCCCCAGCTCCTGCCAACCTAGCAGTTCAAAAACATGCCAATGTGAGTAGATCAATAGGTACCGCTCCGGCAGGAAGGTAACAGCGCTCCATGCAGTCATGTAAGTGGCCACATGACCTAGGAGGTGTCTACGGACAACGCCGGCTCTTTGGCTTAGAAATGGAGATGAGCACCAACGCCCAGAGTGTAAGTAGATAAATAGGTACCGCTCCGGCGGGAAGGTAATGGCGCTCCATGCAGTCATGCCAGTGGCCACATGACCTTGGAGGTGTCTACGGACAACGCCGGCTCTTTGGCTTAGAAATGGAGATGAGCACCAACGCCCAGAGTGTAAGTAGATAAATAGGTACTGCTCCGGCGGGAAGGTAATGGCGCTCCATGCACTCATGCCAGTGGCCACATGACCTTGGAGGTGTCTACGGACAACGCCGGCTCTTCGGCTTAGAAATGGAGATGAGCACCAACGCCCAGTCAGACACGACTGGACTTAACGTTAGGGGAAACCTTGACCTTTACAGGTATTTAAATTCTGAGTCTCTTCTATACTGCCCATGGCCCACCTATTCCCACTCCCCTCCCCATATTTCCAGGCCTCTGAGTGGTTGTTCTTTCCCACTGCAAGGCCACACAGGTAGATCCAGATGTCTTAAGCCCCCCGGCCAGACCATGGGCGATGGCTACAGGATTATATGACCCAGGCTGTTGCACCGACTCTCCGGATCAGGCGCTGGATGGGGCATGCCCGCCCGCAGTGTTCGGGATTGTAGACGTTAAATGGAAGCTCTCACGTGTGCCTGTGAACACAAAGTCCCTTTGCAGAGTAATGACGCTCCACTCAGAATTAGACAAATAACACAGGAACTTTACTAACTTTGAGAGGGTAAACAGAGCAATGGTATTTACAATAGTCCCTCTGATTGCTAACAGAGATCAGCAGTCATAAACAGTCCTTTTAAAGTCCATAAATCTGCTTCAGTGCCTCAGAAATATCAAGGCCTCAGAGAGTAGGCAGCCACCCTGTCTCCAGGCTTTACCTCAGTCAGCTTACTCTCTCTCTGTGAGATAAACCTGTTCAAGCCGGTTCTCCAGAAGCATGGCAGAAAAAGTATCCAATCAAATTCCCAGCTCTTTGCAGGTTCAGCCAATCGGCTTCTTACACGTAACTTTCCAGTACGGGCTGTGGCGCAGCTGGCTAGTGACCAGCTGCAATAAATCACTACTGACTGAGAGGTCATGAGTTCAAAGCCCGGGTCGGGTTAAGCCCCCGACCATTAAATAGCCCAGCTTGCTGTTGACCTATGCAGCCCCGAAAGACAGTTTCATCTGTCAAGTAGGGAAATTTAGGTACGCTTTATGCGGGAGGCTAATTTAACTAATTCACAACACCATAAAACTGCCAGCAAAACATGAGGAAAGAATTAAGAAGTACAGCCACTAGTGGACGGTGAAGCAACAGCTCCCCCTGTGGCCGGAATTGTGAAGCTGGAAAAATGTTAAATGCCTCTGTGTCTGTCTATACTGTATGTTGTTTGTCTGTTGGCATTGAATGTTTGCCATATATGTGTTCATTGTAATCCGCCCTGAGTCCCCTTCGGGGTGAGAAAGAAGGGCGGAATATAAATACTGTAAATAAATAATAAATAAATAAACACAGACTTCACAATGTCTTTACAAGCTGGAAAACGCCAGATGATAGTGCAAGATGGTGGCGCTAAACGACCAATCTCCAAAGTGGCAACAGGCCCACGGGAGGCGGCAGCGAGGCAACGCCAGCGCCTGTCAATCAGCTCCTTCCCAGACTGGCGGAGCAACAGCGGCAGTAGCAACAAAAACAGCTGCCCCCTGGTTGGCACCTCACCCATTGTAGGTTAGGTTGAGAGAACTCTACCAATCTGAGTTCGCAGTGAATGTGGACCTGATTGTGTTTACTATCTGGTGTATCTTTGGAAACATCTTCCTCGACTTGTCCTGATTCACTGATGTAATGGCAACAACAGATCATGTTCAACCAAACGCACAGACCTCCTTCGTTGAGCCTGAGGCCAATCTGTGCTGCATCTGGGCATTGGCTCAAGAACCTTGCAAAGCTTTTATCGCGTAGTTGGCCAATTTCTTTTCTAGTTGCACTGAAATGCGCTAAATAGGCCTGATGTCCAACCCATAGAAACAGGATTGCACCAAATCTTTCTGATTCTGCCCAATATGTGTTGTCAGGGTCATATTGGTGTGTGTTAACTCTGGCCCAGCCAAATTGTTCACCCCATGTCCCAGGTGGCTGTTGTTTGTCAAAGGATTTCAATCCTGCAAGAATCAAAGTTCCAATTGTACGTGTGCCATTCTAGACCGGGCAGTGTATTTCCTGCCCAACTTCCACAAATTCAGTACTGTTGTCATGAATACTTTAAAAACAAAGGTTAAAACATCCTGGTCAGACTGAACAGAATATCCCACTTCTGACACCAAAAATATTATGAATATCTATCCAATAACTTTAATGCATAGGTTCTTTTTATTGCAATTTCAGTGTGAGGTATAACAGAACTTTTACATAATGACATTAGACATACAGATTCTATGCAACTACACTGGATTCACAAAAATCTACTTACTGTATATACTCAAGTATAAGCCTAGTTTTTCAGCCCTTTTTTTAAGACTGAAAAAGCCCCCCTCAGCTTATACTCGGGTGCGGGTCAGCTTATACTCGAGAATATATGGTACACTTATTATTTTTCTCTATTACTGGTATTATTACATTTATTATTTTTCTCTATTATTGTTGCTACTACAGTATTACATTTATTTTACTCTATTATTATTAATAATACATTATTTCACTCTAATCTTATTATTGCATGTATTATTTTACTCTATTTATTATTACATGTATTATTTTACTCTATTATTATTATTATTATTATTATTAATACACTCATTATTTCACTCTAATCTTATTATTATTGCATGTAATATTTTACTCTATTTATTATTATTATTATTATTATTACATGTATTATTTTACTCTATTATTATTAAAAGGATACATAAGCACACTTACCTTGAAGATGAGAATAATGATTTGATCAGAGCTGGACAGTCTTATCTTAAATTTGAGCTTTAGGTAAATATTCAAAAACATTTAACCTACTGATGCCTCAATTAATGTAATGTTATTGGTATCTATTTTTATTTCTGAAATTTACCGCCCTCGGCTTATACTGGAGTCAATGTTTTCCCAGTTTTTTTGTGGTAAAATTAGGTGCCTCGGCTTATATTTAGGTCGGCTTATACTCGAGTATATAGGGTACTTTGGCTATGAAACAAAGCGGAGGTGGGTTATATTTTCACTCAGCCTTCTTCACACACACACATTCACCTTCATGCAGACAAATATTTCCATATCCTGTCTCCCTCCTTGGAGAAGAAACTGCTTAGGCCAGACCCAGCTCCCACTGCCAACGCATCGTTCCAAAATGCCAAAACCCCAAAATGCATCCTTTTCCCCCTAAGAACAATGCCAAGGATCAGACCCCTGTTTCCATAGAGCACAACGGACTCCCTGCAACAATATCCCGACTCCAAAATGCCCTCCTTCCTCTTCCCTTGAGAAAAGGAGGCCCCAAAGTGACCAGACCCTGCGTCCCATTGCAGATCTGACACTTTCCCATGCATACAAAGTGTCTGTCACACTTTCTGGATTGCCATAAGTTTACTTATATAGCAATATTTTGCTGATGTTGTTCCAACGTTGTAAATGAATGATAGATGTCTTCCATCCTGAAATATCCTGGCTCCATCTCAGTTTCCTGGACTAGATGCTGACTCCTCTTGATTGGTGTTAGCAAACACAAGCAGGTCTGTGTTGACGTCGTCCTTATTTATTTATTTATTTATTTTATTTACATCATTTATATTCCGCCCTTCTTTCTCACCCCGAAGGGGACTCAGGGCGGATCACATTACATATATTAGGCAAACATTCAATGCCTTTTTAACACAGGACAAAGACAACAACATAGCTCCGAGCGGGCCTCGAACTTATGACCTCCTGGTCAGTGATTCTTTGCAGTTAATTGCAATGGCTTGCTCTCCCGTCTGCGCCACAGCCCCGGAGCCAGTTGTAAACATTTCCTTAACTTGATGTAAACATTTCTCTTATCATTGTCACAGTTCTTAACACAGTTTATCAGGCACGTCAACTATGCCAGGTCCCATTAACATGTTTGAATTACAATTCAGCAAGCAGGTAGTTACCGTGTTTCCCCGAAAATAAGACAAGTGTCTTATACAGTAGAGTCTCACTTATCCAACATTCGCTGATCCAATGTTCTGGATTATCCAACGCATTTTTGTAGTCAACATTTTCAATACATCATGATATTTTGGTGCTAAATTCGTAAATACAGTAATTACTACATAGCATTACTGCGTATAGAACTACTTTTTCTGTCAAATTTGTTGTCTAACATGATGTTTTGGTGCTTCATTTGTAAAATCATAACCTAATTTGGTGTTTAATAGGCTTCCCCTTAATCTCTCCTTATTATCCAACATATTTGCTTATCCAACGCTCGGCCGGCCCATTTATGTTGGATAAGTGAGACTCTACTGTTTTAATTTTTGCTCCCAAAGATGCACTAGGTCTTATTTTCAGGGGATGTCTTATTTTTCCATGAAGAAGAATTCACATTTATTGTTGAACAAAAAAATGAACATTTATTATATACTGTACAGTAGTTGTCATCACAAACCAGTATAACCGGACAAACTGTGACTCCTATCAAGAATTTCTTGTTACTACCAATATTTCCATGTACAGCACTTTATGGTACGTACATTTACCGATCCATTCGGCGGGCATGCTTCCAAACAAACTTTGTAGGTCTTAGTTTCGGCGGAGGCCTTATATTTAGCAATTCAGCAAAACCTCTACTAGGTCTTATTTTCCGGGGATGTCTTATTTTAGGGGAAACAGGGTATGCCAGGTCCCATTAACATGTTTGAATTACAATTCAGCAAGCAGGTAGTTAGTCACTGTAGACCTTAATATTAGAATGGTGTTGCCAAAATTAGTCATTCATTCACCTTCCATTCAGTTCCTTCATACCCACACATAATAAAATCCTATTTATCAAATGTGCACATGACATTTTTGTGGCACATAGTCCTGGCCCCAGTCTTGCAAGTGTCTTTTCTTAGTGTATGTATGTATGTTGCAATGCAATGCGGAGTTGTCTGCACATGTTAAGTTCTGTTTGGGTGCATCTGTCTGTGTCCTGTGTGTCTGACAGGAATGCAGTGAAATCACATCGAGGGTATTCTCCCAATTGGACACGGGACATGGTCACAGGGAGATGTTTTTGTCTGTACGACATCTTCAGAATTGTTGTTTAGTGTTCAAAAAACATCTACTCTCTCATAAATACCCTGTTTCTATTCCATGCTCTCATGACAGAAAATTTCAATACAGTAGTCTCACTTATCCAAGCTTCACTTATCCTAGCTTCTGTATTATCCAAGGCAGTCTGCCTTTTAGTAGTCATTGTTTTTGTAGTCAATGTTGCCATGTTTTGGTGCTAAATTTGTAAATACAGTAATTACTACATAACATTACTGTGTATTGAACTGCCTTTTCTATCTTGAATGAATGAATGGTTTATTGTACTAGCCATAGGCCATGACATCAGTAATATACAACCTTTATAAACACTTTCCAATAAAAACATTAAAACTTATTCAAAAATTAAAACTAGCTCTTTAAAATTATGATAGCAGCAACATAACAATGACAGTGTCTGATTTGTATCATCCCAAACCATCGCCATTTCCATTTCTGACGTCAAGTATGGATTTTGCTACCTTAGCTCTGATCTTTTGGGTTGCAGTTGCAAATGCGGCAACCTTTAGTGTTATATTTTTGGAATGATCTGCTAGCAAGTCACAGATCACAGCAGAATGTTGCCATGCTGCCCTTTCTTCCAAGAATGTTCCCAGGAGATTTTTCCTAGGATCATTATACAAGGGGCAGTGTAGCAGATAGTGTGTTAGATCTTCTTTTTCCCCTGTGCCACAAATGCAAAGTCGTTGGACATGGGGGATCCCTCTGTATCTTCCCTCCAGCCAGTTGGAAGGCATTGTTTGGAAGCGCAGGGCTGTAAATGCTTTCCTCAGGACTGCAGACTGCCTTTTCTATCAATTTCTTGTAAAACATGATGTTTGGTGCTTAATTTGTAAAATCATAACGCAATTTTATGTTTAATTGGCTTTTTCTTAATCCTTCCTTATTATCCAAGATTTTCGCTTATCCAACGTTCTGCCAGTCCGTTTATGTTGGATAAGTGAGACTCTACTGTACTCTAATATAAATACCTTGTTTCTATTTCATCCTCTCAAGGCAGAAAACTTTAAGTGGTCGTTTTTAAAATACCTACTTGTTTTACTCCCAACTTCATGCATTAACAAATGCAGGCACATTTCTTGTTAGTTTAAACTTTAAGACATTTTGGTTTGCGTCTTTAACTTTCAGTCTTTCTAAGTCTCATCAACACTATACATCTCTGTACAACTCTTTCATAATCGTCTACTTCCAACTTTTTTTAATACTGGTAGCCAGATTTTGTTCATTTTCATGGTTTCCTCCTTTCTGTTGAAGTTGTCCACATGTTTGAGAATTTCAATGGCTTCTCTGTGTAATCTGTCGAAAAGCAGGAGCCCCTTCCGGTGGAGAGGCGGGCGGGCGAGGAAGGACACCACCAAAGTTGGATCCACAAACTGCAAAAAGCTGCTTATTTTGGTTTGCGTCTTTAACTTTCAGTCTTTCTAAGTCTCATCAACACTATACATCTCTGTACAACTCTCTTTCATAACCGTCTACTTCCAACTGTCATCTTCAATGGTCATCTCTCAACTGACATCCCTTAACTGTGTTCTAATCAGTCCCTGATCTGGTCACATGGTCTGCAGCATCTCCCACATCCTCAAAAACATAGTGTTAGGAAAGACTGCACACCCAAGGACACACATACACTTCAGTAATAAAACAAACACATTATATACAGACAAATCATTAAACAGAGGAGGCTTGAGAAGGTTGCCTATTTCCAACAAACAGAGTCCAGAGCAGGGTGACAGGAACAGGACCAGAGTCCAGAATTTGAAACCGAGGGATCAGAGCCAAGATCCAGGACAACAGTACGAAGGAATGCCGTTATCTGCTCCCAAAGAGCTGGTCTTTTCCATAAGATATCGTCTGCTCTTATTTCAGCAAGCCTTTACAAATCATGCGAGAAGTCTGGGATACTTTCCTTGAGGAGGAAGAGGTCAGATTGACCCCTTCAAAAAAGGCTGCAATAGCGAGAAGAGTCGTCCTCTGTGGGAGACCTGCCCACACCAGTAATCAAGTCAATCCACACAAGACTGTTGTCCACGACAGAAAGAGAACAAAGTGGTGGCCTTCCTCTGTGATTCCATTCTCCCATTCTTTGCCTGCCTATGGAGGGATTTTTTAAATAGAATAGGAAATTTAAAGGCAGGTCTCTTCCTCTAACCGTGTGTGGGTCCTTTGATGGGAACGCAGATTTCCCCTCTGACTGAAGCTCTTTCCACATTCCATGCACTGATACGGCTTCTCCCCTGTGTGGGTCCTTTCATGGGAACGCAGAATGTCACTACGACTGAAGCTCTTTCCACATTCCATACACTGATATGGCTTCTCCCCTGTGTGGGTCCTTTCATGGGAATGAAGATCTCCACTCCTAATGAAGCCCTTTCCACATTCCATGCACTGATATGGCTTCTCCCCTGTGTGGGTCATTTGATGGGAATGCAGCAGTCCACTTTGACTGAATTCCTTTCCACAAAACATGCATTTATATGGCTGCTCTGCTCCGTGGGTCCTTTGATGGGAACGCAGATTTCCCCTCTGACTGAAGCTCTTTCCACATTCCGTGCACTGATACGGCTTCTCCCCTGTGTGCATCCTTTGATGGGAACGCAGAATGTCACTACGACTGAAGCTCTTTCCACATTCCATGCACTGATATGGCTTCTCCCCTGTGTGGGTCCTTTCATGGGAATGAAGATCTCCACTCCTAATGAAGCCCTTTCCACATTCCATGCATTGATATGGCTTCTCCCCTGTGTGGGTCCTATGATGGGAACACAGAGCTGCACTGTGACTGAAGCTCTTTCCACATTCCATGCATTTATGTGGCTTCTCCCCTGTGTGGGTCCTTTGATGGAGGTGCAGGTGTCCACTCCGATTGAAGCTCTTTCCACATTCCATACATTGATACGGCTTCTCCCCTGTGTGGGTGCTTTCATGGGAACGCAACTGTCCACTCTGACTGAAGCTCTTTCCACATTCCATACATTGATATGGCTTCTCCCCCGTGTGTGTCCTTTGATGTAAACACAGAGCTCCACTGTGACTGAAGCTCTTTCCACATTCGATGCATTGATAGGGCTTCTCCCCTGTGTGGATCCTTTGATGGGAACGCAGGTGGTCATTCCGACTGAAGTTCTTTCCACATTCCATGCATTGATACGGCTTCTCCCCCGTGTGTGTCCTTTGATGGTAACACAGAGCTCCACTATGACTGAAGCTCTTTCCACATTCGATGCATTGATACGGCTTCTCCCCTGTGTGGATCCTTTGATGGCGATATAGATCTCCACTGTGAGTGAAGCTCTTTCCACATTCCACGCATGTATATGGCTTCTCTCCTATGTGAGTTTGTTGATATTTAGTAAGAGAACTTTCCCACAGGAAACATTCCCCAAAATCCATATACATATGTAGCTTCTCCTCTGTATGTGATGTGGAACAAGGATGAAGATTTTCCATTCTTTTTTATTTATGTTTCAAATATTATGCCAAAAGGTCACAGATATGAACTCCGGAACAGCACAAGATTTCCTCTTCTCGATCTTTGTATTGCCGTAGCCCTCTGGTCTCGTACCCAAACTCCTCTTTTAACAGCAGAATCCTCTCTTTCCTCCAAGGATGTCACTGGAAATACGCCTTTCTCCTACTTATCCCTTGTTCGTGCCAATGCAGTGACCCTTCATTTCAGTCCTAAGACATCCTAGGGCAAAGCTCTCACAGGGTCTTCTTCACAAGGTTCATTCAGAGGTACCTGCTGGACGAATGAGAGGAAAACCAGACTTATTAATCTATCCCTTCCTCTCTCAATATTCAAGATAGACGCCTTCTCCATATTTCTTCTCCCAATATCCAAGATGGTTGCCCTTTCCCAATATCCAAGATGGGCAACTTATTAATGTCTCATTCTCCCAATATCTGAGATGGCTGCCCTCTCCATTTACCCTTCATTCTCCCAATATCTAAGATGGCCAACTACTCAATGAATCCCAATATCCAAGAGGGCTTACCTCTCAATGAATTCTTCTTTCTACTAATATCCACGCTGGCCGACTTATTAATGTATCCGTTCCTCTCGATATGTAAGATGGCCACCCTCTGAATATATCCCTTCTCCCAATATCCAAGATCGACCAAGTCAGGCTTTTCAACACTGAGTCCAGGAAGACCCCTAGACTGCGGACCTGTGACCTCAGGGGCGAGTGTAAGCCCATCGAGCACGGGTCCAAAACTCTTGTCCACATCATTAGGCAGAACAAGCTGAAACAAATCCATCAAAAACAGACCGACAAGTGAACCCTTCATTCTTACAATATTTAAGATGGCTGGCTTATTAATGTATCCCTCTACCAATATCCAAGATGGCCGCCCTTTCCATATATCCTTCATTTTCCCGATATCCAAGATGGCCAACTTACTAAGGTATCCTTCATTCGAACAATATCCAAGTTGGCCGACTTATTCTCTTCCTATCACAGTATCGACGTGTACTCTTCATTCTACCTTGACTGCCCTCTCAAGGTATCCTTCATTCAACCAATATTCAAGATGGCCGACTACTTAATGAATCCCTATCTCAATATCCAAGATGGCCATCCTCTATAATTATGCTTCATTCGACCAATATTCAAGATGGCCGATTACTTAATAAATTTCTATCTCAATGTCCATATTTCAGTAGAGTCTCACTTATCCAACATTTGCGTATCCAATAATAATAATAATAATAATAATAATCTTTATTTTTATACCCCGCCCCATCTCCCCAAGGGGACTCGGGGCGGCTTACATGGGGCCAAGCCCAGGCAACAAACAATATAAATCTCAGCAATCTAATGTTCTGGATTATCCAACGCAGTCGGCCTTTTAGTAGTCAATGTTTTTGTAGTCAATGTTTTCAATACATTGTGATGTTTTGGTGCTAAATTCGTAAATACAGTAATTACTACGTAGCATCACTCGAGTGAATAAGTTTTCCCAGGTTTTTGTGGTAAAGTTAGGTGCCTCTGGTTATATTCGGGTCAACTTATACTTGAGTATATATGGTGTGTGTGTGTATGTGTGTGTGTGTGTATCTTTATATATCTATATATATCTATATATATATATATATACATATAGAAAAGATTCCTAAATGTATTCATAGAAATATTCATAGAAATATTCACAAACATTCATTAAAATATTTGCAGAAACATTCATAAAAGTGTTGACAGAAATATTCGCAAAAATAATCATAAGTAGCACTTTATCTATGTTTTGAGTTTACAACCTATGATGTGCACTTTGCTAATCTACTATAACAACCTCATTGTTTTTAAATTCTATGTTTTTAATAAGTGCGTTTTTATTCTTTTTGGTTAATGTGCAAATATTACAATTGGTGCATGTTATTGTTTATTGACGTATTGTATATTGTTATTGTTTTGTATTTGATATTTCTGTGAGCCGCCTCGAGTCCCCTCCGGGGGAGATGGTGGCGGGATACAAATAAACTTATAATTATTATTTTATTATGACACAGCAAACAAGATATATATGCTGGATTTCATATCACAAAATCACAAGTCGAACACTTCCCAAGTGTCTAGGACTGTGTGATGTATTATTATTATTATTATTATTATTATTATTATTATTATTATTATTATTATTATAAGTAATCCTTAAGCAGTCTCCGTTACTACAGGGGGTCGGTCCACACTAAGCAGGGATAACTATACACAAAGCAGAAGCGGTGGCCTCATGGTCCGAGGACCTCCTGGTATCAAGGGTGAGGCTTCTTAAACGAAGACAAGATAAACCAAAACCATATTTACCTGGAAAGGAATGCTGTGATCACTAAACGTCAGCATGCAGTTCTCAAAAACAAGTCATGCCAGACCCACCGTAAATATTTTTTCGACAGAGTTACAAGCAGGGAATGCTGTGAGTGGAGCATGTCTTGATTCCATGACCTTCTTGCAAGCAAACTAGTACAACGTGAGCTAGGCAAGACTACTCTTAAGTGGACCTTGAGTTAACGAACCAAAGTCAAAGAGTCTTAGGGTTGTTGTATGTTTTCTGGGCTGTATGACCATGTTCAGAAGTATTCTCTCCTGACGTTTTGCCCACATCTATGGCAGGCATCCTCAGAGGTTGGGAGGTACCTCTCAACCTCTGAGGATGCCTGCCATAGATGTGGGCGAAACGTCAGGAGAGAATACTTCTGGAACATGGCCATACAGCCCGGAAAACATACAACAATCCTGTGATGCTGGCCATGAAAGCCTTCGACAACACATCAAAGGGGCTTCTCCCCAATGGTTCCTCTTCTTCATCCTGGGAAGAAGCGACTAGTGGAGTGCCATCAGCAGGGTTCGGTCCTGGGCCCAGTTCTGCTCCACGTCTTCAATCAGTGCCTTGGATGAAGGTTTAGAGGGCCTGCTTCTTATCAAGTGTGCAAATTGGGAGGGAGAGCGAATACTCCAGAGCACAGGGTCAGGGTGCAAAGTGACCTCAACAGGATAGAGCGCTGAGTGGCCAAAAATAACAAAACGAATTTCAACAAGGCCAAATGTAAGAGTGTAAGATACCCTCGAGCAGAAAAAATGAAATGAAGACTTCACACGTGACAAAGATCTTGGAGCCTTTGTGGGCAACAAGCTGAACATGATCAAAGGTTGGGGTTAGGCGTGAATCAGGGAACACTCTCACAACCACCACGTCAGGCTACAAGAATCATGTGGACCATTTCAACAGAAAGTAGGAAGCCATGAACATGAACCACACCTGGCTCCCGGTATTAAAAAACTCAGGACAGTAAATAAAGTACAACACTCAAAACCAGGGGAATTCCAGGCATGACACTATCGGGGCCAGCCGACACCTCCCAACAAAGGATTCCCCCAGGGAGAAAGCAGCCAGGCTTTGAAATTGCAAGGCCATTCAATGGTAACCAGGTGATTAATTGCAACATCCACACCTGCCTCCAACAGACAAGAATTCTTTCTTTCTCCCACCCTGGACATCATTCTACAGGAATAGATACTCTAGAGCAGGGGTCCCCAAACTTTTTAAGCCGAGGGCCGGTCCACAATCCTTCAGACTGTTGAGGGGCCGGATTATCATTTGAAAAAAAAATACAAACAAATTCTGATGCACACTGCACATGTCTTATTTGTAGTGCAAAAACAACAACAACAACAAGAACAACGATGAAAGAAAAATACAATATTTAAAAATAAAAATAACTTTAACCAACATACATTTATCAGGATTTCAATGGGAAGTGTGCTCCTGCTTCTGGCCAATGAGATAGTCAAGTTAATTAGGATTGTTGTTGTTGTTGTTGTTGTTCTTGTTGTGTGCCTTCAAGTCATTTCAGACTTTGGGCGAGCTGAAGTCTAAAATGTATTTATTATTTATTTATTTATTTACTGCATTTATTTACTACATTTGTATCACACCCGTCTCACCCCAAAGGGGACTCAGAGTGGCTTTCAAATTATATGTACATACAATATATTATATTGTTAGCATAGCACAATATTAGCATTATATATTACTTTATTGAACTATACCACTATACTATAATATTATTAGTAATATTATATGTAATAAAGAATATATAATTAATATTATTATATGGTATTATTATTAGTGTTATATTGAATTACATTATAATATTATTATCAATATTATATGTATATAAAATATATTATATTATAAAACTGAGGGCGGGGGCCAGGTAAATGACCTCGGAGGGCCGCATCCGGCCCCCGGGCCTTAGTTTGGGGACCCCTGCTCTAGAGTCTCACTTATCCAAGCTTCACTTATCCAAGGTTCTGTATTATCCAACGCAGTCAGCCTTTTAGTTGTCAGTGTTTTTGTAGTCAATGTTTTCAATACTTTGCAATGTTTTGGTGCTAAATTCGTAAATACAGTAGAGTTTCACTTATCCAAGTTTCACTTATCCAATGTTCTGTATTATCCAACACAGTCTGCCTTTTAATAGTCAATGTTTTTGTAGTCAATGTTGCCATGTTTTGGTGCTAAATTCGTAAATACGGTAATTACTACACAACATGACTGTGTATTGAAATGCTTTCTCTGTCGATTTGTTGTAAAACATGATTTTTTTTGGTGCTTAATTTGTAAAATTCACCCCAGTTTAAGGTCTATTTATTTATTTATTTCCAACATTTATATCCCGCCCATCTCACCCGAAGGGACTCAGGGCGGCGTACAAAATTGGCAACAATTCGATGACTACACATAATTAAAAAAGCAATGAAAATCCAATAAAACAATTAAAACAATATAAAGATATTGTTCTCCCCATGATCTCATAGCACCTTAACTTCCTTCATGTTTACAAGTGTCACTCAGTGCACTTTGCCCAGTCCATTGTATGCTTTTATTGCTGTGTTTTATAATGACTGTGATTTTATTTTATGCCTTTTAATTTTATTTGTGTGTTTTTTGTATTTGATACCACTGTATGCTTGTTTTATATCCCGAGTCCCTCTGGGGAGATGGTGGCGGGGTATAAAAATAAAATTATTATTATTATTATTATTATTATTATTATTATTATTATAAAATCATAACGTCATTTAATAGGCTTTTCCTTGGCCCCTCCTTATTATCCAACGTTTTCCCTTATCCAACGTTCTGCCGGCCCGTTTATGTTGGATAAGTGAGACTCTACTTTATATATAAACCTCACCACCACCTCCGAGGAGGCCTGCCACAGGTGTAGGCGAAACGTCAGAAGAGAATGCTGCTGGGCAAAATTAGGCCTTCCCTCAGGCCTTTTGGACTACAACTCCCAGCATTCCCGGCCTCAGGCCCCTTCCTTTTCCCCCTCAGCCGCTTAAGCGAGAAAGAAAGGGGCCCGAGGCCGGGGATGCTGGGAGTGGAAGCATTCTCTCCTGACGTTTCGCCCACCTCTATGGCAGGCCTCCGCAGAGGCGGTGAGGTCTCTTAGGAACGAGGCCAGTGGGGCTGAGGGGGAAAAGGAAAGGGCCTGAGGCCGGGAATGCTGGGAGTTGTAGTCCAAAAGGCCTGAGGGAAGGCCCAAAGCCGCCTTACCTGCCGCTTCCCGCTCTCCTCAGCTCTCCGCCGCCATTGAGGAACTGCCCGGAAGTGGCGCCGCCACTCTAGGAAGCGGAAACCTCCCGCTCTCGCTGGACTTCCGCCCGGTCCCAAGATGGCGCCCGAAGGCGGGAGGCGTGGCTTCTGCCCTTTCTCCCTCCTGAGAAGAATCACAGCTTAATCTATATATATAAAATGATAAAGTTGTTTGCGCAGTGACTATAACAACAAAACTAAACATCCCAGAAATACGAAATTTGGCAACACAATGCAAAAGGCTTGCCTCCAGGTTACAACAACACAACCACACCACAAAACCACAATCCAGACCCACAAAACTCACAACAACACATCATGCGATAACAACACAACTAAACGCCCCAGAAATACAAAACTTGGCAACACAATGCAAAAGCCTTGCCTCCCAGTTGTAACAACACAACCACACCACAAAACCACACAGGACCCACAAAACTCACAACAACGCGTCGTGACTATAACAACACAACTAAACACCCAAGAAATACGAAACTTGGCAACACAACGCAAAAGCCTTCCCTCCAGGTTGTAACAACACAACCACACCACAAAAGCACAATCCGGACCCATAAAAATCACAACAACGCATCGTGACTATAACAACACAACTAAACGCCCCAGAAATACGAAACTTGGCACACAACTAAACGCCCCAGAAATATAAAACTTGACAACACAACGCAAAAGCCTTGCCTCCTGGTTGTAACAACACAACCACACCACAAAACCACAATCCGGACCCACAAAACTCACAACCATGCATCGTGACTATAACAACACAACTAAACGCCCCAGAAATACGAAACTTGGCACACAACTAAACGCCCCAGAAATACAAAATTTGACAACACAACGCAAAAGTCTTGCCTCCCAGTTGTAAAAACAGAACCACAACACAAAACCACAATCCAGACCCACAAAACTCACAACAACGCATCATGACTATGACAACACAACTAAACGCCCCAGAAATACAAAACTTGGCAAAACAATGCAAAAGCATTCCCTCCCAGTTGTAACAACACAACCACACCACAAAACCACACTGGACCCACAAAACTCACAACAACGCATCATGACTATAACAACACAACTATACGCCCCAGAAATACGAAACTTGGCAACACAACACAAAAGCATTCCCTCCCGATTGTAACAACACAACCACACCACAAAACCACAATCCGGACCCACAAAACTCACAACAATGCATTGTGACTATAACAAATACAAAATTTGACAACACAACTCATCCACCTCCCCAATCCCTACATTCACACTTGGCCTCCAAAAAAACAATTACAATAATAACAATGACAACAACAACAACAATAAGAATCAACACCATCACAGGCAAGAAACAGCCAGGCACTGAGGCTGAGAGGCCAGTCAGTGCTACACTGGGCCTCCAAAAAACAATACAGTAGCATCTAACTTATCCAACCTTCATGACCACTACAACAACAATAATAATAAACACCTACACAGGCAAAACAAAAAAAGACTATTGTAGCACAATAAAAATATAAACCGCACTCAGCAGAATCAGACATTACAACTAACAACAAACCAAAGACAACAGGGATCTCAAGCAATTATCAATCAACACAAAAATTGAAGAAGGTAACAGACTTCAAATACTACTACTAATGTGAGTATAAAGAAGGGTGGAGCTCACAGCATAAATACAACCTAATGTAGACTGACCAACACCACCACACTAAGCCACAGCAACGCGTGGCTGGGCACAGCTAGTAGAATATAATATGGAAGTGGAATAACAGAAGGTAATAATATAATAGTAGTTTATAATAATAAGATAATACAAAACGTATTAATATAATTATTATATTATAGTAATTTTATTAATAAGTATTAATATAATATACGATATAATACTAGCAGAATAATAGAATAATATATTAATAGAATAATAATGTAATATAAAACATATTATGTAGCATGTAATAATAGCAGAATAGTATATAAATATAAAAATGTAATATAAGAATATAATATGATAATGGAAAATGTATAAATATAATAATAGGGAATAAGAATAATATATGAATAGCATAATAATGTAATATAATAATAAAATATAATATATATTAATATAATAATAGGGCATAAGAATAATATATGAATAGAATAATAATGTAATATAAAACATATTATACAGCATGTAATAATAGCAGGATAGTATATGAATATAAAAATGTAATCTATATATATAAAAGGATAAAGTTGCGGGCGCAGTGACTATAACAACAAAACTAAACATCCCAGAAATACGAAATTTGGCAACACAATGCAAAAGGCTTGCCTCCAGGTTACAACAACACAACCACACCACAAAACCACAATCCAGACCCACAACACTCACAACAACGCATCATGCGATAACAACACAACTAAATGCCCCAGAAATACAAAACTTGGCAACACAATGCAAAAGCCTTGCCTCCCAGTTGTAACAACACAACCACACCACAAAACCACACAGGACCCACAAAACTCACAACAACGCATCGTGACTATAACAACACAACTAAACGCCCCAGAAATACGAAACTTGGCAACACAACGCAAAAGCCTTCCCTCCAGGTTGTAACAACAACCACACCACAAAACCACAATCCGGACCCATAAAACTCACAACAATGCATCGTGACTATAACAACACAACTAAACGTCCCAGAAATACGAAACTTGGCACACAACTAAACGCCCCAGAAATATAAAACTTGACAACACAACGCAAAAACCTTCCCTCCCGGTTGTAACAACACAACCACAACACAAAACCACAATCCGGACCCACAAAACTCACAACAATGCATTGTGACTATAACAACACAACTAAACACCCCAGAAATACGAAACTTGGCACACAACTACACGTCCCAGAAATACAAAACTTGACAACACAACACAAAAGCCTTTTCTCCCGATTGTAACAACACAACTACACCACAAAACCACAATCCGGACCCACAAAACTCACAACAACGCATTGTGACTATAACACAACAAAATGCCCCAGACATACAAAATTTGACAACACAACGCAAAAGCCTTGCCTCCCAGTTGTAAGAACACAACCACAACACAAAACCACAATCCGGACCCACAAAACTCACAACAACGCATCATGACTATAACAACACAACTAAACGCCCCAGAAATACAAAACTTGGCAAAACAATGCAAAAGCCTTGCCTCCCGGTTGTAACAACACAACCACACCACAAAACCACACCGGACCCACAAAACTCACAACAACGCATGATGACTATAACAACACAACTAAACGCCCCAGAAATACGAAACTTGGCAACACAACACAAAAGCATTTCCTCCCGATTGTAACAACACAACAACACCACAAAACCACAATCCGGACCCACAAAACTCACAACAATGCATCGTGACTATAACAACACAACTAAACGCCCCAGAAATACGAAACTTGGCACACAACTAAACGACCCAGAAATACAAAACTTCGCAACACAACACAAAAGCCTTGCCTCTCAGTTGTAACAACACAACCACACCACAAAACCACAATCCAGACCCACAAAACTCACAACAACGCATTGTGACTATAACAAATACAACATTTGACAACACAACTCATCCACCTCCCCAATCCCTACATTCACACTTGGCCTCCAAAAAAAACAATTACAATAATAACAATGACAACAACAACAACAACAAGAATCAACACCATCACAGGCAAGAAACAGCCAGGCACTAAGGCTGAGAAGCCAGTCAGTGCTACAGTGGGCCTGCAAAAAACAATACAGTAGCATTTAACTTATCCAACCTTCATGACCACTACAACAACAACAATAATAAACACCTACACAGGCAAAACAAAAAAAAGACTATTGTACCACAATAAAAATATAAACCGCACTCAGCAGAATCAGACATTACAACTAACAACAAACCAAAGACAACAGGGATCTCAAGCAATTATCAATCAACACAAAAATTGAAGAAGGTAACAGACTTCAAATACTACAACTAATGTGAGTATAAAGAAGGTGGAGGTCACAGCATCAATACAAAACCTAATGTAGACTGACCAACACCACCAGACTCAGACACAGCAACGCGTGGCCGGGCACAGCTAGTATAATAATATAATATGATAATGGAAAATGTATAAATATAATAATAGGGCATAAGAATAATATATGAATAGAGTAATAATGTAATATGATAATAATATATATATATTAATATAACAATAGGGCATAAGAATAATATATGAATAGAATAATAATGTAATATAAAACTCTCTCCCCGGGGCCGTGGTGGAGGCTCCTTCTTTGGAGGCTTTGAAGCAGAGGCTGGATGGCCATCTGTCGGGGGTGCTTTGAATGCGATTTCCTGCTTCTTGGCAGAATGGGCTTGGACTGGATGGGCCACGAGGTCTCTTCCAACTCTACTATTTTGTGATTCTATGATTCCGGTCCCTTTTTTGCCCCAGGCAGAAAGGGGCCAAGAGGAATCCAGAAATGCTTCTCCCCAATGCCTGGCTCCATCAGAACTAGGCCCCAAGGGAGAAACCAAAAATCCCAGTTTGGGCAGCTTTTATCTGCACCAGGAGCAAGGAGTTTTTGTAATGTCAACGGATTCTAATCGTCTTCTCCAGAAGAACCAAAGTCCCCAGACATTTTGCATGAGAAAAGAAAGATGTTGATGTGAAAAATGGCCTTGCCCTCTGGGGTCTAGACCAGGGGCTCCACTGCCCTAGACCTCGGGTGTGGGCTCTACGGTCACCTACGCACCCACCGCCAAGACACGACACTTGGAGGGCATCATCCTTGAGCCACGAGGGATCACCTAAGTAAGTAAGAAGGACCGTGGGTTCTCCAAACTTTATCTGCCACAGGTCCCTTGTTGAAGCAAAGGTGTCTTGTGAAGCCCCAAGAAATGTTTGAATATTTTAAATTATATAAAATACTAGCTGTGCCCGGCCACGCGTTGCTGTGGCGTTGTCTGGTGGTGTTGGTGAGAAATTGTTGAGGTAGTGGTGGTATTGAATGTCTGTTGTATGGTTGTCTTTATGTTTAGTATGCACACTGAAGTGGATTATATGGCAGTGTGGAGTCAAGATAATCCAGTGCAAAGCAGATAATATAAGATTCTAAATGGGTTATATAGCTGTGTGGAAGGGCCTTGAGTCTACACTGCCATATAATCCAGTTAAAATCTGATAATCTGTGGAAGAGGCCTAAGTGAGGCCTAACTGTGCCTGTCCCCTGGGCTGAGTAGGTTGCTAGGAGACTAAGTGGGCGGAGCTTTGCCTTCAAACTGGCAGCAATTGGATAAAAACTGTTATTCCTCTCCCTGTAATTAGGACTTTTTCTTTTCTTTTTGTTGTATCAACCTTGAGGCGTGGATGATGGGTTGTGTTGTCAAATTTTGAGGTTGGGGGGCCTGTACTTTTATTGTTTTGTGAATTGCCGTGATGCCATCACTCTTTTATATATATAGATAAGATATACATACACACGTCGGGCATGGGCAAACTTTTTGACCAAGATAACAGTACAGTGTTCCCTCACTTATCGCTGGGATTAGGTTCCAGGACCACCCGCAATAAGTGAAAATCCGCAAAGTAGGGACGCTATATTTATTTTAATATTTATACATTATTTTAGTAGTTATACACTATTTTAAGTTTTTATCAACCCATCGTGTGTTGATAAATCGCCTCCTTCTCCTCCCGCTGCCGCTTGGGCTCCTTTTCTCCCCTTTGGCTTCTCCTTCCTCCCTTCCTTAGGCTGCAAATTGTCATGTTTTATGATTTATAATAGTCTTTTAGAGTTTATGAACAACCGCAAAAGAGTGAATCCACGAAAAGTGAACCGCGAAGTAGTGAGGGAACTCTGTATTTCAGTGGAAGACCCCAGGGGCCACCCAGTCCAACTCCCTTCCGACTTGCAGGAAGAGCGCAATCGAAGCTCCCCGAGCGGTGGGAGGGAAGCAAGGAAGGCGAGGGAGAAAGGACCTGGGGGAGGGGAAGGTGGGGGGGGGGAGGATTTGGGATCGAGGTAGGCGGGGGGGGGGGGGGGGGCAGGAAAGAGGGGGGAAGGCTGGGGGGAGGAGGAGGGAGCGTGGAGCCCCAAGGACTCCACAGAGCACACGCTGAGAACCACTGGTCTGGACTTATGCGAAGAAGGAGTAATGAAATCACGGTGGAGCCCTGGACCTCAGAGAGACCCCAAAGGGCATCCTGCCCAAACCCCTGCCTCGCAGGCACACATCGCATGCAATGGGCCGCCATCAGGTGAACGTGGACTTATGGCCACCCACAGAGGAGAGGCCTCTAAGCCTCTGTGTCCTCCACGGTCCTGCTCAGGCCTCGCAAAGCCAGGGCAGCTGCCCAAGCTCCCTGGACTGAGCCCACCCGAGGACCATGCAAGCTCCTATTTAATGAGCACTATAGTCTTCGCACCAGTATGGTGTAGTACTTTGGAGCAGTGGTCTCCAAACTGTGGGTCCCCTCCCAGGTATTTTGGCCTACAACTCCCAGAAACCCCAGCCAGTACACCAGCTGTTAGGATTTATGGGAGTTGAAGTCCGAAACACCACTGCTCTGGAGACCAAGGTCGGCATCCCCACTCGGCTGTGGAAACTCACACCTGACCTTGGGCAAGCCTCGCTCTCTCAGCCTCAGGAGAAGGCCAAAGCAAATCTGTTTCATTCATTAACAAATCTACGGAAGAGTCTTTTGAGGCTGTCTTCCTTAGTGACTGACAGGCAGCAAGGTATTACCAGCAAGCACATCCAAGGCAGAAACAGCTGGGATCGCAAGGGAACTTACTTTTTTATTGCCTGGACCTTTGTCCCTCGGACCCAAATGGCCAAAATAATGTCTCAACCGACACGAACAAAGACAACGTCTTGATAAAATAAAGGGCATGACTGTATGTAACTGCCCTGCCTGTTTGTGTGGCTTAGTGTCTCAGTCCCCTTGTGAAAGTGGAAGATCTCTAAGTTATCCCCAAACCTTCTTAATCCCGTCAACCATATTTTGCACACAAAAAGCACAATATGATTTAACAAATTTCTAAAAAGACTTTGTTTACTTTTGGCTCTTTTGCAGTGGCGATTTCCCAGAAGAGGCCGTAAAGCTTCAAACAGCCCCGCTTTTACTACAGATGAAGAATTTGGGAATAAAGAAATCAATGGCAACTAAACCTGCAAATGTGGAGGGCAAACAGTATTCAGATGCACGCTCATGTTTTGTATACATCATAACAGAGTGCAATGCATGTTTAAGAGTGGGATGTTACCACAAGTTAATAAGGTGTGTGGCAATTAAAATAAAACACATACCACAAGAGGATCAAGTCCAGATTTATTGAGATGACAAGATGGTGACAAGCAATAGATGGTGTCCAAAGCAGTCAATATATGTTGTACAAAACAGAAGAGGAATAATTCTGGAGCTAGATAACTGAGTCCAAACCCATGCCACCAGCAAAGAGGGCGAAAATGACATTCAAAGAGACTTTACATAGGGTGTTAAACCCAATTTTGGGCTAAAACCAGGTCTATCCGCCCCTCCAGTTTCAACAGTTTTGACCCATACATGCATACATAACTTTATTATGGTCCATGGACCCACAGCTGTTAAGTGAATAACATACAAGAGTTTACAGAACAGTCAAACCGGGGAAATTGCGTAACAAACACAAACTACACACACCCTTATAAATCCCCCTCTTTTTTGGCAAAAAATAAAAAATAGAAGAGATAAAAAGCAACAAAACAAAAAGGCAGAATTTGTATATAATGCTTAAGCTACACAGCAAACGACTACATAAAATACAAAACTAAATCAGAAACAAACACACCGATGAAACAGATACCTACATAGACACACAAACCAAACTAACAAACGAACAAGAGACACAGGTACACTTCTACAAGCCTCATTCTATCTGTTAGTATTTATCCCTTAGTATTCTACTCCCTATAGAAAATATTATATAATTTAACACTTTTGATAACACTTTCCCAATTAATAAATCTTACAACTGACATTTGCCCATATTGTTGTCACTTTGGCTAATTGCAGATGTTCACAAGCCACTCTTTTTGCGTTAGAATAAGACGTTCCTTCCATCTCTGCACGACTAAAACTGTTCACAGTCCAGGTGTTTATAGGGTTTCCCCTTTGATGTGAATGTAAATGTCTCCTCCGAATAAAGCTCTGTCCACACTCGAGGCATTTTTAAGGTTTCTCCCCAATGTGAACCCTTTGATGCCAACGTAGACCTGAACCCTGAGTGAAGCTCTTTCCACACTCCAGGCATTTATAGGGTTTCTCCCCACTGTGAGTTCTTTGATGTGAATTTAGACTTCCTTTCTGTCTAAAGCTCTTTCCACACTCCAGGCATTTATAGGGTTTCTCTCCTGTGTGAATCCTTTGATGTGAACGTAGACCTGAACTCAAAGTGAAGCTCTGTCCACACTCCAAGCATTTATAGGGTTTTTCCCCACTGTGAGTCCTTTGATGTGAATGTAAACCTGCAGGATCCACAAAGTTCATTCCACACTCCAGGCATTTATAGGGTTTCTCCCCACTGTGAATCCTTTGATGTGAATTTAGACTTCCTTTCAGTCTAAAGCTTTTTCCACACTCCAGGCATTTATAGGGTTTCTCTCCAGTGTGAATCCTTTGATGTGAACGTAGACCTGAACTCCAAGGGAAGCTCTGTCCACACTCCAAGCATTTATAGGGTTTCTCCCCACTGTGAGTCCTTTGATGTGAATGTAAACCTGCAGGAACAGTGAAGTTCATTCCACATTCCAGGCATTTATAGGGTTTCTCCCCACTGTGAATTCTTTGATGTGAATTTAGATGTCCTCTGCGACTAAAGCTCTGTCCACATTCCAGGCATTTATAGGGTTTCTCTCCAGTGTGAGTCTTTTGGTGTGAATGTAGACCTGACTTCTTAGCAAAGCTCTGTCCACACTCCAGGCATTTATAAGGTTTCTCCCCAGTGTGAGTCCTTTGATGTGAACGGAAATGTACCCTCTGACTGAAGCTCTGTCCACACTCCAGGCATTTATAGGGTTTCTCGCCAGTGTGAGTCCTTTGATGTCTACGTAAAACAAAGCTACACCTGAAACTCTGCCCACACTCCAGGCATTTATAAGGCTTTTCCCCAGTGTGAATCCTTTCATGCCAACGGAGAACCGAGCTCTGACTGAAGCTCTTTCCACACTCCAGGCATTTATAGGGTTTCTCCCCAGTGTGAATCCTTTGATGTGAACGGAGACCTGAGCTCCAAGCGAAACTGTGTCCACACTCCAGGCATTTATAGGGTTTCTCCCCAGTGTGAATCCTTTGATGCAAATGGAGACCTGAGCTCTGACTAAAGCTCTGCCCACACTCCAGGCATTTATAAGGTTTCTCCCCAGTGTGAATACTTTGATGTTTCTTCACATTTGCAAGGTAACTAAAGCTCTTTCTATATTCATTACATTTGTGTCCTTTCTCCTCCATGTTGACAGTTAGGTACATATAATTGTAAAATAGACACTTGAGTCTTGTTCTTCTCTTTCTGATCTAGAGTGAGTTTAAGAATTCAGCAAGATCAGCACCTTGAGAGGATTTTCTTTCCTATAGGACTGGTGTCCTTACTGCACTTTGGTTTCCAAATTCTTCAAAATCCACTAGAAGGCAGTTTGTTTTCATCATGACGGGAGAGGCGCTGTACAACCCTCATATCCCTGGTCAAGAAAATAGAAGCCAAAGGTTAAACGTGAAGCCCCAAACCTTCTTTACCTCCAACCTTATCCTTTTTTCCCTTCATGTATTATGTTGAAAATAGAAATACCAAGAAATACAGTCATGAAATGTCTCTAAGATGTACACAGAAACCAACAAAATCAATCACAGATTCATAGAATCACAGAATAATAGAGTTGGAAGAGACCACCCGGGCCATCTAGTCCAAGCCGCTGCCATGCAGGAAAAGCACAAAGTATCCCTGACATAAACAACAAGGAACAAATTCAGGTGCTCTGAATGAACATAACAGAGACAAAAGTTGGTCATTTCAAAAGTGATTCGACCAACACAGAAAAAGGAAGGAAGAAAAGAAGGAAGGAAGGAATGAGGGAGTTTAAGAGATGGGTGGAAGGAAGGTTATGTAAATAGGACAGAAAAAGGAAGGAATACAAGAATGACAAAAAGGTGGATGGAAGGAGAGGAAGGAGAGTGAGGAGGGAAGGAAGGCAGGCAAAAAAAGGACATAAGAAAGAAAGGAACAAAATAAAGAAGGGAGGGAGGGAGGGAGGGAGGGGAACTGCGTTCTATGTTAAATGGTCACATTGAATTCATGGGGTGAATCCCAAACGTGGATAAAAGAACAGAAGAGAGGCAACGATTCCTTCTGGTCTCAGTAAATGTGCTAAATGCTCATTTCATTATTACTTAGTCCGTGATGGTCACCTCCCTGTACAAACCAGCAAAGGTGATCACAGATTCATAAAGAAGAACACAGATCCACATTCAATTCCACTGAGCACATGTGGGAACACAATTAGTCCTGGCTCAAAGGTGGCTCAAAGTAAAGAAAGCAAAAAAGGAAAGGAGAAAAGGACAGAAAGGTGGAAGAGAGGAAACACAGAAGGACAGGATAATGGAAGGAAGGAAGGAAGGAAGGAAGGAAGGAAGGAAGGAAGGAAGGAAGGAAGGAAGGAAGGAAGGAAGGAGTGGAAACTCTTCCCAATATTAGAGGGTCACACCAATTTGATTGGGTCAAACTCAAATGTGGCTAAAAGAACTGATGGCAGGGAGGCAGGCAGAACTCTTTCCAACATTAATGGGCATAATTCACTCTGGATAATGGGTTTCCGTAAATTATCAGCATGTGCTAAATGCTGAAAAACCACGGATTTCTTTATTGATTATTTCATCGTCTCCCAGGCCACAGGGAAGTGGTTGGACCCTTAGGGGCAAGTGACCACGTGCTCCTGCAGTTTGCAATACAATGGAAGGCCAAAACTAAGACAAGTCAAACCTGCATTCTGGACTTTAGGAGAGCTGACTTCCAAAAAAAGAAGGAAATACTGAGCGACATTACCTGGTCACCAATACTGAAAGACAAAGGAGTTAAGGATGGATGGGAGATTTTCAAAAGTGAAATACTCAAGGCGCAAATGCAAACAGTGCCAACAAAGAGAAAAAACAAGACAAGTGCAAAGAAGCCAGAATGGATGAGCAAAGAAATTTTATCCGGGTTAAGACATAAAAGAGACATGCACAAGAAGTGGAAAAGGGGAGAAATCACCAAAGAATTCAGGCTTGCCAGAGACATTAAAAACAATAAAAAGTGCTTCTTTGCTTAAGTCGGTAGGAAAAGGAAGAACAAGGAGGCGATAGGGCCTCTGTGAGAAGATGTGACGGGGATAGGGAAAAGGCAGAACTACTCAATGCTTTCTTTGCCTCAGTCTTCTCACAGACAGAAAGCCGTCCTAAACCTCAGCAATATGGAGTGAATGAAGGATTTGGGGAAATCCAACACCAAATAAGGAAATAAGTCATTGAGGAACACCTGGCAGCTCTAAACGAATTCAAGTCCCCAGGGCCAGATCAACTACACCCAAGAGTATTGAAGGAAATAGCGGAAGTTATCATCTTTGAGAGTTCTTGGAGAACGGGAGAAGTCCCAGCAGATTGGAGGAGGGCAAATGTGGTCCCTATCTATTTTCAAGAGGGGAAAAAAGAACAACCCAAACAATTACCAATGTCCTCACATCGATACCAGGCAAGATTCTAGAAAAGATCGTTAAGGAAGTGGTCTGCAAACACTTAGAAAGGAATGCGGTCATCGCTAAGAGACGGATTTATCAAGACGGACTTATCAAAAACAAGTCATGCCAGGCTCATCTGATATCTTTTTTCAATAGTTACAAGCTGGGTCGAAACAGGGAGCGCTGTGGATGTAGTGTACCTGGATTTCAGTAAGGCCTTCTTTCGACAAGGTCCCCATGACCTTCTGGCAAGGAAACTAGTCCAATGTGGACTAGTAGGCAAAGCTACAGTGAGGTGGATCTGTAATTGGCTGAGTGAACGAACCCAGAGGGTGATTCTCCCCAATGCTTCCCCCTCTTCCTCCTGGAAAGAAGTGAGGAGCTAATGCCATCAGCATGGTTCCGTCCTGGGCCCGGTTCTGTTCAGGATCTTTATTCATGACTTAGACTAAGGTTTAGAAGGCATGATCTGTCAGAAACCAAACTGGGAGGGATAGCTAATACCCCAGAAGACAGGAGCAGAATTCAAAACAATCTTAACAGATTAGACAGCAGTACATGTGAAAAAGATCTTGGAGTCCTCGTGGACAACAAGTTAAACATGAGCCAGCAATGTGATGTGGCGGCGAAAAAAGCCAATGGGATTCTGGCCTGCATCTAGCGTCTAGATCCAGGGAAGTCCTGCTCCCCCTTATTCTATTCTGCCTTGGTCAGACCACACCTGGAATCACACTGTGTCCAATTCTGGGCACCGCAGTTGAAGAGAGATGTTGACAAGCTGGAAAGCGTCCAGAGGAGGGCAACTAAAATGATCAAAGGTCTGGAGAACAAGCCCTATGAGGAGAGGCTTAAAGAGCTGGGTATGTTTAGCTTGCAGAAGAGAAGGCTGAGAGGAGACATGATAGCCATGTATAAATATGTGAGGGGAAGTCATAGGGAGGAGGGAGTGAGCTTGTTTTCTGCTGCCCTGCAGACTAGGACGCGGAACAATGGCTTCAAACTACAGGAAAGGAGATTCCACTTGAACATCAGGAAGAACTTCCTGACTGTGAAAGCTGTTCAGCAGTGGAACTCTCTGCCCTGGGCTGTGGTGGAGGCTCCTTCTTTGGAGGCTTTTAAGCAGAGGCTGGATGGCCATCTGTCGGGGGTGCTTTGAATGAGATTTTCCTGCTTCTTGCAGGGGGTTGGACTGGATGGCCCACGAGGTCTCTTCCAACTCTATGATTCTATGATTCTATGATACAGTACCTCCCTCTGCCTGACAGAACTCGCTTTGCTGCCCTGCCCCAGTTCCATATACATTGGATTAAAAAAAATGCAGGGACAAACAACCAAAAAACAAACAAACAAACAAACAAAAAAGGGGGAAAAAAACAAGAGACAAATTGTGAGACATTAACACAACAATACTTACAGATAACACACCATCCAATCAGGCTAAATAGTTGCTCCCACCAGGGGACTGCCTGGTAGCCAACTAGACAGTTCTGGTAGCCCTCCCAGAGTCCTGCGCGTCGATTCCAGAGCGACTGGTATCCACCCAAGGAGCCTGCAGTGTGGCTGAGAACAAAACACACAGCATAGAACACATTAAAACGAGAGAAGAGTTGCATATGACTAGTGGGCCCAGTTGGGGGGAGGGGGGGTCAGAGTGGGCCTCAGGCAGAAGTCCTGGCGGTGTGGCCCAGCAGGCAGGCCAAACAGCAAGCCAGGTGGGAGGAGCTCTGCCTTCCAGGGCTTTATAGGTGATAACCTGCACTTTGAATTGAGCCCAGAAATTCATCGGCAGCCAGCGGAGTTGCTTTAGTAGGGGCATGGTGTGCTCCCGTTAGCAATCTGACTCTGCACTAACTGCTGTTTCCGAGCTGTCTTCAAAGGCAGCCCCACTTAGTGTGCATTGCAGTAGTCCATTCTAGACGTAACAAGGCGGGGACCACCATGGCCAAGTCAGGCTTTTTGAGGTATGGTATGGTCTTAGAATCGTAGAGGTGGAAGAGACCCCATGGGCCATCTAGTCCAGGCTCGGGCCAACTTGGGCCCTCCCTCCAGGTGTTTTGGACTTCAACTCCCACAATTCCTAACAGCCTACCAGCTCTTAGGAGTTATTGTAGGAGTTGCAGTGCAAAACATCTGGAGGGAAGTATTGGGGTGGAGAATGGATCACAACCAGTTAGGATCGCAGATCCTCCCTGAGAAGGAAGGCCCTGTCTCTCTCTCGTCCCCGCCAATCGCGCCTGTGACGGTGGTGGGACCGAGAGCAGGGCCTCCGCAGAAGGTCTTAATCTCCAAGGTGGTTCATAGAGGGAGATACGTTTGGACAGGTAAACTGGGACGGGGCCGTTTAGGGCTTTAGAGGCCAGAGCCAGCACATTGAATTGTGCTCGGGAGTTAAGAGACACCAATGGAGCTGACACAACATGGCAGTGGTGTGCTCCCAGTACGCCGCCTCAGTTATTAACCTGGCTGCCTCTCGTTGGACCATGTAAAGCAGTGATTCCCAAAGTGGGCACTACCGCCCCCTGGTGGGTGCTGCAGTGATCCGGGGGCGGTGATGGCCACAGGTGCATTTGTCATATTCATTAATACATATATCTTTCTGTTTAATTGCTATTAAAATTTTAAAAATATTAATTTCTAGGGGGCACTGAGTAATATTTTTACTGAAAAGGAGGCGGCAGGCCAAATAAGTTTGGGAACCACTGATTTAAAGCTTCTGAACCGTCTTCAAAGGCAACCCCATGTAGAGTGCATTGCAGTAGTCTATCCTGGCCCCTTCGATGGATTGTCACCTTGACGTGGTGACGGGGCTTGCGTGTTCCAATGAACCTGAGGGCACAACCACGGGAGTCACATACTCCCAGAAGTGGCCACAGGGGAGGATCCAGACGAAGAACAATCCGAAGACCCAAAGACCTCAGCGGCGGAGCAGGCGGAGGATAACATGGTACATGTTACAACGGCTGTGAAGGCGGAAGAAGGATGCAACAGACTGAGAAGCCACACCACTGCTGGGACCTCAATCTGCGAAGACTGTGTGTTGACCGGCCGTGCACCGACCTCCACACATTAAAAAAAATCACACACAGGCGTCTTCCAAGAAATGGAGGACCATCATCCTTGAACTACGAGGGATCACCTAAGTAAGTAAGTCTATCCTGGATGTAATGAGAGCGTGGACCACCATGGCCAAGTCTGACTTCCAAAGGTATCGGTGCAACTGGTACAAAAGTTTTAATTGTGCAAAAGCCCAATTAAACAACAATAACAATGTTTGTTTACTTATAGGTAAAGGTTTCCCCTGACTTTAAGTCTAGTCGTGTCCGACTCTGGGGGTTGGTGCTCATCTCCATTTCTAAGCCAAACAGCCGGCGTTGACCGTAGACACCTCCTCACTCCACTCCAAGGTCATGTTGCCGGCATGACTGCATGGAGCGCTGTCACCTGTGTATATTGTTAATGGATTTGTGCTGTTACTTTTGTAACATTGTGAGCCGCCCTGAGTGCCCACTGGGAGATGGTGGCGGGGTATAAAGTTTTATTATTATTATTATTACCTATTCATCTACTCACATTTGCATGTTTTCAAACTGCTAGGTTGGTAGAAGCTGGGGCTAACAGCGGGCGCTCACTCCGCTCCACGGATTTGAACCCGCGACCTTTCGGTCTGCAAGTTCAGCAGCTCTGCGCTTTAACACACTGCACCACCGAGGGCTCCTTGTTTACTTATAACTTCAGGTATTTAATTTTAACTTCCTGTATGTCATGATAATGGACCATTTCTTTTAGTATATTAAACTGATATACACTTTATGTGTTTACAAAACGCACTCTGTGCACTTTTGGCCAGTTCGTTTTATGACCTTTATTTTGGTGTTTAAATCGTGTTCTATTAAGCTTGCCATTTTATCTTTATATGTTAATGTGTAAAGTTTTGTAACTGCTCGCGTTTTTTCTTTCTTTCGATGTGTTTTATTTTGTTTATTGTATTTACCTGGGCTCGAGCCCATGTGAGCCGCCCCGCGTCCCTCTGGGGAGATGGAGGCGGGGTACACAAATAAAGTGATTATTATACAGTAGAGTCTCACTTATCCAACATAAACAGGCCAGCAGAACGTTGGATAAGCGAAAATGTTGGATAATAAGAAGGGATTAAGGAAAAGCCTATTAAATATCAAATTACATTATGATTTTAAAAATTAAGCACCAAAACCATCATGTTTTACAACAAATCGACAGAAAAAGCAGTTAAATACACGATAACATTATGTAGTAATTACTGTATTTATGAATACAGTAATTATGAATATATCGCATAGTAGTCATGGGCGATTTCAATTATTCCGATATCTGCTGGAAAACAAACTCAGCCAAGAGTACAAAGTCCAACAAATTCCTCACTTGCCTTGCAGACAACTTTATGGTCCAGAAGGTAGAAGAGGCAACAAGAGGATCAGCAACTCTTGATCTAATCTTAACAAATGTGGAAGACCTGATCAATACAGTTGAAGTGGTGGGATCCTTAGGGGCAAGTGACCATGTGCTCCTGGAGTTTGCAATACAAAGGAATGCTGAAACTAAGACAAGTCAAACACGCATTCTCGACTTTAAGAGAGCTGACTTCCAAAAAATGAAGGAATTACTGAGCGGCATTCCATGGACACCAATATTAAAAAACAAGGGAGTTAAGGATGGATGGGAGTTTTTCAAAAGTGAAATACTCAAGGCGCAAATGCAAACAGTGCCAACAAAGAAGAAAAATAAGACAAGTGCAAAGAAGCCAGAATGGATGTCCAAAGAACTTCTAACTGAGCTAAAGCTCAAAAGTGACATGCACAAGAAGTGGAAAAGGGGAGAAATCACCAAAGAAGAATTCAAACGTATAGCCAACACCTGTAGGGAAAAGGTTCGCAAGGCTAAAGCACAAAATGAGCTCAGGCTTGCCAGGGACATAAAAAACAACAAAAAAGGCTTTTTTGCTTACGTTGGTAGAAAAAGGAAGAAAAAGGAGGCGATAGGGCCTCTGCAAGGAGAAGATGGGGTGATGGCGACAGGGGACAGGGAAAAGGCAGAACTGCTCAATGCCTTCTTTGCCTTGGTCTTCTCACAAAAAGAAAGCCATCTTCAACCTCAGCAACATGTAATGGGCGAAGGATTGGGGGAACTCCAACCCCAAATAGGGAAACAAGTTGTCCAGGAACACCTGGCCTCTCTAAACGAATTCAAGTCCCCAGGGCCAGATCAGCTACATCCAAGAGTATTGAAGGAATTAGCGGAAGTTATTTCAGAACCACTAGCAATTATCTTCGAGAGTTCTTGGAGAACGGGAGAAGTCCCAGCAGATTGGGGGAGGGCGAATGTTGTCCCTATCTTCAAGAAGGGAAAAAAGAACGACCCAAACAATTACCGTCCGGTCAGCCTCACATCGATACCAGGCAAAATTCTGGAAAAGTTCATTAAGGAAGTGGTCTGCAAACACTTAGAAACAAATGCGGTCATTGCTAATAGTCAACACGGATTTACCAAAAACAAGTCATGCCAGACTAATCTGATCTCTTTTTTCGATAGAGTTACGAGTTGGGTCGATACAGGGAATGCTGTGGATGTAGCCTACCTGGATTTCAGTAAGGCCTTCGACAAAGTCCCCCACGACCTTCTGGCAAATAAACTAGTAAAATGTGGGCTAGACAAAACTACGGTTAGGTGGATCTGCAATTGGCTAAGCGAACGAACCCAAAGGGTGCTCACCAATGCGTCATCTTCATCATGGAAAGAAGTGACAAGTGGAGTGCCGCAGGGCTCCGTCCTGGGCCCGGTTCTGTTCAACATCTTTATTAACGACTTAGACGAAGGGTTAGAAGGCACGATCATCAAGTTTGCAGACGACACAAAACTGGGAGGGATAGCTAACACTCCAGAAGACAGGAGCAGAATTCAAAATGATCTTGACAGACTAGAGAGATGGGCCGAAACTAACAAAATGAAGTTCAACAGGGACAAATGCAAGATACTTCATTTCGGCAGAAAAAATGGAAATCAAAGATACAGAATGGGGGACGATGCCTGGCTTGACAGCAGTGTGTGCGAAAAAGACCTTGGAGTCCTCGCGGGGAACAAGTTAAACATGAGCCAACAATGTGATGCAGCAGCTAAAAAAGCCAACGGGATTCTGGCCTGCATCAATAGGGGAATAGCGTCTAGATCCAGGGAAGTCCTGCTCCCCCCTATTCTATTCTGCCTTGGTCAGACCACAACTGGAATACTGTGTCCAATTTTGGGCACCACAGTTGAAGGGAGATGTTGACAAGCTGGAAAGCGTCCAGAGGAGGGCGACTAAAATGATGAAGGGTCTGGAGAACAAGCCCTATGAGGAGCGGCTTAAAGAGCTTGGCATGTTTAGCCTGCAGAAGAGAAGGCTGAGAGGAGACACGATAGCCATGTACAAATACGTGAAGGGAAGTCCTAGGGAGGAGGGAGGGAGCTTGTTTTCTGCTGCCCTGCAGACTAGGACACGGAACAATGGCTTCAAACTACAGGAAAGGAGATTCCACCTGAACATCAGGAAGAACTTCCTCACTGTGAGGGCTGTTCGACAGTGGAACTCTCTCCCCCGGGCTGTGGTGGAGGCTCCTTCCTTGGAGGCTTTTAAGCAGAGGCTGGATGGCCATCTGTCGGGGGTGCTTTGAATGCGATTTCCTGCTTCTTGGCAGGGGGTTGGACTGGATGGCCCATGAGGTCTCTTCCAACTCTACTATTCTATGATTCTATGATTCTATGATTCTATTGAAAACACTGACTAAAAAAAATTGGCTACTAACCCTTTGACTACAAATAAAGATAGAATTGCATAAAATGAACTCACAGTAGCAACATTGTTGGAAATTAAATCCATTAAAGTTCAATCCTTGCTGCCTAGAGAAACAGTTGTGGATCCGGGAGGGAGGCAAACTGAGTTGGATAATCCAGAACGTTGGATAAGCGAATGTTGGATAAGTGAGACTCTACTGTAATATTATTATGATGATTCCTGAACAGTCTCTTCATGAACCGTATTGCTCTATGCAGCTCTCTTCAATATGGGTCTACTTTGAGAGATAAACACAAGCCTCAACGTTTCTGACAGGAGCTTCAGGCGCACTCAGGGCTCAACCGACTTCTAACTGTCATCCTGTTCTAAACGAGGCCTGGGCCAACTTCGGCCCTCCCTCCCTCCGGGTGTTTTGGACTACAACTCCCACAATAACTACTAAGAGCCTACCGGCTCTTAGGAGTTATTGTGGGAGTTGTAGTCCAAAACACCCGGAGGGAGGGAGGGCCGAAGTTGGCTCAGGCCTGCCCTCAACTGTGGCTGAGTCAGTCGAGATGAGGTAACTAACGGACAAGGCCTCAGGATCCCTCAGGAGAGAAAAGGCCGCACGAAGGAATACAAAAGCGGCGAAGGTCACCCGGAGGAGGCCGGAGGAGGCTGGCCTCTCCCGCCCTTCCTACCTGGGAGCCCGCGGAGGATTGCGCTTCGCTTCGCTTCGCTTCGCTTCTGGCCGGCTCTTCTTTTTCCCGCCTCTCAGGGCAGGCCGGAGCGAAGTCTGCCTGGCAACAGGGAGGGAGGAGGGGGCGGGGCCCGGCTAGCCCGCGCGTCCCTGATTGGCCGCGCTCCTCCTGGCCCCGCCCCGTCCCCGCGAGCGCCCGTTGGGGACAGAAGGCGGCGCACGGGCAAAGCCCTCCCGGCAGAGGTCCGGCCGTGGTTCTGGTCGCTTCTCTTGCTCATGGATCTTCTTTCCCCTTCTCTTTAAAAAAGAGCCTGGAAATGGCCAATGGCGCTCAAAACAACCCAACGCGCCCTTTAAAACCTACCCCCACAGAAACTACAATGCAATTAAACCTAGGACTGTTGCCCAGGGAAGGCTTTCATGGCCGGCATCACTGGGTTGCTGTGAGTTTTTTCCTGGCTATATTCCAGAAGCATTCTCTCCTGACATTTCGCCCACACCCATGGCAGGCACCCTCGGAGGCTGTGCGGTCTGTTGGGAAGCTAAGTGTCTGTGGTGGAGGAAAAACAGGAAATCTAGGATGAATGGCCTTGCAGCTTCAAAGCCTGGCTGCTCCCTGTGTTATAAGGTAATTATATATAAATACTAGCTGTGCCCGGCCACGCGTTGCTGTGGCAAAGTGGTGGTGGTATTGGTTAAAAATTGTGCAATTTTTATTTGACGTTATTTGTATTTTTTAAATAAATTTTATTGTAAGTTATCTTTTTATTATATTTTATTATTTTCTTGTATTATTTTTAGTTATTTTCTGTTATAGTATTTTATTGTATTGATTTTTTAGTGTTTTTAATTATTTTTTAGTGTTTATTATTATTTTTTATTGGGTTGCTAGGAGACCAAGTTGGAGGAGCTTAGCCTTCTAACTGGCAGCAATTGGATAAAAGCAATTATTCCTCTCTCTCTAATTAGGACTTTATTTTTCTTTTCTTTTTGTTGTATCAACCTAGAGGCGTGGATGATGGGTTATGTTGTCAAATTTAGAGGTTGGGGGGCCTGTAGTTTTGTTGTTTTGTGGGTCGCCGTGATGCCATCACTCTTTTATATATATAGATTATTATATTATGATAATATAATATATAATAATATTATACATATAAGTAATATAACGTTTGTCATGTAGTGGGATGTGGGAGGTTACAGTGCTTCCCATGCAGACAAATGCTAACCTCCGACAAACTGTGTATATATTGTACAAAACTGCAATAAAGTAAAAGCCGCCGGTTTCAGTTGACATCTGGGAAGTCTGATTATTTATTTCCGTGCGACTGAGTCTGAGTAGTTTCGCCAGATCATCAGAGAGAGAACGGAGACCCGGAGGTCATTGAGTCTCAATTTAACCATTTCCCGACATAATTTAACTTCTTATTCCACAGTGTCTCCCATTCGTTTAAAGTAATTGTCCTGCCAATATTATTTTCCCATTTGATCATGCATCCCTTTATCAGTTCTTTCTCTGTACTCCACTCCAATAGTATTGCATACATTTTTGCAATGGCTTTTTTCTTGTTCGCCAATATATTTTGTCTCATGTTGATGTCTTTTCCGCAAGGAAATAGACTTAAAAGACGGTTCAGACTTAGTGCAAATAATAAATAATAATACAACTTTATTTTATATCCCTGAGGGGACTCGGGGCGGCTTATAATAAAAAACACACTGGCAAACATTCAATGCCAAAAACCAGGAACAACACATAACATGCAATCTTTAGAAATCCTCAAAAACATTTAAAATTATTCAGTGAAAACACAAGGGGCAACATTCCTGCCAGGTTTTAAAGCAATTTTTCAGGCATTGTGGTTTCCAGGAACGGCAAACCCAACGGAAGTGCTTAACAGCAAAATTGCAACCCATCCACCTGGAAGAGACACAAGGAGCCTGATTTGATTTGATTCATAAATGGCAATGATATTAAGAATAGTTTGATTAAATAGTCTTCTTAAGTGTCCGAAGAGATCAACCAGAAGTGTTTGCCATAAACGCCACCAAATAACAGTAATAAACAAGCCCATCGCCTTCCTTGGAATGCAAAGGAAACCAATTGACCAGGAACTCACACATACAGGCAGGGCAAGAAAACCTCAGGAACAACCGTCTTAGATGTGAGGGACAGAGATGGTGTTTCGTTCCACTTTGATTTTTATAGGTGGACATTTGTTGTTTTGATAAATGTCTGACCCAATGGTGCCTTGTGCAGGATGAAACAAGGTGAAAGAAGGAGGGGGCGTGAGAACAAGGATGTTTGTGAAGTGAACTGTACCTGCAAAATATTATAAAAACCCTATGTGAAATCTCAGTCAGTGTTCCACCTTCCTTTCAGGTGTCGCACCTCAGAATAGTTCACCTTGCTTTAGACACCCAGTCAGACACAGGAGAAAGTCTTTTGTAGTTTTATTGAGCAAAAGCAGATATAAATCAAAGCAGGCAGTAAAAAGGTCAATAGAAATCCAATAGTTCATGAGTCATAATAATCCACAAGTCCATAAGCCAAAACAGTAGATGATAGATCCCAAAGAACAAAGGCCCAAAGGTTTCAAAAATCCAGGAACAATAAATAATCTTTTCTTAAGCATGAAGCAGGAACATCCACACAGATGAAGCGAGAATTTGCATTGACAAAGATCTATCTCAAAACACACACTTTTAAAAGCAACCCAAAAATGCATTTCTTTTTCCTGAGGAGGCCTCTCTCATTCCCACCAACCTTACATTCCTACAAGGCTAAACTCCCTTCCTTAACAGACAGTCCTCCCTAGATAATGACGGCGCCCCTTCAAGGTCTTCGTTATCTCGCACCTGAACCGACACCGGGGCTTGAGACATCTCTTGCTCATTAATTCCCATGGGAATGTCATCCTGACTGTTATCTATGGCCGGCTGGGTCGGCTGGGTCAACAGCTCATTCTGTTCAAGCTGCATTTCTCGAGCCTCTGAATCAGCCTGTATTATTCCCATGCCATCCTCCTGAAATTCATCCTGCAGCTCATCTGGCTCTTGTATCTGAAACCCAGAATCCCCTTCTTCATCCTCACTCTGGCTATGCTGTGGCTGAGTCACAATATCAGGATGGTCACTCACAGCTCTAGTTGCAAATAAATCTGTATATTTCTATTTCCTCTGCCTCCTAGTTCCTTCATTGGAAAACCGAGACTTAGGGATTCTACTGGGTTTGCCTTCTTTAAAAAGGGATACTGCATCTGAGCCTCAACAATCCCACCAAGTCTAGAAGGAAAACTGCCTCATGTATAAAAGGTGGTCGTTGGAAGAGTTAAGCACAAAGGCCAAACTTTCCTCAAATTTCAATCCAGAGCCAGGAACCAAGGCTTCTTGGGTCTTTCCAGGCCCAGGCCCAAGCCTGGAAAACGCTCCTCAGAAGTAGAGGCCATTATAGGAGATGTTCCTCACAGAAAACTCAGTGCAAACCTGATCCAAGCATTATGGATAAAGGTTGAAGTGTGGGTTTTAGCAACAAGAGAAGCTTGGAAGAAGAGAGACTTTGGGAACGCTTATCTCCCTCACGGGAGAAAACTCAAGCCCAGGAAGAGGAATTTTTGCAAACTTTCTCAATGACAACAAGGAAAATAAAGCATATAATTGGGATGTAAGTAAAGTACAGGAATCCCTACAATTAATCCCCGAGAACATTGATTTCTCTGACCATGAGACTGCCTACGCTGAACCAACAGGTTTCAGAGAATTTTTGCAAAAAGATCCAACATTAAGAGAAAGCAGAAGCAAAGTGGAATTGGGCATTGACCAGAATAAGGAATGTATTCAAGAGTTGAACGAGGAAGGCCCAACAATCCTTGGAATATTGCAACTCTTTTTTGTAAAATAGAAAATGTATTAATTTTTTTCAATACAGAAGCCAGAGGGGACATAGAGGGATATAGGGAAAGGAGATGTATGAAGGGCATTCATTAAAGATTTCCCTTGACCCACTTCTATTTATCACAGGAGGCTGAAACTGCACATGTGTCATGATATACGTCTCTATAGGTTCCATGCCAAATTACAACTCAGAACTGATTAATTGTCTTGAATGTACAGATGTGAAAGTGGAGTGAGGCTTGATCATGGACCCAGTGGAATCCAGCGCAGTCCTCAAGTTCCTTGACTTGAAAGGCCGGCCGCACACCAAAGGACATGTTTGATGAGATGAAAGAGGTTTGTGGTGATGGCTTCCCAATGTATGACGTAGTCAAGAACTGGCACTAATGTGGTCGGACTTTGGTGCAAACAGCTCCAATTCCAGGGTGATCCCACTCTGCTATTGATGAACACACTATTTAGCAAGTGGAGGTCCCCATTTTGGAAGACTGCTTGCGCAACCATTCACCACCTAACCCAAAATGTCAAGAGGAGTGTGGGGTCCATGGAAAAAAATAACCCAAGACCATCTTCACATGCAGAAGGTATCTGCTCGCTGGGTTCCCTGGCTGCTCACACCTTTCCAGAAGCAGGAACAAGTCAAATGCTCTCAGGCTCTGTTAACAATGATGTGCCATAGGAACCAGGAAGACTTTGTCAACAGACGGATCCCACAAGATGAAAGCTGGGTTCGTCACTATGATCCTGAGACTAGAGTCCAGTTGATGCAACAGAAGCATCACGACTCACTGCCTCCAAAGAAGGCACGTGCCCAACTCTCGGCAGGCAAGGTCCTCCTCACAGTATTTTCGGATCAGCACAGAGTAGTATGGATGGATTTCCTAGCAAAGGGCAACATGATTATTGGGGGCAGACGATGCTTCACTGCTGCGGAAATTGCGGGGGGGGGGGGGGATCAAAATCAAGAGACACGTGGCATGCTCACCAAAGGTATCCTTCTGCAAGGCAATGCACCACTGCCCAAATGGAAGCATGCTCTGGTGGCTCTCACATTCTACCGCATCTTCCTTATTCACCTGACTGACCTCGCACCACCGGACTTCCACCTCTTTCCAAAAATGAAGTTATTTTTGAAGGGCAAGCCTTTTTCAGATGATGAGGCTCTGATTTCCGAAGCCACAGCATGGCTTTTGGCGCAACCTGTCCACTTCTACAAGCTGACAGTTGGTTCAAAAGATGGGAGAAGTGTGTGTCCCTACGTGGCACCTATGGAGAGAAGGAGGAATCACTGTGCCAAGTTTCAATGGTCTCCGTCCACAGGAAGTGGGTCAGGGAAAATCTTTAATGAACGTCCCTCGTATGTTATTGGACCATTTTAAAAGACAAAGAGAAGACTTGGCAGGAAACCTCAGGCAGCAGGAGAAGCGCAAGACGCAAAGGGGAACTGCTTTGCAGGGTGAGACATTGAGTGAAGATGGTGACCGCTCCCCTTTAAAACCAAGGCAAGACCCAGAAGAAGAAAGGTCCCAAATTTTTTAAAAAGAAGGGGAAAGTCCCAGGAGACGGAAAGGCAGGGCCCTGCAGACACAGAGAAAGGGGCTCCTAGAGGGCACTCAGACCCCATCAATCCCACCTCAGAGCACGGAGATGAAGAAGAGGATGGAAGGGCTTTCCTTTAAGCTGCCAAGGGAGAGGGCCATGCAGCTGCCTGGCATCTCTTCCCTGCAGAGTTCTGCAGAAAGCAGCGAAGAGAAAGAGGAAGATGTTGGGCAAGAAGGGCAAAAAGATCCAGAAAAGCTGGTGACTAAAAATATCTGATACAACAATATGACACCAGTTTCCAAAGCATGGAGGAGGAAGAAGTGGCCGATTTGGAAGTCAGGCTTTCTGAGGCTTCCAAGACCCTTTCTCAAGAGAGGCAGATTTTGGCCGCTTGGATAGAGTGCCTGCACACCAGCAAAGTGGACAGTAACATTTTGCCCAAAGATTTCCATAGACATGACACTCTAAAACTCTGAGGTTTGTGATGGCCCACCAGGCCTTTCTGACCTCTAAGGATCGCCTCCCCAACTTCAAGAAGTACAACTGAGATCGACTTTGGGGGATCCTGGAGAAGAGCTTTCCCAACTTGAAGGCTGTCCTTTCAGGTCTGAGAGTGTCCTAGTCCCAAGATGAAGTGGCTCACGCCAGAACCTTGTCCCTGGAGATCATCCGGCACTTGCTCCTGGCCAGGAAGCCCAAGACTTCTGTCACTGTTTTACCCAATTGGCTGTCGGAGAAAATGATAAATTGCCTTCTGATAATTTTGCAGGTCATTTCTATTAATTATGTACTGTATATACTCGAGTATAAGCCTAGTTTTTCAACCCTTTTTTTTAAGACTGAAAAAGCCCCCCTCAGCTTATACTCGGGTGAGGGTACTGGTTGGCTTATATTTGGGTCAGCTTATACTCGATAATATATGGTACATTTATTATTTTTCTCTATTATTATTATTATTATTATTATTATTATTATTATTAATAATAATAATACATTTATTATTTCACTCTGATCTTATTATTATTGCATTTATTATTTTACTCTATTTATTATTACATGTATTATTTTACTTTATTATTATTAAAAAGATACATAAGCACATTTACATTGAAGAAGATGAGAATAATTATTTGATCAGAGTTGGACAGTCTTATCTTAAATTTGAGCTTTATGTAAATATTCAAAAACATTTAACCTACTGATGCCTCAATTAATGTAATTTTATTGCTATCTTTATTTCTGAAATTTACCACCCTCGGCTTATACTGGAATCAATGTTTTCCCAGTTTTTTGTGTGTTAACATTAGGTGCCTTGGCTTATATTAGGGTTGGCTTATACTCGAGCATATATGGTATTATAATTTCGACTTTTTGCTCGCTCATGGGATGTTCCCCATAGTTGTTTACTTGAAATTATTGTCCTCTCGCTACCTGGTACTTTTTTTGTTCCCTTCAATAATATAATAATAATACTTTATTTTTGTATCCCGCCACCATCTCCCTGAAGGGACTCGCGGCAGCTAACATGGAGCCAAGCCAAGAAAAAGACAAAGTATCAACAAGTTAAAATATAAGCAAAACAATAAAATAACAAAGCAGTATAAAATCAAAAACAAATTCAAGCACCATTGTACAAATACATAAAACAAGATAGAAAGTTTAAAAACAATTTCAGTTTCACCACCAAAGAGACAAAGGAATAAAATGGGGGGGGGGGGGGGGTCAAAGCAAAGTGCGTAATAACTAAGTTATTCAATAAAGTGCCTGGATGAGTGTCCCAATATCTCCTAAGGTGACGTTAAAGGTAGGATTGAGTGGGACAGGGGATAAAGCCTTGATAAACTACTGTTCCAAGGATATTTTCACCCTCCCCCACACAATTAAAGTTCACCTGATCAGCTTTGCGAGTCTCTCAGCGAAAACATTCCTTCCAACTTCCATGAGATACAGTCCTTCCCATGTCAGAAGTCGCTCACGTGCTCCACATTGTCAGTTGTTTGTCCGGTGTGTGGTATGCTGCTTCATAGAATCATAGAATAATTCATGGAGCATCCTGAAAATTGGCATGTCCTTTCCAGTAGATAACCTGTCCGCTGTCTCATTCTCACAAATCAGGAACTCAATTGCAGCATGTTCCTTCCGATGGACACCAAAAGAAGAAGCCATCTTGGAGGAGCGATACAACAACATTGTATGCAGGAGCTGGTTGAATTAAATTTGAATAGAAGTGCGAAGGATTATTCTGTGCCCTTAGAACAGATGTAGAATAAAAATGGGATTTTAAAAAAATGTTCTGGATGACTTTTGGAGTGACCCTTGTAGTAATCTTCTTATGAGATTGATTATCCAGCATTCTTAAAAACCAAAACTTTGGTCTCATGGTAAATGTACAAAATGTCTTCCAGCATCACATGTATCTGAAACCATGACCTGTATCTTGGCTATTCTGCAACACCACCACAATATGATAAAATAGCTCAGCAATATTAAGTTCTGAGTTTCAATATTTATGTGAATTTCCTTTTTGTATCTTGGAGGGTTTCTCTGGAGTCAATACCACCTTTTCCTCCAGTGTGAATCCTATGATGTCTCTGTAGACTTCCACTCACAGTGAAGCTCTTTCCACACTCCAGGCATTTATAGGGTTTCTCCCCAGTATGAATTCTTTGATGTTGATATAGATTTCCATAGTGAGTGAAGCTCTTTCCACACTCCAGACATTTATAGGATTTCTCTCCACTGTGGGACCTATGATGTTTACGTAGGCTTCCATTGTTAGTGAAGTTCATTCCACACTCCAGGCATTTATAGGGTTTCTCCCCAGTGTGGATTCTATGATGTTGATATAGATTCCCACTGTCAGCAAAGCTCTTCCCACACTCCAGGCATGAAAAGGGTTTCTCCCCAGTGTGGGTTCTATGATGTCTGTGTAGACCTCCACTGTGAGTGAAACTCATTCCACATTCCAGGCATGTATAGGGTTTTTCCCCAGTATGGGTTCTATGATGTCTATGTAGACCTCCATGGTCACTGAAGCCCTTTCCACACTCAAGGCATGAAAAGGGTTTCTCCCCAGTGTGGGTTCTGTAATGTAGATGCAGATTTCCACGGTGAGTGAAGCTCTTTCCACACTCCAGGCATGTATAGGGTTTCTCCCCAGTGTGAATTCTATGATGTCTATGTAGATTTCCACTCCCACTGAAACTCTTTCCACACTCCTGGCACATATAAGGTTTCTCCGCAGTGTGGATTCTATGATGTCTATGTAGACTTCCACGGTCACTGAAGCTCTTTCCACACTCAGGGCATGAAAAGGGTTTCTCCCCAGTGTGGGTTCTATAATGTAGATGTAGATGTGCACTCTCGCTGAATTTCTTTCCACACTCCAGGCAGTTATAGGGTTTCTCCTGAGTATGAATTCTATGATGCCTATGTAACTTTCCACTCCCACTGAAGCTCTTTCCACACGCCAGACATGTATAGGGTTTCTCCCCAGTGTGGTTTTTTTGATGTGAACGTAGACTACCACTGCGAGTGAAGCTCATTCCACACTCCAGACATTTATAGGGTTTCTCTTTAGTGTGAGTCCTTTGATGTGAACGTAGATTTGAACTCTGAGTGAAGCTCTTTCCACACTCCAGACATGTATAGGGTTTCTCCCCAGTGTGAATTCTATGATGTTTATATAGATTTCCACAGTGAGTGAAGCTCTTTCCGCACTCCAGACACTCATAGGGTTTCTCCTCCATGTCAACAATGATATGTATGATCAACTGCAATATAAGTCTCCTTTTTTTCTTTTTGATTTGTGAGCGAGTTGAACCAAATCAGCACTTGAGGACTTCCTCATCTTATAAAACTCCTTTCCTTACTACACTTTTGGCTTCCAAATTCCTCAATACGCAATAGATGCTGGTTTCCTTCTCATCATGCCAGAAGTGGGTCCAGAGTATCATTACTTCCCTGGTCAAGAAAGAAAAAACAAAAGATTAAACCTCAATCCCAACACCTCATATATTTCCAATATTATCCCCTTTTCCCTTCACGGGTCATGTTGAAAATGGAAATACCAAGACATAGAGGTGTGAACTGACATAACAGAAACCAGCAAGGGTGATCACAAATTCGTATTAAAGGGTGTGGATCAGCATGTACTAAATGTTGAGAGGCACAGGGCTTTTTTACTGATCATTTCATGGATTTCTGGGTCGCTTCCCAGGCCACAAAGGCTCCCAGGCCTCCCAAATGAGCCCTCTTTTGCTACGAAATTTCCTGCTTTTCCAAAGGAATCCTCCATGCAACCAAAAAATCTACCTCCCCACCTGTCTAATTCAAAGCCACATTTCTGCATATTGGGATGTTCACAAATGAGTCTCTGCTGATCTAAGCCCCATTTGGGTCATGCATTCCCTTCGTTGAGCCCCTTGATGGGATGCAAATGCAGGTACAGCTCAATCAAGGCAGGGCCTTGGAGGGCGGTTTCCTGCGAACCGGGGTAAGGTGGACCTGGCTTCATCAATCAATCAAGCTCAGTCACCGAAAGCAAGCCTTCCTTGTAAGAACAGGAGATTTAAGAAAAAGCTCCACTTCTTAAACATAAACCTTAAAATAAGTAAGTAAGAAAGAAAGATTATTTTTCTATCCCACCACTATCTCTCGGCTGGGACTCAGGGCGGCTAACACCGGACAAAGACCCGAAAACAATAACCAAAGTATGACGAGCCCTAGGGGAGTGGCGGCATATAAGTTTGAATAATAAATAAATAAATAAACGATTAAACATATTACAGAGAATAAAAACACAGTAAAAACGACATTATGCAGAACAATACATTAAGCCGTACAAACTCATTTAAAGCATAAAATGAGTAACAATAAAATAAATAAAATGGACCACCAGTTTGGTGGAGGGAGGTAGAATGGAGGGGCCATTTGAACTAAATTGCAATAGTATGGTTATAAAGATAAACCTTTCTTAGGATGTTAAAGAGCAATCCAGAAAAAGGAAAAGCTCTTTAACAGCCTAAGAAAGGTTTATATTTTTCAGCAATACTGACTTGGTGAGTTATACTTTTTCTCTGTAAAAGGGAGGAAGTTCATTTATGGTCTATTCCTGCTAACTGACAGAAGAAAGCCAAGAGGGATTTAAAAGGGGGGGGGGGAGATTTTAACTGGCACGATGTCTTTTATTTATCCCTTTTTATAAAAGAAAGGGAAAGACTGTTCGTTTAAACTGTCGCCCAGATTGTTGTCCTATATTGGACCTTTTAACGCCTTGGATGATTGTTTAATATTTTAATTATGTCTATTTTAAATCATGACTTTTTAATTTGTTTTTAAATGCATTCTTTGATGTCTTAACTATTGATTTTATGATATTATATGATAGTATGATATGTGAGCCGCTCCAAGTCCCCGTTGGGGAGATGGAGACAGCACACAAAAATAAAATTATTACAATAGAATCTCACTTATCCAAGCCTCGCTTATCCAAGTTTCTGGATTATTCAAGCCATTTTTGTATTTATTTATTTATTTACAGTATTTATATTCCGCCCTTCTCACCCCGAAGGGGACTCAGGGCGGATTACAATGAACACATATATGGCAAACATTCAATGCCAACAGACAAACAACATTCAGTTTTAGACAGACACAGAGGCATTTTAACATCTTTCCAGCTTCACGATTCCGGCCACAGGGGGAGCTGTTGCTTCACCGTCCATTGGTGGCTGTTCTTCCTCATTCTTTTCCTCGTGAGCAGTTTTATGGTGTTGTAGATTAGTTAAATTAGCCTCCCGCATAAAGCGTCCCTAAATTTTCCCTACTTGACAGATGCAACTGTCTTTCGGGGCTGCTAGGTCAACAGGAAGTTAACATTGAGTTGCTTCAGCTTTCCGTCCATGAGTGTGATTGCCTTGTAGTGGAAAGTGTTGGAATTCAACCCCACACTGTCCAAGTCTGCAGTCCTCAGTGAGGAACACTTAGTTAGTTTACGAATAGGCTACAGGAATCCCTTTCCCCTGACTCCTGAATGACAGTTGGAATGTTTCTATTTAATAATTATAATAACAACAACTTTATTTTTCTATCCCATTTCCATCTCCCCTCAGGGACCCATGGTCCTGGTGGTGATGGGCACACTGGGTGCCGTGCCAAAAGATCTTAGCCGGCATTTGGAAACAATAGACATTGACAAAATTACGATCTGCCAACTGCAAAAGGCCACCTTACTGGGATCTGCACGCATCATCCGAAAATACATCACACAGTCCTAGACACTTGGGAAGTGTTCGACTTGTGGTTTTGTGATACGAAATCCAGCATATCTATCTTGTTTGCTGTGTCATACAACATCGTTGTGTTTGATGTTTAATAGGCTTTTCCTTAATCCCTCCTTATTATCCAAGATATTCGCTTATCCAAGCTTCTGCCGCCCGTTTAGCTTGGATAAGTGAGACTCTACTGTATTATTATTATAATCATATAAATAAAAATGTAAACGTTCATCTGTGCATGTGTGTGTGAGCGAGAGAGCTGTTCAGCAGTGGAACTCTCCGCATCAGTGTCTTTGGAGGCTTTGAAGCCGAGGCTGGGTGGCCATCTTTGGATGCGATTTTCCCGCTTCTTGGCAGAATGGGGTCGGACTGCAGGGCCCACCAGGCCTCTTCCGACTCTAGGATTCGTGGGCCATACAGTCCAATCTCAAAAGCCTCCACCACACACTGAGGCAGAGAGTTCCAATGCTGAATGGCTCTGGAACTCCCTCCAGCGAGAAGTGAGATTAGCTTTTGAGAAATTCGGTATTTTCCCCCTCTTTTTCTGGAAGCCCCCCAGAGTTTCCCTTCCCCGGTGAGATAGGGCGGGTTAAAAACAAAGTAAGATTATTATTATTTAGGTGGGAGAATCTGGAAAGTACGATGTTTATATACAAAGGCCTAAAGTTCCATTGAAATCAGGCCTGGGCCTACTTGGGCCTTCCCTCCAGGCGTTTTGGACTCCAACTCCCAGCATGCCTCGCGGCCTCAGGCCCTTTCCTTTTCCCCCTCAGCCGCTTAAGCGGCTGAGGGGGAAAAGGAAGGGGCCTGAGGCCGCGAGGCATGCTGGGAGTTGGAGTCCAAAACCCCTGAAGGGAGTGAGGGAAGGCCCAAGTAGGCCGGGGCCTTTCCTGAGGAGATTCAAACACGACTGAGCGGCCAATAAGGGCTAGGCCAGGCCGGCGCCTCACCTCCTCTCACGAGGCCTTGCTTCCTTCCTTCTTTCGCATCCTTCCCAAAAATGTGGGCGGGGCCTGCGGTGACGTCGTCGCCCTGTCAATCCAGAGAAGAAGCGGCTTCTCAGACGGAAGAGGGGCGGGGCCAATTGTAGCTCCGCCCCCTCCTTCCCGCTCTCAAGCTGTGGGAGGCCAGCCAATGGAGGACCGCAATGGGCGGGGCTTCAGAGACACAGCCAATGGGAGGGCGAGGACTATCCAGGGTGGTGGAGAAGAGGAAAGGGGCGTGGCTAGGGGCGGGGCCTTGCTTGGAAATCCCTCCTTCCTATTGGCTGGAATGAGTTAGTCAGCCTTGTTGACATTCCTGGTGATTCCACGTGATTCATTTCAGATATTTTAAATGATCTTTGGGGTGGATTACTTGTGCTTTTATGTTAATTGGATTGTGAGGTCAGGTTCCTCATCAATCTTGAGACAGTGTGGTTATGACTTGGTGCCGCAGGGGGTTAAAGCCTTGTGCCGGCAGGACTGCTGACCTGAAGGTTGGGGGTTCGAATGCAACCCGGGGAGGGAGAGCGCGGGTGAGCTCCCTCTGTCAGCTCCAGCTCCCCGTGTGGGATCACGAGGGAAGCCTCCCTCTCACAAGGAAGGTAAAACATCCAAAACATCTGGGCAACGTCCTTGCAGACGGCCAATTTTCTCACACCAGAAGTGAATTGCAGTTTCTCAAGTCACTCCTGACACAAAAAAACCTTGTTTTTAGATGTTGGTCTAATGTAGGGGAGACAGGGCAGAACACAACAACAGCAACAACCACAACAGTAACAACTTTATTTCTATCCGGCTGCCACCACCACTGAGGAGGGACTCGGGGCAGTTTAATAATAATAATAATAATAATAATAATAATAATAATAATAATAAAACTTTATTTTTATATCCTGCCTCCATCTCCCTGAAGGGACTCGGGGCAGCTTAATAATAATAATAATAATAATAATAATAAAACTTTATTTTTATATCCTGCCTCCATCTCCCTGAAGGGACTCGGGGCAGCTTAATAATAATAATAATAATAATAATAATAATAATAATACTTTATTTTTATATCCTGCCTCCATCTCCCTGAAGGGACTCGGGGCAGCTTAATAATAATAATAATAATAATAATAATAATAATAATAAAACTTTATTTTTATATCCTGCCTCCATCTCCCTGAAGGGACTTGGGGCAACTTAATAATAATAATAATAATAATAATAATAATAATAATAATAATAATAATACTTTATTTTTACATGCCGCCTCCATCTCCCCGAAGGGACTTGGAGCAGCTTAATAATAATAATACATAATAATAAGAATTAATAATAATACTTTATTTTTATATCCCACCTCCATCTCCCCGAAAGGACTCAGGGCGGCATAATAATAATAATACATAATAATAATTAATAATAATTAATAATAATACTTTATTTGTATATCCCATCTCCATCTCCCTGAAGGGACTCGGGGCAGCTTAATAATTATAATAACAATAACAATAATAATAATAACTTTATTTTTATATCCCGTCTCCATCTCCCCGAAGGGACTCGGGAAGGCTAACATGGGTCATCGAGCCCAGATAAAAACAATCTATATATATAAAAGAGTGATGGCATCACGGCGACCCACAAAACAACAAAACTACAGGCCCCCCAACCTCAAAATTTGACAACACAACCCATCATCCACGCCTCTAGGTTGATACAACAAAAAGAAAAGAAAAATAAAGTCCTAATTAGAGAGAGAGGAGTAATTGCTTTTATCCAATTGCTGCCAGTTAGAAGGCTAAGCTCCTCCAACTTGGTCTCCTAGCAACCCAATAAAAAATAATAAAAAACACTAAAAAAATTGATACAATAAAATACTATAATAACAGAAAATAACTAAAAATAATACAAGAAAATAATAAAATATAATAAATAAAAATATAACTTACAATAAAATTAATAAAAAATGCAAATAAAGTCAAATAAAAATTACACACCAATTTTAACCAATACCACCACCACTTTGCCACAGCAACGCGTGGCCGGGCAGAGCTAGTAACAATATAAAACACATCAAATAAAAAGACAAGCACAATTATAAAATCTAAACATTAACATACACAGGAAAAATAGCAAACATAATAAACATGATTAAAACACAGAAAGGTTATAAAAACGGACTGGGTAAAGTGCCCCGTATGAATGCCCCGGACGAGCGAAGAGAAAGGCGATCACTAAGGTAGGAGGAGGGTCCCAAACCGCTCAGGGCTTTGTAGGTGATCACTTGCACCTTGGATTGGGTCTGTTGTGACTCAGCCTTTGTGTGACTCTGATGAGGATTCTGGGATGCAAGTGCATAATGATTTATTTATTTATTTTATTTATTTCCAACATTTATATCCCGCCCTTGTCACCCGAAGGGACTCAGGGCAGCGTACAAAATTGGCAACAATTCGATGCCTATACATAATTAAAACAGCAATAAAAATCCAATAAAACAATTAAAACAATATAAAAAATATAAAAACATAGGATTAAAATCCATTCCTCCAAAATCCTCGTGCTGTAGCCGTAAATCAGTCCGGGTCGTCATTATCATTTAATCTTCAAAAACCTGGGCACATAGCCATGTTTTCAGGGCTTTTCTAAACCTCAGAAGGGTTGGGGCTTGCCGTATTTCTCTGGGGAGGGCGTTCCACAGCCGGGGAGCCACCACCGAGAAGGAAGGCCCTGTCCCTCGTCCCCACCTGTGATGGGGATGTGTGTGATGATGGGTGATGTGATGTGGGATGATGATGTGGGATGTCCCCACCAGCCGTGCCTGTGATGGGATTCAGGTTCAGGATGAGTTTCAAGATGACTCTGATGGGAATTATGGGATTCAGGTGCAGAGTGTCCCTGCTACTGTGGGAGATGAAGAGCAGGGAGTTTTTCCCACGGGAAGAAATGAGGTTGTTTCTGATGATGGTTTTCAGGTGCAAGAAGCAGAAAGGGAGAGCAGTTCCCAGCCTCAGCCTCATAACACTAACGAGCCCTGTGGCCTTGAAAGCGAAAGCAATGAGGCCGCTTCTCTAGATCGGGCTGGTTGTTTGGAATTTAGGGGGTTGCACAGAAGTCTCAGAATAGCAAATAAGAGGGAGGTCAAAGGGCAAAGAAATGCCTTCATGGTATGCTATTAAAACAGTCTGCTCAGAGAGAAATCTTCATCAAAGCAATTTCTTTGCTTGAATCAAGAACCAAGTCTGGTTTCCTGTATTATCTTGTAGCCTGGGTGTATCCTCGTTTCTGGGACTTTGGCTTCGTTTTAAGGACCTTGTTTCATGCCTCATGTTTCCATGGATTTAGGTAAAAGAAAAAGGTTTTCCCCTGACATTAAGTCCAGTCGTGTCTGACTCTGGGGGTTGGTGCTCATCTCAATTTCTAAGCCCAAGAGCCGGCGTTGTCCGTAGACACCTCCAAGGTCATGTGGCCACTGGCATGACGGCATGGAGCGCCGTTACCTTCCCACTGGAGCGGTACCTATTGATCTACTCACATTGGCATGTTTTCGAACTGCTAGGTTGGCAGAAGCTGGAGCTAACAGCAGTCGCTCACTCCGCTCCCAGGATTTGAACCTGGGACCTTTCGGTCTGCAAGTTCAGCAGCTCAGCGCTTTAACACACTTTGCCACCGGGGCTCCGGATTTGTTCTTACAGCCTTGTTTTTGCAACTATCTTTTGGAACTGAACATTTGCCTTTTATGGGCAGTCTTTTCTCTATTTCCTAATAAACTACAAAAGACTACTTTTGGTTTACAGTCTGGTGTCTGTAGCAAGGTGGAGCTAACCTGAGGTGCGACAGAACTTCCTAGCTGTGAGAAGAGCTGTTCACCAGTGGAACTCTCTGCTCTGGACTGTGGTGGAGGCTCCTTCTTGGAGGCTGTTAAGCAGAGGCTGGATGGCCATCTGTCAGGGGTGCTTTGAGGACGATTTTACTTCTTGGCAGAATGGGGTTGGACTGGGTGGCCCACGGGGTCTCTTCCGACTCCTCTAGGATTCCAGAGGCCCCACATTTCCTTGCTCTTCCTTTTCCTACTGACATAAGCAAAGACCCCCTTGTCACTGCCTGTAGCCTCTTGGCCAGCCCGGGCTCTTTTCCCGCTTTAGCCTCTTGGACCTTTTCTCCTCGATGTGCTGGTCATTTGTTTGAATTCCTCCTTGGGGATTTCCCCTCTTTCCCGTTTCTTACTCATGTCTCTTTCAAATCTTATCTCCGTGGAAAGTTCTTTGGGCACACATTCTTTTTTTTAAAGATTAGTCTTATTTTTTCTCTCTTTGTGGGCTCCATTGCGTCCCAATCTCTGGAGCAGCAGGACACAAGCCTTCCTTCCTCCTCAACATCGAGATGGTTTGCAAAGGCACTGCGCTGAAGTGCATGAAACTGATTGGCTGATCCTGCAAAGATCTGGAGATTAATTTGACACTGTTTCTCTTCTGCTGCTGCAGAACCAGTTTGGACAAGTTTTCAGTGCTGCCTGAGTACTGCTGGTGAAGAGAGCATTGTACTCAGAGAGGCCTTGCTGTTTTGAGGCCTGTTTGCTGCTGGAAAACGAGGGAGAAGAACCAGGACTGTATTCTCCTCTGAAGCAGATTTGTGGACTGAGAAAGGACTGTTTATGACTGTGGACTTCTGTAAGTGATCAGAGTGTAAGTAAATACTACTGTTTTTTAAACTTACTTTTTATTAGTGTTTTTTCCAAGAAAGTGATACACGAATAAAATAAAAATATAGAAATTGCAGATATAGAATATAGAAAAATAATATAGAAAAAACAATAACATAACATAAACCTTGTGCTCCCCACAGTGAACTAGTCAATAGAAAAAAAAAACAAAGAACAACAAATAGACAAAAAAAAATAAAAAGGGAAAAGAAACAAGAAACGACAAGTAACACGGAACCACATATATAGAGCAATATGTGAATATATATATATATGTCTGTGTGAAGGCACGCTGGGGGAAAATGGCTATCTCCAGGTCTGGCTACCCAAGCGGCTGTCAGGACCCAGGCTACAGAACATCAATAACCATGCGCAGAGGCCAGATTCTATCTAATATCTTTATTAAAGGAATATATAAAGTCAATAAAAACAGGTGAAGACTATAGTTCAGTAGTAGACCTTTCAGGAAAGGTCAAATATAGTCCAGGAAAATAATGTCCAATATGTGATATTAGAGTCCAAAGTTATAATCCAATAACCGAAACACACACTTTGCCAAGCAAAGTGTGGGGAGAAGACAAGGTCCTTTAGTCCTTTGAAACTTGGCAACTAGGCTGGAAAAGCAAACTTGATACTTGGCTAGAACAAGACTTGAAACAAGGCAACAAGAGCAAAAACAAGGTCCGTGGCAAACGCGAAACAAAGCAGACTTGAACTTGATCCGGGAAACAAGGAACTGGAGTCCACACACAATCTCACTCCTCGAGCTGACGAATTGACTCCGCAAGGTTCCCCTTGCGGGCAAAACACCTATATAGGATCTTGTTTTCCCGCCAAGGAACACTTTCCTTGGAGAACAAGAAATGAAACCCAAACTGTGTCCAGATGCATGACTCCTTAGAATTTCCCAAGGGAAGCAGACCTAATCAGCTAATTGTTTGGCTGCGATCCTGGCGCTCCGGCGATTCGCCTCCCTAGTTCCTCTATCTCGATTATAATTGTCCCTACGAGAAAACGGGGGAGAATTCTGCCCAAGGCTTGTTTGGCTGACTTCTTGAGGACAAACATCCTGCAGGTGCAGGGGCTCCGATTCTGGCTGAACCGGCGAAAATCCCATGTTTTCCTCCTCATCTGCCACAATAGTACTAGGAACGGGACTACAAGGCCCATGAGACATCACAGCGGCTTCGGTTTACCTTATAATTATACCTCAAACCCCAAAGTAAATACTCTAGAAGTGTTGTCGACCGCGTTTTAGGGGATCGGGGCCCTTGAGGAGAGACCCGATCCGGTCCTGAGAGAACGGACCTTGGCGGAGCCAATAGGAAAATATGAGCCGCAATACAACCTGAAGCCGAAATGAAGAAGGTCCGCCAAAGTTGAAGGAAAATCCGCCAAGGAGTCTTTATTGAGCAATTCAGCTGAAGAGGACTCTAGTAGCGATCATTCGGTCTACTAGGGTACCATACAATCAAAATAAAGCCATACTTATACAAAATTTCAGTCTGACAGCCCTTTGAATTTCCCGCCCTGCTCCCCCGCCTATCTGATCGTTGATAGGCTAGAAGGTTGAACGAGGCGGGCTTTCGCTTCCCGCCTCGTTTCATTGGCCCAATAGGAAGCTGCCTTATGTCTCTACTCGGGCCAATCAGGAGAGAGAAGGCGGGAGTTATCGAAACAATGAGGTGACGGGACAGGAACTAGCGGATTAAGTCCTGCTAGACCGATTTCTAAAGGGTGCTTAATTTATTAATGGCAGCAATCAAGGGTGTCCGGGTTTTTGTCACGTATACAGATTTTTAGATATGCCTTGGGGTGTCAGAGGTGGAAGCAAAGATGGGTGGTGATGAGCCATATTGACAGGCTCTGCAGGGCGCCTTCCTGAGGTGTCCTGGATTTTCCTTTGGGTGAGATATGACAATGTTTGCTTTGGGGCGAATCACCTTTAGGTCAACACTCCGAATTCGGCGACTCAAGCCCTATATTGTCCATGCAATCTGAATTTGATTGGATTTAGCGGTGGCAGATTATCCTTTTGTTTTTGGGAAAGGAAGCCTGGGTCATAGGAAATGGGATAGGTTCTGGGGTTCATGTTGAGTTCAAAATATTTCCTATTTGATTTCATGACTTGACAATTATATGAAATAAAATGAAAAATAAAATAAAGTTGGAATATAAACCATGCTGGGAAAAATACATATTTTCCGGGGATCCCAAAGAGTACAAATACATATAGGCAGATTGTAAAGATGTCATGATCATTGTGTTTTATTCATGATTGCTATGTTTAGGTTGACTGTTTAAGGTTATATATTTCAGCTATTCTTATACAGAAGCTGGGAGCCTCTAAGGCATGGCCAGGAAAAGGGGCGTGGCTTCACCTTGCTGGTGGAAGCCTTGGAATTCAAAATTTAGCAGTTGGAATTCGGCAGTTGGAGTTTGTCGGTTGAGCAGAGCAGTTGGTTCTATTCAGTGGGAAAGGAGTGTGATCAAAATAAAGAGATTGTGGGAGGAAGTTGAGCAGCTAGAGAGTTTTAGCGGAGAAGGGCTAAAATTAAAGTTGCTGAGCCTTTAGTAGGAATAACTAAAGAGCTGAGGTTACATCCCTAAGTCATAGAAGGACTAGGGTTAACCAGTTAAACTCCCCAGTCCAAGTTTGATCGGGTACAGATCAATTAAGTTCAAGAAGGACAGTATTCCTAACTGAAAGAAACAAGTCTTATAAAGCTAATACCATACTAAGCTCAGTGAAACGATTGAAAAGTCTTGCAACACTTACTGTACAGAAGTAACATCGTTCAACTTAAGTTATAACATTCTTGCAACCATCAAGCTTTGTACTATAAATAAACAAGTTACTGTTTCTTCAAATGTTGCTTATTATTTGAGCAAAGCATCTTTCAAAGGTGGTGGCAGCGACAACATAGAAAAGTGAAATACATAGAGGTAGAAGGTGAACCCTTCGCATTTTGGTGGCAGGGGTGGGATCCAAAAAGGTTCCATCCCTGTCATCACATCAAGTCTTCACATAATTGGTGGCAGCGGTGGGATCTGAAGGGATTCCATTCTCTGTCACGTCAAGTCTTCACACAGATAGATAGATTTCATGGAAATAAGGGAAAATTCATAAAAGTGAGTTACATTGCATAAAGGGGAATCATGAATGATATAAACAATTGAAAATATTTGAAAAGAACGAAGTTCATAACATCTGGAGAACCCAGCATGGAAATTCATAAAAGTGGAGTTTTAGCAGCATGATTTTACAATTCATGAAGTTGTTATCTCTTGCCTCAGGCTAAAAGGTCAAACACCTTTTGTGCAGAGAGTCACAGTAAACTCCAGTAAAAAGTCTCAATCACCTTCTACTATAAATATATGGAATATAGAACATAAAGTCTTGATTTTTGAACTATCTTTTACAAAGTCCTGGGGGGGGGGGGGGGTGGTCACCTGGATCACAGAAGCTGATTAAAGATAACCAAAAATATGTTTATTGAAAACAGGAAACAGTCCTTTTAATGTATTAGAAATAATATGAGGTAAAATCACTGAAATTATACAGAAATAAAACTATATTGATTGAGAATGAAAGCTATAGAGACTATAAAGGATTAACACACAAGCTATGAGGAAAGGTAGGTACTATAGGGTAAGTACAAGGCTATGATAAGCACTATCTATAATGACTTTAGTGGTAAATACCAGCTATAGTGAACTATCTATAATAACTCTGAGGTAAACTATAAGGTGATAAGCTATAAGGTAAGTACATAAGGTAAGTACAAGGTGAACTATAAGCTTTGCTATCTTTGAGGTAAATACCTAAAGCTATGATGTGACTATAAGGTAAGTACAAGGCTATGAGGTAAACTGTAAGGTAAGTACGTGATTTATGTTGCCTGCTTGAATTTGCCAGGTCAAAGAACCCAGACCAATTCTAAGACCTACCTCTAAGGTTTTTCTCTGGAATGGCAATTGGCACCTTTCACCTCTGCCCCCCCCCCCCCCCCCCCAGTGTACATATACAGTAGATGGACTTCCATCTAATGCCTGCTGTCCTTACCAATTTATATCTTATTTATTTATTTATTTATTTACAGTATTTATATTCCGCCCTTCTTTCTTACCCTGAAGGGGACTCAGGGCGGATCACACTATATACAATCACACTATATACATATAAGGCAAACATTCAATGCCCTTAAACACATCCAACAGAGACTGAGAGACACACGCAGAGGCAAGTTAACCTTCTTCTGAGGGGATGTTCGATTCTGGCCACAGGGGGGCGCAGCTGCTTCATCATCCACTCTGACGGCACTTCCTCATTCCAACGTCGTAAATTAGTTAAATTAGCCTCCCCACTTTTATAAGTGGTACCTTATTTTCTACTTGATAGATGCAACTATCTTTTGGATTGCTAGGTCAGCAATGAGCAGGGGCTATTATTATTATTATTATTTTAATTGACGGGTGCTCACCCCGCCACGGGCTGGCCTCGAACTCATGACCTCGTGGTCAGAGTGATTTATTGCAGCAGGCTGCTCTCCAGCCTGTGCCACAGCCCGGCTCTTACTACTGTTTTTGATTTCTTGGAATCAGTAAAGTTCCTGCATCTTTTTTCTGCAATCCTGAGTGGCGTGTTATTGTTCTGCGGGTGACTCTGGATCTCGAGCTTCTATTCATCATCCTCAATCCGCTACAGACATGACCTTCTTTCAGGTATTGAGACGTGGCTGTCGCGTCCCATTCTCTCCGCCTTCTCTTCTCCAAGCTGAACTACTGACGTTCTGACCCATTTCGCCATAAAAATATGTGTTTGTGGAAGGTCAAGGGCATTCCAGGAAACCCAGGTTCTCAGATCCAGAAAGGAAGGAAGGAAGGGAGGGAGGGAGGGAGGGAAGGTGGGCAGATCCCTGCTTGTGCCAGGTGGCATGTTTGCTCTGAGTCATTTGCAGCCGACGATGCAATCAAAACAAATGCATCAGGCCGGCCTGCCGGGCTAATGATTCTCCCAGGTGTTATTGGTGGGTTGGGAAAAAGGTGCATGTCAGGTGGATGAAACACCAGACGCTGTTTGTTTACCTCTCTTCGGCTGGCCGGGTCATAAGCACACAGCAAACAAGATGTCTATGCTGGATTTCGTATCACAAAACCACAAGTCAAACACTTCCCAAGTGTCTAGGACACATTATTATTATTATTATTATTATTATTATTATTATTATTATTATTATTATTATTTTATTATGACACAGCAAACAAGATAGACATGCTGGATTTCATATCACAAAACCACAAGTCGAACACTTCCCAAATGTCTAGGACACATTATTATTATTATTATTATTATTATTATTATTATTATTATTATTATTTTATTATGACACAGCAAACAAGATGTCTATGCTGGATTTCGTATCACAAAACCACAAGTCGAACACTTCCCAAATGTCTAGGACACATTATTATTATTAATATTATTATTATTATTATTATTATTATTATTATTATTATTATTTTATTATGACACAGCAAACAAGATAGATATGCTGGATTTCGTATCACAAAATCCCAAGTCGAACACTTCCCAAGTATCTAGGACACATTATTATTATTATTATTATTATTATTATTATTTTATTATGACACAGCAAACAAGATGTCTATGCTGGATTTCGTATCACAAAACCACAAGTCGAACACTTCCCAAATGTCTAGGACACATTATTATTATTATTATTATTATTATTATTATTATTATTATTATTATTTTATTATGACACAGCAAACAAGATGTCTATGCTGGATTTCATATCACAAAATCACAAGTCGAACACTTCCCAAGTGTATTATTATTATTATTATTATTATTATTATATGATACAGCAAACAAGATAGACATGCTGGATTTCATATCACAAAACCACAAGTCGAACACTTCCCAAATGTCTAGGACACATTATTATTATTATTATTATTATTATTATTATTATTATTATTATTATTATTATTATTATTTTATTATGACACAGCAAACAAGATAGACATGCTGGATTTCATATCACAAAATCACAAGTCGAACACTTCCCAAGTGTATTATTATTATTATTATTATTATTATTTTATTATGACACAGCAAACAAGATGTCTATGCTGGATTTCGTTTCACAAAATCGCAAGTCGAACACTTCCCAAGTGTCTAGGACACATTATTATTATTATTATTATTATTATTATTATTATTATTATTATTATTACTTTATTATGACACAGCAAACAAGATGTCTATGCTGGATTTCATATCACAAAATCCCAAGTCGAACACTTCCCAAGTGTCTAGGACACATTATTATTATTATTATTATTATTATTATTTTATTATGACACAGCAAACAAGATAGATATGCTGGATTTCGTATCACAAAATCACAAGTCAAACACTTCCCAAGTGTCTAGGACTGTGTGATGTATTTTCAGATGATGCGCTCAGATCCCAGTTGGGTGGCCTTCTGCAGTTGGCAGATGGCGATTTTGTCAATGCCTATTGTTTCCAAATGCCGGCTGAGATCTTTTGGCACGGCACCCAGTGTGCCCATCACCACCGGGACCACCTGCACTGGTTTCTGCCAGAGTCTTTGAAGTTCAATCTTGAGGTCCTGGTAGCGGCTGAGTTTTTCCTGTTGTTTTTCATCAATGCGATTGTCACCTGGGATGGGTTATTATTATTATTATTATTATTATTAATAATATACAACAACCCCTTGAATTGCTCAACCCAAGTGGGTCCCTCTCAATCTGCAGGCAGGGAGGGGCGTGGCGTGGCCGGGAGGGGGCGTGTCCTGCGCAGGGTAGCCGCGCCCTCACGCCTGGCCCCGCCCCCTCGCCCCCGCGATTGGCTGCCCGCGCGCCCTCCGCCCCGCCCCTCGGCGTCCCCGGGCCGCTCTCTCCGCGCCCCTCTCGCTGCCCGCGGCGCCGCTTCTTCCTGGCTGCCTTCCTGGTGCGTCGCCCGGCGCGGTCCGTCCGGGCCTGGAGCCTCCCCGGCGGGGCATGAGGAGAAGGCGGCGGAGGCGCGGGAGGCGGCCAGAGGAAAGGCCCGGGGCGCCGTGAGCAGCAGGGCCCCGCTGAAGAGACCCTCCGCCCGACCGCCCGCCCGCCCGCCATGTCCCTCCTCTGCGTCCGCGGTGAGTCTGATCATAATAATAATAATAATAATAATAATAATAATAATAATAATAATAATAATAATAATAATAATGATGCTTTATGTAGAACCCGGCCCCCCCCAGCAAAAGGGACAAAGTGGCAGTCATAATAATAATAATAATAATAATAATAATGATAATAATAATAATCATCATAATAATAATAATGCTTTATGTAGAACCCGCCCCCCTCTCTTTGGGGCGGTTTCCAGCAAAAGGGACAAAGTGGCAGTCATAATAATAATAATAATAATAATGATAATAATAATTATAATCATAATAATGATGCTTTATGTAGAACCCGCCCCCCCTCTCTTTGGGGCGGTTTCCAGCAAAAGGGACAAGGTGGCAGTCATAATAATAATAATAATAATAATAATAATAATGATGATGATGATGCTTTATGTAGAACCCGCCCCCCCTCTCTTTGGGGCGGTTTCCAGCAAAAGGGACAAAGTGGCAGTCATAATAATAATAATAATAATAATAATGATGATGATGATGCTTTATGTAGAACCCGCCCCCCCTCTCTTTGGGGCAGTTTCCAGCAAAAGGGACAAAGTGGCAGTCATAATAATAATAATAATAATAATAATGATAATAATAATAATAATAATAATAATAATAATAATAATGATGCTTTATGTAGAACCCGCCCCCCTCTCTTTGGGGCGGTTTCCAGCAAAAGGGACAAAGTGGCAGTCATAATAATAATAATAATAATAATGATAATAATAATAATAATCATAATAATGATGCTTTATGTAGAACCCGCCCCCCCTCTCTTTGGGGCGGTTTCCAGCAAAAGGGACAAAGTGGCAGTCATAATAATAATAATAATAACAACAACAACTTTATTCTTAAATCCCGGCCCATCTCCCCAAAGGGACTCAGGGCGGCTCACGTGGGGACCAAGCCCAGTCATACACAATAGATGCATCAACATAAGTACCATTAACTATTTGTTAAAACTTGGCATGATACTCGCTTTCCTTTGCCCACTTGAAGCACGGGTCCCCAAACTTTTAAAACAGGGGGCCACTTCACGATCCTTAATAATAATAATTGTAATAATAATAAGTATCCTTCAGACCGTTGGAGGGCCGGACTATAGTTGGCCACTGAGCAATAATTAATAACAACAACAACAACAATAATAATAATAATAAAGAGGGTTGGAAGAGACCCTTTGGGCCATTGAGTCCAATCCCCTTCTGCCTTTGTGCACCAAAAGCACAAGCAAAGCACCCCTGACAGATGGCCACGCAGCCTCAATGTTAATAATAATAATAATAATAATAATAATAATAATAATAATAAGGGTTGTAAGAGGACCCCTTGGGTCATTTAGCCCAACCCCCTTCTGCCCTTGTGCCGTGGGGGCTGGATAAATAGCTTCTATGGGCCGCATCTGTCCCCCGGGCCTTAGTTTGGGGATCCCCAAGTGGGTGCCTCTGGTGTGGCTGTCAGAAGGTCCTCCATTCAGGAAAGATCTGAAAACCTGTTTTTTTCAAACCATTTTTAATTAAGAAGAACATCAAAGTGAGCCCCTACTGCTTTCTATTCCAACACTTTATAACTTTATACATTGTACCTTGTTAACCTTAGTCTGAAGATTGTAGTACCAACTATACCGCTCCAGGGCATTGAACATGTTTTAATTGTTTTTAAATTGTTGTTGTTGTATGCTTTTTTGATGTATTTATTGCTGTGTTTGGATTTTATGCCGGCCCGTTTAGCTTGGATAAGTGAGACTCTACTGTATTATTATTATTATTATTATTGCGCATGTGGCAGGGCCCAGACTGCATTGTAGTTGGTGGTCTGTGGTCTGCTCTTCTCCGCACTCACATGTTGTGGACTCCACTTTGTGGCCCCATTTCCTAAGGTTGGTTCTGCTCCTCGTGGTGCCAGAGCGGAGCCTGTTCAGTGCCTTCCAAGCCGACCCGTCTTCTGTGTGTCCAGGAGGGAGTCTGTCATCCGTCTCAGCCACTGATTGAGGTTCTGCCTCTTAGCCTGCCACTTTTGGACTCTTGCTTGCTGAGGTGTTCCTGCGAGTGTCTCTGTAGATCCTAGAAAACTGTTTCTTGATTGAAGGCGTTGGTGTACTGGCTGATACCCAAAGAGAGGATGGGACGGAGATGTCAGTGCCTTGGTCCTTTCATGGCTGGCTGCTGCTGCAGGTGGTGCAATGCCGGCTAAACAGTATAATTTCTCCATCAGTGTGGGGCGTAGACATCCTGTGATAATGTGGCCTGTCTCATCAAGAGCCACATCCACTGTTTTCACGTGGTGAGATGCATTCCACACTGGACATGCGTACTCAGCAGCAGAGTAGCCAAGCGCAAGGGCAGGTGCCTTCACTATGCCTGGTTGTGCCATTAACATATAACATGTAAAGCGTAAAAACATCCAATAAAATTAAATAAAAGCAACTCAACAAGGCACAGTGAGCGTACTCCGAAATTGAAGACAGGCTGTTAAAATTGACACAAGTGCAAGAACTGGCCGAACACGGATGAGCTGGACCCGAGTAAAGTGCAGTGGCCGGGCACAGGTGAGGCACGGCCACCCTCAGTTTATGCCAAATTAGTCAAAGGCACACGGACGTAGCCGGATTTTCAGATTTTTGGCAGCAAATTATCTGAAAACAAATGAGCAACAAACCAAAACAGTGGATGAAACAATCCCAATACAAAATTATAAAACTGACTACGTGGTTTTAATTCTATGTCCTCAGGTCAAAGTGTTGTTTTTATTTTATGTTTAATCGTCTTAATTTGATTTTAATGCAAAGCTATAGGTTTCTGGTTTAGATTCCATGATTTGGTTTGATATGTACGTATGGTAGGCATTGAATTTTGCCATGATGATGTTGGAAACCACTTTGAGTCCCCACTGGGGTGAGAAAAACAGTATATAAATACAATAACTAAATAAATAAATTAAAGAGGCATTAAAAGCTGAGATGGTTTATAGTAGCCTTTCTCAAGCTGGGGGTCTGGACCCCTGGGGGGAACCGCAAGGGGGTGTCAGAGGGGTCGCCAAAGACCATCAGAAAACACACAACTCCTTTGGCAGAGAAGGCTGAAGATCTCTCCGCCTGTCTTTTTCTTCCTTTTTGGAAACAGATGGCAAATCCTCCCCCCAAAAGCCCAATTTGCCCAATTCTATCGTTGGTGGGGTTCGAGGGGCTCCTTGATTGTAGGTGAACTATACATCCCAGCAACCACAACTCCCAAATGGCAAGGTCTATTTTCCCTAAACTCTACCAGAGTACACATTTGGGCCTATTGAGTATTGGTGCCAAGTTTGGTCCAGATCCATCATGGTTTGAGTCCACAGTGCTCTCTGGATGGAGGTGAACTATAGCTCCCAAACTCAAGGCCAGTGCCCACCACATCCTCCCAGTATTTGTTGGTCATGGGAGCTCTAATTTCCTGTTGGAGTTCTTTGTGCCAAGTTTGGTTCAATTCCATCGTTGGTGGAGTTCGGAATGTTATTTGATTGTAGGTGAACTATAAATCCCAGCAACTACACCTCCCAGATGTCAAGGTCTATTCCCCCCCCAAACTCCACCAGCGTTCATTGGACATATTGAGTCTCCATGTCAAGTTTGGTCCAGATCCATCATGGTTTGAGTCCACAGCGCTCTCTGGATGCAGGTGAACTACAACTCCCAAACTCAAGGCCGCAACAAACCCTTCCAGTATTTTCTGTTGGTCATGGTACTTCTGTGTGCTAAGTTTGTTTCAATTCCATTGCTGATGGAGTTCAGAATGCTCTTTGAGCATAGGTGAACTATAAATCCCAGCAACTACAACTCCCAAATGACAAAATCACCCCCTCCCCAAAATCCAGGCAGGCTTCGGTCCTCCCTCCAGGTGTTTTGGACTGCAACTCCCACCATTCCTAACAGCTTCAGGCCCCTTCCTTTTCCCCCTCGGCCGCTTAAGCGGCATATAAAATCCAGCATATACTGTATATACTCGAGTATAAGCTTAGTTTTTCAACCGTTTTTAGGACAAAAAAGCCCCTCTCGGCTTATACTTGAGTGAGGGTCCTGGCTGGCTTAAAATCGAGTATATATGGTACATTTATTATATTTCTCTATTTTTATTGGTATATTATTATCATTATTTTTAGTATTACATTTATTTTATTCTATTTTTATTATTAATACATTTATTATTTCACTCTGATATTATTGTTATTACATTTATCATTTTACTCTATTATTATTAAAAGGATACATAAGGGCATTTACATTAAAGATGAGAATAATGATTTAATCAGCGTTGGACAGTCTTTTAAATTAGAGTTTTATGTAAATATTCAAAAGCATTTAACCTACCGATGCCTTGATTAATGTCATTTTATTGGTTTCTATTTTTATTTCTGGAATTTACTGCTCTCAGCTTATACTTGAGTCAATGTTTTCCCAGTTTTCTTGTGGTAAAATTAGACGCCTCGGCTTATATTCGGGTCGGCTTATACTCGAGTATATACTGTATATCTTTTTTGCTGTCTGATACTATGTCTTTGTGTCAATAATAATAATAATAATAATAATAATACATCACACATTCCTAAACACTTGGGAAGTGTTCGACTTGTGATTTTGTCATACAAAATCCAGCATATGTATCTCATTTGCTGTGTCATAATATGTCTTTGTGTCAATAATAATAATAATAATAATAATAATAATACATCACACAGTCCTAAACACTTGGTAAGTGTTCAACTTATGATTTTGTGATACTAAATCCAGCATATAGATCTCATTTGCTGTGTCAGACTATGTCTTTGTGTCAATAATAATAATAATAATAATAATAATACATCACACAGTCCTAAATGCGTGAGAAGTGTTCGGCTTGCGATTTAGTGATAAGAAATCCAGCATATATATCTCGTTTGCTGTGTCATACTATGTCTTTGTGTCAATAATAATAATAACAGAAATAATAATAATAACATATTTCTTATAACCCGCCTCCATCTCCCTGAAGGGATTCGGAGTGGCTTACGTGGGGACGAGCCCTAAAAACATCAGCTAGATGTACAATTAAAACACAATACAAATTGCAAGATTAAAACATAGCAAGACAATTATTCAAAACGGCTTAAAAGGAACTCACGCTTTGCCTGCTTCACTTGTTCTGCCGAGCGCAGAACTCCCCTGGGACTCTGACAAAGTTTCCGTATTGACGAACAGATGCCGCGAGTGCTGTGGTTTCTCATTGCGGTTGTGGTCATGTTCCCACGAGGCCAGACTCTTCCGCTGGTTTCCTCTCACTAACCAGATCTTATTTTGAGATATCTGTGGGTCACTTGCATGTAGCTGTTTGTCACCACCCTCATTGTCTTCAGTTGTATTTCTTTGTTTCTTCTTCGTGGTCCCCGTGAAATGCGCACAGCCATATGTGCAAATTTCATGGGTGACCACTCGAAGAAACACAGTTACAGGTAATAGTAATAATAATAATAATAACAAAATCCAGCATATCTATCTTGTTTGCTGTGTCATAATAATAATAATAATAATAATAATAATAATAATAATAATAATAATAATAATAATAATTGTGCGGTTTTCTGGCATTGTGTATTTCTGCCGCTTCTGTGACTGTTCATTTGGGTTTTGATGATTCCGTAGCCCACTTGTCGATGGATGTCCAGAATCAGCAGCATCCACCGCGGTCCTTTTTATCCTGGGCGACGACCGAACCAGTATAGACTTCGTTTGGGTTTGATTCTCCATAATGCTAATGGGTTAGGTGCTCTTAGTTCTGCTCCTCAGCTGAGGCCTCTCTGGCTTGGTTGGACCTGCCGGTAGTTACACTACCGCCAGCACAGCCCTCAGTCATCATTGGAGCAGGTAAGCCCCCCCACCACGTCAAGGTGGCACCTGCGGAGGGGTGCTTTTCATTATTGTCATGATCCCTCTGTCAACAATCTTACAAAAAACAAATCTCGGCTACCAAACATCTAAGAATTCTCACAAAATTTCACATTTGATGTACATGGATGACCTGAAGCTATATGGGAAAACAGAAACTGAAATTCAGTCTCTGACCAACACTGTCCGAATTTTTAGCACTGATATCAACATGGAGTTTGGTTTGGACAAATGTTCGACAGTGGCATTGAAGAAGGGAAAAATCATTGAAAGTGAGGGCATAAATATGCCCAATGGCCAAACAATAAAGTGTCACCAGCCAGAGGCCTATAAATATCTGGGCATATTACAGCTGGACAACATCAAGCATGAACATGTGAAGACTGTGGTCAGTAAAGAATACACACAAAGGGTCAGAAAAATTCTCAAAAGCAAGCTCAATGGAGGCAACACCATCAAGGCCATAAACACCTGGGCCATACCTGTCATAAGATATACTGCTGGCATTATAAACTGGACACAGATGGAACTGGACAATTTGGACAGAAAAACAAGAAAACTCATGACCATTCATCATTCACTGCACCCTCGCAGTGATGTTGACCGGCTCTATCTGCCTAGAAGATCAGGGGGCAGAGGACTCTTGCAAGTAAAACAAGCAGTCAAAGAAGAAGAACATGCCCTGGCAGAATATGTCAAGCAAAGTGAAGAACCTGCTTTGATTGAAGTCAAAAATCAGAAACTCCTCAAAGCACAGCAGACAAAAAACCAGTACAAGAAAACCACACTACAAACTAGAGCTGACAACTGGCACAACAAAACATTGCATGGAAAGTTCCTTGACAAAATTGAAGGAAAAGCTGACAAGGAGAAGACCTGGCTCTGGCTCACGAATGGGACCCTGAAGAAGGAGACAGAAGGCCTGATCCTTGCAGCCCAGGAGCAAGCCATCAGGACAAAGGCAATTAAGGCCAAGATCGAAAAATCAGCTGATGACCCAAAATGCAGACTGTGCAAGGAAACAGATGAAACCATTGATCATATCCTCAGCTGCTGTAAAAAATTGCACAGACAGACTACAAACAGAGGCACAACTATGTGGCCCAAATGATTCATTGGAACTTATGCCTCAAGTACCACCTGCCAGCAGCAAAGAACTGGTGGGATCACAAACCTGCAAAAGTATTGGAAAATGAGCACGCAAAGATACTGTGGGACTTCCGAATCCAGACTGACAAAGTTCTGGAACACAACACACCAGACATCACAGTTGTGGAAAAGAACAAGGTTTGGATCATTGATGTTGCCATCCCAGGTGACAGTCGCATTGACGAAAAACAACAGGAAAAACTCAGCCGCTATCAGGACCTCAAGATGGAACTTCAAAGACTCTGGCAGAAACCAGTGCAGGTGGTCCCGGTGGTGATGGGCACACTGGGTGCCGTGCCAAAAGATCTCAGCCGGCATTTGGAAACAATAGACATTGACAAAATTACGATCTGCCAACTGCAAAAAGCCACCCTGCTGGGACCTGCACGCATCATCCGAAAATACATCACACAGTCCTAGACACTTGGGAAGTGTTCGACTTGTGATTTTGTGATATGAAATCCAGCATATCTATCTTGTTTGCTGTGTCATACAACGTCGTTGTGTCAATAATAATAATAATAATGGTGGTGGTCCTGGTAGTGATTGGCACACTGGGTGCCGTGCCAAAAGATCTCAGCTGGCATTTGGAAACAATAAACATTGACAAAATCATGATCTGTCAACTGCAAAAGGCCACCTGACTGGGATCTGTGCGCGTCATCCGAAAATACATCACACAGCCCTAAACACTAAAGAGTTCGACTTGTGTTTTTGTAATACAAAATTTAGCATATAGATCTTGTTTGCTGTGTCATACTCTGTCTTTGTGTCAATAATAATAATAATAATAATAATAATAATAACTTTATTTTTCTATCCTGCCTCCATCTCCCCGCAGGGACTCGGGGAGGTTACCATGGGGCCAAGCCCAAATAATCACGATAGAACATACTAAAATACATACATAAACACAACATCATCAACGAATAATATTAAGACGAAATAAAACATATTTATACACAATAACATAGTAATAAGACAAAAGAAGAGGCCCCCATTTAAAGGCAGAACAAAGATTAAGCAAAAACAAAAACAAACTGGGCCAAAGTGCAAAGTGTGTATTTTGTAAACCTGATGGGCGAGGAGGTGCCACAGTATTTACTGGGAGAATTGGAGGAGGGATAGGTGGTGAAATTATTCCCAACTGATGGCGCAGAGTAACAATGCGTCGGACAAAGTGGTTGTCAGTGAGGTGGAACCTGTCATTGGGATCAATTATTCAAAGGCGCACTGGAAAAACCAAGTTTTTAAACCTTTCTTGAAGGCTGCCAGGGTGGGTGCCTGCCTGAGCTCCTTGGGGAGGGAGTCCCAGAGCCGGGATTGGGGCCGGCATGGAGAAGGCCCCCTCTCTCCCTCGTCCCCACCAGCCACGCTTGCAACGGAGTGGGAGCGAGAGGAGGGCCTCCCCTGAAGATCGGAGAGATCGCGCAGGTTCGTAGGGGGAAATGCGACCACGAAGGTAGGCGTGTCCCGAACCATTCCTTCTTCCTTGTGGTCTCTGTGACATGCACACATATGGCTGTGCAAATATCATGAGTGACCTCTTGAAGAAACATGGTTACAGGCAAGCAACCATTCCTTCTTTGTGGTCCCTGTGAAATGTGCACATATGGCTGTGCAAATATCACGAGTGACCACAAAAAGAAACACAGTTACAGGTAAGTAACCATCCCTTCTTCTTCGTGGTCTCCGTGAAATGTGCACAGCCATATGTGTGAATTTCATGAGTGGCCACTCAAAGAAACACGGTTACAGGTAAGCAACCATTCCTTCTTCTTCGTGGTCTCTGTGAAATGTGCACAGCCATATGTGTGAATTTCATGAGTGGCCACTCAAAGAAACACGGTTACAGGTAAGCAACCATTCCTTCTTCTTCGTGGTCTCTGTGAAATGTGCACAGCCATATGTGTGAATTTCATGAGTGGCCACTCAAAGAAACACGGTTACAGGTAAGCAACCATTCCTTCTTCTTCGTGGTCTCTGTGAAATGTGCACAGCCATATGTGTGAATTTCATGAGTGGCCACTCAAAGAAACCCAGTTACAGGTAAGCAACCATTCCTTCTTCTTCGTGGTCTCTGTGAAATGTGCACAGCCATATGTGTGAAATTCATGAGTGGCCACTTGAAGAAACACGGTTACAGGTAAGCAACCATTCCTTTTTCTTTGTGGTCCCTGTGAAATATGCACATATGGCTGTGCAAATATCACGAGTGACCACGAAAAGAAACCCAGTTACAGGTAAGCAACCATTCCTTCTTCTTCGTGGTCTCTGTGAAATGTGCACAGCCATATGTGCGAATTTCATGAGTGGCCACTTGAAGAAACATGGTTACAGGCAAGCAACCATTCTTTTCCACTTTTCCCCTCAGATGAGAGTCAGTGCAGCCGAGCTGAGCCTTTAAAGCACCCAGTCTTCAATCCGTGCTCTGTGTGAGTGCTTTCTGTTGCCAAAGCCCGTAGTGAAGCGCAGTCTTTATAACACACTGAGATGTGTGCATGTGGTGCGGCACAGCTGTTGTTCTTGCCAGCGCAGGATCTGGCTTTTGCACTTTCCCAGCTCTTTGGACCCTCCTGGGGCTGGCTGCTCTCAGTCCCAGGAAGGCGGCCTGGTGCTGCTTCAGCAGTTAGACCTTTACGGCGCAGAAGCCCTTCGCTGTGGGGCCTTTCCTGGGAGGAGGCAGCCCGGCCTCTCCGCAGTCCTGCTTTCCCATTTTCCGAGAGAGAGAGAGGCCAGGAGGGCCTTGTCTCACACTTTGGCTGCTGCTCATCCTCTCTCGTTAGATAATATATTGATTTGTGGAACTGTGGTCCCAATAGGGAAATGTACTGAGATGGCACTTGAGCGGAAACTTTTGCTCTGTTGGAGGGACCTCTGCTGTACCAGCCCATTTGTAGTTTTGCTGAATCTGAAAAAGTCTCCCATGTTTTGGACCACTGGCCAGTTCTGTGCTTCTGGTTTTGTTTTGCAGAACTCTTACTGATTTCTTTGCCTTCTTATTTTTTATTTCGTGTCAAAAGCATTGCATAACAAATACATTTTAAAATGATGGAAAAAAAAAGGGAAATCACAAGCAACTAAATAGTTTTAGACCAAAAACGGGCAACAGCAACCTCATTGTCCGTAGCTTTAAGCAACTCCTCCTCCGTGCATGAGGCAGGACATTGTGGGCAAGCCTTCATATGCGGAGTTGTGTGTTCTGCTCCACAGTCACACAAGGTGGAGGATTCCTCCAGGTAGTGCCACCTTGCCAGGTTCCCTTTGGATCTGCCCACTCCGCTTCTGAGTCTGTTCAGGGACTTCCAAGTGGCCCATTCTTGGTTTGGCCCTGAAGGAAGGAAGACCCTCATGGGGGGCCATCCAGTTGGGATTGCCAGATTTGGCTGCCCAGAGGGACACCCTTGCTGCTGCTGGAGGAACATCAAGAGGAGTGGTGGTTCTCATGAAGCCGTTCCTTGATTTGCGTCTACTGGGAGGAGGCTGATAGCCATGCAGTGGGTGGCTTTCACAATGTTCAACCTTATTTCTCTCACAATTAGCAGCAACTTCCCGTGGCACGTCAGGAGGGGCAATGCCAGCTAACTTGTGGAGTTTATCAACAGGTGTAGGTTTAAGGCATCCCGTGATGATTCTGCATGTGTCCTTCAGTGCTATGTCCACCTGCTTCGCATGGGCAGACTTGTGCCAGACAGGACAGGCCTACTCAGCCGTTGAGAAAGACAAGGCCAGGGCTGATGTTCTTATTACTTGTGGGTCTGCTCCCCATGCGCTGCCAGTCAGTTTCCGCAGGATGTTATTGCGTGCAGCTACTTTTCATTCAACCCCCATCTGTCGGGGGTGCTTTGAATGCGACTTCCTGCTTCTTGGCAGAATGGGGTTGGACTGGATGGCCCATGAGGTCTCTTCCAACTCTACTATTCTATGATTCTATGATTCTATGATTCTATACTTTGTGCTTGGTGTTCGTGCAGTGTTTCCTATATGTTAGTGCTCAGTCTAAGGTGACACCAAGGTATTTAGGATGGAAACCGTGTTCGAGCTCTTGGCCTTCCGAAGTAACTTTCAGTTTCCTGTTGGCTTCGCCGTTACGTAGGTGGAAAGCACACACTTGTGTCTTGGCAGGGTCAGGCTTCAGGTGGTTCTCTTTGTAGTAGCTGGAGAGGTCTTTCAAGGCATTGGTGAGCTGGGTTTTTTTTTTTTTTTGCCTTCTTAAAACCAAGGGAGATTTGCCTAGAAGTCTGTGCTTGGTGACAGAATGAAACAATAACAACAACAACAACAACAATAATAATAATCATCATCATCATCTCTATTTATGTTCCGCTTTATCTCCCCTGAGGGACTCAGAGCGGATTACAGCATACACATATATAAGGCAAACATTCAGTGCCTTTTACACAGTGAACAACAACGACATACAATACACAGACTAAGGTCAAGGCCTTCCCCGTGCATCTCTGGCGTCTTTCCGTGTTTAGCCAGAATGTCTGACGGAGGGATGTGTGTCCAAAACAAAGGGGTTCCTCCTGCAGCCGGGCTGCTTTCCAGGAGTGATGGGACGAGTGCTGGCCTGGGGCATGGTTGCCATTGTGGTGTGCACTTGCCAAGCACACGTGTTGCATGAGGACAGGACGTGGCTGCAAGCGAGAGAGAGAGAGAGAGAGAGAGAGAGAGAGAGAGAGAGAGAGAGAGAGAGGCATCCCGAGCGAGGCCTGAGGGCCGGGCAGCCTCGTCCTGCGTGTCCTGGCCGTCCGACTGGGGCGTCCAAAGCCTTCTGCAAACACTGCGATGCGTGAGTCAGGTCTGTTTGCCGACAGAGAAGTTCCTGGATCTTGCCGGCGTCAGGGCTGTGGCTCGGGCTCTGCAGATCCTGGCAAATAAATACAGCCAGCGTCCCTTGCCCTTTGTGCTTTGTTACCTGAGCACACACAGAGCGCGGGGGGAGAGGGCGGGCGGGCGGACGGACAGGTGGACAGACGGGCAGACAGACAGACAGACAGACGGAGCTTCCTTGTTGTTGTTGTTGTCCTTCTGTGCCACCGCCTGACGTCAGGGATTAGGTGGCTCCGTGCTTCACTTCCTGATATTGATATATTGGGACCAGTGAGTGAGTCCCTTGGTCCTGCCACCTTCCTCACCTGCTGGGAAGGCACCTTGGCAGCAGCGCTGGTTCTTATCCTGTGTAGTAGGGTGAGAGAGCCTTGGATAGGCCGCGCTTAAGGAGATGCAGTCTGCACATGGAAGGAAGGACGGACGGACTCAAGCGCATACACACTTCCACTGCTCCTCTCTCCCTATTATCAGGGTTTCCTTCTTTTCCTTTTTTAAAACAAGTACTTGGCTAGAAAAGCCCCGGGAGTGCACCTAAACATGTTCACTGCGGGTTGCAATGTAATCCAGACCCTGGAATTTTGGAACCAGGAAGTTAACATTGAGTTGCTTCAGCTTTCTGTCTATGAGTGTGATTGCCTTGTAGTGGAAAGTGTTGGAATTCAACCCCACACTGTCCAGGTCTGCAGTCCTCAGTGAGGAACACTTAGTTAGTTTACGAATAGGCTACAGGAATCCCTTTCCCCTGACTCCTGAATGACAGTTGGAATGTTTCTATTTAATAATGATAATAACAACAACTTTATTTTTCTATCCCATTTCCATCTCCCCTCAGGGACCCATGGTCCCAGTGGTGATGGGCACACTGGGTGCCGTGCCAAAAGATCTTAGCCGGCATTTGGAAACAATAGACATTGACAAAATTACGATCTGCTAACTGCAAAAGGCCACCTTACTGGGATCTGCACGCATCATCCGAAAATACATCACACAGTCCTAGACACTTGGGAAGTGTTCGACTTGTGGTTTTGTGATACGAAATCCAGCATGTCTATCTTGTTTGCTGTGTCAGAATAAAATAAAATAAAAATACAGTAGAGTCTCACTTATCCAAGCCTCGCTTATCCAAGCCTCTGGATAATCCAAGCCATTTTTGTAGTCAATGTTTTCAATATATCATGATATTTTTGTGCTAAAGTCATAAATACAGTAATTACAACATAACATTACTGCATATTGAACTACTTTTTCTGTCAAATTTGTTGTATAACATGATGTTTTGGTGCTTAATTCGTAAAATCATAACCTAATTTGATGTTTAATAGGCTTTTCCTTAATCCCTCCTTATTATCCAAGATATTCGCTTATCCAAGCTTCTGCTGGCCCGTTTAGCTTGGATAAGTGAGACTCTACTGTAATACTTTATTCATATTCCATCCTTCTCCCCGAAGGGACTCAGAGCGGATTACAGCGTATATACAAACACAAGCAAACATTCAATGAATAGTTGATTGATTTGTTTTACTGTTGTGTTTTTGCATTGTCTGCTTAGCCTGGGCTTGGCCCCATGTAAGCCACCCCGAGTCCCTTTGGGGAGATGGGGCGGGGTATAAAAATAAAATAAAATAATAATAATAATAATAATGACATATAGTGAGATACAAATATAAAGACAAAGGCAAATGCCTCTCCTTTCATTTCCGGCTCGGAGGCAGTGCTCATCTCTGGCTCTGGGGGAGGAGCTCTTTCTTCATTTCCAAGCCGAGGAGCCTGCGTTATCCGTAGACACCTCCTGGTTGTGTGGCTGGCATGACTGCTCGGAGTTTCTTTTTGCTTTTTTTCCACTGAAGCAGTACCTATTGATCTACTCACATTTGCATGTTTTCGAACTGCTAGGTTGGCAGGAGCTAGGGCTGACAGCGGAGGCTCACCCCATCCTTCAGATTTGAACTGTCAGCCTTCAGGTCAGCAGTTCAGCAGCACATGGGGTTAACCCAGGGAATGTTTCTATAGGCGTGAGATGGTGATTCCGAATGATAAGAAAAACACTCAATTTGGCGGTTTCCAAGGAGGTGGGTGAGGAGGTGGCCCTCAATGTGTTTTTGCCCTTTCATGGATCAGCACCATTCAGCACGGTTGATAGTGAAGGCTGTAGATATGTATTTATTTATTATTATTTATTTACTACGTTTATATCCCGCCCTTCTCACCCCGAAGGGGACTCATAGCGGCTTACAAATAATATGTACATGCAATAAGTCGTATTACCAGCACAGCAAAACACCAGCACTACACATCACCATACCGCACCACACTACCACACCGCAACACTACCAGCAGCACCACATGCAACATACAGTTACAGTAGAATCTCACTTATCCAACGTTCTGGATTATCCAACGCATTTTTGTAGTCAATGTTTTCAATATATCGTGGTATTTTGGTGCTAAATTCGTAAATACAGTAATTACAACGTAACATTACTGCGTATTGAACTACTTTTTCTATCAAATTTGTTGTATAATATGATCCTTTGGTGCTTAATTTGTAAAATCATAAGCTAATTTTATGTTTAATAGGCTTTTCCTTAATCCCTCCTTATTATCCAAGATATTCACTTATCCAAGCTTCTGCCAGCCCGTTTAGCTTGGATAAGTGAGACTCTACTGTATTATTAGCACTACACTGCATCACATTACAACAATATCAACATCATATGCACACACAATATATGACATTATTATGTATTATTATTATTATTATTATTAATAATAATAATAATAATAATGAATCTTTATTTATATCCCGCTTTTCTCCCTCAAGGGACCCAAAGCGGCTTACAACATATTAAAATCACACAGACAAAAATCAGAGTACATCAGTAATATAAGCATAATAGGATAAACAGATTAAGAAAACAACTACAGTATTCATTCAAGTTCATGAGGCATCATATCGAGACATTTTAAGTCACATGTTTACATGCTAACCCAACACCACTTTATCTCTTATGCATTTACTATTTTATGGAAACTCACATTTTAATTTATAACTTCAATCCTCCTAATAAATCTCTTATTCACTAGCCTCTTATATATGAAGGCTGTGATTTTATAGTTTTCTGTGAACATCCATCACCTCTCTTGAAATGCAGTTATCAATACTATTTTTGAAACAACCTTTACATTATGTGCATATGGTTGCTCTTTGTTATCTACTGTCTGCTTAAGCTCACAAAAATTGCGTAATTATGTGTACTCTGGCTAAAATATCTGTAAATCATCTTTCTATTCTAAACAGTGCAACTTGAAATTTTCAGAAAGCTTGTGGCACTTCATTTTGAACTGAATATGAACAGTCCAGTCCAAAGCAAGCATGGCCTTTATCTAACAGACATATACTTTCATTATATGTTACAGTAGAGTCTCACTTATCCTTGTAAATTATATACAGTACTGGCTGTGCCCGGCCACGCGTTGCTGTGGCATTGGTGAGAAATTGTTGAGGTAGTGGTGGTATTGAATGTCTGTTGTATGGTTGTCTTTATGTTTAGTATGCACACTGAAGTGTATTATATGGCAGTGTGGACTCAAGCAGATAATATAAGATTCTAAATGGGTTATATAGCTGTATGGAAGGGCCTTGAGTCTACACTGCTGTCAGGACCCAGGCTGCAGAGCACCAATAACCATGCGCAGAGACCAGATTCTATCTAATATCTTTATTAAAGAAATATATAAAGTCAATAAAAACAAGTGTAGAATATAGTTCAGAAGCAGACCTTTCAGGAAAGGCCAAATATAGTCCAGGAAAATATTGTCCAAGATATTAGAGTCCAAAGTTATAATCCATTAACCGAAACACACACTTTGCCAAGCAATAGTGTGGGGAGATGACAAGGTCTTTTAGTCCATTGAAGCTTGACAACAAGGCTGGATCATGAGCTTGATTCTTGGCTGGATCAAAGACTTGAAACGTGGCAACTTGAAGCATGAAACAAGGTCCGTGGCAAAACGTGAGACAAGGCAAGACTTGGAACTAGATCCGGGAAGCAGGGAACAAGGAATACGAAGTCCACACACGATCTCTCTCTCAAGCTGATCAATTGACTCCGCAAGGTTCCCCTTGCGGCAAAACCCCTATATAGGGTCTCGTTTTCCCGCCAACAGAACACTTTCCCTGGAGAACAAGAAGCGAAACCCAACTCTGTCCAGATGCATGACTCCTTAGAATTTCCCAAGGGAAGCAGACTTAATCAGCTAGTTGTTTGGCAGCGATTCTGAGACTCCGGCGATTCGCCTCCCTGACTCCTCTATCTCTATTATAATTGTCCTTTCGGTAAAACGGAGGAGAATTCTGCCCAAAGCTTGTTTGGGTAACTTCCTGAGGACAAACATCCTCCAGGTGGAGAGGCTCCGTTTCAAACTGAACCGGTGGAAATCCCATGTTTTCCTCTTCATCTGCCTCAATAGCACTAGGAACGGGACTACAAGGCCCATGAGACATCACAACTGCCATATAATCCAGTTAAAATCTGATAATCTGTGGAAGAGGCCTAAGTGAGGCCTAACTGTGCCTGCTAAGTAGGTTGCTAGGAGACCAAGTGGGCGGAGCTTAGCCTTCAAGCTGGCAGCAATTGGATAAAAACTATTATTCCTCTCCCTGTAATTAGGACTTTATTTTTCTTTTCTTTTTGTTGTATCAACCTAGAGCCGTGAATGATGGGTTGTGTTGTCAAATTTCGAGGTTGGGGGGCCTGTAGTTTTGTTGTTTTGTCCGCTGCCCTGATGCCATCACTCTTTTATATATATAGATTACATATTCTGCTGTGAAGCATTGGGGCGGCGGGGGGGGGGGCAAGGTTTCCTCCTCCTGCCTTATCACCTGGGTCCCCCCGCACGCAACCCTGACACCCAGGTGCCTTCGGACCCTCACCTGCCCCTGTTGTGCTCCATGCGTGCGGTGTCTTGACAGGCGGGACGGTGCCACGGCCCAGGATGCGCTCGCTCCCCAGGCCGGCCGGAGGGCGGAGAAGCCAAAGAAGCCTCTTAAAAGGCACAAACCCCACATGAGTCTCGATGACTTATTGGCAGTGAAAATGCCCCTGCTGCCCACTGCCCACACGCATCCATTTGGCAAAGCCTTGCGGCACTTGGATTCCCCTGAATGGGTTCTAGCTTCTCTGTCTTCTATGAGGTGTGTTTGTGGGGCTAAGAAAGGCAGGCGGGGTGCCAAGATGACCACAGAGCCAAGAGCCGCCCGTTTGTTAGATTATGTCAGGGGTCCCCAAACTTTTTAAGCAGAGGGCCGGACCACAATCCTTCAGACTGTGGAGGGGCCGAATTATCATTTGAAAAAAAAAATACAAATAAATTCCTATGCATACTGCACATGTCTTATTTGTAGTGCAACAACAACAACAACAAAAGAAAATACAATATTTAAAAATGAAAACAATTTTAACCAACATAAACCTATTAGGATTTCAGTGGAAAGTGTGGGCCTGCTACTGGCCAATGAGATAGTCAAGTTAATTAGGATTGTTGTTGTTGTTGTTGTGTGCCTTCAAGTCATGTCAGACTTTGGCCGAGCCTAAGTCTAAAATTAATTATTTACTGCATTTATTTACTACATTTATATCCCACCCTTCTCACCCCGAAGGGGACTCAGAGCAGCTGTATATACATACAATATATTATATTATTAGCATAACACAATATTAGCATTATATATTACTATATTGAACTATACCACTATACTATTATATATGTAATATATAACATATAATTAATATTATTATATGGTATTACTATTAGTATTATATTGTATAACATAAGATTATTATCAATATTTTATATATATATATATATATATATATACACAATATATTATATTATTAAAACTGATATAAAATATTATATTATAAAACTGAGGACGGGGGCCAGGTAAATGACCTTGGAGGGCCGCATCCGGCCCCCGGGCCTTAGTTTGGGGACCCCTGCATTATGTGGTTAGAATATAACCTTGTACTTTAGTTCTAGTGGCCCCTCCCGGCCATCCTCTCCTCCATCCCAGTGGTCTTTTTCTTTTCAGATTCATATGTTATTTGAGTGATTATATTCCTTCTGTTTATGTGATTGTTTTAGTCAATTGTTACGTTTTGTTTTTGTCTTTAATTTTTATAGCGTTTTATAGTGTTTTCAGTGTTTTATTGTACAATGTTTTATGCTGATTTTATATTGGAAACCGCCCTGAGTCCCTTTCGGGAGAGAGGGCGGGATACAAACAAAGTTTTATTACTTACTTTTACTTACTTGGACTGTGTTTGAAGCAGGTGGGGATTCTTCATGGTGCCGCTGAGCCCTGCAGAGCCAACTTGGAAAAAACTTGCTTCATCAGTGGGGTGTTGTGAGTTTTCCGGGCTGTGTGGCCATGTTCCAGAAGCATTCTCTCCTGACGTTTCGCCCACATCTATGGCAGGCATCCTCAGAGGTTGTGAGGTCTGTTGGAAACTAGGCAAGTGGGGATCATATTCTTGTGGAATAACGTCCAGGGTGGGAGAAAGAAAAAACTCTTGCCTGTTGGACGCAAGTGTGAATGTTGCCATTGGCCACCTTGATTAGCATTGAATATCCTTGCAGCTTCAAAGTTTGGCTGCTTCCTGCCTGGGGGAGTCCTTTGTTGAGAGGTGCAGACTGATCCAGCCAGAGAAGTCAGCCTTAGCAGAGAACTTGATAAACGAGCCCGGACACGGAAGATTATCTGAGAGCACAGAAATGCTGGACCACTCTCACAACTAGCAGGTCATTTGACACAGAGAAGCCGTTGAAATCCATAAGAAGCACGTGGGGAATTTCAACAGAAGGGAGGAAACCATGAAAATGAACACAATCTGGCCACCAGTATTTAAAAAACTCTAAAATCAGGACAGTAAATAAAGGAAAGCACTCTGAAAACAGGGGAATTCCAGACAGGAAACAATCAGGGCCAGCTAACACCTCCCAACAAAGGACTCCCCCAGCAGGAAGCAGCCAGGCTGTGAGGATGCCATTAGCCACGGATACGGGGGAAACATCAGGAGAGAATGCTTCTGGAACATGGCCAGACAGCTTGGAAAACTCACAACAGCCCAGTGATTCCGGCCATGAAAGCCTTCCTTCGACAACACAACATGTGTTTTATCCTTTGCTAGCAAAGCAGGCAACGTGTGTTTTGTGCATGAAAGTAATGTGCATGAACCTACGTTCAGTATGGCTTTCTCCGAATATTTTTTATGACATAGAGGTTGGATGCCAGAAGCGTAGTGCGTGTCTGTCATTTGACAGAATGATTGGCAGGCAAGAGCCCTGTCTTTACCGCAAGTGCCATGTGTTGATGCCGCAGGGGAGCTCTGGTTTGATTAGCAGGTGTCAGGAGGAGAAGTGCCGGCCGAGGAGGAGCCGTGTTCCCTTGACTGCTTTGCTTCCACGGTCTTTGCCGTTTTCGTGGTGATCTTTGCAAACGCTTTGCCTTCAGCAGCGTGAGGGAAACCTGTCACTTTCCCGCCAGACCAGGCACGGGCAAATTTCGGCCCTCCCTCCAGGTGTTTTGGACTTCAACTCCCACCATTCCTCACAGCCTCGGGCCCCTAATTACAGTAGAGTCTCACTTATCCAACACTCGCTTATCCAACGTTCTAGATTATCCAACGCATTTTTGTAGTCAATGTTTTTAATGCATCGTGATATTTTGGTGCTAAATTTGTAAATACAGTAGAGTCTCACTAATCCAAGCTAAACGGGCCGGCACAAGCTTGGATAAGCAAATATCTTGGATTATAAGGACTGATCAAGGAAAAGCCTATTAAACATCAAATTAGGTTATGATTTTACAAATTAAGCACCAAAACTTCATGTTATACAACAAATTTGACAGAAAACTTAGTTCAATACGCAGTAATGTTATGTTGTAATTACTGTATTTACGAATTTAGCACCAAAATATCACGATATATTGGAAACATTAACTACAAAAATGGCTTGGATTATCCAGAGGCTTGGATAAGCGAGGCTTGGATTAGTGAGACTCTACTGTACAGTATTTACTACATACAGTAGAGTCTCACTTATCCAACACTCACTTATCCAACGTTCTGGATTATCCAACACATTTTTGTAGACAATGTTTTCAATATATCGTGATATTTTGGTGCTAAATTCATAAATACAGTAATTACTACATAGCATTACTGCATATTGAACTACTTTTTCTGCCAAATTTGTTGTCTAACATGATGTTTTGGTGCTTAATTTGTAAAACCATAACCTAATTTGATGTGTAATAGGCTTTTCCTTAATCCCTCCTTATTATCCAACATGTTTGCTTATCCAACGTTCTGCCGGCCCGTTTATGTTGGATAACTCATGAATGGCATAGAAAACTCATGAATGGCACCAGTTTTTAAAGTCAAATTTAGTGTTGAAGTGTCGGCTTCAGTGCACGATATTGTTCACCTTCAAGAGGCGAGAGGGAGAGTTATCTCCACATGCTGCTGAAGTGTGTGTTTGTGTACATGTGTGTGTGGGGCTCCTTGCTTCCTTGTTTGCTGGGTTTTTATTTATTTTCGTGTCAGGAGCAACCGGAGTTGCTTCTGGAGTGAGAGAATTGGCTGTCTGCAAGGACGTTGCCCAGGGGACGCTGCCCGGATGTTTTGATGTTTTACCATCCTTGTGGGAGGCTTCTCTGATGTCCCCGCATGGAGCTGGAGCTGACAGAGGGAGCTCATCCACGCTCTCTCTGGCTGGGATTCGAACCTGGCAGCCTTCAGGTCAGCAGCCCAACCTTCAAGTCACGAGGCTTTTATCCCCTAGGCCACCGGAGGCTCCTGTTTGCTGGGCTCTCCTTGTGGGATGGGAGGCTGGTGGCCTTCCCCATGCCTGCCCGGCTCCTCCTCGAGACCCCATTTCACTCAAAGGGTTAACGGGGTCTTTCTGGAGGGCAAAGGCAGGCTGACCTCTGGGTGGGTGGCCGGGCCAGGCTCTGCCTTGCTTCTCTGCCGCCGCAATATTCTGTGTCCAAGGAGACGGCAAAGGCGCTCTCCTCCTCGTATCTTGGACAAACATCCTGTGCCAATGTGGCAGCGCATCCTCTCCAGCCCGATTGGGCCTCTCGCCGGGACTGCCCGCTGCCCGGCTCCTGCCCAGCGCCAAGGGAGGCATTGCTCTTTCGTCCATCTCCTGCCATAGGATGCATGGATTTGGAGCATTTCAGGGTCACCCTTGACATGGAATGGAATTCCAGTGGCAGCTCCCAACACTCTTAAAATACAGTGCCAACCTAGCAGTTCAAAAACATGCCAACGTGAGTAGATCAATAGGTACCGCTCAGGCGGGAAGGCAATGGCGCTCCATACAGTTATGACCTTGGAGGTGTCTATGGACGACACTGGCTCTTTGGCTTAGAAATGGAGATGAGCACCAACCCCCAGAGTGTGAGTAGATCAATAGGTACCGCTCCAGCGGGAAGGTAACGGCGCTCCATGCAGTCATGGCTCTGCCCACATGACCTTGGAGGTGTCTACGGACAACGCCGGCTCTTTGGCTTAGAAATGGAGATGAGCCCCAACCCCCAGAGTGTGAGTAGATCAATAGTTACTGCTCCGGCGGGAAGGTAACGGCGCTCCATGCAGCCATGCCAGTGGCCACATGACCTTGGAGGAGTCTACGGACAACGCCGGCTCTTCGGCTTAGAAATGGAGATGAGCACCAACCCCCAGAGAGTGAGTAGATCAATAGGTACCGCTCCGGCGGGAAGGTAACGGCGCTCCATGCAGTCATGCCTGTGGCCACATGACCTTGGAGGTGTCTACGGACAACGCCGGCTCTTTGGCTTAGAAATGGAGATGAGCACCAACCCCCAGAGTGTGAGTAGATCAATAGGTACCGCTCCGGCGGGAAGGTAATGGCGCTCCATGCAGTCATGCCTGTGGCCACATGACCTTGGAGGTGTCTACGGACAACGCCGGCTCTTCGGCTTAGAAATGGAGATGAGCACCAACCCCCAGAGTGTGAGTAGATCAATAGGTACCGCTCCGGCGGGAAGGTAACGGCGCTCCATGCAGTCATGCCTGTGGCCACATGACCTTGGAGGTGTCTACGGACAACGCCGGCTCTTGGGCTTAGAAATGGAGATGAGCCCCAACCCCCAGAGTTGGACTTGACGTCAGGGGAAAACCTTGACCTTTATATATTTCCTCGTTTGAGAACCAGCTGGGCTCCCGTTCCCCCAGGGCTGGGTTTGGAGGACTTTCCCCACATCCTTAAGAGAGAGCAGGGAGCCGCTGTGGCAAAAGCAATGCATTGTGCACACCAAAATGCAAATATGGTTAATGATAGTGTTGTGACAGAGATCAAATTAGCGCAGATTTAATACTCCACACTGATAATAGTTGGAATAGTTTGGCCGGCAGTGAGTTGCAGAAGACTTGCCTTGAAGGAAAGGCCTTTCCTCTGTTTAAAGCACTGAGCTGCTGAACTTGCGGACTGAAAGATCCGAATGGTCCAAAATGCGGCGGCCAGGCTGCTAGCGGGATCATCTATCACAGGGGTCCCCAAACTTTTTAAGCAGAGGGCCGGTCCACAATCCTTCAGCCTGTTGAGGGGGCCGAATTATCATTTGAAAAAAAAAATACAAACAAATTCCTATGTCACAACAACAACGAAAGAACAATACAATATTTAAAAATGAAAACAATTTTAACCAACATAAACCTACTAGGATTTGAATAGAAAGTGTGGGCCTGCTACTGGCCAATGAGATAGTCAAGTTAATTAGGATTGTTGTTGTTGTTGTTGTTGTGTGCCTTCAAGTCATGTCAGACTATGGCCAAGCCCAAGTCTAAAATTAATTATTTATTTACTGCATTTATTTACTACATTTATATCCCACCCTTCTCACCCCGAAGGGGACTCAGAGCAGCTGTATATACATACAACATATTATATTATTAGCATAACACAATATTAGCATTATACATTACTATATTGAACTATACCACTATACTATTATATAATATGTTAATTAATTAATAATTAAGATTATTATATGGTATTACTATTAGTATTATATTGTATAACACAAGATTATTATCAATATTATATGTATATACAACATATTATATTATTAAAACTGATATAAAAATATTATATTATAAAACTGAGGGCGGGGGCCAGGTCAATGACCTTGGAGGGCCGCATCCGGCCCCCGGGCCTTAGTTTGGGGACCCCTGATCTATAAGATCCCATATTACACCGATTCTGAAACAACTGCATTGGCTACCAACAGAACATCGGATCTCTTACAAGATACTGACCCTGACATTTAGAGCTCGAAATGGCCAAGGACCATGATATCTCAGGGACCGCCCGCCTCATTCCTTTCTTCCATCCGTGGTCACCTCGATCCTCCCAGGAAAATCTCCTCTACGTACCGGGTCCTAGGGAGACATACCTGGAAGCCACAAGGCATAGTAGAGCCTTTTCGGCCGATGCTCCAATTCTGTGGAACTCATTGCCTCTATATGTCAGAGCCATGTCGGAGTTGCGACCTTTTGTAAAAGCGCTCAAGACTTGGCTGTTTGGTTGTGCATTTCAGTAAATCAGATCTAATTTGCCAAATAGTCACTGTTGAATGTTTTTAGGTTGAATGCTTTTATATTGTGGAAGGAGGTTTTGAATTGTAAGTCGCTCGGAGCACTCTGGTGGAGAGCGACTAATTAAGAAATAAAGTGAAGTGAAGCGAAGGTTCGAAAGTGTGGAGTGCAGTGAACTCCTGCTGTTAGCCCCAGCTTCTGCCAACCTAGAAGTCCGAAAATATGCAAATGTGAGTAGATCAATAGGTACCGCTCCGGCGGGAAGGCAATGGCGCTCCCTACAGTTATGACCTTGGAGGTGTCTATGGACGACACTGGCTCTTTGGCTTAGAAATGGAGATGAGCACCAACCCCCAGAGTCAAACACGACTGGACTTAACGTCAGGGGAAAACCTTGACCTTTGCCATATATATGTGTATACACACATGTGTACATACACACACACACACACATATATATATATAGCCTTCCTTTGGGTGGCCTGCTGCCTCTTGAGTCTGCCGAAGAGCAAACTCTGAGCCGGCCGGCGGGAGAGAGAGAAGGGCCCTCGGGATGACCTCAAGGCCCCACAGGCTTTTAGGAGCCGGAGGACTTGCAGACACTCTGGAGTCGCCATGAGCGTGTTGAGTCCTGCCGAGAAGCGTGTGCGCCCTTGGCTTCCTGGCGCGCTGCATATCTCACAGCACTAACGCCGTGTCTTCCAGCCTGCGCTCCACAGCCGCAAGGGCTCCGCGGGCACTTCCCAAGGGCTCTGCGCCTGTTCCAGGAAAATAAAATGAGTAAAGACGGAATGAAATTGAAGAAGAAGCCACAAAAAGTAGATGGGAAATGTGCCGATTTCAGTTTTGCCCTGCTTGGTCATTTTGCTGCCACTTGCTCCAAAATCTTCAGAGTGAGAGGGAGAGAGAGATGGTGAGGCTGAGTGGGGCACCGGCCTGTTGCGCACAGCAGAGCCAGGCATTTATTTATTTATTTATTTATTGACAGCATTTATATTCCGCCCTTCTTTCTCACCCCGAAGGGGACTCAGGGCGGATCACATTACACATATTAGGCAAACATTCAATGCCTTTTAACATAGGACAAAGACAACAACATAGCTCCGAGCGGGCCTCGAACTTATGACCTCCTGGTCAGTGATTCATTACAGTTAATTGCACTGGCTTGCTCTCCCGTCTGCGCCACAGCCCCGGGCTGCATTCACCTGTAATTATCATGAATTGAGCCCAAAATAGGAAAACGGTGCCCAAAAATGCAGCTAGCGGTGTCTCATTCAAGGTTTATACCTTTTAGGTGTTTTGGAGTTCAGCTCCCACCATTCCTCACAGCCTCAGGGCCTTTCCTTTTTCCTTCTTGATTCCTGCTCTGGAAGGATGCTGTTTCCTTTCCTCCGGCCTCGATGTGGTCCGGTGCCTTGCTGCTCTCTTGGTGCCCTTGGGAGGGGTTTGGGGTTCCATGGGCGCCGGTGCCGAGGCCGTGTAGATTTAGTGGCTTACATGGTCCGGTTGCGCTTGTTATTCCCCGGCTTACATGCCAACGGGGCTTTTTCTCTCGGAATCTGGGCTCATGGATTAGCCATGATTATTAATCCCCCCCTGCCATTATCTGCCTTGAAGATGGCGTGTGCGCGGAATATCATGGAAGCAAGGCTGGGCGGGCTGGATGCGGGCCCCAATTCTCCTAGAGAACATTTCAGCACTTTGTCCATTAAATCGTCTTACAACTACATACTTTTGCACTTTTGTCTTGACCGCTGCGCCCCCCCCCCCCATTTTATCCATTAAGTGGTGGTCTTTGCTTTATTTATGTATTTGCTACATTTATATGCCGCCCTTCTTTCTCACCCCGAAGGGGACTCAGGGCGTCTTACAAATTAAATTTACATACAATATTATATTATTAGCATAGTACAGTACTGGTAATAAATTACTATATTGTACTGTATCAATATATTGTAATATTATTAGTAATATTACATGTAAAATATAATATATAATTATTATTATTATATTGTATTATTAGTATTATATCATATTACAATATAATATTATGAATATTATATGTATATACAATATGTTATAATATTATATATTATTGTAAATTATATTGTGTGTGTGTATATATATATATATAAATACACACATATATATGTGTGTATATATGTATATATACACATATATATACATATATATAAAACTAGCATAGCATGTTATTGCTTTATATCATCTTACCATTCTATTTTATTATTACTGTGTTATACTGTATTCTTGTGTTTTTAATCTGTTTATTGTATCTGTTTCATGATGTTGTTTATATATGTTTCTGTTCTTTGGGCTTGGCCCCATGTTAGCCACTCTGAGTCCCTTCGGGGAGATGGAGGTGGGATAGAAAAATAAAGTATTATTATTATTGACACAATAACATTATATAACACAGCAAACAAGATAGATATGCTGGATTTCGTATCACAAAATCACAAGTCGAACATTTCCCAAGTGTCTAGGACTGTGTGATGTATTTTCGGATAATGCGTATTATTATTATTATTATTATTATTATTATTATTATTATTACATTATTATTATTTTATTTTATGACACAGCAAACAAGATCGATATGCTGGATTTCATATCACAAAATCACAAGTCGAACACTTCCCAAGTGTTTAGGACTGTGTGATGTATTTTCGGAAGGTGTTAGTGGACAAATTTAACTATACATGCCTTTCAAATTTTATAATTCATGGTCTAATAGAGTCTAATTAGAGTTTTAATTGATGTGGTACTGTTTTATTGTTTATTGATATGCCGTTGTTTTATTGAATGTATTTTGGGCAATGTAATTTGCTGACTGTTGTAAGCTGGCCTGAGTCCCTCCGGGTGAGGGGGGGGGGGGGGGGTAAAAATGGTGTAAAAAATAAATAAATAAATAAATAAACAAAACATGGGGTATAAACAACATTTAGACATTAGGACAAGATTAAAACATTTAATATAGACATTAAAATCACATGATCCAAAATCATAGAATGGGGCCGTTCCAATGGTTAATTGCACATTTTCCCCGTTTATTTCTTGCACTTCTTTGCTTTACTTTACTTTACTGACCTTGGCTAACCCAAAAAATAAAAGGAAGTTGTCTGTGGCAAAGCTTAGTTGGATTTGGGGGGGGGGGGGTCTTTCTCGTCACTGCTTTTGTTTTGCAGGCGCTTGGTGTGGAAGCCAAGCCTCTGGGGTGTTGATTTTGGACCCGGTTGTGAATTTCGTTAGTGATAACGAGGCCTTGGACGTCAATGGTCAGGTGCATCATCCACTTCCACGGACTCGGGAGGAAGGCTTTTCCAAAAAGGGCCCACCTTCTCCAGCCAGGGCTTGTTTAAAAATGCACTGAAAATTAGAATAGGAGCCTCGCTGTGTGGGACGCTGTCATTGTCATCAATGTCCTCACCCATTCTGATTGGTCTGCGCCTTTGATCAAACCTAACCCTAACCATTCAGCCCATAGTAACCCATGCTACAGGAGCCCTGGGGCCCAGTGGGTTGAACCCTTGTGCCAGCAGGACTGCTGACTGAAAGATTGGCGGTTCAGATCCGGGGAGCAGGGTGAGCTCCCGTCTGTCAGCTCCAGCTCCCCATGCGGGGACATGGGAGAATCCTCCCACAAGGATGGCAAAAACATCACAAACATCTGGGCAATGTCTCCTGGGCAACATCCTTGCAGATGGCCAATTCTCTTGCAGTTTCCCAAGTTACTCCTGACGTGGAAAAAACCCCATAGTACAGAATATCTATTGCCCATCCTTCTGTCCCGAGAAGCATCCCATCCCATCCCACTGCTGGTGTTGGGTTTCATCCCTGGACTTTGTGTCATCAAGCCTCTAGTCCTCAGTGAGTAGCCAGACAAGAGGCAGGGCTTTGTCTGTGTCTTTCCTGCTAGCCAAGGCCTCCTCCCCTTTGATGACCTAGTCATGGAATTCTGTGAGGAAACTTCCTCCTAAGTTTGAACTTCCCCAGGAAGGCCGCGCGGTCTGTCTCCACCATGTTTGAGTTCGGCCTTGCGAGTCTCCCTGCGAGGATTTAGCCAGACAGTCATCTCCAAGACCTTTTCTATCAAGACTGTATTCCTTTTTTACTTACTGTATATACTCGAGTATAAGCCTAGTTTTTCAGCCCCTTTTTTTAAGACCGAAAAAGCCCCCCTTGGCTTATACTCGGGTGAGGGTCCTGGTTGGCTTATATTTGGGTCAGCTTATACTCGAGAATATATGGTACATGGCCAGGTTGTGGCGCAGGCTGGTGAGCAGCCTGCTGCAATAAATCTCTGACCATGAGGTCATGAGTTCAAGGCCAGCCCGTGGCGGGGTGAGCACCCGTCAATTAAAAAATAAAAAATAGCCCCTGCTCGTTGCTGACCTAGCAACCCGAAAGATAGTTGCATCTATCAAGTAGAAAATAAGGTACCACTTATAAAGTGGGGAGGCAAATTTAACTAACTTACGACGTTGGAATGAGGAAGTGCCGTCAGAGTGGATGAGGAAGCAGCTGCTCCCCCCTGTGGCCAGAATGGAACATCCCCTCAGGAGAAGGTTAAATTGCCTCTGCGTCTGTCTCTGTCTCGGTTCTGTGTGTATATGGGCATTGAATGTTTGCCCTATATGTATATAATGTGATCCGCCCTGAGTCCACTTCAGGGTGAGAAAGGAGGGAAGAATATAAATACTGTAAATAAATAATAAATAAATTTATTATTTTTCTCTATTATTATTGGTATTATTACATTTATTATTTCTCTCTATTATTGTTGCTACTATTACATTTATTTTACTCTATTTTTTATGATTATTAATACATTTATTATTTCACTCTGACCTTATTATTATTGCATTTATTATTTTACTCTATTTATTATTACATGTATTATTTTCCTGTATTTATTATTAGTATTATTACATGTATTATTTTACTCTGTTATTATTAAAAGGATAAATAAGTACATTTACATTGAAGAAGATGAGAATCATGATTTGATCAGAGTTGGACAGTCTTATCTTAAATTAGAGCTTTATGTAAATATTCAAAAACATTTAACCTCCTGATGCCTTGATTAATGTAATTTTATTCGTATCTGTTTTTATTTCTGAAATTTACCACCCTCGGCTTATACTGGAGTCAATGTTTTCCCAGTTTTTTTGTGGTAAAATTAGGTGCCTCGGCTTATATTCGGGTCGGCTCATACTCGAGGATATATGGGTAAATAAATACTTTTGATCCAAAGTTCTGCTTCTGCAATCCTGAGCCACCCTAAAGCCATCCTCATTACACACAAGTCTCTGCTGTTGATGGAGTTTCCTCCTGGTCCTGTGCCCAGCTTTGCTGGAATGGCCCCAAATGAGGGTCATTTTTGAGCCTCTCCGGCCTCCTCCCCCCCCCCCCCCCTTTCAGAGGAGGGCAGGACCCAGAACACGAAGGGGCCTCGGGAAGAACCATTGGGGGGGGGGGGATGCCTCCTGGTCACCTGGACCTGAGCCATGGAGGGCTTAATGGGTCATCACCAGCTCTTGGCACTGTGCCCAGATGCCTTGCAAGAGCAGCGCTTTGCATTCATCAGAATGTTTCACCATTTCAAAATCAGAGGATATCAGCCGTTGCTCAGTTGATGCCTGTCGTATTTCTCAGCAATAGATAAGCCAGGGTCCAGAAGGCCTTGGGGGGGGGGGATTTGAACATTTGGGGGGAGGGGCTTCCCCAAAGAACAGGTGGCAGTGGGGCCCCTTCCTTCCTTCCTTCCTTCCTTCCTTCCTTCCTTCCTTCCTCTGAACACAGGCCAGGGTCCGGCTGGTGGGGCGACGCTGTGATGTCTCATGGGCCATGTAGTCCCGTTCCTAGTGCCGTTGTGGCAGACGAAGAGGAAAACTTGGGTTTCCCACCGATTCAGCCAGAATCGGAGGCCCTGCACCTGCAGGATGTTTGCCCTCAAGAAGTCAGCCAAACAAGCCTTGGGCAGAATTCTCCCCCGTTCTCTCGTAAGGATAATTATAATCGAGATAGAGGCGCTAGGGAGGCGAATCGCCGAAGCGCCAGAATCGCTGCCAGACAATTAGCTGATTAAGCCTGTTTCCCTTGGGAAATCTTAAGGAGTCATGCATCTGGACACAGTCTGGGTTTCACTTCTTGTTCCCCAGGGAAAGTGTTCCTTGGCGGGAAAACAAGATCCTATATAGGTGTTACCCGCAAGGAGATCCTTGCGGAGTCAATTCGTCAGCTTCGGGAGTGAGATCGTGTGTGGACTACGCTACTCCAGTTCCTTGTTTCCAGGACCTTGTTCTAGTTCCAAGCCTGCCTTGTTCCCCGGACCTCGCCACGGACCTTGTTCTTGCTTCTTGCTTCTTGTTGCCTCGTATCAAGTCTTGTTTGCCAAGAATCTAGTTTGTTTTCCAGCCTTGTTGTCAAGCTCCATTGGACTAAAGGACCTTGTCATTTCCCCACACTTGCTCGGCAAGTGTGTGTTTCGGTTATTGGATTATAACTTTGGACTCTAATATCACATATTGGACATTGTTTTCCTGGACTAAATTTGACCTTTCCTGTAAGGTCTACCTCTGAACTATATTCTTCACTTGTTTTTATTGACTTTATATATTCCTTTAATAAAGATATTAGATAGATTCTGGTCTCTGTGCATGGTTATTGGTGCTCTGCAGCCTGGGTCCTGACAGACGCTCTCCCCGGAGGCCCAGCGCTGAGCGTGAGGCTGGGCTCAGTGGGCTCTGGTGCTGGAGATGGCAACCTCCCCAACTCATCTGGGGCCTTTTGAACATAGTGTGGATGTGTCGTCAAACATTTTCATGGCTGGAATCACTGGGTTGCTGTGAGTTTTCTGGGCTGTCTGGCCACGTTCCAGAAGCATTCTCTCCTGACGTTTCGCCTGCATCTATGACAGAGGTTGTGAGGTATGTTGATTTGCCTAGTTTCCAACAGACCTCACAACCTCTGAGGATGCCTGCCATAGATGCAGGTGAAATGTCAGGAGATAATGCTTCTGGAACGTGGCCAGAACCCGTTGTGTGGATGGCATGGGTGGCAATGCCTGGCTGGCCCGGAAGAGGCACAGGGGCCCCCGGGCAGGAGAATCCATGAGCGAGAAGGGGTAGAGGTCAGACCATTTTACAAATTAAGCACCAAAACATCATGTTATACAACAAATTTGACAGGAAACATAGTTCCACATGCAGTAATGCTATGTAGTAATTATTGTGTTTACTAATTTAGCACCAAAATATCATGATATATTGAAAACATTGACTACAAAAATGTGTTGGATAATGCAGAATGTTGGATAAGCGAATGTTGGATAAGTGAGACTCTACTGTAACTCCACATGGCGTTTTTGGCAGGACTGAGCAATTGCCCACAGTTACAAGATTTGCAAGGGTCCTGCATTTTGAGATTTGGCATCAGTGCAGCGTTCATTGGCTAACATCAGGTTGCGGTTCAAGTGAACATCCTGAGTGTTCCTTGTGTCATTCATCATGACATTACTCCATGTGCCCTTTCCTGGGAAGCTCCTCATCCCCAAGCTTTTGCCAGTTCAGGCGTACATAGTCTTCTATGGCTTCCTCATGCCGCCAAGCCCTCTTTATTCCCATAGGTAGAAGTATGGATTCTAAAACTCTGTGTATCACTCTGTATCCCATGTCACAAGGGTTGCATGCCCCATGTTGACACTGATGGCATGACTGCTAAGGAGGGTGAGAGTAGCTGAGGCTTCCTGCAAACACAAAAGCATGGAGCAACCGGTGGTGCGGCCCGGCTTCTCTTCTCTTCGTTCCTCTTGTACAGACACTTCCACAGAGCCTACTCTGTGTTTATGGGACGCCACTCTGCGTTCGGAGAGGCCTCTTGCCTGTTGTGACTCAGCCACAGCATAACCAGAGTGAGGATGAAGAAGGGGATTCTGGGTTTCAGATACAAGTGCTAGATGAGGGGATGCAGGATGAATTTCAGGAGGATGGCATGGGAATGAAAATACAGGCTGATTCAGAGGCTTGAGAAATGCAGTTTGAGCAGAATGAACTGTTGACCCCACAAGCCATAGACAACAGCCAAAATGACATTCCCATGGGAATTAATGAGCAAGAGATGTCTCAAGCCCCCCGGTTCAGGTGCAAGATAACGAGGACCTTGAATTATCTAGGGCGGACCGGTTGTTATGGAAGGGAGTTCAGCCTCGTAGGAGTGTGAGATTGGCGGGGAAGAGAGAGGCCTCCTCAGGAAAGAGGAATGCATTTCTGGGGTGCTTTTAAAAGTGTGTGTTTGGCAATAGATTTTTGTCAAAGCAAATCCTCGCTTCCTCTGTGTGGATGTTCTTGCTTCATGCGTAAGAAAATATTATTGTTCCTGGATCTTTGAAACCTTTGGGCCTTGGTTCTTTGGGATTTATCGGTTACTGTTTTGGCTTATGGACTTGTGGATTATTATGGCTCATGGACTAATGGATTTTTATTGACTTTTTTATTGCCTGCTTTGATTATATCTGCTTTTGCTCAATAAAACTACAAAAGACTTTCTCCCGTGTGTGACTGGGTGTCTAAAGCAAGGTGAACTATTCTGAGGTGCGACACCGCTCTTCTGTCGGATCCTGAAATGTGTGCCTCCAATGGCCAATGGGATCCTTGGGTCCCTGGTTCAAGGGGGGGGGGGTGATGCACAGCCGCATTGAGCTTGCTGCTGCTCTGCCTCTGCAAGATGTGGTGTTGCCACATTTCCATCCTCCCCTGGTGCCTCTGTCTCTGGGGCTGAGTCTACATCCAGATTTGGGTCTGGAATTCCTTCCTGCTCATGGCTTTGAAACGTCCCCAGAGGCCACTCACCCCCGGACTCCTCCCTAGAGGCTTGAGGCACACTTGGTTGGATGGGTTGCAATAGCAGATTCCCAGGTTAAATATGGTTGAGATGTGAAAGGTAGCAGAGTCCCCAATGCTGACTCTTTCCTGTCTCTGTGAGTGGAAGAGAGCGGCCTCGTGGTGCGCCCTTCTCACGCAAAGGGAAATAAAGCACACGAAGGACTTTTGGGGAGGAGGAGGAGGGAGGAGAAGAAGAGGAAGAGGAGGAGGAGGAGGAGGAGGAGAGGGAACAGAGCTCTCCTTCAGGGAGGAAGCAAAAACACATGCCCGTGTTTCCTCGAGTCTCGTGTGCCCTTGAATCTCATGCGCGCCTCAATTTATTAGTCCTAATTTCAAGCTTTTTCCAAATAATAATATAATAATAAAACTTTATTTATACCCCGCCACCATCTCCCCAATGGGGACTCGGGGCGGCTTACATGGGGCCATGCCCAAGACAATACAATATAACCATAACATAATACAATTAAATAATACATTACATAAAATAAACAGTACAACATAAGATCGAAACAGCAATATAACAAGAGCGGGCCGCATGAACACTACATTTAAAAACTAGATTAAAAATTAAAACTCTGGGTGAGAAAGGGATCAGAATAAAAACCTCGAGGGATGGGAGGGATGTTTATCTGTTAAAGCAAAATTTTAGTTATGGCATGTCTAATTTGTCTTAATGTTTCCATTAGCACTTGATAGTAAAAGGTAAAGGTTTTCCCCTGACGTTAAGTCCAGTCGTGTCTGACTCTGGGGGTTGGTGCTCATCTCCGTTTCTAAGTCAAAGAACCGGCATTGTCCGTAGACACCTCCAAGGTCATGTGGCCACTGGCATGACTGCATGGAGCGCCGTTACCTTCCCGCCAGAGCAGTACCTGTTGGTCTACTCACATTGGCATGTTTTCGAACTGGTAGGTTGGCAGGAGCTGGGGCAACAGCTGGCGCTCACTCCGCTTCCGGGATTTGAACCTGGGACTTTTTAGTCTGCAAATTCAGCAGCTCAGCGGTTTAAAACACTGAGCCACCGGAGGCTCCATACTTGAGTATAAGCCGACCTAAATATAAACCGGCCAGGACCTTCACTCAAGTATAAGCTGAGGGGAGCTTTTTCAGCCCTAAAAAAGGGCTGAAAAACTCAACTTATACTCAAGTATATAGGGTAATAAAGAGGATTAAAGACTTTTGAGAAGACGGAGAAGAAGGGGAATAATAGAATCCTAGAATATTGGAGTTGGGAGAGACCTGGTGGGCTATCTGGTCCTACCCTATTCTGCCAAGAAGCAGGAAAATGGCATTCAGAGCCCCCCCGACAGATGGCCATCCAGCCTTTGCTTCAAAGCCTCCAGAAAAGGAGCCCCCGTCCCATTCTGTGGCAGAGAGTTCCACTGCTGAACAGCTCTCTCTCTCTCTCACACACACACACACAGTCAGGAAGTTCCTCCTCATGTTCCTGTCATTTGAAGCCATTGGTGTCTCTGTGCTTAAAGCATGTTGAGCTCCCGAGATCTAGGAAACAGGGACGGGGAACAAGGCAGCCGGCAGGCCTGCAACGACACCGGGCCCTCTCGGCCCCCGTCTGCTTTCTGTGGATTTTGGGGTGAAGCTTCCTCACGCCCAGCAATGATGCCGTGGCCGAGAGAGCGCACGCACACCCACTTCAGTGCGGCACCAACAGCCACGGTTTAATGGGATGATGTCCCTGGGGAGGGTGTCGTGCAAAATGGGCATGGAAGCAGCGCGGTGGAGGTCATGGAGCTGTGGCTGGAAATAGGGTCCCTGTGAAGCCCACCAATTTAGTGTGGAAATTGGCTGCCTGCCTCCCGACACGGGAAGAGTTTTGTTCTCAGTCACGGCAGTGGGAGAGGGGTGCCTTGCCGGACCCCCACCCCGCCCCCTCCCCTTCCCTGCCTCTGGGGGCTCCTTGTCCCCCCCCCCCCATGCCATGCCTGTTAGTGGATGAAAGCGAGGCCGCTGCCGTGTGTGTTTGCAAAGTGGGGCACGGAGGGGCCTGTGAAGTCGGGCAGAGGACGAGGAGGAGTGGGGTGGATTGCCCACCCGCCTGGGAAGGAAGGAGTTCTGCCTTGGGAGCAAATCCTTTCCAACACAAAGGGTTTAACTTTAAACCAAATCTAATCAGAAGCTTCTCCTGAGGGAGGAGACGCCGAAAATGAAAAGGAAATTCAATTTGGGCAGAAACGTGCGCCGTCTTTGAACATTGGGGGGGGGGGAGGACCCCCCAGTTGGTGGGCATGAAATTGGGTCTCTAATTGCGCTTTGATGCAGCAACGGGGCTCGTCCTGGGATCTCCTCCGAACTGGAAAGGGTCCTCAATCGCGGCTGAGCCCCCTCCCCACTCCTGCTTTGTTGGGGGAACCAGGCAGTTAGAGGGATTTTAAAAACATTCACACGCATGCACTCAGGGAAAGGGAGGGAGAAGGACCCGAAAGGAAGAAAAGAGATTGTTGGGGAACTGTGGAGAGTGAAAGAGTGCCTTTACTATAAAAGTAAACCAGGATTTTGACTGTATGTTTATAAGGAGAAGTGGGGATGCTGGGCGTTCCCTTCACAGGGGAAGGAAGGGGGGAGAGAAAGCTTTGACAAAGGAGAATGTTGAAGCGCATTTTGGCCTAGGAAAACATGAAGTGGAAGAGAGAGAGAGAAAAAAAACTCACATATAGAAAAATAAATCCATTCTTCCACCCCCCACCCCTTTCTCCCTAAGATAAGGGAGGTTTGAGGAGAGAGAGAGAGAAGAAAAAAGTTAAAACCACAGAAGCAGCAGGATTTCTCGGGGGGGGGGGTGGTCACAAAATATTAGGGCTTGAACCTTTGAAAATAGGGAGGTGAGATGGCACAGAAGAAAAGGGAGAGAGAGAGAGAGAGCATAGCACTAAGCTAGTCCATTCCAGCCCTCCTTCCCAGAAAACTATATATCACTGGTGGCTTTTAAGGCAAAGGGATGAGTAGAGAAGAGTTTACAGCCCACACATTACATAAACACACAAAATTTAACCAACACTTTTCTGGGAGTCCCCCCCCCCCAAATCCTTTGCCATGCTTCCCAGATGGGAGAGAAAGAAAAGGGGAAATTAAGAAACAGAAGCGGCTAAAGGAATGCCCCCCCTCCCCCCTTTGCCCCTCCAAAAACAGGAAGAGAAAAAAAGTGTCCTCTTTGCACAATCTCCCCGCGGCCCCTCCTTCTCCTCTCTCTCCAAGAGAGGAATGAGCGCAGAGAGAGAGAGAGAGAGAGAGCCTGTTGGGGGCAAGAGAAGGAGGGGGAATGGTGGGGTGATTCTTCCCATCTGAGGAAAACTCTGAATGTGGCAGGAGTTGAGTGGCAGGGGCAGATACAATTTGGGGGGGGGGGGCATCAGGCTTCAAAGGAACGGCTGGGATGGGGGCTGAGAGAGTGTGACTTGAGAAGAGGAACAGTGTTTTGGATCAGGTGTGTTTCGGGGTGAGAGGGGAGGGGGCTGGGAGCCCTCCTCCACGTTAGACTGGGCTGAACTCTCTGGAGGGGAATTTCTTGGGGGGGGGGATCCCTGAAGTAAGGGTTCCCTTGGAAGGCCAATTTGGGAGTCCTGGATCAGTGTAGGACTCAGGGTGAGGAGAAAAAGTAGGGATAGGGATGGGGCAGAGGGCCTGGGCGAGAAGGCAAGCAAATGTGTCCAGAAAATCCTCTGGAGGAGGGGGTAAGGGGAAAGGGTCTAGAGAGGAATCTTTGGGGGGGTTGTTTTTGGAGCCCAAATCTCTGCATGGGAAGACGTGGACCCCCTCCCCCCTCCAATTCTCTCCCTGGCTTAGGGCCATGAACATCGCGGCATAAGCAAGCTGGAACCACCTGCCCTCCCCATGGCGAGTCACCTTTAGGTCAACACTCCGAATTCGGCGACTCAAGCGGGGGGGGGGGGCAAGCTGTTCCCCCTTCAAGGGCCACAAGGGGCCACTTATGCACGCTGAGTTAGCCCAACCTGGCCTGCACCATGTTTTTCGATGCAAGCCCACCCCTATTGGCCAGGATCTTACCCAATGGAGAATCCCTGGGGATGTCTGCTGGGGTGGGACACCCTAGACATGCTGAACAAACACCCATCCTTAGCTCAGCCTCTGCCCACACCGACAGTTAATGGAGTAACGACTCACCCAACCGGCAGGATGCAGCTCATCCTTTCAAGAGTTCCCTCCACTAAGGCTGAATGGCTAGCATTCGTGGAATCCGCAGGTGACCCGGGAGCACAACCGTTCCCCTACCCTACGATCCTTGAACCTGCAATCTGCAAGCTAGACTGCTCTCACATGCTTTCAGGTGCCAGATGTTCCCGCATTTCACCAGGAATTTGTTACCGAGCCCTGATCCGAAGTGCAATACCTCCAGAGCTCCTCCCACCTGGGTCTTAACAACGGAACCGGTTCCTTTTCAGGGCGTCCCCTGTTTCACGTTGGCGCCTTTCCTTTGAGGAGCTAAAAATCTGCTTCCTCCTATCTGGCTCCTTTGTTCAGTACCCTGAATCAGATCTAGAGAGAGAAAGGGACTGCCAGAGAAATTTGGATGTGAAATGAGGTCAAATTGTTGGTCGGAGGGCCCTCCTTGCAGCCGTTTCTCTCCCCAACCTGTTCCAGAATATCTGGACCAAGGTCGCCGCTTGGAATTTTAGCCTAAAAATTGATTTTTTGGAACTTCCAAGCAAGTCCCTTCGTGGTAAAGCCAAATTATGTTGTCGACCGCGTTTTAGGGGATCGGGCCCTTAAAGAGAGACCCGACCCGGTCCTGAGAGAACGGACCTTGGCGGAGCCAATAGGAAAATATGAGCCGCAATACAACCTGAAGCCGAAATGAAGAAGGTCCGCCAAAGTTGAAGGAAAATCCGCCAAGGAGTCTTTATTGAGCGATTCAGCTGAAAAGGACTCTAGTAGTGATCATTCAGTCTACTAGGGTACCATATAATCAAAATACAGCCATATTTATACAAAATTTCAGTCTGACAGCCCTTTGAATTTCCCGCCCCGCTCCCCCTCCCATCTGATCGCGGATAGGCTAGAAGGTTGAACGAGGCGGGCTTTCGTTTCCCGCCTTGCTCTGTTGGCCCAATAGGGAGCTGCTTTTTGCCCCCACTCGAGCCAATCAGGGAGGAGAAGGCGGGAGTTATTGAAACAATGAAGTGACTGAGCAGGAAAGATCGGATTAATTCCTGCCCGGCCGATTTCTAAAGGGATTAATGACAGCAATCAAGGGTTCCTGTCACGTATACAGATTTCAGATATGCCTTGGGGTGGTGATGGGCCATAATTGACAGGCTCTGCAGGGCGCCTTCCTGAGGTGTCCTGGATTTTCTTTTGGAGGAGATATGACAATGTTTGCCTTGGGGGCGAATCACCTTTAGGACAACACTCCGAATTCGGCGACTCAAGCCCTATATTGTCCATGCAATCTGAATTTGATTGGGTTAAGCGGTGGCAGATTATCCTTTTGTTTTTGGGAAGGGAAGCCTGGGTCATAGGATTTGGGGTTCAGATTGAGTTCAAAAATATTTCCTATTTGATTTCATGATTTGACAATTATATGAAATAAAATGAAAAACAAAATAAAGTTGGAATATAAACCCTGCTGGGAAAAATACATATTTTCCGGGGATCCCAAAGAGTACAAATACATATAGGCAGATAGATAGATAGATTTCAAGGAAATAAGGGAGAATCCATAAAGGTGGGTTACATTGCATAAAGGGGAATCATGAATGATATAAACAATTGAAAACATTTGATAAGAACGAAGTTCACAACATCTGGAGAACCCAGCATGGAAATTCATAAAAGTGGAGTTTTAGCAGCATGATTTTACAATTCATGAAGTTGTTATCTCTTGCCTCAGAGTGCAGGGATAATCCACAGTAAACTCCAGTAAAAAGTCTCAATCACCTTCTACTATAAATATATGGAATATAGAACATAAAGTCTTGATTATCTTTTACAAAGTCCTGGGGGGGAGGGTGGTCACCTCGATCACAGCCCAGCCCTGCCTTCCTTCCTTCCTTCCTCCCTCCCTTCCTTCCTTCCTTCCTTCCTTCCTTCCTTCCTTCCTTCCTTCCTTCCTTCCCTCCCTCCCTCCCTCCCTCCCTCCTTCCTTCCTTCCTTCCTTCCTTCCTTCCTTCCTTCTTTCCTTCCTTCCTTCCTTCTTTCCTTCCTTCCTTCTTTCCTTCCTTCCTTCCTTCCTTCCTTCCTTCCTTCCTTCCTTCCTTCCTTCCTTCAGCGCCAGAGGATTAGCACCCGCTCACTCGCTCGCCCGTAATCTCCGTGATTGCATTAGGGATTGTGCTCCTGTCCTCAGGCCCAGTTCACCCCCCAGGAAGAAACCACAGGGCAGCCTGTTGCCCAAGGAAGGCTTTCACGGCTGGCCGGCATCCCTGGGGTGTGGTGTGCTTTCCAGGCGGCATGGCCTTTGAGTTTCTGTGAGTTTTCTGGGCTGTATGGCCATGTTCCAGAGGGGAATGCTTTTGGACATGTCCATAACATCCTAGGAAACTCACAGCAACCCAGTGATTCCGGCCGTGAAAGCCTTTGACATTCACTAGCAGCATTTTCTCCCTGTTGTTTCGCCTGCATCCAGGAGAAGACATCAGGAGAAAATGATGCCAGACACAACCATGGAGCCTTGAAACCACCTCAAACCAAAGGGTCATTTGTGAAGGAAGGCAGAAACCAGGACAGGGAGGCCTTGATTTGCCATTCTGTCCCAAATGCTAGTTGTTTATTTGGCATAGGTGGTTGATTGAATTGTATTGGTGGTTGTTTGATATTATTATTGTTGTATTAACTCTTGTATCATTGCCTTATTGTGTTTTCACTTGTGTATATTGTGCAAATGTGTTTATGTTGTTACTTCTGTGAGCTATGTTGACCGGGCTTTGCCCCATGTGAGCCGCCCCGAGTCTCTGCGGGGAGATGGTGGTGGGGTATAAATAAAGTTTTATTATTATTATTATTATTATTATTATTATTACAGGTAACGTAGCGGCCTCCCTCCCTCCACAAATACTCAGGGCGCTCTCCTGGGACCGTGGGGCACATTTGGACTGCAAGGTGTCTGTGGGTGGTTTTAAAGTTTTGTCATAGTTTAATGTATTGTAGGAGGTGTGACTTCAACTCCTCATACTTGGTTTTACCTGTTTTAACTTTTATTATGCACGTCTTTATCTGCTGCAAGCCGCCTTGTGCCCTTCAGTCAGGAAAGGCGGGGTAGACCTTTCTTAAAGGCATAAATTAAATTGTTTGTTTTCTGCTGGCCCTGAATCCATGGGCTCCGAAGGCAGGAAAAGGGGTTTCTGGGGGAAAGTGAGGGAGGGGAAGAAGCTCCTGATGGCACTGGGCATTCAGACCGGGAAGCCATGGACCAGCCTGCCTGCCTGCCTTCCGTCCGTCCGTCCGTCCGTCCGTCCGTCCGTCTGTCCATCTGTCCTTCCTCCATTAGTGTCACGACCCAGGCTACAGAGCACCAATAACCATGCGCAGAGGCCAGATTCTATCTAATATCTTTATTAAAGGAATATATAAAGTCAATAAAAACAAGTGAAGAATATAGTTCAGAAGTAGACCTTTCAGGAAAGGTCAAATATAGTCCAGGAAAATAATGTCCAATAGAAGATATTAAGGTCCAAAGTTATAATCCAATAACCGAAACACACACTTTGCCGAGCAAAGTGTGGGCAAATGACAGGGTCCTTTAGTCCAATGGAGCTTGACAACAAGGCTGGAAGCAAACTAGATTCTTGGCAAACAAGGCTTGATTCGAGGCAGCAAGAGGCAAGAAACAAGAACGAGGTCCGTGGCAAGATCCGGGGACAAGGCAGGCTTGGAACTAGAACAAGGTCCGTGGCAAGGTCCTGGAAACAGGGAACTGGAGTAGCGTAGTCCACACACGATCTCACTCCCGAAGCTGACGAATTGACTCCGCAACGATTTCCTTGCGGGTAAACACCTATATAGGATCTTGTTTTCCCGCCAAGGAACACTTTCCCTGGGGAACAAGAAACGAAACCCATACTGTGTCCAGATGCATGACTCCTTAAGATTTCCCAAGGGAAACAGGCTTAATCAGCTAATTGTCTGGCAGCGATTCTGGCGCTTCGGCGCTTCGCCTCCCTAACGCCTCTATCTCGATTATAATTATCCCGGCGAGAGAACGGGGGAGATTTCTGCTCAAGGCTTTTTTGGCTGACTTCTTGTGGGCAAACATCTTGCAGGTGCAAGGGCTCCAATTCTGGCTGAAACGGTGGGAAACCCAAGTTTTCCTCTTCGTCTGCCACAATAATACTAGGAAGGGGACTACATGGCCCATGAGACATCACAATTAGCGAGGCTGGAGCTGGGCTGGAGGTGGCTCCCAATGTTAGTCTTTCCCAAACCAGCGGTGCCTGCCTGTTGCAGCCTGGACAGATGCGGAGTGGTCAAGAGATGAGGGGAGGGGTGCTGGGATATTCGCCCAGGGGAGGGTGGAAGTGGCCTGGAGAGAGCTGTTTTGGAGTCTCCTGGCAGTTCCCCCGAGACTGGAGGAAGCGAGATCGGTTTTCATGCGAACCAGCCAGAAGAGCCAGCTGAGAGAAACAGGGGAGACTAAAGTGCTATAGTGTCTGACAGTGCCAGGCTGATATCTCCGCCAAGGCTAGAGGAAAGGCGAAGCAGCTGACTATCCTTCCCTGGTCCTCCTCCTCTCCTTATTCATTTATTTTATTTTATTTGCAGTATTTATATCCCGCCCTTCTTTCTCACTCCGAAAGGGACTCAGGGCGGATCACATTGTACACATATAAGGCAAACATTCAATGCCATATACACATAGGACAGAGACAGAGACAGGCACAGAGGCAATTTAAACCTTCTCCAGCTTCCTGAGGGTATGCTTGATTCCGGCCACAGGGGAGCAGCTGCTTCATCATCCACTGCGATGGCAACTTCCTCATTCCAACGGCGGCTGGGTGATTTTTATAGTGTCGTAAATTTGCCTCCCCACATATAAGTGGTACCTAAATTTCCTACTTGATAGATGCAACTATCTTACGGGTTGCTTAGGTCAACAACGAGCAGGGACTATTTTTTATTTTAATTGTCGGGTGCTGACTTCGACATGGGCTGGCCTCAAACTCATGACCTCTTGATCAGAGTGATTTATTGCAGCTGGATGCTAACCAGCCTGCGCCACAGCCCGGCCCTTTATGCTAAAGTGCACAAGTGGGGTTTTAATTGTTTTTTGGAGAGGAGGGAAGGAAGGGGCAGTTTTACCTCTTTAGGGAGGGCATTCCAGAGGTGAGGGGTGGATCGTGGTGATGGGCCTCTCTCGTTCCCACCCACCGCACATGCAACAAGGGTGGGAATGAGAGCAGGGCCTCCTCTGCCGACCGCAGTGTCTGAGAATGTCTGTAAGAGGAGATGCAGTCCTTCAAGTAGCCTGGGCCTGAACTGTTCAGAGTATCGGGAAGAGCCCGATATACAGAGATGAAACTGAGACACTCGGACCCGACCCAATGTGCATGTGTTGCGTGATGTTATGAACATGTAAGTAATAATAATGATGATGTTGATGATGATGATGATGATGATGACTGGCCAGGGCTCCCACAGGCAATGTTTAAGGAGCTCCATTCGTATATTATTCGTATAGCACAATATAAGCATTATATACAGTAGAGTCTCGCTTATCCAATGTAAACGGGCTGGCAGAACGTTGGATAAGCGAATATGTTGGATAATAAGGAGAGATTAAGGAAAAGCCTATTAAACATCAAAATAGGTTATGATTTTACAAATTAAGAACCAAAACATCATGTTATACAACAAATTTGACAGAAAAAGTAGTTCAATACACAGTAATGCTATGTAGTAATTACTGTATTTACGAATTTAGCACCAAAATATCATGATGTATTGAAAACATTGACTACAAAAATGCGTTGGATAATCCAGAAAGTTGGCTAAGTGAGACTCTACTGTATATATAAATGTAATGTGCATAATTCCCATGGAGTAAACAACAAAACCACTGGACCAAATCACACCAAATTTGACCACAAAAGGCATAGTTGTCAGGCTTACTTCAAAGGACCAGTCTGAACGCCGATCAAAGACAGCTGCTCTCAAACACAATCTTTATTGAAGAATACATGACTTTGGAAAAGTCGAGAATGACCTAATGTTTACATACATCTAATTTTATCACTTCTGATGCAACGTAATATCACACGCAAATATCATCATCAAACCCCACCTTCTGGATCACATTTCCACCAAGGTTTCTATCCCGCCCACACTACAGCAATTATAATTGTTTATACTTTCACCCCTGAGTTCCCAGGCTCATTTTATCTTCTCCCGCCAGGTGCTCGCATGTTTATGTTATGAAGTCAGATTCAGGGCTTGGAAATTCAGCCCTGGGATCTGGCTGCATGACATGGCGCCCCCGTTTTCTTCGTCCTCCTCTTCGGTTCTTCTTTCACCATAGTCCTGAAACAAATCAAACAATAACTCTATGGGTCCATTTTGTCTAAAGTCCCCATATATTTTTTCAGCAAGCTGCGATGGAAGACTGGGTGTATTTTCCCTAAACTTTTTGGCAATGCCAATTGGAAAGTCACTTCATTGATAACCCCCTGTATTCTGAATGGTCCAATATATTTGGGGCCCAGTTTTCTTGAAGGTAACCCCAATTTGATGTTTTGGGTACTTAACCACACTAGATCTCCTTTATCTAATTTATCGCCTTCCACCCTTTTTCTGTCTGCGAACGTTTTATACTTTTTGTGTGCTTCTTTTAACGATGCAGTCACTTGATTCCAACATTCCATCATTTGCGTTTTCCATTTCCCTGCCTCTGTTCCTTCATTTTCTGTCCACCTCGGCAATTGGGGTAAAGGTTGTATTTCATACCCGTAAACTACTTCAAAGGGGGTTTTGTTTGTTGCTGAATGTATAGTTGAATTAAAGGCTAGTTCCGCAAACGCCAACCACCTAGACCAGTCATTTTGTCTCATGTTAGAGTACATTCGAAGGAACTGCCCAAGCGTTTGCTGAGTACGTTCTACCGCCCCGTTTGTCATGGGGTGAAAAGCAGAACTTAAACTCCTTTCTGCTCCTAGCATTTCCAAGAATTTTTCCCAAAATTTTGCTGTGAATTGTACTCCTCTGTCACTGACTACTCTACTTGGACATCCATGTAATTTGTAAATATGGTTTATGTACAATTCAGCTAGTTTCTCAGCCGATGGTAGCTTCGTCAGTGCTATAAAGTGGGCCTGTTTAGAAAACAGGTCTAATACTGTCCAAATATAACGATGTCCTTTGCTGACTGGCAGTTCTCCCACAAAGTCCATAGCTACACATTCCCAAGGCCTGGTAGGTTCCGCTACTGTCTGTAACAATCCCATAGGCTTCCCTCCTCCCGATTTATTTCTGGCACAATCATCACATTGGACAACATGATTCTTTATGTCCTTCCTCATTCCTGGCCACCAACAATGTTTTGCTATTGCCTTTGTTGTTTTGGTAATTCCTGTATGACCAGCGCTCTGGTTGTTGTGAAAACGATGCAGAATCTTAATCCTTAATATTGCTGGGATATACAGTTTCTTGTTTACAAACCAAAATCCCCCCTTCTGGTCCCCCTTTTCTGCGTTGGACGCGATCCATTGATCTCCTTTATAAGACTGTTTTAGTTCATTTCCCCAGTTATCTTCCCCGCCGAGTTCGACAAAAGCCGTGTCCTCCTTTTGGGTTTGTGCTCTTGTCCTGACAGCTAAGCCCCATTGTTTGTCAGAGAATATTGTCCCCTCCTTTGCTGTGGTTAGGCCTTCGTGTTGAGGCATGCGTGAAAGAGCATCTGCCAAGACATTCTGTTTCCCTTGAAAAAACTTTAATTGGAAATCGAATCTGCTGAAGTATTGCGCCCATCTGATTTGTTTGGGGGACAATTTTCTAGGAGACTTTAAATACTGGAGATTCTTATGGTCAGACCAAATTTCGAATGGGATTCCGCTTCCTTCGAGGAAGTGTCGCCAGCATTCTAAGGCTTTTAATATGGCTAATGCCTCTTTTTCCCATATTGGCCAACTTTTTTCAGTTTCGCTGAACTTCCGTGACAAATATCCACAGGGTTTTAAGTTCCCATTTTGATCCTTTTGCAATAGCACTGCCCCGTACGCACAGTCTGAGGCATCGCAATGGATTATGAAAGGGCTCCTGATATCAGGGTGTTTTAAGATGGGTCCTTCAGTGAAGCATTCTTTTAAGGTCTCGAATGCCTTTTGGCATTCTGGCGTCCAACTCAGTTTGGCGCCGGGAGCTTTCACTTTTGCTGTCTCCCCTTTCCCTTTTGTTTTTAAAAGTTCTGTAAGGGGTGCGGTTATTTGTGCAAAGCCTTTTATGAAGGGTCTGTAAAAATTTGCAAACCCCAGAAATGATTGTAATTGCCTCCTTGTTTGAGGCACTCCCCATTCTTTCACATCTGCTACTTTAGCTGGATCCATAGCCAACCCTTCTGGAGACATCCGATATCCCAGAAAGTCAATTTGAGTTTTATTAAATTCACATTTGGACAGTTTTGCGTACAGCTTTGCTTCTCTTAGTCTCTGCAAAACCTCCCGGACCAATTTTACGTGCTTTTCCTTATCTTCAGAAATGATCAAGATATCATCAAGGAATATGAACACCCCTTTGTACAATAACGGGTGTAGTATTTCATTTATAAGCTGCATAAAGCAGCCGCTTCCATTTTTTAACCCGAAAGGCAAAATTTCGTATTCAAAATGGCCGAATGCGCAGGAAAATGCGGTTTTCCAAGTATCCTCCGGTTTGATCCTTAATTTATGATACGCTTCAATTAAATCCAGTTTAGTAAATATGCTCCCTTTCTTCAATACGGTAATTAAATCCTTGACTAAGGGCATAGGGTATTTATTGTCCTTGGTAATTGCGTTTAAATTTCGATAATCAATGCACAATCTTAGGGAATTGTCTTTCTTTCTCCTAAATAACACTGGAGCCCCGAGAGGAGAATTAGATGGCTTAATGAAGCCTCGAGCCAGGTTTTTATCAATGTATTTTCTCAATTCCTCCTTCTCTTGCACAGACATGGGATACACTTTTGGTTTTGGTAAGTCTGCTCCTGGGGTTATTTCAATCCCTACTTCTATATTTCTTTTGGGAGGCAATTTACTGGCCTCTTTCTGATTGAAAACATCCGCAAAGTCTCTGTATTCAGGTGGCAATAGCTGTGGGTCTATTTCCCCTGCTTCGTCTTCCTCGTCCTCCTCTTCTGCAATTTTGCTTATCTCCCATTGCATCTGCTGTTCTTTAAATGCTAAGCTTTTTCCTCTCCAATCTACTTCAGGATTTGCTTGTTCGAGCCATGGTATCCCCAATATTACATGGTATGTGGCAATAGGGGCTATCACAAAGGATATTCTTCCTCCCCATTTGCCTATTTTGCATGGAACTCCCCGTAATTCCTTTGTAGATACTTCCCCAGCAGCGACTGATCCATCTAGCTGCGAAAATGCAATTGGGGAGTCAAGTGCCATCTGCTGGCATTTCAGCGCTCCTGCTAATTCTGGGGTTATAATGTTCCTAGAACACCCGCAGTCTACAAACGCCTTGCAGGTGGCCCGATTTTCTAGCCCCGAGAGGCAAATTGGTACTACTATCATGCGTTTGTCCCGACTCACCAATCTTTCCGAAGATTCTGGGGCCTGCACCTCCTCCTCCGCACGCCTCCCGGTTGCTGGCTTGGGTTTTGGGGCTTTTGGCGGCTCCCCCTTCCGGGCCCAGCATTCCGCTGCTCGGTGGCCCGTCTTCCCACATACAAAGCATCCCGGTTTAGGTTTGTTGTCGTCTCCTCTGGAGGGAATCCCCGGCCTCCCTCCGGGTCTTTCTTGCTTCCTCGTTTCTCCTCGACCTCTCGCCACCGGTCTTTGCTGGCCGCTGCTGCTCCTGAAGCGCTTTACTTGGGCCAGGGTAGATTCGACGCGCCCCGCTAGTTGAATCCATCCCTGGAGCGTCTCGGGGTCGTCTCTGTGCGCTGCCCAGCTGAAAATCTCGGGGCGTAGTCCCTCTTTGAATAGTTCCACTTTGGTTACTTCAGACCACTCCGGTACCCTTTCCGCGAGGTGGAGGAATTTCTCTGCGTACTCGGGCACCGTTTTGTCCCTCTGTTTTATTCCTTTCAGCTGGTCTCGAGCCCTCAATTGCTCTAGCCGGTCTCTGAACCGGTTCTCCAGTGCGGCGAGGAAGCGGGGCACTGACCTCAGGCATGGGTCGCGTCTGGCATGCAATTGCACATACCAGCTGGCCGCTCCTCGCTTTAGTGTGTTGCCGATGGCTCGAACCCTGCTTGCTTCGGAGGGAAATGTGTGTGCGTTGTCTTCCATGTATCCTCTAATGCTAATTAGAAAAAAGTTCAGTTCATCTGATTCCCCTCCGTATTCCAGCTTGAGATCTTCCCTTCTAGGCATCCATTCCGCAGCCCTTTGATGTTGTCTGGGCGGCATGGGGAAGGGTTGCATCAGGTTTCCTCGGGCGGCTCCTTGGAACACGCCGCGCCCCACTCCGGTGGTCATTCTGCGCGGCTCCTGGAAGTCTGCCGCCGCTGTCGGTTCTTCCGCCCATCCGCATACTGGCCTAGCTGTAGCCCCCTCATCTCGCCCTTCCTCGTCGTACGGCACATCCTCCTCCTCTTCCTGGGACCCCCGCTCCTCTCCGCCTTCGTCTGCGAATCCACTGGACCCGATCCCTGGCCCCAGTGGCCTTTCCACCCCGACGCCCATTCGGGGGGTTGGGAGCTCTGTTGGAGACGGCGGCCTCAGGGTCCCCAGGGCTCGCTGACGCTCCACTTCTCGCGCCATGCTGTCCCGGAACTGCAGCTCCTGCCAGTATTCCTCATCTCCCTCGTCCCTTGCCGCCACGGGGCTCTGCGTTGACGCCCGCTGGCCCCTCTGGCTCCAATCTCCTTCTTTGCTTGGTTCTCTCTCGGCGCCATATCGGCTGGCCTCCTTCTGGAGATTCTCTTCCAATAATGGCACCAATCTCCCCACGGTTTCCGACAGCCTGGATAAATTAGTTTCCAGGATGGATAACCGCAGGGCCACGGTCTCCGGCATACTTCCTCCAGATCCCCAACTGGTTTCTGCAGCCGCAGAGACGCCTCTTCCGAGCCTGGGAATTCTCTGGGTCACGCCGTTCGGCTTGGGGTACCCCGTAGAGGAAGCTATGGCTTGCAGCGTCTCTTCTCTCTTCGGCCGGGCCCCTTGCAAAGGCCTCTCTGCCTCATTTGGGCTTTGATCTTCTTCCTCGCTCATTATCACTTCACTGCGAATTCCGCAGGAGGGTGAGAAATGGGATTCTCGACTTTAATGTCAGGCTTACTTCAAAGGACCAGTCTGAACGCCGATCAAAGACAGCTGCTCTCAAACACAATCTTTATTGAAGAATACATGACTTTGGAAAAGTCGAGAATGACCTAATGTTTACATACATCTAATTTTATCACTTCTGATGCAACGTAATATCACACGCAAATATCATCATCAAACCCCACCTTCTGGATCACATTTCCACCAAGGTTTCTATCCCGCCCACACTACAGCAATTATAATTGTTTATACTTTCACCCCTGAGTTCCCAGGCTCATTTTATCTTCTCCCGCCAGGTGCTCGCATGTTTATGTTATGAAGTCAGATTCAGGGCTTGGAAATTCAGCCCTGGGATCTGGCTGCATGACACATAGTCATCCAATCAATCTGCATGCGGCAGCGTGCCAGCAAAAATGGCTAGGCGTGTCAGTGCTGACACGCGTGTCATAGGTTGGCCATCACTGGCATACAGTCATAGAGAAGGAAGACACCGCTTGGGCCACCTAGTCCAGCCCCCTCCTTCCATGCAGGAAAAGCACCATCAAAGCACCCCCGACAGATGGCCACCCAGCCCCTGCTTCAAAGCCTCCAAGGAGGGAGCTTCTACTGGACTCTTGAGGCAGAGAGTTCCACCGCTAAACAGCTCTTCTCACTGTGAGGAAGTTCTTCCTCATGTTCAGGTGGAATCTCCTTCCCTCTCCTTTGGCTCCATTGAGTCCTCATCTCCAGGTCCGGTCTCTTACGGGCCTCCTGACCCTCCCTGGTTCTATAAATAGGCTCCGTGTGTGCGTTCGTTCAAGCTTGAAAGGGTGGCGGTGCTTGGAAACCCGCGAGGCCTTCTTCCCAGTGGGCTTCCTCCCCCGATTTCAAGGGGATTACGCGCATAGCAACTACAATGCCGGTTCCGACATCTGCGCTCCTGCCGGGCTCGGGCCTCTCATTAAGAGCATTTTCTTCCATAAAACCGACTCTCCCGTTGACGTCAGGGCCCGCGCTCTCTCGCTCTCTCGCTCTCTCGCTCTCTCGCTCTCTCGCTCGCTCGTTGCCGTGCTTCCGAGTGTGCCGGTTGTGGCACGGACGGAGCCGCCTTGCGCCCTGGCAGGTGGACATGTTTCCGCCAAAGGACATCCACGAGGAAGCGCAGCAGCTCAATCACTTGACTATCTTTGAGGGCGGTGGCCAGGCTGGTTTGGGAGAAAGACAGATCGTGGTTGTTTGGGGGGCGGGAATCATGTGGGTCTCAAGGTTGGCCTGTTCTCTTCTGCATCTGATTGTGGATGACTCGGAACGGGAGGCGAGAGGTTTCTGACTTCTGACAAACTTGGTTCAGGAAGTCCTTGTAGCCTGGCTTCGTTTTTGGTTGAAAGAAAGGTCTCTCGTGACGGGAAGGAGTGGGACCTGCTCCCTTGATTTTGGGCATGGCTTGCAGGAGAAGATTTCTATGGATGTGGCGGACTGCCAAAAATACAAGTAATAATAATATAAAGTAAAGGTTTCCCCTGACGTTTAGTCCAGTCATGTCTGACTCTGGGGGTTGGTGCTCATCTCCATTTCTAAGCCAAAGAGCCGGCGTTGTCCGTAGACACCTCCAAGGTCATGTGGCCAATGGCATGACTGCATGGAGCGCCGTTACCTTCCCGCCGGAGCAGTACCTATTGATCTACTCACACTCTGGGGGTTGGTGCTCATCTCCATTTCTAAGCCGAAGAGCCGGCGTTGTCCGTAGACACCTCCAAGGTCATGTGGCCACTGGCATGACTGCATGGAGCGCCATTACCTTCCCATCAGAGCAGTACTTATTGATCTACTCACACTCTGGGGGTTGGTGCTCATCTCCATTTCTAAGCCAAAGAGCCGGTGTTGTCCGTAGACACCTCCAAGGTCATGTGGCCAATGGCATGACTGCATGGAGCGCCGTTACCTTCCTGCCGGAGCAGTACTTATTGATCTACTCACACTCTGGGGGTTGGTGCTCATCTCCATTTCTAAGCCGAAGAGCCGGCGTTGTCCGTAGACACCTCCAAGGTCATGTGGCCACTGGCATGACTGCATGGAGCGCCATTACCTTCCCATCAGAGCAGTACTTATTGATCTACTCACACTCTGGGGGTTGGTGCTCATCTCCATTTCTAAGCCAAAGAGCCGGTGTTGTCCGTAGACACCTCCAAGGTCATGTGGCCAATGGCATGACTGCATGGAGCGCCGTTACCTTCCTGCCGGAGCAGTACTTATTGATCTACTCACACTCTGGGGGTTGGTGCTCATCTCCATTTCTAAGCCGAAGAGCCGGCGTTGTCCGTAGACACCTCCAAGGTCATGTGGCCACTGGCATGACTGCATGGAGCGCCATTACCTTCCCGCCGGAGCAGTACCTATTCATCCACTCACATTGGCATCCTGCTTTTAACCGTGGAATTTTACAGGGTTTCTATAGATGTTTGGTTGATATTTTTACTTATGTTTTTTAAATGACTGATCTTATACATTGGCATTTTACCGGTAATTGTGCAGCTCTCAGCACATGTTGCACTTGTGCTGCTGTACCTCACAATGTATAGTTTGCATGTTCTGTTTTATCCTGCTTGCATCCTATTTTTAAGTGCTGGATTTTATAGTGTTTTCTATAGATGTTTGTTTGCTGTTGTTTCTGTATATGCATATGACCATTGGTCGGAGCATTAATAAATTGATTGATTGATTGCATCTCCATTTCTAAGCCGAAGAGCCGGCGTTGTCCATAGACACCTCCAAGGTCATGTGGTCACTGGCATGACGGCATGGAGCGCCGTTACCTTCCCACCGGAGCAGTACCTATTCATCTACTCACATTGGCATGTTTTCGAACTGCTAGGTTGGCAGGAGCTGGAGCTAACAGCGGGCGCTCATTCCGCTCCTGGATTTGAACCTGGGACCTTTTGGTACACAAGTTCAGCAGCTCAGTGCTTTAACGCACTTTGCCACCGGGGCTCCTTAATAATAATATAATATAATTGTCAAAGACAGAACGCCAGTGAGTAAAGCAAAACTCAGTTTATTGAGATTACAGAACTAAAAATGCCCGTAGGAGACAAAAAACAGGGCAAACACTTGACTTCAGTGTGATAGGTAACAAAAAACAACTCAGATTGAGCTTAAACAACTCAAAGGGAAAAACCGGGTTAAACAGAAGTATAATCCGGATTAAATCAAAAGTGTTTACTTCAGCCTGGCAAACAATGCAAACAAAGGAGGATCAACAGGAGTCAGAATGTAAACAACAGACTGGTAGCAGATTCCTCTCTGCTACTCAGAAACAGCAGGAGACTAAACCAGGCTTGTTTATTCCTCCCTGCAGCGAAGGAAAACGTGGTCGTAGTCAGGATTCAATTTAAGGTTCAACAGCCAACGATATCCAGGTCCAGACTCAGCAGTCAGGGAAACGGCAGTCAGCAGGGTCCCAATCCGGTCCAGAGGTCAATAGCCAAACGTAGCCGTCTAGGAATCCAAAGGTCTCACCGATAAGCAGCAGAAGGAATAATCCAGAATCGAAGTCAGTCAGTCCAGCGTCAATCCAGTGCGAGTAGATATTGCCCGTCAAAAAGACGACGGAGGTCCAAGCTATTGAGATTAAACACAAGTTGCACAGAGAAAAACCCCGCACAGTTCCTCCCGCCGTCGATGCCCAGTGTCCTTGGTAAACTTACGTATCCAGCAACGAATCACACCCGTCTTCAGGAAGTTCCCCAACAAAAGCCCAAGCGTCCGTCCAGATTACCTTGCCCAACGCAATTAGACATTGATCCCAAACCCCAATTTATCCTAGTTCAAGCTCATCATCGCTGTCAGCTGCCATCCCAATTCCAGGCGCCCCAAACTCATCATCCTCATCAGAGCCAAAGCACCTTTGACTACGCCCCACAGCATCCCCAGCTGTGGATCCCGCTCCATCCCTCCAGCCAGTCCATGGGTCTGATCCTGCAACCCGCCAATCACCTCCCATGCTTTCATTGCCTGTTTCCCCAACACCCAAATCCTCCCTCACGCGAGTCCATTCCATGTCGTCCTCCTCCGAGCTGGCCATCTCTTCCTCCAAACCCTCAGAAAAACCCTCAAATGAGTCCTCATCTGTCGGGTCTGCAAACAAATCCCGGAGCCGTTTTCGTTCACGCTCCTCGAAAGAGTCTGACTCTCGAGGAGTCTTATGACCCCTTCTTCTATTACCGGAGCCCGAAGGCTCAACCATAACAATAATATAATATAATATTAATAACTTTATTTTTATATCCTGCCACCATCACCCCACGGGGACTCGGGGCAGCTAACATGGGGCCAAGCCCAAACAACAGCTGGTAGGCTGTTAGGGATTGTGGGAGTTGGAGTCCAAAAGACCTGGAGGAAGGGAGGGCCCAAGTTGGCCCAGGCCTGCTTCACGGGATTGTGAAGAAGAGAATCCGCCCCGTACAACCTCCTTCCCTCCCTCCCTCCCTCCCTCGGAGCCTTGTTTTTGGTGCTTGGAAGCAGATTGCGCAGCGTCCGCTGGTTCGTTCTTTCCGCGCGAGGGTGAATGGCCTGCTCCGCAAAGCAAATCGTGTGCTGGATTTGGGATATAATCTGCCGGCCATCTGCTCTTTCTCTCTCTCTCTCTCTGCCACTGAATCCTCTGCATTTCCACCTAAAATCAGAGCGGATTTCAGCATATACACAGACACAGGCAAACATTCAATGCCTTGGGTTGTTGTATGTTTTCCAGGCTGTCTGGCCATGTTCCAGAAGTATTCTCTCCTGACGTTTCGCCCCCATCTATGGCAGGCATATAATAATAATAATAATTCTAATAATAATAATAATAATAATAATAATAATTTATTATTATTGACAAAATCACAATCTGCCAACTGCAAAAGGCCACCCTACTGGGATCCGCACGCATCATCCGAAAATACATCACACAGTCCTAGAGACTTGGGAAGCATCCGACTTGTGATTTTGTGATACAAAATCCAGCAGTCTATCTTGTTTATTAATAATAATAATAATAATAATAATAATAATAAGGTGGTTGTATGTTTTCCGGGCTGTCTGGCCATGTTCCAGAAGTATTCTCTCCTGACGTTTCGCCCCCATCTATGGCAGGCATCCTCAGAGGTTGTGAGGTCTGGAGAAACTCAGCAAGGAAGGTTTATATATATCTTTGGAAAGTCAAATAATATACTGGACACAGTATATTATTTGAGAACACAGAAATGCTCGGCCACTCCAACAACTATCATGTCAGACGACACAGAGAAGCCATTGAAATCCACAAGAAGCATGTGGACAACTTCAACAGAAAATAGGAAACCATGAAAATGAACAAAATCTGGCTCCCAGTATTAAAAAACTCAAAAATCAGAACAGTAAATAAGAAGCAACACTCTGAGACATGGGAACTAGGGGCAGCTAACAAAGGATGCCCCCAGGCAGAAAATAGCCAGTAGATGAAGCCATTCAATGCTAATTAGGGTGATTAACTGGAACATTCACACTGGCCTCCAACTGACAAAGAGTTCTTCCCTCACCCTGGACTTTCCAAAGATATATATAAACCTTCCTTGTTGAGTTTCTCCATACCTCCCAACCTCTGAGGATGCCTGCCATAGATGGGGGCGAAACGTCAGGAGAGAATGCTTCTAGAACATGGCCACACAGCCTGAAAGACATACAACAACCCTCTGATCCCAGCCATGAAAACCTTCGACAACACATTCAATGCCTTGTTACAGTAATGGCATGCAATGAGACACAAATACACAGACAAAGACAAAGGCTTCTCCTTTCATTCCCGGTTCTGGAGGCAGTGCTAATTTCTGGCTCTGGGAGAGTTGCTCTTCTCTGTTTCCAAGCCAAGCCTTGTGTTGTTGTCTGTTGACAACCCCTGGTCGCGTGGCCAGCATGACAGCTTGGAGCGTCTTTTTATCTTTTCCTGCCAGAGCGGTACCTATTGCTCTACTTACATTTGTCCGGGCTGTGGTGCAGCTGGCTAGTAACCAGCTGCAAAAAATCACTACTGGATGAGAGGTCATGAGTTTGAAGCCCGGGTCGTGTTAAGCCCCCGACCATTAAATAGCCCGGCTTGCTGTGTTACCTACGCAGCCCGAAAAACAGTTGCATCTGTCAAGTAGGGAAATTTAGGTACGCTTTATGTGGGAGGCTAATTTAACGACCATACCTCGTGAAGTCTGACTTGACCACGGTGGTCCATGCCTTAGTTACCTCTAGACTGGACTACTGTAATGCGCTCTACGTGGGGCTTCCCTTGAAGACGGCCCGGAAACTACAATTGGTCCAGCGCTCGGCTGCCAGATTAATAACAGGGGCGAGCTACAGGGAACGATCTACTCCCCTGTTTAAAGAGCTCCACTGGCTGCCGTTCACTTTCCGGTCCCAATTCAAGGTGCAGACCATCATCTATAAAGCCCTAAACGGTTTGGGACCCACCTACCTTAGGGACCGTATCTCCTACCATAAACCTGCTCGTTCCCTTCGTTCATCCGGGGAGGCCTTCCTTTCGCCACTGCCTCTGTCCCAGGCCCGTCTTGTGGGAACGAGGGAGAGGGCTTTTTCTGCTGTGGCCCCCCGACTGTGGAATTCATTGCCCACTGAGATTAGGCAAGCCCCCACCTTGTTAGCCTTTAAGAAAGATCTAAAAACATGGCTTTTCCGATGTGCCTTTGGGGAGTAAATGTAATATATTGCTCTGGCCATTCCCCTTGGTTTTTATCCTTTAGACTGCTCCACCATTTTATTTCCCTGTTTCCCCCTATTCCTATGTCTCTCTCTCCCGAGTTTTTAATTAAGTGTTCATGTGGCCCGCCCTGTTTTTTACTGTTTTCTCTGATTTGTGCTGTAATGTATATGATTATTTTTGCACTGTTATATTGTGTTATGATATGTTGTTTTATTTTGTTATATTGTATGGTGTCTGGGCATGGCCCCATGTAAGCCGCCCCGAGTCCCCGTTGGGGAGATGGTGGCGGGGTATAAATAAAGTTTTATTATTATTATTATTATTATTAACTAATTTACAACACCATAAAACTGCCAGCAGCACGTGGAAAGGAATGAGGAAGTATAGTCAGTAGTGGACAGTGAAGCAACAGAAGCTGGAATCGTGAAGCTGGAAATGTTAAATGCCTCTGTGTGTGCCTATAACTGTATGTTGTTTGTGTGATGGCATTGAATGTTTGCCATATATATGTTCATTGTAATCCGCCCTGAGTCTCCTTCGGGGTGAGAAAGAAGGGTGAGATATAAATACTTTAAATAAATAAACAAACAAATTTGCATGTTTTCAAACTGCTACGTTGGCAGGAACTAGGGATAGCAGTGGGAGCTCACCCTGTTCTGTAGATTTGAGCTGCCAACCTTCGGGTCAGCAGTTCAGCAGCACAAGAGTTTAACCCATTGCGCCACCGCACCTCGAGAGCCAAGTCCCCCCGTGAGCCAGACCCTCACAAACCCCTGAATGATACACAGCAAAGGAGCTTGTTCTGGCAAAAAGCCCCCGAGCATTCCTTCCCGAAGGCCCCTCTCGGCACAAGGATTGGGGTGGGGGCAGTGTTGTGACTCAGCCTTTGCTTTTGTGTGTCTCTGATGAGGATTCTGGGTTATGTGTGCATCATGATGGGATTCAGGATGAACTTGAAGATGACTCTGATGCTGGGAATCATAGGAGCGTTCCGGCTGTGGGAAACGAAGAGCAGGGAGTTGTTCCCATGGGAAGAAATCATGATGTTGTTTCTAATGAGGAATTTCAGGTGCAGGGAGCAGACAGGGAGGATAGCGCTTCGCCTCCGCCTGATAACAGTAACGAGCTCAGTGGCCTTGACTCTGGGGATCTCGATCGGGCTACGAGACAGGAATTCAGAGGGTTGCAGAGAAGTCTGCGCATAGCTGCTCGCAGAGAGATCTCTGTCAATGCAACTCCATCGCTTGATTGAGATGCATGTCTGCTTTCTTGTGCCAAGTTTGCTTTCCTGTAATATCTCGTGGAGATATTCTGTTTGCTGGGACTTTTGGCTTCTAGGCTTCCTTCCCTACCTGGGCACCTGCGGGGCGTCTTCTTGCCCCGGAAACCCAGTTAGCAGCGAGGCCTGAGTCCCTCCTTCCCGTGGCGATGCACCTGCCTCCCCCCCCCCCCCCCCGCCGGCCTTTGACGTGACAGGTGCAAGGACGTGGGGAGGGGTCAGGGCCGCCTCCGGGCACATTCCCACGTCTCCCGGTCCGTGTTGGGAAGCGTCTGCCTTGGGAGCCTGGCCAGATGTTCAGGCCGCTCTGCCAAAGCCCCGGATCTAGGTCACGGCTGCTGGTCTGCGTTCTCGTCACCCTTTCCCCCCTCCCTCCCTCCCTCCAGAGTGCACACATTATGGCAACATTGGCAAACTCCGGCCTTCCCTCCCTCCAGGTGTTTTGGACTGCAACTCCCAGCGTTCCTCACAGCCTCAGACCCCCCCCCCCCCCACCCCGTTGCCTGGACGCCTCCCAATGAGCCTCAGGAGGAAGAAGGGCAATAATTCACCGCGTGTTATTTCCTGGACTTGGTGATTCTCTGGAGGAGGAAATGTTCCTTTGGAGACCAGAACACAAAGAGAGACTCGATCCTTTCTTCCCAGGGATCCTTTTTGTGCTGCTTTTCTGCCAGAAGCGCTCAGCCTGCACCATTCATGCCGCCAATTTATTCATTAGCTTGGGTCCCGGTGATGCCTGGGCCATTTGAAAAGAGCCCTGTTTGTTTGTGGATGTGAGGTCATATCAGTTTGATCATACCGTGTTTCCCCGAAAATAGGACAGTGTCTTATATTAATTTTTGTTCCCAAAGAGGCACTAGGTCTTATTTTCAGGGGATGTCTTATTTTCCATGAAGAAAAATTCACATTTATTGTTGAACAAAAAAATGAACATTTATTATATACTGTGCAGTAGTTGTCATCACAAACCAGTATAACCAGACAAACTCTAAATCCTATCAATAATTTCTTATTACTACCAATATTTCCATTTACAACACACTATGATACGTACATTTTTACCGATCTGCTCTGGTGTTCGGTTCGTTGGGCATGCTTCCAAACAAAAACTTTGCTAGGTCTTACTTTCGGGGGAGGCCTTATATTTAGCAATTCAGCAAAACCTCTACTGGGTCTTATTTTCTGGGGATGTCTTATTTTAGGGGAAACAGGGTATGTTACACCATGTCTTACTAAAAAAACTCAGCCTTTGCTTTTGTTTTGTTATGAATGCTCTCATTAGGAAATGCACAAGGATGTGAGTGGACTACAATTCCCAAAAACCTTGGGCCAGTCCTCTCCAATCTCCACCAGTATTCACAGTTGGCCATGTTGGGTCTGTGTGCCAAGTTTGGTCCAGATCCGTCACCTGCTGGGTTCAGTGTTCTCTGAATATGGGTGAACTATAACTCTCTGGTGCCAAGGTCAATCACCCCAAGTTGGCAGTGCTGGGTCTGAGTGCCAAGTTTGGTCCAGATCCGTCACCTGCTGGGTTCAGTGTTCTCTGAATATGGGTGAACTATAACTCTCTGATGCCAAGGTCAATCACTCCAAGTTGGCAGTGCTGGGTCTGAGTGCCATGTTTGGTCCAGATGCGTCATTGGTGGGGTTCAGTGTTCTCTGAATATGGGTGAACTATAACTCTCTGGTGCCAAGGTCAATCACCCCAAGTTGGCAGTGCTGGGTCTGAGTGCCAAGTTTGGTCCAGATGCGTCACCTGCTGGGTTCAGTGTTCTCTGAATATGGGTGAACTATAACTCTCTGATGCCAAGGTCAATCACCCCAAGTTGGCAGTGCTGGGTCTGAGTGCCATGTTTGGTCCAGATCCGTCACCTGCTGGGTTCAGTGTTCTCTGAATATGGGTGAACTATAACTCTCTGGTGCCAAGGTCAATCACCCCAAGTTGGCAGTGCTGGGTCTGAGTGCCAAGTTTGGTCCAGATCCGTCACCTGCTGGGTTCAGTGTTCTCTGAATATGGGTGAACTATAACTCTCTGGTGCCAAGGTCAATCACTCCAAGTTGGCAGTGCTGGGTCTGAGTGCCATGTTTGGTCCAGATGCGTCACCTGCTGGGTTCAGTGTTCTCTGAATATGGGTGAACTATAACTCTCTGGTGCCAAGGTCAATCACTCCAAGTTGGCAGTGCTGGGTCTGAGTGCCAAGTTTGGTCCAGATGCGTCACCTGCTGGGTTCAGTGTTCTCTGAATATGGGTGAACTATAACTCTCTGATGCCAAGGTCAATCACCCCAAGTTGGCAGTGCTGGGTCTGAGTGCCATGTTTGGTCCAGATGCGTCATTGGTGGGGTTCAGTGTTCTCTGAATATGGGTGAACTATAACTCTCTGATGCCAAGGTCAATCACTCCAAGTTGGCAGTGCTGGGTCTGAGTGCCATGTTTGGTCCAGATGCGTCATTGGTGGGGTTCAGTGTTCTCTGAATATGGGTGAACTATAACTCTCTGGTGCCAAGGTCAATCACCCCAAGTTGGCAGTGCTGGGTCTGAGTGCCAAGTTTGGTCCAGATGCGTCACCTGCTGGGTTCAGTGTTCTCTGAATATGGGTGAACTATAACTCTCTGATGCCAAGGTCAATCACCCCAAGTTGGCAGTGCTGGGTCTGAGTGCCATGTTTGGTCCAGATGCGTCATTGGTGGGGTTCAGTGTTCTCTGAATATGGGTGAACTATAACTCTCTGGTGCCAAGGTCAATCACTCCAAGTTGGCAGTGCTGGGTCTGAGTGCCATGTTTGGTCCAGATGCGTCATTGGTGGGGTTCAGTGTTCTCTGAATATGGGTGAACTATAACTCTCTGGTGCCAAGGTCAATCACCCCAAGTTGGCAGTGCTGGGTCTGAGTGCCAAGTTTGGTCCAGATGCGTCACCTGCTGGGTTCAGTGTTCTCTGAATATGGGTGAACTATAACTCTCTGATGCCAAGGTCAATCACCCCAAGTTGGCAGTGCTGGGTCTGAGTGCCAAGTTTGGTCCAGATCTATCACCTGCTGGGTTCAGTGTTCTCTGAATATGGGTGAACTATAACTCTCTGATGCCAAGGTCAATCACCCCAAGTTGGCAGTGCTGGGTCTGAGTGCCAAGTTTGGTCCAGATGCGTCATTGGTGGGGTTCAGTGTTCTCTGAATATGGGTGAACTATAACTCTCTGGTGCCAAGGTCAATCACCCCAAGTTGGCAGTGCTGGGTCTGAGTGCCAAGTTTGGTCCAGATGCGTCACCTGCTGGGTTCAGTGTTCTCTGAATATGGGTGAACTATAACTCTCTGATGCCAAGGTCAATCACCCCAAGTTGGCAGTGCTGGGTCTGAGTGCCAAGTTTGGTCCAGATGCGTCACCTGCTGGGTTCAGTGTTCTCTGAATATGGGTGAACTATAACTCTCTGATGCCAAGGTCAATCACCCCAAGTTGGCAGTGCTGGGTCTGAGTGCCAAGTTTGGTCCAGATGCGTCATTGGTGGGGTTCAGTGTTCTCTGAATATGGGTGAACTATAACTCTCTGGTGCCAAGGTCAATCACCCCAAGTTGGCAGTGCTGGGTCTGAGTGCCAAGTTTGGTCCAGATGCGTCATTGGTGGGGTTCAGTGTTCTCTGAATATGGGTGAACTATAACTCTCTGGTGCCAAGGTCAATCACCCCAAGTTGGCAGTGCTGGGTCTGAGTGCCAAGTTTGGTCCAGATGCGTCATTGGTGGGGTTCAGTGTTCTCTGAATATGGGTGAACTATAACTCTCTGGTGCCAAGGTCAATCACCCCAAGTTGGCAGTGCTGGGTCTGAGTGCCAAGTTTGGTCCAGATGCGTCATTGGTGGGGTTCAGTGTTCTCTGAATATGGGTGAACTATAACTCTCTGGTGCCAAGGTCAATCACCCCAAGTTGGCAGTGCTGGGTCTGAGTGCCAAGTTTGGTCCAGATGCGTCACCTGCTGGGTTCAGTGTTCTCTGAATATGGGTGAACTATAACTCTCTGATGCCAAGGTCAATCACCCCAAGTTGGCAGTGCTGGGTCTGAGTGCCAAGTTTGGTCCAGATCTGTCACCTGCTGGGTTCAGTGTTCTCTGAATATGGGTGAACTATAACTCTCTGATGCCAAGGTCAATCACCCCAAGTTGGCAGTGCTGGGTCTGAGTGCCAAGTTTGGTCCAGATGTGTCACCTGCTGGGTTCAGTGTTCTCTGAATATGGGTGAACTATAACTCTCTGATGCCAAGGTCAATCACCCCAAGTTGGCAGTGCTGGGTCTGAGTGCCAAGTTTGGTCCAGATCTGTCACCTGCTGGGTTCAGTGTTCTCTGAATATGGGTGAACTATAACTCTCTGATGCCAAGGTCAATCACCCCAAGTTGGCAGTGCTGGGTCTGAGTGCCAAGTTTGGTCCAGATGTGTCACCTGCTGGGTTCAGTGTTCTCTGAATATGGGTGAACTATAACTCTCTGATGCCAAGGTCAATCACCCCAAGTTGGCAGTGCTGGGTCTGAGTGCCAAGTTTGGTCCAGATCCGTCACCTGCTGGGTTCAGTGTTCTCTGAATATGGGTGAACTATAACTCTCTGATGCCAAGGTCAATCACCCCAAGTTGGCAGTGCTGGGTCTGAGTGCCATGTTTGGTCCAGATGCGTCATTGGTGGGGTTCAGTGTTCTCTGAATATGGGTGAACTATAACTCTCTGGTGCCAAGGTCAATCACCCCAAGTTGGCAGTGCTGGGTCTGAGTGCCAAGTTTGGTCCAGATGCGTCACCTGCTGGGTTCAGTGTTCTCTGAATATGGGTGAACTATAACTCTCTGATGCCAAGGTCAATCACCCCAAGTTGGCAGTGCTGGGTCTGAGTGCCAAGTTTGGTCCAGATCTGTCACCTGCTGGGTTCAGTGTTCTCTGAATATGGGTGAACTATAACTCTCTGATGCCAAGGTCAATCACCCCAAGTTGGCAGTGCTGGGTCTGAGTGCCAAGTTTGGTCCAGATGCGTCACCTGCTGGGTTCAGTGTTCTCTGAATATGGGTGAACTATAACTCTCTGATGCCAAGGTCAATCACCCCAAGTTGGCAGTGCTGGGTCTGAGTGCCAAGTTTGGTCCAGATGTGTCACCTGCTGGGTTCAGTGTTCTCTGAATATGGGTGAACTATAACTCTCTGATGCCAAGGTCAATCACCCCAAGTTGGCAGTGCTGGGTCTGAGTGCCAAGTTTGGTCCAGATCCGTCACCTGCTGGGTTCAGTGTTCTCTGAATATGGGTGAACTATAACTCTCTGATGCCAAGGTCAATCACCCCAAGTTGGCAGTGCTGGGTCTGAGTGCCATGTTTGGTCCAGATGCGTCATTGGTGGGGTTCAGTGTTCTCTGAATATGGGTGAACTATAACTCTCTGGTGCCAAGGTCAATCACCCCAAGTTGGCAGTGCTGGGTCTGTGTGCCAAGTTTGGTCCAGATGCGTCATTGGTGGGGTTCAGTGTTCTCTGAATATGGGTGAACTATAACTCTCTGGTGCCAAGGTCAATCACTCCAAGTTGGCAGTGCTGGGTCTGAGTGCCATGTTTGGTCCAGATGCGTCATTGGTGGGGTTCAGTGTTCTCTGAATATGGGTGAACTATAACTCTCTGGTGCCAAGGTCAATCACCCCAAGTTGGCAGTGCTGGGTCTGAGTGCCATGTTTGGTCCAGATGCGTCACCTGCTGGGTTCAGTGTTCTCTGAATATGGGTGAACTATAACTCTCTGATGCCAAGGTCAATCACCCCAAGTTGGCAGTGCTGGGTCTGTGTGCCATGTTTGGTCCAGATGCGTCATTGGTGGGGTTCAGTGTTCTCTGAATATGGGTGAACTATAACTCTCTGGTGCCAAGGTCAATCACCCCAAGTTGGCAGTGCTGGGTCTGTGTGCCATGTTTGGTCCAGATGCGTCATTGGTGGGGTTCAGTGTTCTCTGAATATGGGTGAACTATAACTCTCTGGTGCCAAGGTCAATCACCCCAAGTTGGCAGTGCTGGGTCTGAGTGCCAAGTTTGGTCCAGATCCGTCACCTGCTGGGTTCAGTGTTCTCTGAATATGGGTGAACTATAACTCTCTGATGCCAAGGTCAATCACCCCAAGTTGGCAGTGCTGGGTCTGAGTGCCATGTTTGGTCCAGATGCGTCATTGGTGGGGTTCAGTGTTCTCTGAATATGGGTGAACTATAACTCTCTGATGCCAAGGTCAATCACCCCAAGTTGGCAGTGCTGGGTCTGTGTGCCAAGTTTGGTCCAGATCCGTCACCTGCTGGGTTCAGTGTTCTCTGAATATGGGTGAACTATAACTCTCTGGTGCCAAGGTCAATCACCCCAAGTTGGCAGTGCTGGGTATGAGTGCCATGTTTGGTCCAGATGCGTCATTGGTGGGGTTCAGTGTTCTCTGAATATGGGTGAACTATAACTCTCTGATGCCAAGGTCAATCACCCCAAGTTGGCAGTGCTGGGTCTGAGTGCCATGTTTGGTCCAGATGCGTCATTGGTGGGGTTCAGTGTTCTCTGAATATGGGTGAACTATAACTCTCTGATGCCAAGGTCAATCACCCCAAGTTGGCAGTGCTGGGTCTGAGTGCCATGTTTGGTCCAGATGCGTCATTGGTGGGGTTCAGTGTTCTCTGAATATGGGTGAACTATAACTCTCTGATGCCAAGGTCAATCACCCCAAGTTGGCAGTGCTGGGTCTGAGTGCCATGTTTGGTCCAGATGCGTCATTGGTGGGGTTCAGTGTTCTCTGAATATGGGTGAACTATAACTCTCTGATGCCAAGGTCAATCACCCCAAGTTGGCAGTGCTGGGTCTGAGTGCCAAGTTTGGTCCAGATGCGTCATTGGTGGGGTTCAGTGTTCTCTGAATATGGGTGAACTATAACTCTCTGGTGCCAAGGTCAATCACCCCAAGTTGGCAGTGCTGGGTCTGAGTGCCAAGTTTGGTCCAGATCCGTCACCTGCTGGGTTCAGTGTTCTCTGAATATGGGTGAACTATAACTCTCTGATGCCAAGGTCAATCACTCCAAGTTGGCAGTGCTGGGTCTGAGTGCCATGTTTGGTCCAGATGCGTCATTGGTGGGGTTCAGTGTTCTCTGAATATGGGTGAACTATAACTCTCTGGTGCCAAGGTCAATCACTCCAAGTTGGCAGTGCTGGGTCTGAGTGCCATGTTTGGTCCAGATGCGTCATTGGTGGGGTTCAGTGTTCTCTGAATATGGGTGAACTATAACTCTCTGGTGCCAAGGTCAATCACTCCAAGTTGGCAGTGCTGGGTCTGAGTGCCATGTTTGGTCCAGATGCGTCATTGGTGGGGTTCAGTGTTCTCTGAATATGGGTGAACTATAACTCTCTGATGCCAAGGTCAATCACCCCAAGTTGGCAGTGCTGGGTCTGAGTGCCATGTTTGGTCCAGATGCGTCATTGGTGGGGTTCAGTGTTCTCTGAATATGGGTGAACTATAACTCTCTGGTGCCAAGGTCAATCACCCCAAGTTGGCAGTGCTGGGTCTGAGTGCCAAGTTTGGTCCAGATCCGTCACCTGCTGGGTTCAGTGTTCTCTGAATATGGGTGAACTATAACTCTCTGGTGCCAAGGTCAATCACCCCAAGTTGGCAGTGCTGGGTCTGAGTGCCATGTTTGGTCCAGATGCGTCATTGGTGGGGTTCAGTGTTCTCTGAATATGGGTGAACTATAACTCTCTGGTGCCAAGGTCAATCACCCCAAGTTGGCAGTGCTGGGTCTGAGTGCCAAGTTTGGTCCAGATCCGTCACCTGCTGGGTTCAGTGTTCTCTGAATATGGGTGAACTATAACTCTCTGGTGCCAAGGTCAATCACCCCAAGTTGGCAGTGCTGGGTCTGTGTGCCAAGTTTGGTCCAGATCCGTCACCTGCTGGGTTCAGTGTTCTCTGAATATGGGTGAACTATAACTCTCTGGTGCCAAGGTCAATCACTCCAAGTTGGCAGTGCTGGGTCTGAGTGCCAAGTTTGGTCCAGATGCGTCATTGGTGGGGTTCAGTGTTCTCTGAATATGGGTGAACTATAACTCTCTGATGCCAAGGTCAATCACCCCAAGTTGGCAGTGCTGGGTCTGAGTGCCAAGTTTGGTCCAGATCCGTCACCTGCTGGGTTCAGTGTTCTCTGAATATGGGTGAACTATAACTCTCTGGTGCCAAGGTCAATCACCCCAAGTTGGCAGTGCTGGGTCTGAGTGCCATGTTTGGTCCAGATGCGTCATTGGTGGGGTTCAGTGTTCTCTGAATATGGGTGAACTATAACTCTCTGGTGCCAAGGTCAATCACTCCAAGTTGGCAGTGCTGGGTCTGAGTGCCATGTTTGGTCCAGATGCGTCATTGGTGGGGTTCAGTGTTCTCTGAATATGGGTGAACTATAACTCTCTGGTGCCAAGGTCAATCACTCCAAGTTGGCAGTGCTGGGTCTGAGTGCCATGTTTGGTCCAGATGCGTCATTGGTGGGGTTCAGTGTTCTCTGAATATGGGTGAACTATAACTCTCTGGTGCCAAGGTCAATCACCCCAAGTTGGCAGTGCTGGGTCTGAGTGCCATGTTTGGTCCAGATGCGTCATTGGTGGGGTTCAGTGTTCTCTGAATATGGGTGAACTATAACTCTCTGATGCCAAGGTCAATCACCCCAAGTTGGCAGTGCTGGGTCTGAGTGCCAAGTTTGGTCCAGATCCGTCACCTGCTGGGTTCAGTGTTCTCTGAATATGGGTGAACTATAACTCTCTGGTGCCAAGGTCAATCACCCCAAGTTGGCAGTGCTGGGTCTGAGTGCCATGTTTGGTCCAGATGCGTCATTGGTGGGGTTCAGTGTTCTCTGAATATGGGTGAACTATAACTCTCTGGTGCCAAGGTCAATCACCCCAAGTTGGCAGTGCTGGGTCTGAGTGCCATGTTTGGTCCAGATGCGTCATTGGTGGGGTTCAGTGTTCTCTGAATATGGGTGAACTATAACTCTCTGGTGCCAAGGTCAATCACCCCAAGTTGGCAGTGCTGGGTCTGAGTGCCATGTTTGGTCCAGATGCGTCATTGGTGGGGTTCAGTGTTCTCTGAATATGGGTGAACTATAACTCTCTGGTGCCAAGGTCAATCACTCCAAGTTGGCAGTGCTGGGTCTGAGTGCCAAGTTTGGTCCAGATCCGTCACCTGCTGGGTTCAGTGTTCTCTGAATATGGGTGAACTATAACTCTCTGGTGCCAAGGTCAATCACTCCAAGTTGGCAGTGCTGGGTCTGAGTGCCATGTTTGGTCCAGATCCGTCACCTGCTGGGTTCAGTGTTCTCTGAATATGGGTGAACTATAACTCTCTGGTGCCAAGGTCAATCACCCCAAGTTGGCAGTGCTGGGTCTGAGTGCCATGTTTGGTCCAGATGCGTCATTGGTGGGGTTCAGTGTTCTCTGAATATGGGTGAACTATAACTCTCTGGTGCCAAGGTCAATCACCCCAAGTTGGCAGTGCTGGGTCTGAGTGCCATGTTTGGTCCAGATGCGTCATTGGTGGGGTTCAGTGTTCTCTGAATATGGGTGAACTATAACTCTCTGGTGCCAAGGTCAATCACTCCAAGTTGGCAGTGCTGGGTCTGAGTGCCAAGTTTGGTCCAGATCCGTCACCTGCTGGGTTCAGTGTTCTCTGAATATGGGTGAACTATAACTCTCTGGTGCCAAGGTCAATCACCCCAAGTTGGCAGTGCTGGGTCTGAGTGCCATGTTTGGTCCAGATGCGTCATTGGTGGGGTTCAGTGTTCTCTGAATATGGGTGAACTATAACTCTCTGGTGCCAAGGTCAATCACCCCAAGTTGGCAGTGCTGGGTCTGAGTGCCATGTTTGGTCCAGATGCGTCATTGGTGGGGTTCAGTGTTCTCTGAATATGGGTGAACTATAACTCTCTGGTGCCAAGGTCAATCACTCCAAGTTGGCAGTGCTGGGTCTGAGTGCCATGTTTGGTCCAGATGCGTCATTGGTGGGGTTCAGTGTTCTCTGAATATGGGTGAACTATAACTCTCTGATGCCAAGGTCAATCACCCCAAGTTGGCAGTGCTGGGTCTGAGTGCCATGTTTGGTCCAGATGCGTCATTGGTGGGGTTCAGTGTTCTCTGAATATGGGTGAACTATAACTCTCTGGTGCCAAGGTCAATCACCCCAAGTTGGCAGTGCTGGGTCTGAGTGCCATGTTTGGTCCAGATGCGTCATTGGTGGGGTTCAGTGTTCTCTGAATATGGGTGAACTATAACTCTCTGATGCCAAGGTCAATCACTCCAAGTTGGCAGTGCTGGGTCTGAGTGCCATGTTTGGTCCAGATCCGTCACCTGCTGGGTTCAGTGTTCTCTGAATATGGGTGAACTATAACTCTCTGGTGCCAAGGTCAATCACCCCAAGTTGGCAGTGCTGGGTCTGAGTGCCATGTTTGGTCCAGATCCGTCACCTGCTGGGTTCAGTGTTCTCTGAATATGGGTGAACTATAACTCTCTGATGCCAAGGTCAATCACCCCAAGTTGGCAGTGCTGGGTCTGAGTGCCATGTTTGGTCCAGATGCGTCATTGGTGGGGTTCAGTGTTCTCTGAATATGGGTGAACTATAACTCTCTGATGCCAAGGTCAATCACCCCAAGTTGGCAGTGCTGGGTCTGAGTGCCATGTTTGGTCCAGATGCGTCATTGGTGGGGTTCAGTGTTCTCTGAATATGGGTGAACTATAACTCTCTGATGCCAAGGTCAATCACCCCAAGTTGGCAGTGCTGGGTCTGAGTGCCATGTTTGGTCCAGATGCGTCACCTGCTGGGTTCAGTGTTCTCTGAATATGGGTGAACTATAACTCTCTGGTGCCAAGGTCAATCACCCCAAGTTGGCAGTGCTGGGTCTGAGTGCCATGTTTGGTCCAGATCCGTCACCTGCTGGGTTCAGTGTTCTCTGAATATGGGTGAACTATAACTCTCTGATGCCAAGGTCAATCACCCCAAGTTGGCAGTGCTGGGTCTGAGTGCCATGTTTGGTCCAGATGCGTCATTGGTGGGGTTCAGTGTTCTCTGAATATGGGTGAACTATAACTCTCTGATGCCAAGGTCAATCACCCCAAGTTGGCAGTGCTGGGTCTGAGTGCCATGTTTGGTCCAGATGCGTCATTGGTGGGGTTCAGTGTTCTCTGAATATGGGTGAACTATAACTCTCTGATGCCAAGGTCAATCACCCCAAGTTGGCAGTGCTGGGTCTGAGTGCCATGTTTGGTCCAGATGCGTCATTGGTGGGGTTCAGTGTTCTCTGAATATGGGTGAACTATAACTCTCTGGTGCCAAGGTCAATCACCCCAAGTTGGCAGTGCTGGGTCTGAGTGCCATGTTTGGTCCAGATGCGTCATTGGTGGGGTTCAGTGTTCTCTGAATATGGGTGAACTATAACTCTCTGATGCCAAGGTCAATCACTCCAAGTTGGCAGTGCTGGGTCTGAGTGCCAAGTTTGGTCCAGATCCGTCACCTGCTGGGTTCAGTGTTCTCTGAATATGGGTGAACTATAACTCTCTGGTGCCAAGGTCAATCACCCCAAGTTGGCAGTGCTGGGTCTGAGTGCCATGTTTGGTCCAGATCCGTCACCTGCTGGGTTCAGTGTTCTCTGAATATGGGTGAACTATAACTCTCTGATGCCAAGGTCAATCACCCCAAGTTGGCAGTGCTGGGTCTGAGTGCCATGTTTGGTCCAGATGCGTCATTGGTGGGGTTCAGTGTTCTCTGAATATGGGTGAACTATAACTCTCTGATGCCAAGGTCAATCACCCCAAGTTGGCAGTGCTGGGTCTGAGTGCCATGTTTGGTCCAGATGCGTCATTGGTGGGGTTCAGTGTTCTCTGAATATGGGTGAACTATAACTCTCTGATGCCAAGGTCAATCACCCCAAGTTGGCAGTGCTGGGTCTGAGTGCCATGTTTGGTCCAGATGCGTCACCTGCTGGGTTCAGTGTTCTCTGAATATGGGTGAACTATAACTCTCTGGTGCCAAGGTCAATCACCCCAAGTTGGCAGTGCTGGGTCTGAGTGCCATGTTTGGTCCAGATGCGTCATTGGTGGGGTTCAGTGTTCTCTGAATATGGGTGAACTATAACTCTCTGATGCCAAGGTCAATCACCCCAAGTTGGCAGTGCTGGGTCTGAGTGCCATGTTTGGTCCAGATGCGTCATTGGTGGGGTTCAGTGTTCTCTGAATATGGGTGAACTATAACTCTCTGATGCCAAGGTCAATCACCCCAAGTTGGCAGTGCTGGGTCTGAGTGCCATGTTTGGTCCAGATGCGTCATTGGTGGGGTTCAGTGTTCTCTGAATATGGGTGAACTATAACTCTCTGATGCCAAGGTCAATCACCCCAAGTTGGCAGTGCTGGGTCTGAGTGCCATGTTTGGTCCAGATGCGTCATTGGTGGGGTTCAGTGTTCTCTGAATATGGGTGAACTATAACTCTCTGGTGCCAAGGTCAATCACCCCAAGTTGGCAGTGCTGGGTCTGAGTGCCATGTTTGGTCCAGATGCGTCATTGGTGGGGTTCAGTGTTCTCTGAATATGGGTGAACTATAACTCTCTGATGCCAAGGTCAATCACTCCAAGTTGGCAGTGCTGGGTCTGAGTGCCAAGTTTGGTCCAGATCCGTCACCTGCTGGGTTCAGTGTTCTCTGAATATGGGTGAACTATAACTCTCTGGTGCCAAGGTCAATCACCCCAAGTTGGCAGTGCTGGGTCTGAGTGCCAAGTTTGGTCCAGATCCGTCACCTGCTGGGTTCAGTGTTCTCTGAATATGGGTGAACTATAACTCTCTGATGCCAAGGTCAATCACCCCAAGTTGGCAGTGCTGGGTCTGAGTGCCATGTTTGGTCCAGATGCGTCATTGGTGGGGTTCAGTGTTCTCTGAATATGGGTGAACTATAACTCTCTGGTGCCAAGGTCAATCACTCCAAGTTGGCAGTGCTGGGTCTGAGTGCCAAGTTTGGTCCAGATCCGTCACCTGCTGGGTTCAGTGTTCTCTGAATATGGGTGAACTATAACTCTCTGGTGCCAAGGTCAATCACCCCAAGTTGGCAGTGCTGGGTCTGAGTGCCAAGTTTGGTCCAGATCCGTCACCTGCTGGGTTCAGTGTTCTCTGAATATGGGTGAACTATAACTCTCTGATGCCAAGGTCAATCACCCCAAGTTGGCAGTGCTGGGTCTGAGTGCCATGTTTGGTCCAGATGCGTCATTGGTGGGGTTCAGTGTTCTCTGAATATGGGTGAACTATAACTCTCTGATGCCAAGGTCAATCACTCCAAGTTGGCAGTGCTGGGTCTGAGTGCCAAGTTTGGTCCAGATGCGTCATTGGTGGGGTTCAGTGTTCTCTGAATATGGGTGAACTATAACTCTCTGGTGCCAAGGTCAATCACTCCAAGTTGGCAGTGCTGGGTCTGAGTGCCATGTTTGGTCCAGATGCGTCATTGGTGGGGTTCAGTGTTCTCTGAATATGGGTGAACTATAACTCTCTGATGCCAAGGTCAATCACCCCAAGTTGGCAGTGCTGGGTCTGAGTGCCATGTTTGGTCCAGATGCGTCATTGGTGGGGTTCAGTGTTCTCTGAATATGGGTGAACTATAACTCTCTGATGCCAAGGTCAATCACCCCAAGTTGGCAGTGCTGGGTCTGTGTGCCATGTTTGGTCCAGATGCGTCATTGGTGGGGTTCAGTGTTCTCTGAATATGGGTGAACTATAACTCTCTGATGCCAAGGTCAATCACTCCAAGTTGGCAGTGCTGGGTCTGAGTGCCAAGTTTGGTCCAGATCCGTCACCTGCTGGGTTCAGTGTTCTCTGAATATGGGTGAACTATAACTCTCTGGTGCCAAGGTCAATCACTCCAAGTTGGCAGTGCTGGGTCTGAGTGCCAAGTTTGGTCCAGATCCGTCACCTGCTGGGTTCAGTGTTCTCTGAATATGGGTGAACTATAACTCTCTGATGCCAAGGTCAATCACCCCAAGTTGGCAGTGCTGGGTCTGAGTGCCATGTTTGGTCCAGATGCGTCATTGGTGGGGTTCAGTGTTCTCTGAATATGGGTGAACTATAACTCTCTGATGCCAAGGTCAATCACTCCAAGTTGGCAGTGCTGGGTCTGAGTGCCAAGTTTGGTCCAGATCCGTCACCTGCTGGGTTCAGTGTTCTCTGAATATGGGTGAACTATAACTCTCTGGTGCCAAGGTCAATCACCCCAAGTTGGCAGTGCTGGGTCTGAGTGCCAAGTTTGGTCCAGATCCGTCACCTGCTGGGTTCAGTGTTCTCTGAATATGGGTGAACTATAACTCTCTGATGCCAAGGTCAATCACTCCAAGTTGGCAGTGCTGGGTCTGAGTGCCATGTTTGGTCCAGATGCGTCATTGGTGGGGTTCAGTGTTCTCTGAATATGGGTGAACTATAACTCTCTGGTGCCAAGGTCAATCACCCCAAGTTGGCAGTGCTGGGTCTGAGTGCCAAGTTTGGTCCAGATCCGTCACCTGCTGGGTTCAGTGTTCTCTGAATATGGGTGAACTATAACTCTCTGATGCCAAGGTCAATCACTCCAAGTTGGCAGTGCTGGGTCTGAGTGCCATGTTTGGTCCAGATGCGTCATTGGTGGGGTTCAGTGTTCTCTGAATATGGGTGAACTATAACTCTCTGGTGCCAAGGTCAATCACTCCAAGTTGGCAGTGCTGGGTCTGAGTGCCATGTTTGGTCCAGATCCGTCACCTGCTGGGTTCAGTGTTCTCTGAATATGGGTGAACTATAACTCTCTGATGCCAAGGTCAATCACCCCAAGTTGGCAGTGCTGGGTCTGTGTGCCAAGTTTGGTCCAGATCCGTCACCTGCTGGGTTCAGTGTTCTCTGAATATGGGTGAACTATAACTCTCTGATGCCAAGGTCAATCACTCCAAGTTGGCAGTGCTGGGTCTGAGTGCCAAGTTTGGTCCAGATCCGTCACCTGCTGGGTTCAGTGTTCTCTGAATATGGGTGAACTATAACTCTCTGGTGCCAAGGTCAATCACCCCAAGTTGGCAGTGCTGGGTCTGAGTGCCATGTTTGGTCCAGATGCGTCATTGGTGGGGTTCAGTGTTCTCTGAATATGGGTGAACTATAACTCTCTGGTGCCAAGGTCAATCACCCCAAGTTGGCAGTGCTGGGTCTGAGTGCCAAGTTTGGTCCAGATCCGTCACCTGCTGGGTTCAGTGTTCTCTGAATATGGGTGAACTATAACTCTCTGGTGCCAAGGTCAATCACTCCAAGTTGGCAGTGCTGGGTCTGAGTGCCAAGTTTGGTCCAGATCCGTCACCTGCTGGGTTCAGTGTTCTCTGAATATGGGTGAACTATAACTCTCTGATGCCAAGGTCAATCACTCCAAGTTGGCAGTGCTGGGTCTGAGTGCCAAGTTTGGTCCAGATCCGTCACCTGCTGGGTTCAGTGTTCTCTGAATATGGGTGAACTATAACTCTCTGATGCCAAGGTCAATCACTCCAAGTTGGCAGTGCTGGGTCTGAGTGCCAAGTTTGGTCCAGATCCGTCACCTGCTGGGTTCAGTGTTCTCTGAATATGGGTGAACTATAACTCTCTGGTGCCAAGGTCAATCACCCCAAGTTGGCAGTGCTGGGTCTGAGTGCCAAGTTTGGTCCAGATCCGTCACCTGCTGGGTTCAGTGTTCTCTGAATATGGGTGAACTATAACTCTCTGATGCCAAGGTCAATCACTCCAAGTTGGCAGTGCTGGGTCTGAGTGCCAAGTTTGGTCCAGATGCGTCATTGGTGGGGTTCAGTGTTCTCTGAATATGGGTGAACTATAACTCTCTGGTGCCAAGGTCAATCACCCCAAGTTGGCAGTGCTGGGTCTGAGTGCCATGTTTGGTCCAGATGCGTCATTGGTGGGGTTCAGTGTTCTCTGAATATGGGTGAACTATAACTCTCTGGTGCCAAGGTCAATCACTCCAAGTTGGCAGTGCTGGGTCTGAGTGCCAAGTTTGGTCCAGATCCGTCACCTGCTGGGTTCAGTGTTCTCTGAATATGGGTGAACTATAACTCTCTGGTGCCAAGGTCAATCACCCCAAGTTGGCAGTGCTGGGTCTGAGTGCCATGTTTGGTCCAGATGCGTCATTGGTGGGGTTCAGTGTTCTCTGAATATGGGTGAACTATAACTCTCTGGTGCCAAGGTCAATCACCCCAAGTTGGCAGTGCTGGGTCTGAGTGCCATGTTTGGTCCAGATGCGTCATTGGTGGGGTTCAGTGTTCTCTGAATATGGGTGAACTATAACTCTCTGGTGCCAAGGTCAATCACCCCAAGTTGGCAGTGCTGGGTCTGAGTGCCATGTTTGGTCCAGATGCGTCATTGGTGGGGTTCAGTGTTCTCTGAATATGGGTGAACTATAACTCTCTGGTGCCAAGGTCAATCACCCCAAGTTGGCAGTGCTGGGTCTGAGTGCCATGTTTGGTCCAGATGCGTCATTGGTGGGGTTCAGTGTTCTCTGAATATGGGTGAACTATAACTCTCTGGTGCCAAGGTCAATCACCCCAAGTTGGCAGTGCTGGGTCTGAGTGCCAAGTTTGGTCCAGATGCGTCATTGGTGGGGTTCAGTGTTCTCTGAATATGGGTGAACTATAACTCTCTGGTGCCAAGGTCAATCACCCCAAGTTGGCAGTGCTGGGTCTGAGTGCCATGTTTGGTCCAGATGCGTCATTGGTGGGGTTCAGTGTTCTCTGAATATGGGTGAACTATAACTCTCTGGTGCCAAGGTCAATCACCCCAAGTTGGCAGTGCTGGGTCTGAGTGCCATGTTTGGTCCAGATGCGTCATTGGTGGGGTTCAGTGTTCTCTGAATATGGGTGAACTATAACTCTCTGGTGCCAAGGTCAATCACCCCAAGTTGGCAGTGCTGGGTCTGAGTGCCATGTTTGGTCCAGATGCGTCATTGGTGGGGTTCAGTGTTCTCTGAATATGGGTGAACTATAACTCTCTGGTGCCAAGGTCAATCACTCCAAGTTGGCAGTGCTGGGTCTGAGTGCCATGTTTGGTCCAGATGCGTCATTGGTGGGGTTCAGTGTTCTCTGAATATGGGTGAACTATAACTCTCTGGTGCCAAGGTCAATCACTCCAAGTTGGCAGTGCTGGGTCTGAGTGCCATGTTTGGTCCAGATGCGTCATTGGTGGGGTTCAGTGTTCTCTGAATATGGGTGAACTATAACTCTCTGGTGCCAAGGTCAATCACTCCAAGTTGGCAGTGCTGGGTCTGAGTGCCATGTTTGGTCCAGATGCGTCATTGGTGGGGTTCAGTGTTCTCTGAATATGGGTGAACTATAACTCTCTGGTGCCAAGGTCAATCACCCCAAGTTGGCAGTGCTGGGTCTGAGTGCCAAGTTTGGTCCAGATCCGTCACCTGCTGGGTTCAGTGTTCTCTGAATATGGGTGAACTATAACTCTCTGGTGCCAAGGTCAATCACCCCAAGTTGGCAGTGCTGGGTCTGTGTGCCAAGTTTGGTCCAGATCCGTCACCTGCTGGGTTCAGTGTTCTCTGAATATGGGTGAACTATAACTCTCTGGTGCCAAGGTCAATCACTCCAAGTTGGCAGTGCTGGGTCTGAGTGCCATGTTTGGTCCAGATGCGTCACCTGCTGGGTTCAGTGTTCTCTGAATATGGGTGAACTATAACTCTCTGATGCCAAGGTCAATCACCCCAAGTTGGCAGTGCTGGGTCTGAGTGCCAAGTTTGGTCCAGATCCGTCACCTGCTGGGTTCAGTGTTCTCTGAATATGGGTGAACTATAACTCTCTGGTGCCAAGGTCAATCACCCCAAGTTGGCAGTGCTGGGTCTGTGTGCCATGTTTGGTCCAGATGCGTCATTGGTGGGGTTCAGTGTTCTCTGAATATGGGTGAACTATAACTCTCTGGTGCCAAGGTCAATCACCCCAAGTTGGCAGTGCTGGGTCTGAGTGCCATGTTTGGTCCAGATGCGTCATTGGTGGGGTTCAGTGTTCTCTGAATATGGGTGAACTATAACTCTCTGGTGCCAAGGTCAATCACCCCAAGTTGGCAGTGCTGGGTCTGTGTGCCAAGTTTGGTCCAGATGCGTCATTGGTGGGGTTCAGTGTTCTCTGAATATGGGTGAACTATAACTCTCTGGTGCCAAGGTCAATCACCCCAAGTTGGCAGTGCTGGGTCTGTGTGCCAAGTTTGGTCCAGATGCGTCATTGGTGGGGTTCAGTGTTCTCTGAATATGGGTGAACTATAACTCTCTGGTGCCAAGGTCAATCACCCCAAGTTGGCAGTGCTGGGTCTGTGTGCCATGTTTGGTCCAGATGCGTCATTGGTGGGGTTCAGTGTTCTCTGAATATGGGTGAACTATAACTCTCTGGTGCCAAGGTCAATCACCCCAAGTTGGCAGTGCTGGGTCTGAGTGCCATGTTTGGTCCAGATGCGTCATTGGTGGGGTTCAGTGTTCTCTGAATATGGGTGAACTATAACTCTCTGGTGCCAAGGTCAATCACCCCAAGTTGGCAGTGCTGGGTCTGTGTGCCATGTTTGGTCCAGATGCGTCATTGGTGGGGTTCAGTGTTCTCTGAATATGGGTGAACTATAACTCTCTGGTGCCAAGGTCAATCACCCCAAGTTGGCAGTGCTGGGTCTGAGTGCCATGTTTGGTCCAGATGCGTCATTGGTGGGGTTCAGTGTTCTCTGAATATGGGTGAACTATAACTCTCTGGTGCCAAGGTCAATCACCCCAAGTTGGCAGTGCTGGGTCTGTGTGCCATGTTTGGTCCAGATGCGTCATTGGTGGGGTTCAGTGTTCTCTGAATATGGGTGAACTATAACTCTCTGGTGCCAAGGTCAATCACCCCAAGTTGGCAGTGCTGGGTCTGAGTGCCATGTTTGGTCCAGATGCGTCATTGGTGGGGTTCAGTGTTCTCTGAATATGGGTGAACTATAACTCTCTGGTGCCAAGGTCAATCACCCCAAGTTGGCAGTGCTGGGTCTGTGTGCCAAGTTTGGTCCAGATCCGTCACCTGCTGGGTTCAGTGTTCTCTGAATATGGGTGAACTATAACTCTCTGGTGCCAAGGTCAATCACCCCAAGTTGGCAGTGCTGGGTCTGAGTGCCAAGTTTGGTCCAGATCCGTCACCTGCTGGGTTCAGTGTTCTCTGAATATGGGTGAACTATAACTCTCTGGTGCCAAGGTCAATCACCCCAAGTTGGCAGTGCTGGGTCTGTGTGCCAAGTTTGGTCCAGATCCGTCACCTGCTGGGTTCAGTGTTCTCTGAATATGGGTGAACTATAACTCTCTGGTGCCAAGGTCAATCACCCCAAGTTGGCAGTGCTGGGTCTGAGTGCCATGTTTGGTCCAGATGCGTCATTGGTGGGGTTCAGTGTTCTCTGAATATGGGTGAACTATAACTCTCTGGTGCCAAGGTCAATCACTCCAAGTTGGCAGTGCTGGGTCTGAGTGCCAAGTTTGGTCCAGATCCGTCACCTGCTGGGTTCAGTGTTCTCTGAATATGGGTGAACTATAACTCTCTGGTGCCAAGGTCAATCACTCCAAGTTGGCAGTGCTGGGTCTGAGTGCCAAGTTTGGTCCAGATCCGTCACCTGCTGGGTTCAGTGTTCTCTGAATATGGGTGAACTATAACTCTCTGGTGCCAAGGTCAATCACCCCAAGTTGGCAGTGCTGGGTCTGAGTGCCATGTTTGGTCCAGATGCGTCATTGGTGGGGTTCAGTGTTCTCTGAATATGGGTGAACTATAACTCTCTGGTGCCAAGGTCAATCACTCCAAGTTGGCAGTGCTGGGTCTGAGTGCCAAGTTTGGTCCAGATCCGTCACCTGCTGGGTTCAGTGTTCTCTGAATATGGGTGAACTATAACTCTCTGGTGCCAAGGTCAATCACTCCAAGTTGGCAGTGCTGGGTCTGAGTGCCAAGTTTGGTCCAGATCCGTCACCTGCTGGGTTCAGTGTTCTCTGAATATGGGTGAACTATAACTCTCTGGTGCCAAGGTCAATCACCCCAAGTTGGCAGTGCTGGGTATGAGTGCCAAGTTTGGTCCAGATCCGTCACCTGCTGGGTTCAGTGTTCTCTGAATATGGGTGAACTATAACTCTCTGGTGCCAAGGTCAATCACCCCAAGTTGGCAGTGCTGGGTCTGAGTGCCAAGTTTGGTCCAGATGCGTCATTGGTGGGGTTCAGTGTTCTCTGAATATGGGTGAACTATAACTCTCTGATGCCAAGGTCAATCACCCCAAGTTGGCAGTGCTGGGTCTGAGTGCCAAGTTTGGTCCAGATCCGTCACCTGCTGGGTTCAGTGTTCTCTGAATATGGGTGAACTATAACTCTCTGGTGCCAAGGTCAATCACCCCAAGTTGGCAGTGCTGGGTCTGAGTGCCAAGTTTGGTCCAGATGCGTCATTGGTGGGGTTCAGTGTTCTCTGAATATGGGTGAACTATAACTCTCTGGTGCCAAGGTCAATCACCCCAAGTTGGCAGTGCTGGGTCTGAGTGCCAAGTTTGGTCCAGATGCGTCATTGGTGGGGTTCAGTGTTCTCTGAATATGGGTGAACTATAACTCTCTGGTGCCAAGGTCAATCACCCCAAGTTGGCAGTGCTGGGTCTGAGTGCCATGTTTGGTCCAGATCCGTCATTGGTGGGGTTCAGTGTTCTCTGAATATGGGTGAACTATAACTCTCTGGTGCCAAGGTCAATCACCCCAAGTTGGCAGTGCTGGGTCTGAGTGCCATGTTTGGTCCAGATGCGTCATTGGTGGGGTTCAGTGTTCTCTGAATATGGGTGAACTATAACTCTCTGGTGCCAAGGTCAATCACCCCAAGTTGGCAGTGCTGGGTCTGAGTGCCAAGTTTGGTCCAGATGCGTCATTGGTGGGGTTCAGTGTTCTCTGAATATGGGTGAACTATAACTCTCTGGTGCCAAGGTCAATCACTCCAAGTTGGCAGTGCTGGGTCTGAGTGCCAAGTTTGGTCCAGATCCGTCACCTGCTGGGTTCAGTGTTCTCTGAATATGGGTGAACTATAACTCTCTGGTGCCAAGGTCAATCACCCCAAGTTGGCAGTGCTGGGTCTGAGTGCCATGTTTGGTCCAGATGCGTCATTGGTGGGGTTCAGTGTTCTCTGAATATGGGTGAACTATAACTCTCTGGTGCCAAGGTCAATCACCCCAAGTTGGCAGTGCTGGGTCTGAGTGCCAAGTTTGGTCCAGATGCGTCATTGGTGGGGTTCAGTGTTCTCTGAATATGGGTGAACTATAACTCTCTGGTGCCAAGGTCAATCACCCCAAGTTGGCAGTGCTGGGTCTGAGTGCCATGTTTGGTCCAGATGCGTCATTGGTGGGGTTCAGTGTTCTCTGAATATGGGTGAACTATAACTCTCTGGTGCCAAGGTCAATCACTCCAAGTTGGCAGTGCTGGGTCTGAGTGCCATGTTTGGTCCAGATGCGTCATTGGTGGGGTTCAGTGTTCTCTGAATATGGGTGAACTATAACTCTCTGGTGCCAAGGTCAATCACTCCAAGTTGGCAGTGCTGGGTCTGAGTGCCATGTTTGGTCCAGATGCGTCATTGGTGGGGTTCAGTGTTCTCTGAATATGGGTGAACTATAACTCTCTGGTGCCAAGGTCAATCACCCCAAGTTGGCAGTGCTGGGTCTGAGTGCCAAGTTTGGTCCAGATCCGTCACCTGCTGGGTTCAGTGTTCTCTGAATATGGGTGAACTATAACTCTCTGATGCCAAGGTCAATCACCCCAAGTTGGCAGTGCTGGGTCTGAGTGCCAAGTTTGGTCCAGATCCGTCACCTGCTGGGTTCAGTGTTCTCTGAATATGGGTGAACTATAACTCTCTGGTGCCAAGGTCAATCACCCCAAGTTGGCAGTGCTGGGTCTGAGTGCCAAGTTTGGTCCAGATCCGTCACCTGCTGGGTTCAGTGTTCTCTGAATATGGGTGAACTATAACTCTCTGGTGCCAAGGTCAATCACTCCAAGTTGGCAGTGCTGGGTCTGAGTGCCATGTTTGGTCCAGATGCGTCATTGGTGGGGTTCAGTGTTCTCTGAATATGGGTGAACTATAACTCTCTGATGCCAAGGTCAATCACCCCAAGTTGGCAGTGCTGGGTCTGTGTGCCAAGTTTGGTCCAGATCCGTCACCTGCTGGGTTCAGTGTTCTCTGAATATGGGTGAACTATAACTCTCTGATGCCAAGGTCAATCACCCCAAGTTGGCAGTGCTGGGTCTGAGTGCCATGTTTGGTCCAGATGCGTCATTGGTGGGGTTCAGTGTTCTCTGAATATGGGTGAACTATAACTCTCTGGTGCCAAGGTCAATCACTCCAAGTTGGCAGTGCTGGGTCTGAGTGCCAAGTTTGGTCCAGATCCGTCACCTGCTGGGTTCAGTGTTCTCTGAATATGGGTGAACTATAACTCTCTGATGCCAAGGTCAATCACCCCAAGTTGGCAGTGCTGGGTCTGAGTGCCATGTTTGGTCCAGATGCGTCATTGGTGGGGTTCAGTGTTCTCTGAATATGGGTGAACTATAACTCTCTGGTGCCAAGGTCAATCACCCCAAGTTGGCAGTGCTGGGTCTGTGTGCCAAGTTTGGTCCAGATCCGTCACCTGCTGGGTTCAGTGTTCTCTGAATATGGGTGAACTATAACTCTCTGATGCCAAGGTCAATCACCCCAAGTTGGCAGTGCTGGGTCTGAGTGCCAAGTTTGGTCCAGATCCGTCACCTGCTGGGTTCAGTGTTCTCTGAATATGGGTGAACTATAACTCTCTGGTGCCAAGGTCAATCACTCCAAGTTGGCAGTGCTGGGTCTGAGTGCCATGTTTGGTCCAGATGCGTCATTGGTGGGGTTCAGTGTTCTCTGAATATGGGTGAACTATAACTCTCTGATGCCAAGGTCAATCACCCCAAGTTGGCAGTGCTGGGTCTGAGTGCCAAGTTTGGTCCAGATCCGTCACCTGCTGGGTTCAGTGTTCTCTGAATATGGGTGAACTATAACTCTCTGGTGCCAAGGTCAATCACCCCAAGTTGGCAGTGCTGGGTCTGAGTGCCAAGTTTGGTCCAGATCCGTCACCTGCTGGGTTCAGTGTTCTCTGAATATGGGTGAACTATAACTCTCTGGTGCCAAGGTCAATCACCCCAAGTTGGCAGTGCTGGGTCTGAGTGCCATGTTTGGTCCAGATGCGTCATTGGTGGGGTTCAGTGTTCTCTGAATATGGGTGAACTATAACTCTCTGGTGCCAAGGTCAATCACTCCAAGTTGGCAGTGCTGGGTCTGAGTGCCAAGTTTGGTCCAGATGCGTCATTGGTGGGGTTCAGTGTTCTCTGAATATGGGTGAACTATAACTCTCTGATGCCAAGGTCAATCACCCCAAGTTGGCAGTGCTGGGTCTGAGTGCCATGTTTGGTCCAGATGCGTCATTGGTGGGGTTCAGTGTTCTCTGAATATGGGTGAACTATAACTCTCTGGTGCCAAGGTCAATCACCCCAAGTTGGCAGTGCTGGGTCTGAGTGCCAAGTTTGGTCCAGATGCGTCATTGGTGGGGTTCAGTGTTCTCTGAATATGGGTGAACTATAACTCTCTGGTGCCAAGGTCAATCACTCCAAGTTGGCAGTGCTGGGTCTGAGTGCCATGTTTGGTCCAGATGCGTCATTGGTGGGGTTCAGTGTTCTCTGAATATGGGTGAACTATAACTCTCTGGTGCCAAGGTCAATCACCCCAAGTTGGCAGTGCTGGGTCTGAGTGCCAAGTTTGGTCCAGATGCGTCATTGGTGGGGTTCAGTGTTCTCTGAATATGGGTGAACTATAACTCTCTGGTGCCAAGGTCAATCACCCCAAGTTGGCAGTGCTGGGTCTGAGTGCCATGTTTGGTCCAGATGCGTCATTGGTGGGGTTCAGTGTTCTCTGAATATGGGTGAACTATAACTCTCTGGTGCCAAGGTCAATCACCCCAAGTTGGCAGTGCTGGGTCTGAGTGCCAAGTTTGGTCCAGATGCGTCATTGGTGGGGTTCAGTGTTCTCTGAATATGGGTGAACTATAACTCTCTGGTGCCAAGGTCAATCACCCCAAGTTGGCAGTGCTGGGTCTGAGTGCCAAGTTTGGTCCAGATGCGTCATTGGTGGGGTTCAGAGCACTCACGGAATGCAGGTGAAATATGACTCCCAGAGGTAAAGTTCAGTCACCCTCAAAGTCCACCAGTGTTCCCAGTTGACCGTGTTGGGTCTGTGTGGCAAGTTTGATCCAGATCCGTCATCTGCTGGGTTCTCTGAATATGGGTGAACTATAATTCACAGATGTCAAGGCCAGTTGCCCCCAAACCCCACCAGTATGCAAATTTGGCCATGTTGGGTCTGAGAGCCAAGTTGGTTCCAGGTCCATCGTTGGTGGAATTCAAAAGGTTCTTAGATTGCAGGTGAACTATACATCCCATTCACTACAACTCCTATAAATCGTGGTGATTTCTCCCCAAACCTCCCTCTCTATTATGTTCAGTTGTTGTTTGCCATAGAAAATAGGAAAGGGTTAAGGGAGGGGCTGTGGGCGGAGTCATGCAAATTCCACACCCATGGAGAGAGAGAGGAACCCTGGGATGTGGCACTCACTGTAGCCGGCCATGTCCTTGGAGGGAGGGCTTTGGTGGCTGCCCAGCACTCTGGGTCAGAGCTGTTTCTGGAGGCCGGAGGCTGGACATCTCTGCCACATACACAAATGCACATTTTCACTTTTATTATGTGTATAGATTTATTTATTTGGTGGTTATCAAGGTGGTTTACACCAATAGATACAACAAAACAGTATAGATAATGCATTAAAATAACCCCAAGTCAGTCCTTGTTGGACTTGAAAATTATCAAAAGGGATGAAAAGCCCTCTAAATGCCCAGGAAGGTAAAATCTATATATATAAAAGAGTGATGGCATCAGGGCAGCGGACAAAACAACAAAAGTACAGGCCCCGCAACCTCGAAATTTGACAACACAACCCATCATCCATGCCTCCAGGTTGATACAACAAAAAGAAAAGAAAAATAAAGTCCTAATTAGAGGGAGAGCAATAATTTTTTTTATCCAATTGCTGCCAGTTTAGAGGGCTAATCTCTGCCCACTTGGTTGCCTAGCAACCAAGGGACAGCCAGGCTTCAGTTAGGGGACAGGCAGACTTAGGCCTCACTTAGGCTTCTTCCACAGATTATCTGATTTTAACTGGATTATATGGCAGTGTAGACTCAAGGCCCTTCCACACAGCTCTATAACCCATTTATAATCTTACATTATCTGCTTTGCACTGGATTATCTTGACTCCACACTGCCATATAATCCACTTCAGTGTGCATTTTATACAGCTGTGAAGAAAGGGCCTCATATAATCCAGTTCTGAGCAGATAATATAAGATTATCAATATACAGTAGAGTCTCACTTATCCAACATAAACAGGCCGGCAGGATAAGTGAATATGTTGGATAATAAGAAGGGATTCAGGAAAAGCCGATTAAACATCAAATTAGGTAATCGTTATACAAATTAAGCACCAAAACATCATGTTATACAACAAATTTGACAGAAAAAGTAGTTCCATGCGCAGTAATGCTATGTAGTAATTACAGTAGAGTCTCACTTATCCAACACTCGCTTATCCAATGTTCTGGATTATCCAACGCATTTTTGTAGTCAATGTTTTCAATATATTGTGATATTTTGGTGCTAAATTCATAAATACAGTAATTACTACATAGCATTACTGTGGATTGAACTACTTTTTCTGCCAAATTTGTTGTCTAAGATGATATTTTGGTGCTTAATTTGTAAAATCATAAACTAATTTGATGTTTAATAGGCTTTTCCTTAATGCCTCCTTATTATCCAACATATTCGCTTATCCAATATTCTGCCAGCCCGTTTATGTTGGATAAGTGAGACTCTACTGTACTGTATTTACAAATTTACCACTAAAATATCACAATGAATTTAAAACACTGACTACAAAAACATTGATTATGAAAAGGCAGACTGTGTTGGATAATCCAGAACATTATATAAGTGAATGTTGGATAAGTGAGATTCTACTTTAATATGAAATAATTACTGGGATAGAATAATGCAGAACAATATAATCTCTAAAACCAGGACAGTAAATAAACAGGGGAATTCCACACAGGAAACAATAAAGGGCCAGCTAACACCTCCCAACAAAGTATTCCCATCATCAAAGTCTGGCAAATCCTCTGTTTTCTCAGGGCCACAGACAGTAGAAGCACATAAAATATCACAAACAATACCACTCTGAAAACAAGGGTATTCCAGACTGGAAACAATCAGGGCCAGCTAACACCTCCCAACAAAGTATTCCCATCATCAAAATCTGGCAAATCCTCTGTTTTCTCAGGGCCACAGACAGTAGAAGCACATAAAATATCGCAAACAACACCACTCTGAAAACAAGGGAATTCCAGACGGGAAAGAATCAGGGCCAGCTAACACCTCCCAACAAAAAATTCACTCAGGGAGGAAGCAGCCAGGCTTTAAAGCTGCAAGGCCATTACATCCTAATCATTTTTCCTAATTGCAGCATTCATACTTGCCTCCAACAAACAAAAAAAACCAATCAGAAATATTGTATATTCACAACCTTTAGGAAATAATATCCCCTGATGGTGCAGCGTGTTAAAGCGCTGAGCTGCTGAACTTCTGGACCAAACGGCCACAGGTTTGAATTGGGGGAGCGGAGAGAGCCCCCACTGTTAGCCCCAGCTTCTGCCAACCCAGAAGTTCGAAAACATGCAAATGTGAGTGCATCAATAGGTACTGCTCCGGTGGGAAGGTAACGCCGCTCCATGCAGTCATCCCACATGACTTTGGAGGAGTCTACAGACAACGCCGGCTCTTGAGCACCAACCTCCAGAGTAAGACACGACTGGACTTAATGTCTGGGGAAAACCTTTACCCTTGACCTTAACTACCACCAATTCCTCAATACTTTATTTCCCATAACACCATTCTTCGCCACAGCAACGCGTGGCCGGGCACAGCTAGTGTGATTATAAAGTGCTTCTGTCACCATTAGTTAAAAGCTACTCAACTCAGGAATGTTTCCAAGTTTTTCCGAAAGGCCGAGAGGGTGGGGTTTGCTCTTAATGCTTCTGGCAAAGCGTCCCACAGCTTTGGTCCCGCGCCCAGGAAGGTGCCGTCTCTGCCCAGTTTTAAGTGACAGCTGTCTCTGAGCTGAGTCCATAGGAGCGTTTCACTACTTGATCTTCGTAATCTCCCCGGCTTGTATGGTAGAACGCAATGTCTCAAGTATCGGGGCCTCTTGAGGGGTTCGCAGTCCTTCCCAAACTCTGAGAGGTCTTTGGCCTGGAGGCATCCCGCCAGAATGTCCATCTCGGCCATCTCCCAACACTTTCACAATCCAGTCCTTCATATAAATCAAATAAATAAATAATGGCAGAATTCATAAAATGTGAACATTTATTTATTTATTTAAAGTACTTATATTCCGCCTTTCTTTCTCACCCCGAAGGGCACTCAGGGCGGATCACATTATATACATACAGGGCAAACATTCAATGCCCATAAACGCATCGAACCAAGACAGAGACAGACAGACGCAGAGGCAATTTAACCTTCTCCTGAGGGGATGTTCGATTCTGGCCACAGGGGGGAGCAGCTGCTTCATCATCCACTCTGACCACACTTCCTCATTCCAACGTCGTAAATTAGTTAACTTTGCCTCCCCACTTTATAAGTGGTGCCTTATTTCCTACTTGATAGATACAACGATCTTTCGGGTTGCTAGGTCACCAACGAGCAGGGGCTATTTTTTTTTATTTTTTTCAATTGATGGGTGCTCACCCCACCACGGGCTGGCCTCGAACTCATGACCTCATGGTCAGAGTGATTTATTGCAGCAGGCTGCTCATCAGCCTGCGCCACAGCCCAGCCCCCAACATTAAACTTGTGTTCCAAAAAGGTATTATGTAAGGTGGTTAAAAAATAGGTAATGCTATTTAATACAACAAAATAATAATAATAATAATGTAGAGTCTTGCTTATCCAAAGTTCTGTATTATCCAACACAGTTTGCCTTTTAGTAGTCAATGTTTTTGTAGTCACTTTTTCAATAAATTGCAAAATTTTGGTTCTAAATTCATAAATACAGCAATTATTACATAACGTTATCGTATACTGAACTGCCTTTTCTATCCATTTGTTGTAAAGCATGATGTTTTGGTGCTTAATTTGTAAAATCATAACATAATTTGATGTTTAATAGGCTTTTCCTTAATCCCTCCTTATTATCCAAGATATTCACTTATCCAATGTTCTGCTGGCCCATTTATGTTGGATAAGTGAGACTCTACTGTAATAATAATAATAATAATAATAATAATAATAATAATAATAATAATAATAATAACATGATATGAAATCCAGCATATCTATCTTGTTTGCTGTGTCATAATATAATAGTAGTAATAAATCTTTATTTGTAAACTGCTCTATCTCCCTGAAGGGACTCAGGGCATTTTCCAACATACTTAAAGCATTCAATTACCAAATAGAAACATACGTAAAACCATAATAAGACATCAACATAATTACTATTAACACAGCATGCAGAGTTAAAACCAGTTTCAGTGCTAATCCATTCGGTAAAATGGACTAGCATGGAAACTGGTTTTAACTCTAAATGACGAGCCGGAATGTAACAAGTGATTCCTCAAAATGTCAAATATAATGGAATAATGTTAATGAAACATTTGGTTATGACTTTCAGCATCTTTCAGTTTATGCAATTTTTTTTAATGTTACCCATACTTGTGTACTTGTATACGCAAAACAGTCAGAAAGCTCAAACCACCAGGAAAGGCTTTAATGCCTCTTCCCATTCTTATGGGGTTATTTTTTATTAATGTGAAAGTATGCTGTGTGTAAACATATTTTGAATTTCTCTTGATTGGAAAGATACATTTCCTGCATTGCAAGGAGTTAAAAAATCTACATTAGGATTTTTGCAAATGATATGGAGGTGGGGGGGGGGGAGCAGCTGGTGTTGCCATTGCTATTACTCAGATTGAAACCGTTTTTCCAATTAAGAAGCGTTTGCACAGATTCTGCTCTTGAAGAAAGTCTTGAACTCTCGTGAATGGGGAAATGTGTTCTGCTTATTTGGCACAAGTTGCCGTCTGAATAGAGATCTATCACCAAGGAGATTGAACTCCAGGGACACGTTTCATTATTTTTGCATGTACATTTACTGATTGTATATTCGTTCGTTTGCGTCAAATAATCGATAAAATACCATATATACTCGAGTATAAGCCGACCCGAATATAAGCCGAGGCACCTAATTTTACCACAAAAAAACTGGGAAAACATTGACTCCAGTATAAGCCGAGGGTGGGAAATTTCAGAAATAAAAATAGATACAGTAGAGTCTCACTTATCCAACATAAACGGGCCGGCAGAACGTTGGATAAGCGAATATGTTGGATAATAAGGGGAGATTAAGGTGAAGCCTATTAGACATCGAATTAGGTTATGATTTTACAAATGAAGCACCAAAACATCATGTTATACAACAAATTGGACAGAAAAAATAGTTCGTTAAACATTAATGCTATGTAGTAATTACTGTATTTATGAATTTAGCACCAAAATATCACAATGAATTGAAAACATTGACTACAAAAAAGCATTGGATAATCCAGAACGTTGGATAAGCGAGTGTTGGATAAGTGAGACTACTGTACCAATAAAATTACATTAACTGAGGCATCAGGAGGTTAAATGTTTTTGAATATTTACATAAAGCTCAAATTTAAGAAAAGACTGTCCAACTCTGATTAAATCATTATTCTCATCTTCTTCAATGTAAATGTGCTTATGTATCCTTTTAATAATAATAGAGTAAAATAATACATGTAATAATAGTAATAATAAATACAAGAAAATAATACATGTAATAATAGAGTAAAATGATAATGCAATAATAATAATAATAATAATAGATCAGAATGAAATAATAAATGTATTAATAATAATAATAAAAATAGAGTAAAATAAATGTAATAGTAGCAACAATAATAGAGAAAAATAATAAATGTAATAATACCAATAATAATAGAGAAAAATAATAAATGTGCCATATATTCTCGAGTATAAGCTGACCCAACTATAAGCCAACCAGGACCCTCACCCAAGTATAAGCCGAGGGGGGCTTTTTCAATCTTAAAAAAAGGGCTGAAAAACTAGGCTTATACTCGAGTCTATACAGTAATTTGTTATAGTCCCAGGGTCCACCCCACCTCAAGTTGCTCTCTCATTGATGGTAGCACTTAATTAACTACCTCGTTTACAATATTCACTCGTTACACTTTACCCATTTGTTTTTATCCTTCTACTTGGGTGCCAAATCCATGTTTTTACTATGATTATTATTTTTACGTTCACTATGTTTAGAGTGTTAATTTTAATGTCTATGTTTGTATTTTCTGACGTTATTTTATTTTGGTTTGCTGTTTTATTCGGGCTTGGCCCCATGTAAGCCTCCCCGAGTCTCTTTGGGGAGATGGAGGAGGGGTATAAAAATAAAGCATTATTATATTGTTGACACGACGTTGTATGACACAGCAAACAAGATAGGCATGCTGGATTTCATATCACAAAACCACAAGTCGAACACTTCCCAAGTGTCTAGGACTGTGTGATGTATTTTCGGATGATGTGTGCAGATCCCAGCAGGGTGGCCTTTTGCAGTTGGCAGATCGTAATTTTGTCAATGTCTATTGTTTCCAAATGCCGGCTGAGATCTTTTGGCACGGCACCCAGTGTGCCCATCACCACCGGGACCACCTGCACTGGTTTCTGCCAGAGTCTTTGCAGTTCAATCTTGAGGTCCTGATAGCGGCTGAGTTTTTCCTGTTGTTTTTCGTCAATGCGACTGTCACCTGGGATGGCAACATCAATGATCCAAACCTTGTTCTTTTCCACAACTGTGATGTCTGGCGTGTTGTGTTCCAGAACTTTGTCAGTCTGGATTCGGAAGTCCCACAGTATCTTTGCGTGCTCATTTTCCAATACTTTTGCAGGTTTGTGATCCTGACAGTTCTTTGCTGCTGGGAGGTGGTACTTGAGGCATAAGTTCCAATGAATCATTTGGGCCACAGAGTTGTGCCTCTGTTTGTAGTCTGTCTGTGCGATTTTCTTACAGCAGCTGATCAATGGTTTCGTCGGTTTCCTTGCACAAAGTATTATTATTATTATTGCATGCAAAGGACAGAATGAACAACGTCTCATGTCCTCCCTCTTTCTTTTTCTTTCCAGTGAAGAAAGCGAAACTGCAAGGCCCCCCAGGTGAGTGCCTGCTTGTCTGCCAGCCTTTGCTCACTCTCTGTCTGTCATGGTCTCGTGGGAGATCCCTCCTGGCGCTGCGGATGCTGCCTTTGGGTTTCTCTCTGTATTTGCCCCATATAGCTTTCTTTCTTGGGGGGGGGGGGGGGGTTCTTTTTTAACTCCCCCAGAGTGGGAATAAAGGCCTGTTGGACGTTGGAGCAAAAGGCCAAATGCTTGTGGGGGAGGGAGGTAGGGGGGGGGTGCCTTGTGTTACGGGTTTGTTGAAAAACAAACTGCGTGCAGTCCTGTCCAGACTTATCCAGTCCTTTGTTGCATCCACAATGAGCAAAAGAAAAACAAGCCACGAAAATGGAAGAGAAAATCAAAATTTACTCTTAAGTAGCAGAGTCAAAAATCATAATAAAACTTCCAGCAACAAAAACTCACATAAAGTCTCTTGCATTAAATTCATGCAACTTCATAGTAGGCTCTCAGCAAACATTCAATAAGTCCCCAAGTAAGTTCCCAAGTAAGTCCCCAAAAGACATTGCAAACATTTCCCAGATATCCCCCATTCAGGGAGTGGCTCAAGCCTGTTAGCCCTGATTGTTCTAATTACTCAACCATGAGTTGTAATTAACCAGGTGTTTTTCTCTTAACACACACTTACACAAGTAGTGATCCCACAGAAAGTTAGTCACATACATGCATATACAGTAATACCTTGGTGTCCTGTCTGTCTGTCTCTCTCTCGGGTGGGGCCTCGTGGGAGCGTGAGGCCCGTGGCCCACGGGAACGCCTTCCCTGTGCTCTCTCCTCTGCGCAGATAAATTCAACACGTACGTGACTCTGAAGGTGCAGAATGTCAAGAGCACCACGGTGGCCGTTCGGGGGGACCAGCCCTGCTGGGAGCAAGACTTCCTCTTGTGAGTATCCGGACCCTTGGGGTGGTCAAAAGCAGGGTATACATAAACATACATAATAATACTAGCAGAAGCATCACCATAATAATATTGCTATGAGTATGAGGTCTTGTGAGGAAGGTCTTGGGAGGAGGCCCAGTCTCCAGGAGGGCCTCCCCACAGACAGGAACACGCTTGTCTTGCCCGAGTTGCGTTCCGCCTCGTGGCCCTCGCTGTGGCCTCCTTTCCTTGGAGTGCGGCCTCGCCAAACCCCAGGCGTCACGGCAGGTGGGAGTTCTGGGGTGCATCTGTCAGAGTTGTGTATTATTTAGGTCATTTCTTCTGTGAAAATGGATAAGTGTTTGTAAGAATCATGTCCTATCCATGTTTGACCAGCAGCAATCAAGACACCTGCTAAAGACTGAGTGCTATTAATAGAGACTGAGTAAATCTTGAGTTAGTGAATGTGATTGTGATGGTGACGATGATGGTGTTGCTGTTGGAGTGAAGCTGAAGAGAAGTTTGAAGACGGAAACCAGAAAGGTTAAAGCTTGAAGATAAGAACTCTTTGTTTTAGCTGCTGATAAAAGCAAAGGACTGTTTTGTTTATATAAATCCTTCTTTACTAAAAGACAGTTTGTTTTGGGGTTTTCTCCTTGGACGAAGGGTGCAACTTCCGCAGAAGGGGTTGAATGTTTGGAACCCCAGTTTGATAGCTGCGACAGCATCTTCACTGCCAAATTGATGCAGTTTGACACCGCCTTCCCTGCCATGGCTCAGTGATAGGGAATCGTAGGAATTGTATTCGTTCAAATGGAAAGTAAGGAGTTCTTTTTCAAACACGCTGTACTTTGCTGCGGCCGGGCTCTGTGAATCTGCAGCTCCCATGATTCCCTGGCATTGAGCGCTGGCAGTTGTGGTGGGGCCAGACTGCATCCATTCTCCAGTGCGGACGCACGGTGGCCGTCTGTCCGTCTCGGAGGGCCTTGGCTTTGTGGTCCTCTGGGGAGCGCTAGTGGCCAAGGGGTGCCCCTGCAGCAGGGCTTGCCCGGCCTCCTTTGAGCCTTTGAGCAGCCGGCATTTGCATATCTGCTTATTTCCTAATAAACGATAGAAGACTCCGTCCTGTGTGCAGCCAGCCGGAGGTGCGACAACGCTGGCCAAGGAGGCCCTTTCCGGCATCTCGGGGGCCAGCGCTTGTCAGGACCCAGGCTGCAGAGCACCAATAACCATGCGCAGAGACCAGAATCTATCTAATATCTTTATTAAGGAAATATATAAAGTCAATAAAAACAAGTGTAGAATATAGTTCAGAAGTAGACCTTTCAGGAAAGGTCAAATATAGTCCAGGAAAATAATGTCCAATAGGTGATATTAAAGTCCAAAGTTATAATCCAATAACCGAAACACACACCTTGCCAAGCAAAGTGTGGGGAGAAGACAAGGTCCTTAAGTCCATGGAAACTTAGCAATTAGGCTGGAAGCAAACTTGATACTTGGCTAGAACAAGACTTGAAACAAGGCAACAAGAGCAAAAACAAGGTCCGTGGTAAACGCGGGACAAGGCAAGGCTGGAAACTTGATCCGGAAACAGGGAACTGGAGTACGAAGTCTACACACGATCTCACTCCTCCAGCTGACGAATTGACTCCGCAAAGTTTCCTTTGCGGCAAACACCTAAATAGGGTCTCGTTTCCCGCCAGAAGAACACTTTCCCTGGAGAACTAGAAGTGAAACTCATCTCTGTCCAGATGCAAGACTCCTTAGAATTTCCCAAGGGAAGCAGACCTAATCAGCTAATTGTTTGGCTGCGATTCTGGTGCTTCGGCGATTCGCCTCCCTAGCGCCTCTATCTTTATTATAATTGTCTTTACGAGAAAACGGGGGAGAATTCTGCCCAAGGCTTGTCTGGCTGACTTCTTGAGGGCAAACATCCTCCAGGTGCAGGGGCTCCGTTTCTGGCTGAATCGGTGGGAAACCCAAGTTTTCCTCTTCGTCTGTCACCATAGTACTAGGAATGGGACTACATGGCCCATGAGACATCACAGCGCTGGGCTTCCCTGCAGGTGTTGACATGTGTGCGTTTTGTGCCTCCCTCCGTTTGCAGCGAGATCAGCCGCCTGGACCTGGGCCTGATTGTGGAAGTCTGGAACAAAGGGCTGATCTGGGACACCATGGTGGGCACGGCCTGGATCGCGCTCAGGGCCATCCGACAGTCCGAGGAGGTCAGTGCGCGGGGGCCGCGGGGAGGGAGGGGGAGGTCAAAGGTCGTGGGGAGCGTCCACTCAGGGGTCGCTCAGCCCCTCCCCCACTTCGCCCCTCCATCTGCAGCAGAACCAGCCTTGTGCCTTTGAAGAATCGATTCTTCTTGCAGCGTTTCTTGCGACATGCTCCTCAACACCCTCCCTCCCCATTCCCACCGGCTATTAGAACTCCCAGTTAAAGTCCAAAACACCTGGAGGGAGGGCCAAAGTTGGCCCATGCCTGCTGTAGAGTTTCTGTTGAGCGAGTGGGCTTATTAACAAAAGACCCTCCCCGTAAACGTATAGCAGAGTAACTTATGAGCAGCAGTGTGACCCAGCACCAGTAGTAAAAAGTGATAAAAAGGACAAAAACACACAGACCAATGTTATCATTTTTAGGAGGCTTTTTATTGCAAAATAATATGGTTGAACCATTTATAAAAACAAGGTTTCTATAACACAAATAAGGTTTTTTAAGTTGCCTTCTTTGTTTTTGCGCTGGGCCTCTTTCTTCTGCAGATAAACAGCTTTGCTCTCACAGAGCCTCCTCTCCTCTCACACCGAACTTTCACAGGAGTTTCGCACAGTAGCTTTATATACAGCAGCTTTCACACTGGAGCCTTCAAGCTGGGGCTTCTCTCACTGAGGCCTATTAGGCTCCAGGCATACCTGCTTATATTGACCTATAGCTTTTGCTGAGTCACTGCATCTGTTTAACCCTTTCAGTGCATTTCTTTTGTGCAAGGGTCTCTTTAGCTCAGGCCTGGGCCAACTTGGGCCCTCTCTCCGGGTGTTTTGGACTCCAACTCCCACTATTCCTAACAGCCTCAGGCCCTTTCCTTTTGCCCCTCAGCTGCTTAAGGGGAGGGGGAAAAGGAAGGCCAGGTGTGTGGGGTATGATCTCATGGCTTCGCTCTCACAGAGCCTCCTCTCCTCTCACACCGAACTTTCACAGGAGTTTCGCACAGTAGCTTTATATACAGCAGCTTTCACACTGGAGCCTTCAAGCTGGGGCTTCTCGCACTGAGGCCTATTAGGCTCCAGGCATACCTGCTTATATTGACCTATAGCTTTTGCTGAGTCACTGCATCTGTTTAACCCTTTCAGTGCATTTCTTTTGTGCAAGGGTCTCTTTAGCTCAGGCCTGGGCCAACTTGGGCCCTCTCTCCGGGTGTTTTGGACTCCAACTCCCACTATTCCTAACAGCCTCAGGCCCTTTCCTTTTGCCCCTCAGCTGCTTAAGGGGAGGGGGAAAAGGAAGGCCAGGTGTGTGGGGTATGATCTCATGGCTTCGCTCTCACAGAGCCTCCTCTCCTCTCACACCGAACTTTCACAGGAGTTTCGCACAGTAGCTTTATATACAGCAGCTTTCACACTGGAGCCTTCAAGCTGGGGCTTCTCGCACTGAGGCCTATTAGGCTCCAGGCATACCTGCTTATATTGACCTATAGCTTTTGCTGAGTCACTGCATCTGTTTAACCCTTTCAGTGCATTTCTTTTGTGCAAGGGTCTCTTTAGCTCAGGCCTGGGCCAACTTGGGCCCTCTCTCCGGGTGTTTTGGACTCCAACTCCCACTATTCCTAACAGCCCCTCAGCTTTTGCCCCTCAGCTGCTTAAGGGGAGGGGGAAAAGGAAGGCCAGGTGTGTGGGGTATGATCTCATGGCTTCGCTCTCACAGAGCCTCCTCTCACACCGAACTTTCACAGGAGCTTCGCACAGTAGCTTTATTCGCAGCAGCCTTCACACTGGAGCTTTACACATGAGGCCTTGAACCTGGGGCTTCTCTCACTGAAGAAGAAGCCCCAGGTTATAATAATTATTATTATTGTCTCTGGAAGATGCTGAGATGTGGGTCTGTGGGGAAAGGCAGCGCTGCAGACCCTCTCCTCTGTGGCTGCTGGGTCTGAGGGTAGCTCTTGATCACAAAGGCAGTCCTGATTGATGGGAGTGGGGCTCGCTCTGAGCCACCCTTGGGTGAGTGACATGCCCTGCTCTCCTTCCTCCCCACAGGAGGGTCCCGGGGAGTGGTCCACCCTGGAGGCGGAGGTCCTGATGAAGGGCCACGAGGTCTGCGGCACCAAGAACCCAACGCCACACAAGATCCTGCTGGACGCCAGGTTCGAGCTGCCTTTTGGTGAGTGACACGGGCCTGCGCCCCCCCCCCGCCCCCTTCACCCTCCCGTGGTATTTCCCACAGAGGCCCCCCACTCATTCTGAACACCACCCACTGCATTTTCAATCATTTTTCTTATTTTTTTTAGTTGCTAAAATCCTCCCAGCCCCATCATTATGTATTGTTATAATACTGCTGTTTTTACATTGGGGATTGCATTTTTAGGTCATTTGTATTTTAACCGTGTTGTTGGGCTTTGCCCCATGTGAGCTGCCCTGAGTCTCTTGGAATCGAACCTGGAAGCCCCACGTCTATGGGCTCATCCAGCGTGTCTCCGTGTGCGTTGCCTTGAGGCGTGTTAGGGAAGGCCATACGTGTAAGGACAACCTTACTTTCATGTTGGCAATTGTCCCTTGACCCCACAAGCAGCTATACATTATTTTCAATCATTTTAAATCATTTCATATTCTCTTACGCATTTGTGTTGTTCTGGTTAATGGTGTTCATGTGTTTGCTTAGATAATTATGTCTATGTGATTATTAATTTTATTTTCTGGCTCAGTGATTATTAATTTATATTGATGTTATTTCATACTGTCGGATTTGTGTGGTTGTCTTTTTTGTCAAGGCCTTTAATGTTGGCCTTTCCTTTTTGTCTGGAAGCCCCCCTGAGTCCCCTTAGGGAGATAGGACAGCCTATAAATAAATTCTTCTTCTTCTTCTTATTATTATTATTATTATTATTATTAATTGTATGACACAGCAAACAAGATAGACATGCTGGATTTCGTATCACAAAATCACAAGTCGAACACTTCCCAAGCGTTTAGGACTGTGTGATGTTGTTGTTGTTGTTGTTGTTGTTATTATTATTATTTTATTATGACACAGCAAACAAGATAGACATGCTGGATTTCGTATCACAAAATCACAAGTCGAACACTTCCCAAGCGTTTAGGACTGTGTGATGTTGTTGTTGTTGTTGTTGTTGTTGTTATTATTATTTTATTATGACACAGCAAACAAGATAGACATGCTGGATTTTGTATCACAAAATCACAAGTCGAACACTTCCCAAGCGTTTAGGACTGTGTGATGTTGTTGTTGTTGTTGTTGTTGTTATTATTATTATTTTATTATGACACAGCAAACAAGATAGACATGCTGGATTTCGTATCACAAAATCACAAGTCGAACACTTCCCAAGTGTCTAGGACTGTGTGATGTTGTTGTTGTTGTTGTTGTTGTTGTTATTATTATTATTTTATTATGACACAGCAAACAAGATAGACATGCTGGATTTCGTTTCACAAAATCACAAGTCGAACACTTCCCAAGCGTTTAGGACTGTGTGATGTTGTTGTTGTTGTTGTTGTTGTTATTATTATTATTTTATTATGACACAGCAAACAAGATAGACATGCTGGATTTCGTATCACAAAATCACAAGTCGAACACTTCCCAAGCGTTTAGGACTGTGTGATGTTGTTGTTGTTGTTGTTGTTGTTATTATTATTTTATTATGACACAGCAAACAAGATAGACATGCTGGATTTCGTTTCACAAAATCACAAGTCGAACACTTCCCAAGCGTTTAGGACTGTGTGATGTTGTTGTTGTTGTTGTTGTTGTTGTTATTATTATTATTTTATTATGACACAGCAAACAAGATAGACATGCTGGATTTCGTTTCACAAAATCACAAGTCGAACACTTCCCAAGTGTCTAGGACTGTGTGATGTTGTTGTTGTTGTTGTTATTATTTTATTATGACACAGCAAACAAGATAGACATGCTGGATTTCGTATCACAAAATCACAAGTTGAACACTTCCCAAGTGTCTAGGACTGTGTGATGTATTTTCGGATGATACGTGCAGACTCCAGTAGGGTGTTGTTGTTGTTGTTGTTGTTATTATTATTATTAGTCACAGAGCCTTCGGGGACATGGCTCCCTTTTGGGCTAGGCCAGGCATGCACAAACTCCAGCCCTCCAGGTGTTTTGGACTTCCAACTCGCAGAAGTCCCAGCAGAAGTGTGCCCACGCCTGGCCCAGATTGTCCGGAGGAGAGGGGGGGGGGCGTGCCCCGTTTCCCGCTTCCTTCCCAGGCCTTCCTTCCTTACGGGGTTCCCACCCAGACCCCTCTCCACTTGTGCTGAGAGCCCTCTCTCTTCCGTTTCCCAGGCTTGCACGATGAGATGGACGCGGCCAAAGTGGTACGCTGCCCGTGTGTGCTGTGCATGCGTGTGCCTCGGGTGCCGTGCGTTTGCCCAGGGAGTGACCGCTCGCTCGCTCGGCCGGAGGCTGCGGCCTGGCTCCCGGCTCCCGTGCTTCTGGGGCCGGGTGGGGAGGAGGGCTTTGCGTGGGGCTCTTGCATGTTTGCGGTGGAATTTGCACGACAGCCCCTTTTCTCTGCGTCCCGGAGATTCGAACTCCAGGAAAGGTTTTGGGGTGTTCTTTGGCTTTCTGCATGAAAACGAGAGACCCAGAAAGGAGCTGTTTGTCCTTCTTTGCAAAGCACGTCCTTCCTGTCCTCGGCGTCTGTCTCTGGAGCGCTAGGCAGGGGGTCCCGGGGGCTCCTGAGGTTTCCTCCCAAACAGCGGCCTCTGAATCTCGCTCACAGGGTCCCCTGGGAAATCTTCAGCAGACAGAGAGATTGTTTTCTGTCACGCTTACTTCAAACGACCAGCATGAACACAGACCAAAGGTAGCTGTTATCAAAACCAATCTTTATTGAAGAACACACGACTTGGGAAAAGTCGAGAATGACATAATGTTTACACACAATCATTTTTATCACCTTTGCTACAACGTCACACCACACGTAAATATCATCACCAAACCCCACCCCACATATCACATTACGACCACTACAACACCAACTATTCATTAAAGCTGTTTTGATTCTCACTCCAAAAGTTCCCATGCTCCGGTGCCAGGTGTCTGCATGAGCTATCGGGGAGTGCTTGTTGTTATGGCTCCAATTCCAGAGCTTGCAGACTCAGCTCTGGGAATTGGCCCCATGACAGTTTTCTGCGCAGAAAATGCCGTTTCCCGCACAGAATATTTGTGCTCTATGCAAGTCAACCACAATGTGTGAGTTTTGCTCAGAATCCGCTCCCAATGAAAACTCCCAATTTCCCATGCAGGAAGCAGCTTTCTCTGGGCAGGAAATGTCCCATCTCTGCCCAAAAAGGTTGTTTCTCTGCAGAAAATGCTGCTTTCTGGGTGAAGCAACCACGTGTCCTTCACTGTTAAGGTTGCTGTTCATCCAGCATTTCTCAGCCACGGAAAAGCAAACTGGGTTGCTGTGAGTTTTCCAGTCTGTCTGGCTAAGTTCTGGGTGCATTCTCTCCTGACGTTTCACCCACATCTATGGCTGAGGTTGTGAGGTCTGTTGGAAGCTAGGCAAGTGGGGTTTATATAGATAGCTAGCTGTGGAATGACACCCAGGGTGGGAGGGAGAAAGAACTTTTGTCTCTTGGAGGCAAGTGTGGATGTCGCGGTTGGCCACCTTGATTAGCATTGAACAGCCATGCAGCTTCAAAGTCTGCCTGCTTCCTGCCTGGGGGAATCCTTTGTTGGGAGGTGTTAGCTGGCCCTGATTGTTTCCTGCCTAGAATTCCCCTGTTTTCTGAGTGTTGCTCTTCATTTCCTGTCCTGATTGTAGACGGCTTTTTTGAGTAACACTCAAAAAACAGGGGAATTCCAGGCAGGAAACAATCAGGGCCAGCTAAAAGCTCCCAACAAAGGATTCTCCCCTCTGTCCCTCTCACTCCAGGTTTTATCTTTGTGTTTACGCGGCCTGCCCTTGCTTTATTGTTTTCTGATTTCTTGATGTAATGCCTATTATCATTTATTGTATTTTTTAATGGTGCTATGATATGTTGTTTTTATATCTTATTATGTTGTATTGCTCTGGGCATGGCCCCATGTTAGCCGCCCCGAGTCCCCATTGGGGAGATGGTGGCGGGGTATAAATAAAGTTTTATTATTATTATTATTATTCCTCCAAGCAGGAAGCAGCCAGACTTTGAAGCTCCAGGGCCATTCAGTGCTAACCAAGCTGGCCAATTGCAACATTCACACTTACCTCCAACAGACAATAGTTCTCTCTTCCTCCCACCCTGGACATCGTTCCACAGGGATATATATATATATATATATATACACATACATACACTAGCTGTGCCCGGCCACGCGTTGCTGTGGCAAAGTGGTGGTGGTATCGGCTAAAACTTGTTGTGGAATTTTTATTTGACGTTATTTGTATTTTTTTTAATTAATTTTATTGTCACTTATCTTTTTTATTTATTATATTTTATTATTTTGTTGTATTATTTTTAGTCATTTTGTTATAGTATTTTATTGTATTAATTATTTTAGTGTTTTTTATAATTTTTTATTGTATTATTTGTATTTATTTTTTTATCATTATTTTATTAACACTGGGCTGAGTGGGTTGCTAGGAGACCAAGTGGGTGGAGCTTAGCCTTGTAACTGGCAGCAATCGGATAAAAACAATTATTCCTCTCCCTCTAATTAGGACTTTATTTTTCTTTTCTTTTTGTTGTATCAACCTAGAGGCATGGATGAGGGGTTGTGATGTCAATTTTCGAGGTTGTGGGGTGTTTACTTTTGTTGTTTTGTCCGCTGCCGTGATGCCATCACTCTTTTATATATATAGATATATATATACCCCATTTGCCTCATTTCCAACAGACCTCACAACCTCTGAGGATGCCTGCCATAGATGTGGGTGAAACATCAGTAGAGAATGCTTCCGGAATGATTAGTTTAGTTTGGACAGGATGGTAGCGTGTTTGTGTGTGCACATGCATGTTCTCTGGCCCTCCGGGTGTTTTGGACTGCAACTCCCACCATTCCCAACAGCCTCAGGCCCTTTCCTTTTCCCCCTCGGCCGCTTAAGCAGGCTAAAAATATTGTAAATAAAATAAAATAATATAAAATAGTATATAATAATATAATATAATATAATATAATATATAAAATAATATAAATGAAATAATACAAAAAAATAAAATAATATAAATAATATAATATAATATAATATAATATAAAATATAAAATAATATAAATGAAATAATACAAAATAATAAAATAATATAAATATTGTTTACTCATGCACTTATAGGTCTCACCTCCAGCGGGGTGAGAAAGGCAGGGTAAAAATATTGTAAATAAAATAAAATTATATAAAATAAAGTAATATAAAATAGTATATAATAATATAATATAATATAAAATATAAATATAAAATATAAGAATGGTGTACTCCAAAGCTTAGAAGCATCTCTGCACTTAACACCACACTCCAGTTCAGGGTGAAATAGCAAAGCAGATATGAAAAGCAGGTCAGCAAAATATAATACAAGCAAAAGGAAGGGGCCTGAGGCTGTTGGGAATGGTGGGAGTTGCAGTCCAAAACCCCCAAAGGGAAGACCGAAGTTGGCCCATGCCAATGGCTGTGACTTTGTTGTCGTTCTGCAGACATCCCGGAGGAAGAAGCCCGGTACTGGACCCAGAAGCTGAAGCAGATCAACTCCTTGGATGAAGACGAGGAGGTCAGTGCGTCAGTGGGGGATTTTGGCCCGAGCGGAGCCTGGAATTATGCATCCTTGTTTGTTTACTCATGGCACTTATAGGTCTCACCTCCGGCGGGGTGAGAAAGGCAGGGTAAAAATATTGTAAATAATATAATATAATATAATATAATATAATATAATATAATATAATATAATATAATATAATATAATATAAAATATAAAATAATATAAATGAAATAATATAAAATAATATAAAATAAAGTAATATAAAATAGTATATAATAATATAATATAATATAAAATATAAAATAATATAAATGAAATAATACAAAATAATAAAATAATATAAATAATATAATATAATATAATATAAAATATAAAATAATATAAATGGAATAATACAAAATAATAAAATAATATAAATAAAATGATATAAAATAACATAATATAAAATAATATATAATAATATAAAATGAAATATAAAAAAATATAAATATTGTTTACTCATGGCACTTATAGGTCTCACCTCCGGCGGGGTGAGAAAGGCAGGGTAAAAATATTGTAAATAAAATAAAATAATATAAAATAGTATATAATAATATAATATAATATAATATAAAATATAAAATAAAATAAATGAAATAATACAATAAAATAAAATAATATAATATAATATAATATAATATAAAATATAAAATAATATAAATGAAATAATACAAAATAATAAAATAATATAAATAATATAATATAATATAATATAAAATATAAAATAATATAAATGAAATAATACAAAATAAAATATAAAATAATATAAATATTGTTTACTCATGGCACTTATAGGTCTCACCTCCGGCGGGGTGAGAAAGACAGGGTAAAAATATTGTAAATAAAATAAAATAATATAATATAATATAATATAATATAATATAAAATATAAAATAATATAAATGAAATAATATAAAATAATATAAAATAAAGTAATATAATATAATATAATATAATATAATATAAATGAAATAATACAAAATAATAAAATAATATAAATATTGTTTACTCATGGCACTTATAGGTCTCACCTCCAGCGGGGTGAGAAAGGCAGGGTAAAAATATTGTAAATAAAATAAAATTATATCAAATAAAGTAATATAAAATAGTATATAATAATATAATATAATATAAAATATAAAATAGTATAAATGAAATAATACAAAAAATTAAAATAATATAATATAATATAATATAAAATATAAAATAATATAAATGAAATAATACAAATAAAATAAAATAATATAAATAAAATAATATAAAATAATATATAATAATATAAAATAAAATATAAAATAATATAAATATTGTTTACTCATGCACTTATAGGTCTCACCTCCAGCGGGGTGAGAAAGGCAGGGTAAAAATATTGTAAATAAAATAAAATTATATAAAATAAAGTAATATAAAATAGTATATAATAATATAATATAATATAATATAATATAATATAATATATAAAATAATATAAATGAAATAATACAAAAAATAAAATAAAATAAATAAAATAATATAAAATAATATAATATATAATAATATATAATAATATAATATAATATAATATAAAATATAAAATAATATAAATGAAATAATACAAAAAATAAAATAATATAAATAAAATAATATAAAATAATATATAAAATAATATAAATGAAATAATACAAAATAATAAAATAATATAAATAAAATAATATAAAATAATATATAATAATATAAAATAAGATATAAAATAATATAAATATTGTTTACTCATGGCACTTATAGGTCTCACCTCTGGCGGGGTGAGAAAGGCAGGGTAAAAATATTGTAAATAAAATAAAATTATATAAAATAAAGTAATATAAAATAGTATATAATAATATAATATAATATAAAATATAAAATAATATAAATGAAATAATACAAAATAATAAAATAATATAAAATAACATAAAATAATATATAATAATATAAAATGAAATATAAAATAATATAAATATTGTTTACTCATGCACTTATAGGTCTCACCTCCAGCGGGGTGAGAAAGGCAGGGTAAAAATATTGAAAATAAAATAAAATTATATAAAATAAAATTATATCAAATAATATAAATGAAATAATACAAAATAATAAAATAATATAAATAAAATAATATAAAATAACATAATATAAAATAATATATAATAATATAAAATGAAATATAAAAAAATATAAATATTTTTTACTCATGCACTTATAGGTCTCACCTCCAGCGGGGTGAGAAAGGCAGGGTAAAAATATTGAAAATAAAATAAAATTATATAAAATAAAATTATATCAAATAATATAAATGAAATAATACAAAATAATAAAATAATATAAATAAAATAATATAAAATAACATAATATAAAATAATATATAATAATATAAAATGAAATATAAAATAATATAAATATTGTTTACTCATGGCACTTATAGGTCTCACCTCTGGCGGGGTGAGAAAGGCAGGGTAAAAATATTGAAAATAAAATAAAATTATATAAAATAAAATTATATCAAATAATATAAATGAAATAATACAAAATAATAAAATAATATAAATAAAATAATATAAAATAACATAATATAAAATAATATATAATAATATAAAATGAAATATAAAATAATATAAATATTGTTTACTCATGGCACTTATAGGTCTCACCTCTGGCGGGGTGAGAAAGGCAGGGTAAAAATATTGAAAATAAAATAAAATTATATAAAATAAAATTATATCAAATAATATAAATGAAATAATACAAAATAATAAAATAATATAAATAAAATAATATAAAATAACATAATATAAAATAATATATAATAATATAAAATGAAATATAAAATAATATAAATATTGTTTACTCATGGCACTTATAGGTCTCACCTCTGGCGGGGTGAGAAAGGCAGGGTAAAAATATTGAAAATAAAATAAAATTATATAAAATAAAATTATATCAAATAATATATAATAAAATAAAATAAAATAATATAATATAAAATATAAAATAATATAAATGAAATAATACAAAATAATATAAAATAAAATATAAAATAATATAAATAAAATAATATAAAATAATAAAATACAGCAGAGTCTCACTTATCCAAGCTAAACGGGCCGGCAGAAGCTTGGATAAGTGAATATCTTGGATAATGAGAGATTAAGGAAAAGCCTGTTAAACATCAAATTAGGTTATGGTTTTACAAATTAAGCACCAAAACATCATGTTATGCAACAAATTTGACAGAAAAAGTAGTTCAATATGCAGTAATGTTATGTTGTAATTACTGTATTTGCGAATTTAGCACCAAAATATCACGATATATTGAAAACATTGACTACAAAAATGCATTGGCTAATCCAGAACCTTGGATAAGCGAGGGTTGGATAAGTGAGACTCTATTGTAATATAAAATAAAATAAAATGAATGAAAGGGACGCCAATCCTTGCCTTGGGAAGCCTTTTTGCAGGTTTCCTCACCTGGAATAATAGAATCACGGAGTTGCAAGAGGCCACATCTAGTGCAACCCCTTACTATGCAGGGAAAGCACAATCAAAGCACCCCCGACAGATGGCCTCCCAGCCTCTGTTGAAAAGTCTCCACGGCAGGAACGTCGTCCAGACTCCGCAGCAGAGAGTTCCACCGCTGAACGGCTCTTCCTATGTTCAGGAGGTTCTTCCTCATGTTCAGGAGGAATCCCTTTCCTTCCCCGTCGTTTGCAGGCACGGCTCCCCTGAGTCCTAGCCTCCACCCAGTGCAAGGCCTTGCCATGCAGGAAAAGCTCAACCCAAGCCCTCTCGGCAGATGTCCTGTCCTCCTTCTCCCCAGGTTTCCTTCAGGGAAGACATCGGGATCCAGCCGCTGCCCTCTGCTGCCTCCCAGTGCTGTAAGTCGGAACTGCCTCTCTCTCTCTTTCTTTCTTTCTTTCTTTCTTTCTTTCTTTCTTTCTTTCTTTCTTTCTTTCTTTCTGGGGAAGGAGGGGGGGTGGTTCAATGGAGTGAAGCCTGCACGCGTGTCCCTGGACAAAGTGACTCTTCTCCCCAGGAGTCGCCTTCAGTCCGAGGCCTTTGTGACCCACTGGGCCTGGGTTTAAGGGCCCTGCAGTCCCTTGGTGGAGAATGGCCTCTCTTCTAGGAAACACCGAAAGCAAGTCTGGCTTTAGGGGAATTTTCTTTTGACGTTTTCAAGCCTTGGGCAATGGAATCCATGGGAGAGCAGTCTCTGTGGATCGGGATTTATTTATTTATCAAAGTGTCCGAAGTGAATTGAGAACACAGGTATGATGTATAGAAAAACCACAAACAGTGTCCTAAATGTCCTTTGACCAGTAGCTGGCCCCTTGGAGTAAGGCCTCTGGTGTGGATGTGAGAAGGTCCTCCTTGGTGCGTGGGGCAGGGCTCAGGCTGCCCTGTTGTAATAGGTTTGCTGTCATGTAGTCGGTGGTCTGTGGTTTGCTCTTCTCCGCACTCGCACGTCGTGGACTCCACTTTGTGGCCCCATTTCCGAAGGTTGGCTCTGCTCCTCGTGGTGCCAGAGCGGAGCCTGTTCAGCGCCTTCCAAGTTGCCCAGGAGGGTGTTTCTCACTTGGTATCAGCTACTGATTGAAGTTCTGTCTTTTAGCCTGCCACTTTTGGACTCTTGCTTGCTGAGGTGTTCCTGCAAGTATCAGTGTAGTTCTTAGGAAGGTGTTTCTTGATTTATGGTGCTAGCATGCTGGCTGAGAACCGAAGAGAGGATGGGCCAGAAATGTCACTGCCTTGGTCCTTTCATTGCTGGCTGCTACGTGCTGGCGGATGTCAGGTAGTCCAGTGTCAGCTAAACAGTATACAGTAGAGTCTCGCTTATCCAAGGTTCTGGATTATCCAAGCCATTTTTGCAGTCAATGTTATTTTGATGCTAAATGATATTTTGGTGCTAAATTCGTAAATACAGTAATTACAACATAACATTATGTTGGTGGAGGCTCCTTCTTTGGAGGCTTTTATAAGCAGAGGCTGGATGGCCATCTGTCGGGGGTGCTTTGAATGCGATTTCCTGCTTCTTGGCAGAATGGGGTTGGACTGGATGGCCCATGAGGTCTCTTCCAACTCTATGATTCTGTGATTATTTATTTATTTATTTATTTACCGTATTTATATTCCGCCCTTCTTTCTCACCCGGAAGGGGACTCAGGGCGGATCACATTATATACATATAAGGCAAACATTCAGTGCCATATACACATAGAACAGAGACAGACAGACGCAGAGGCAAGTTAACCTTCTTCTGAGGGGATGTTCGATTCTGGCCACAGGGGGGAGCAGCTGCTTCATCATCCACTCTGACGGCACTTCCTCATTCCAACGTCGTAAATTAGTTAAATTAGCCTCCCCACTTTTATAAGTGGTACCTTATTTCCTACTTGATAGATGCAGCTATCTTTTGGGTTGCTAGGTCAGCAACGAGCAGGGGCTATTTTTTAATTTTTAATTGACGGGTGCTCACCCCGCCACGGGCTGGCCTTGAACTCATGACCTCATGGTCAGAGATTTATTGCAGCAGGCTGCTCACCAGCCTGCGCCACAGCCCGGCTGCCTATTGAGCTACTTTTTTCTGCCAAATTTGTTGTAAAACGTGATGTTTTGGTGCTCAATTTGTAAAATCTTAACCTAATCTTAACCTAATTTGATGTTTAATAGGCTTTTCCTTAATCCCTCCTTATTATCCAAGATATTTGCTTATCCAAGGTTCTGCCGGCCATTTAGCTTGGATAAGTGAGACTCTACTGTAATTACTTCAATGTTGTGGGGCATAGACATCCTGTGATGATGTGGCATGTCTCATTAAGAGCCACATTCACTGTTTTGACGTGGTGAGATGTATTCAATGCTGGGCATGTGTATTCAGCCACAGAGTAGCCAAGCGCAAGGGCCGATGTCTCCACTGTGCCTGGTTGTGATGCCCAGGTTGTGCCCGTCAGCTTTCGTACAATGTTATTTCTAGCACCCACTTTTTGCTTGATAGCCAAGCGGTGCTTCTTGTAAGTCAGAGCAGGGTCCAGAGTGACTCCCAGGTGTGTCCGTGTGCTGCAGTGCCCCGCTACTTCGTGGTTTGCTTTTCGCAGACTCTATTTTGTGGTTTTTCTCGGATGCTTATTGGACATGGCCAACAATGGGGGCGTGGCTGGCAACGCAGCGTTTTGGTGATGTTGCGTAGTTGTGGGAAGGGCTGACGGGCTGGTTGAGGCGCAAGCGGCAGAATTTAGTGGGGAAGTTGTTGCCAAGCTCATTCATTGCTATGGTAAGTGCCTAGATTTGGATGGTGACTATGTTGAGAAGTGGTATTTAGGTGTGTAAATGTTTTCTCCTATACTTTGTTCATTTTAAATTCCAAAACGTAACCTACTTTCTGGATAGCCCTCGTAGAAAGAGTAGGAGCTGTGCGTCTTTGTGTCTTGCTCACTTGCCCTGGACCCCGTGTGTGATCTTGAGTGCCGCTCCGCCGCATTTCAAAGCCCCCCCCCGCCCCCATCCTCCCGCGCAGCCAGCAGTGTCCACTCCCATTACGGTCTGGGTGAGTCACGCTGCCCACTCGCAGCGGCCTGTCTCCTCCCGTCGGTCACTCGGAGGCAACGCGGAATGGCACAGGCAGATGCTCGGCCTCGTTCAGGGAGGCATCTCTGCTCTCGCCGCTTAACATCTGCCCCGGCCGTTCTCCAGGACCAGCTGTGGGTTGGGAGAAGAGATGGGACGGAGAGTCGTTTCCTCATCGCCCTTCATGATGGGACCTGGGATCGGATCCCTCCAGGGCTTGTGGGTGACGCTGCAAAGCGCTGAGCGTGTTCCGTGTTCGGGCCCAGGAGCACCTTCTCCTGCACCTGGGGTCGGGCCAATGTGTGCGCAGCAGGAAGGGAGGACGGATGGAACAATTCTCATAGCCTGATGGATAAAACCATAATCTGATAAATATAACCAGGACTTGATGAGAATTGAAGCGAAAGTCTGAGGTGAAAAAACGAATAAGCAATAGCTCAGGGGCATCGAAAGAAGGAGGTGAAGACCCATTAACAACACACGGAGCCACATCCACCCAGTCAGTCCCTTTAAAAGCACAGGCACATAAAATAAGCACTTCAGAGACACCAAGAATCAAAATACAGTCGAGTCTCACTTATCCAACGTTCTGTGTTATCCAACGCAGTCTGCCTTTTAGTAGTCAGTGTTTTTGTAGTCCATGTTGCCATGTTTGGTGCTAAATTCGTAAATACAGTAATAACTACATAATATTACCATTCATTGAACTGCTTTTTCTGTCGATTTGTTGTATTACATGATGTTTTGGTGCTTAATTTGTAAAATCATAACGTAATTTGACGTTTATCTATTTATTTATTTATTTATTTTTCAAACTTATATGCCACCACTCCCCTAGGGCTCGGGGCGGCTTACAAGAACCAGGTAAAATCAACAATTTCAAAACATCTTGAAAACATCTTAAAAACAACTTTAAAAAACATCTTAAAAACATCCTAAAAGCACCTTTTAAATAGGCTTTTCCTTAATCCCTCCTTATTATCCAACATTTTCGCTTATCCAACGTTCTGCCGGCCCGTTTATGTTGGATAAGCGAGACTCTACTGTAGTAAAAAGAGTTTACTCACAAACTTGTATGAGGTAGCTCCATACAGGTGAAATCATCTTCGTTCCAAGTATAGTTCATGGAAGAACTACGTCTCTCCAAACAGCATGGAAGGTCGAAGCGTGTAAAAGCCTCGTGTTAGAGAGAACAAAGGAACTCTCCCTTGATAGACCCAAATCCCAATGTCGACGTGACTTGAACATGTCCCCAGAGGAGGATGCTCCCCTCAGCCCACATGCAAACCCCCAACGGGTGCCATGAACTTGGGAATGCAGCTTTGTGCTCAGATTACAAACAGACAAACCAAGCTGACTACAGAAACCATATCACTTTAGATGCATCCAAGATGGCTAGAAATCCCAACAAGAACGTGTTGCCTGTGCACAGCTCGACACAAAACACGTCCTTTTGGCCTGAGAAGAACCTCAGTTTCTTTGGCCTGAAGGAAAATGGGAGAAATCGCAGCTCTTAGATTTGAAGGAAGGGCTTCAGCACAGCAGGTTAATCCACCAGATGCAGTACATCTTGTCAATCAAAACATTGACAGTTTGAAACCTGGGTCAGGGTGAGCTCCTGACCTTTAGCCCAGCTTCTGCCCACCTAGCAGTTCAAAAGCAAAATGTGAGAAGATAAATAGGTCAAGGTTTTCCCCAACATGAAGTCCAGTCGTGTCCAACTCTGGGGGTTGGTGGCTGCTCATCTCCATTTCATAGAATCATAGAATCATAGAATAGTAGAGTTGGAAGAGACCTCATGGGCCATCCAGTCCAACCCCATTCTGCCAAGAAGCAGGAAATGGCATTCAAAGCACCCCTGACAGATGGCCATCCAGCCTCTGCTTCAAAGCCTCCAAGGAAGGAGCCTCCACCACACCCTGAGGCAGAGAGTTCCACTGCCGAACAGCCCTTCTCACCGTGAGGAAGTTCTTCCTGATGTTCAGGTGGAATCTCCTTCCTTTCCTGTAGTTTGAAGCCCTTGTTCCCTTGCGTCCTAGTCTGCAGGGCAGCAGAAAACAAGCTTGTTCCCTCCTCCCTGTGACTTCCCTTCACGTATTTGTACATGGCCCTCATCATGTCTCCTCTCAGCCTTCTCTTCTGCAGGCTAAACATGCCCAGTTCTTTAAGCCGCTCCTCATAGGGCTTGTTCTCCAGACCTTTGATCATTTTAGTCTCCCTCCTCTGGACGCTTTCCAGCTTGTCAACATCTCCCTTCAACTGTGGTGCCCAAAATTGGACACAGTGTGATTCCAGGTAAAGTGGTCTGACCAAGGCAGTATAGAGGGGGAGCATGACTTCCCTGGATCTAGACGTTATTCCCCTATTGATGAGGCCAGAATCCCGTTGGCTTTTTTAGCTGCTGCATCACATTCCTGGCTCATGTTTAACTTCTTCCCCACGAGGACTCCAAGGTCTTTTTCGCACACACTGCTGTCAAGCCAGGCGTCCCCCATTCTGTATCTTTGATTTCCATTTTTTCTGCCGAAATGAAGTATCTTGCATTTGTCCCTGTTGAACTTCATTTTGTTAGTTTCGGCCCATCTCTCTAGTCTGTCAAGATCATTTTGAATTCTGCTCCTGTCTTCTGGAGTGTTTCTAAGCCAAAGAGCTGGCATGGACACCTCCAAAGTCATTTGACCATTGGCATGAATGCATGGAGCACCACTACCTTCCTGCCAGAGTGGTACTTATTGATCTACTCACATTTGCATGTTTTTGAACTGCTAGGTTGGCAGAAGCTGGGGCTAACAGTGGGGACTCACTCTGCTCCTTGGATTTGAACCTGCAACCTTTTGGTCCTCAAGTTCAGCAGGTCAGCACTTTAACACGCTGTGCTAATGGGGGGCCCTGAGTAGATAAATAGGTACTGCTTAAAAGCGGGGAGGTATTAAGGCTCCCATAAGGAAATGCTAGGAAATACCAGGGACACGATCAAGGAGGAAAGTTTGCAAACAGCAGGGAGATGGAGCGACAGCGCCCCCTCTGGCCGGAACTGAGCACAGGCCTCCAATAATAATAACAATAATAATAACTTTATTTTTATACCCCGCCCCATCTCCCCGAAGGGACTCGGGGCGGCTTACATGGGGCCTTGCCCGATAAAACAATCAAATATCAAAACACAGCAATAAAACAGTTATCCAATAAAAACATCAATTACAGTAAAAACAATCGTTAAAATCAACATAAAACATACAATATTAACACTGGAGACTAATTCATAGAACCCAGGCAACGTGCAACATGTGCCGAAATGGGCCGAAATGGGGAAGGTAATTTCACAGATGCCGAAGATGGGGAAAGCCTATATATCTCTATGTTCAATTATCTGCTTGTCAGGGTATAAACAGCATGGAATGTTTTCCGCTTATGCGTGTTCTGTGATCCGCCCTGAGTCTCTTTCGGGGCGAGAGGGGCGGAATATCAATACTGTAAATTTAAGAAGGCGGCAGAGGAGGCTGGCCAGGTGCCGGTGCTGCCGAGCCAATGCCACTGCATCTGGCTGGAACATCTGGAGTCACGAGGAAGCCACGCTCTCCCCTATAAATAAGTGTTTGAGGGTGGAGAGTGGGGCGCATGCATGACGGAGGAATGACCACACCTCGGCCATTCTTCTGCGGCTCAGCCTGGATAGATATCCACCACATTTGGGGATTTTTGGGAAGGGATCCCATGGGTCCTGTGTGCAGGCTCCTTTGAGGCAGAGGCCCACCTTTGTGCTTTGAGGGAGAGGCCCGCCTTGGCCAGCCGTCCGTTCCCTGGACCCATAGGGATCTTATTTATTTATTTGTTTATTTGTTTGTTTTATATACTGCTCTTCTCCCCCAAGAGGACCCAGAACGGTCTTACATAATGGCAGGATTACTGCCACATATCATACAAAATATAGTAAAATCCAAAAATCGTAAAACACGCTTAAACGAGGGGAGAAATGCAAAATGGTGTCAGGAAAGTGCAAAACTCCCAGTGCATGACACTGGAGAAGGAAAACCTTTGGCAATAGGCTTGAACCAAAAATATTTATTTATTTATTTATTTATTTGCAGTATTTATATTCCGCCCTTCTTTCTCACCCCGAAGGGGACTCAGGGCGGATCACATTATACACACATAGGGCAAACATTCAATGCCCATCTACACATAGAACCAAGACAGAGACAGACACAGAGGCAATTTAACCTCTCCCGAGGGGATGTTTGATTCCAGCCACAGGAGGAGCAGCTGCTTCATCATCCACTCTGACGGCACTTCCTCATTCCAACGTCATAAATTATTTATTTCCAGAATTTATTTCCAGAATTTATACCCCGCCCTTCTCACCCGGGGGGGGGGGGGGACTCAGGGCGGCTTACACAGTTGGCAACATTCAATGCCAAGAACACAACAATAAAACAAAAACAGTACACACAATCAATTAAAACTATAAAAATACATCATTAAAATACATTATAAAAATCAAAACATATGTAAATTAGCTCCATTTGTCTAAAAACCTCATGCTTCAGCCTTCAATCGGACCATGTCGACGTTATCCTATTACTCGTTAAAAGCTTGTGCACACAGCCATGTTTTCACAGCCTTTCTGAAACCCAGAAGAGTAAATTAGTTAAATTTGCCTCCCCACTTTTTTATAAGTGGTACCTTATTTCCTACTTGATAGATGCAACTATCAGCCAGATGGGAAGCTCCAGGTGGCAAGGACTCCGTGGAGGCCGGCTGTCTCGACCCTGTTTTGCCCTTTTCTGTTCTGGGTGGTCTTCTGTTCCTCTGCTGTTTCACACCCGGACCCCTTCCCCGCCCTGTCTGTGCATTGCCCAGTGCATGTCTGGGAGGGGCTTCGGGATCCAGGTGTCCAGAGCGCAGGTGTGGATGTCGTGAGCAAGAGGTCTTCTTTCCTGGGAGAGAACGAGGCCGCCCTCGAACCTTTGCACAGGAAGCATCAAGGCACAGAAATCAGTCTCTGTATCCGCTGCGCACCTTCGGATTCCAGCACAAAGTGTGCGCCCAAAAAGCCGTTCATTAGGCTTCCTTGGTCCCAAGCAACGTGTTCCTTTGGAGAAGAATAAATACCATATATACTTGAGTATAAGCCGACCCGAATATAAGCCGAGGCACCTAATTTTAACACAAAAAAACTGGGGAAACATTGACTCCAGTATAAACCGAGGGTGGGAAATTTCAGAAATAAAAATAGATACCAATAAAATTACATTAATTGAGGCATCCGTAGGTTAAATGTTTTTGAATATTTACATAAATCTCAGATTTAAGATAAGACTGTCCAACTCTGATCAAATCCTTATTCTCATCTTCTTCAATGTAAATGCCCTTATGTATCCTTTTAATAATAATAGAGTAAAATAATACATGCAATAATAATAATAATAAATACATGTCATAATAAATAGAGTAAAATAATAAATGCAATAATAATAAGTGTTTTATAAGTGTTTTTATGAATGGCTGATGTAATTTAATAACTTTTTAATTGATTCACAATCTATTGTACAATTTTATATGTGTGTTTTTATTGTAAGCCGCCCTGAGTCCCCTATTGGGTGAGAAGGGCAGGATATAAATATTGTAATAAATAAATAAATAAATAAATAAATAAATAAGATCAGAGTGAAATAATAAATGTATTATTATTATTAATAATAATAAACATAGAGTCAAATGAATGTAATAGTAGCAACAATAATAGAGAAAAATAATAAATGTAATAATACCAATAATAATAGAGAAAAATAATAAATGTACCATACATTCTTGAGTATAAGTTGACCCAAATATAAGCCAACCAGGACCCTCACCCGCGTATAAGCCGAGGGGGGCTTTTTTAGTCTTAAAAAAAGGGCTGAAAAACTAGGCTTATATTCGAGTATATACAATAAGTGGAACAAGCAGAGAAGACTCTGTTGTTGTCAAGTCCATTTGCCAAACAGACCCTCCCTCCCCGGATAATACAACGGGTGTCCAATAATGGAGGAGACAGATGGTGCCTCCGATGCACGTCGCGAAAGGCACGGCAATCAATCCGGTTGTCATGGCAAAGGTGGACGTCGCTGCCGCCGCCGCCGCCGCTCTTGGGATGGACTCTGACTCCGCTATCGGGCAGCAGGCAGGCATTGGGGTGGGTGGTCCCAAGGAAGGGGCCCTTGTTGCCGCTCTGGTGGTCTCGCACCCCAGGCCTGAAGCCACCCATGACCAGAGCATCACAAAAGAGTCCAGTCTATATATATATAAAAGAGTGATGGCATCACGGCGACCCACAAAACAACAAAACTACAGGCCCCCCAACCTCGAAATTTGACAACACAACCCGTCATCCACGCCTCTAGGTTAATACAACAAAAAGAAAAGAAAAATAAAGTCCTAATTAGAGAGAGAGGAATAATTGCTTTTATCCATTTGCTGCCAGTTAGAAGGCTAAGCTCCGCCCACTTGGTCTCCTAGCAACCCAATAAAAAAATAAAAAACACTAAAAAAAATTAATACAATAAAATACTATAATAACAGAAAATAACTAAAAATAATACAAGAAAATAATAAAATATAATAAATAAAAAGATAACTTAGAATAAAATTAATTAAAAAATACAAATAACGTCAAATAAAAATTACACAACAATTTTTAACCAATACCACCACCATTTTACCACAGCAACGCGTGGCCGGGCACAGCTAGTATATATATAAAAGAGTGATGGCATCACGGCGACCCACAAAACAACAAAACTACAGGCCCCCCAACCTCGAAATTTGACAACACAACCCGTCATCCACGCCTCTAGGTTAATACAACAAAAAGAAAAGAAAAATAAAGTCCTAATTAGAGAGAGAGGAATAATTGCTTTTATCCATTTGCTGCCAGTTAGAAGGCTAAGCTCCGCCCACTTGGTCTCCTAGCAACCCAATAAAAAAAACAACACTAAAAAATAATTTAAGACACTAAAATTAATACAATACAATAATAAAATATAATAAATAAAAAGATAACTTACAATAAAATTAATTTAAAAAATACAAATAACGTCAAATAAAAATTACACAACAATTTTTAACCAATACCACCACCACTTTGCCACAGCAACGCGTGGCCGGGCACAGCTAGTTTATTGTAAAAGCACACAAAAGGTGTATAGTAAAAAGTAGGGATAAGGGAAGAAGGTGTAGAATCCAAAGAGGCAACCATCAAATGTCCCTTGTAAATCCAGAAGCAAGAATAGTCCCAAAATCCATAAGCACGTAAAGTCCATAAGCAAAACTTGAACAAGGATACACAACATGAACATGGAAAAACTTCCGGAATATTTGAATCCCAAAAGCAGGACAAGAACTAAAGAACCCAGGCCGGGCTGTAACTTGGAAACCACGTTGCCTGAACTGAAGGTCAGAGTGCCCGTTCGCTCCTAATAAACAGACTTGAGAAACTGCAAGTCGCTTCTGGAGTGAGAGAATTGGCCGCCTGCTAGGACGTTGCCCAGGGGACGTTGCCTGGATGTTTTGATGTTTTTACCCTCCTTGTGGGAGGCTTCTCTCATGGAGCTGGAGCTGATAGAGGGAGCTCATCCGCGCTCTCCCTGGGTTGGATTTGAACCTGGCAGCCTTCAGGTCAGCAGCCCAACCTTCATGTCACGAGGCTTTAGTCCACTGCGCCACCGGGGTCTCCAATAAACAGACATGGAAGCATTGCTTTTAAGACCTGGAACGTTTGCTTCCCGCGAAGCTGTGCTGATCTAGGAAGCATTCCGTGTGCTTGAATTTGCAGGCGAGCCTCCCGGCTTAGGTCAAAGGGATGGACGTTCCCATGAGAATTCCTCATCAGTTCTTCTTGGCTGGACTCCTTATCTGGAGAGGATGATTCCAACTCCCTTGACTGCCTTGAAGGCCTTGAGGCTCAGAGGCAATTCCATTCTCAGGCCCATCTGAGCGTGTCTCTCCCTCCGTCTAAAGCAGTCTCCCTGCCTGGCTCTGCATCGGGATGAATCCCCGGAGAGCCCACAATCCCGTCCTCAGTGAACCCACCTGCCCTGCCTGCTGTGCCTGACATTGAGCTGCAACATGTGTCTGCTTTGCCCTCCTTTGGTCCTGGAAGAGGGGAATTTCGGGTGGCTCATTCGGGGCTGCGAGTCTTTTCCGATTTCGCCCATTGGAAGGATGGTCAGCAGCGGCTGGAGAGGGCCGTCCAGGTGGAAGATGTTAGCGTGGGGGTCAGGGTGCGTGCTGGGTGGGGTGTTTCAAAACACCATCAGTCATCTTCTCCAGCACCCTGATGAATTGGTTGCAATCATCTGCCACACCAATTCCTCTGTTCAATGTCAGACTCAAACACATCTGTAGTCTGAAGTCCAAACATTTATTCAATATCTATAATACATATTTACAAAGCATAGCAAACGCCATCGCTCTGAGCTGGCATTCTTCTATAGCCTCTCGCCTCGGCAAGCTCAGCTCAACACACTCAGAGATAAGAAAACACATTCCTCAGTCCGAAGGAAGTTCCGACCTCCATGCCTGATAAGTCATAGCAATCACAACAGGCTGTCAGTCAACACTAGCCTGCTGTTAACTGTTTCATTACTGAAACACACACTCTTGCCTAACAGCAGAAAACACTTGATTTACATTTCATACACATACAACCATAATCCAGCAGAAGGCACCTCTTTCCCTGTTTGCCATCCGTGGGCCTAGTCAGGACCGGGGTCTTTGGCCGCCAGCCCAAGCTGGACCTCAGGGGTCCAGAGCAATTCAGCGGAGAGGCAGACGGGGTCTTGCAGGTGTCCTGCGGGGAGCTTCCTTACGGCTTAGGGGCCGGGCTGTGGTGCAGCTGGCTAGTAAACAGCTGCTATAAATCACTACTGACCAAGAGGTCATGAGTTCGAAGCCCGGGTCGGGTTAAGCCTCCGACCATTAAAAATAGCCCCGGCTTGCTGTTGACCTATGCAGCCCCGAAAGACAGTTGCATCTGTCAAGTAGGGAAAATTTAGGTACGCTTTATGCGGAAAGCACCACCTGACCCTCGAAGACGCAGCAGCAGAGAAGGTACGGCAGGTGTAGGCTGACACCGCGCCACGTCAGCCTGAGGGTTGTGGTGCCGCCGGGTGCAATGCTTTCGGGTGAACGGCAGAAGCGAGGAGAAGCAGGCGGCATCGTTCTCCTTGTCCTGCTCTTTCGAGAGGCGTGGGGCTGGATTCCTCTTGCAAATGGTTTCCCCCCCATCTCAGTCCGGAAAAGGCACACAACAGAGGGAGCAGACAGGTGCATTTCCAGGTATGGAAATCTTTCTGAGTTTCTATAGTATACATGTCAACAATTATTTATGGGGACCAAAAGTCACGTATTCTCGTCTAAATACGCATAAGGCTGGATGTGGCTTGCGTCAGAGCGAGCCTCCTTGCAAGGCTCCGGTTCAAGGACAGAAACAGCAGCGCTCCCTCCGGCATTTCAGAGACGAAAACCAGGGTGCATTGTGTCTGTGGACACGAGAGTGTGGACAAGGTGACCAAGGTTATTGATGTGGGAGAAGAGAGAAGTGGGAAAAGGCTGCAGTGGTTTGCTTTTTCTTGTGCCTCCCGGAAAGGGAAGGATTCCTGCTCTGCTCTTGCCTGCAGAGTGAACGCAAGCGGCCTTTCCTCTCTTTGGACTCGTTTGCAGCAACTGAAGTCGAGGGGAAAGTGGAAAGGCGGGGGGGGGGGGGAGAAAGCAGGGCTCTTTAAAAGCAGCTGAGAAAAGTGTGGAGACAGAGGATGAGCCTGAGTGTCCCTGCAAAATCAGGGCATTGGGAGGACACGAGGGAGACAAGGTCCTTCTTGAAGCAGGGTGCAGAGAGTGGGCATTGGTCAGCGTGAAGGGTCTCCAGGTTGGCAAAGCTTGCCCCCCCCCCCCCCCGCCCCAAGAAGCCTTCTCATTTGGCCAAAGACTTTGGCCGACCCCCGTGCCATCCTTAGGCACTCCTGAGTCCCTCCGGGGAGATAAAGTGGAATATAAATAAAGTGTATTATTATTAGCCGCACAACAAGAGGAGTCCACAGCAAACGAGATCCCTCTGCCGGCTGTTGCATTGGATCCCATGTGGGACCCTTCCCAAGAGCAAATAATGCGTGCAGATCGGAGTTGGGTGGCCTTTTGCAGCTGGCAGGTGGCGGTTTTGTCAGTGCCGATCGTGTTTAAGTGCAGGACACTGCACTAAATGTGCCAAGGAGCCCCCCGTGGTGCAGTGGGTTAAACCCTTGTGCCGGCATGACTGTTGACCTGAAGGTTGGGTTTATTTATTTATTTTTTATTTATTTAATTTATATACCGCTCTTCTCCCCCCGGGGGACCCAGAGCGGTCTTACATAATGGCAAGATTAATGCCACATATAATACAAAATATAGTAAAACAAACGATCGTAAAAACACACTTAAAACCCAATATCATACCCCATTTAAAACAGTAAAACACTGTGTGGACATTACAACAGGGCCAGTAGCATTGGGCCAAAAGTCAGAGCCAGTCTGTATTCAATTTCACATTAATCCAGCAAATATATCAGATTATATCAACCGTATCTTAGGATGGGCCAAAAGCTTGGTCCCACATCCAGGTCTTCACCTGCTTCCTAAAAGACATGAGTGAGGGGGCTCCCCTAATCTCCCTTGGTTGTTGACTTGAAGACTGCTGTTTGAATCCATTGCGGATAAGCTCCCTTTGTCAGCTCCAGCTTTATGCGGGGACATGAGAGAAGCCTCCCACAAGGATGGTAAAACATCAAACATCTGGGCAAAGTCCCCTGGGCAACGTCCTTGCAGATGGCCAGTTCTCCCAAACCTGAAGCCACTGGTAGTTTCTCAAGTCGTTCCTGACTAGAGATGTGCACGGTATTTGTTCCATTTGTATTTCCATTTTGTTTCATCCATTCGGTTGGGCTAAAGCTCCCAGGCCTTGGGCCCATGCACCTGGGCCTTGCAGGGCCTGCAGCCAATTGCCGAATAAGGAGCGCTCCTTATTATTATTTTATTTATTTATTTATTTACAGTATTTATTATTATTATTTTTTACCAGTGTAATGTTGACAATCAGTAGTTGTACTGTAAAACTTAAAAGGTTCAGAGGGATAATGTAACTTTTTTTAGAAAAAGAGAGGGAAAAAGTAAAAAAAAAAAACACAACAAATAAAGATCTGTTTATCATATCACTTATGCTAAACCAAATATTATCCCATCACCAAGTGCCAAGGGTGCAGTACAGACGGTACAAGTGTACAAGGGTGCAGCACCGAATAAGGCCACGTGCCCTCCCTCCTTCGGTGCTGCCAACGTCCTTCCGGCACGGCCGATCCTTTCTCTGTGTCAGGATCGGGGAGGAGGCCACTCAGTGGGCAGCGCAGCGACTCATCTGGCAACGAGACACATTTTCACACAGTGCGGACAGGGACGGTTCTGGCTCGGGGGGGGGGGGGGGCTCTTCCCAGCAGGGAACGGATGTTGTTTCTCCTGAAACAGCATCTGGATGCAAGGAAGAGCCATTGCTGGGTCTGTCCAAACAGCCTGTTTGTTGTGGTTACAACCAGTTTGATGATGATGATGATGATATAGAACTGACAGCTGGCACAATATCTGCCTAGAAGATCAGGCAGAGGACTCTTACAAGTAAAACAAGCAGCCAAAGAAGAAGAACCTGCTTTGATTGAAGTCAAAAATCAGAAACTCCTCAAAGCACAGCAGAGAAAAAACCAGTACAAGAAAACCGCACTACAAACTAGAGCTGACAGCTGGCACAACAAAGCATTGTATGGAAAGTTCCTTGACAAAATTGAAGGAAAAGCTGATAAGGAGAAGACCTGGCTCTGGCTCACGAATGGGACCCTGAAGAAGGAGACAGAAGGCCTGATCCTTGCAGCCCAGGAGCAAGACATCAGCACAAAGGCAATTCAGGCCAAGATCGAAAAATCAGCTGATGACCCAAAATGCAGACTGTGCAAGGAAACCTGGGATCTGCGCACATCATCCAAAAATACATCACACAGTCCTAAACGCTTGGGAAGTGTTCGACTTGTGATTTTGTGACATGCAATCCAGAATATCTATCTTGTTCATTGTGTCATACTATGTTGTTGTGTCAATAATAATAATAATAATAATAGTGCAATGTGTTGTCGAAGGCTTTCATGGCTGGGATCACAGGGGTGTTGTGTGTTTCCCGGGCAATATGGTGATGTTCCAGAAGTGTTCTCTCCTGACGTTTCACCCACATCTATGGCAAGCATCCTCTGAGGTTGTGAGGTCTATAATAATATACATCACACAGTCCTAAACACTTGGGAAGTGTTCGACTTGTGATTTTGTGATATGAAATCCAGCATAGACATCTCGTTTGCTGTGTCATACTCTGTCTTTGTGTCAGTGATGACAACAACAACAACAACAACAACACTTTATTTATATTCTGCCCTTCTCCCCGAGGGGACTCAGATCAGATTACAGCATATATAAACAGATAGAGGCAAACATTCATTGACTTGATTACAAGGACATACAATGAGACACAAATACACAGAAAAAGGCAAAGGCTTCTCCTTTCATTTCCGGCTCTGGAGGCAGTGATCATCATTAGCTCTGGGGGAGGTGCTCTTCTCCATTTCCAAGCCAAAGAGCCTGCGTTGTCCATAGACACCTTCTGGTCGCATGGCCAGCAAGGCTGCTTGGAAAGTCTTTTTGCCGTCTCCCGCCCAAGCAGTACCTATTGACCTACTTACATTTGTATGTTTTCAAACTGCTAGGTTGGCAGGAGCTAGGGGTAACAACGGGAGATCACCCTTGTCCCGTGGAGTCGAACTGCCGACCTTCAGGTCAGCATTTGAGCAGCACAAGGAATTAACCCATTCCACCACCACGGCCCCTGAGTTTCCCTCAGATTTGTGATGAAGCAGATTCCGGTTGTTTAAATCAGGTTGGGATTTTTCACGTTCTGCTGCAAACCTCTCCAAATTTCGTCATGGTTTTTAATGGTCGCTACGTCCTGCTGGCCTGCTGTGATATGGCCACAGTGTGTTGCTTTGTTGTTGCTGTTGTGGTTCTTGTGGAACGGAAAGGACACTGTGTGCACTAAACTTTGGCCTTCCAGGTGTTTTGGACTCCAACTGCCACCATTCCTAACAGCCTCCGGCTGAACTCAGGGGGCAGTTTGGTTCTCGCAGAAGTTGAGGCAGCAAGAGGACATCTTTACTCCCTGGGTTTAGGTAAGATTTGGCTAAGATTTGGCTAAGATTGGAAACTGTGTGTGGGTTTGGCTCCTGTGGTCAAAGTCTAACTGTTGTGTGACTGTTGTATTGAAAGAGAGCCTTAAGCGGCTGAGGAGGAAAAGGAAAGTGCCAGAGGCTGATAGGAATGGTGGGAGTTGGAGTCCAAAACACCTACAGGGAGGACCAAAGTTTGCCCATGCCTGAGTTGACCTGTCTGTTTTGCTTGCAAATGAGTCTGTGCCCAAACAAATGCTGAGCCTTGTTAAAATGGCTGGGGAGACTGCAGAGCCCAGCGTTCCCAGAGATGGAAGTGGGATCCAAGGAGTTGTAACTCCATAGCAAGCAAGCAATTCATGTGGGTTGGAGGGACAATGCTCAAGGGTTGTGTGTCGTCAGTGGGATGTCCTTCAAAGCCGTAGTCGGATCTCTGTGCGCGAAGGGATCTTGCGGCTCCTCAGGTGCATCCGGTGAAGGAGGCTCTTTGAAAGCATCTGCTTAGAGTTGAGTCTCTAAGGAGCTGCAAGATCCCTTTGCATGTTGCCAGGCTTGGATTCATAGCCGTTTCCCTCTTCCAAGATGTGACAATGTCCTCCCAAGAGGTTTATTTATTCATCGTGTTGGAAGTGAATTGAGGGTGCAGTTATCATGTATTTAAAAACACAAACTTGGCATTATACTCAGTGCCCTTGGACCTGAATTTGGCCACTGGGAGTGCCTCTGGTGTTGCTCTAGGAAGGTCTTCCATGGTGCATGTGGCAGGGCTCAGGTTGCATTGTGATAGGTGGTCTGTGGTTTGCTCTTCTCCGCACTTCCATGTCGTGGTCTCCGCTTTGTGGCCCCATTTCTGAAGGTTGGCTCTGCATCTTGTGGCATCTCTGTTCACTGCCTTCTAATTCTCCCAGTCTTCTCTGTGCCCAGGAGAAAGTCTCTCATCCGGTCTCAGCCATGGATTGAGGTTCTGGGATTTAGCCTGCCGCTTTTGGACACTTGCTTGCTGAGGTGTTCCTACAAGTATTTCTGTAGAACTTAGGAAGCTGTTTCTTGATCTAAGGCATTGGCTTGCTTGTTGATATCCAAACAGGGGATGTGCCGGAGATGTCACTGCCTTGGTCTTTTCTTTACTGGCTGCTACTCCTGGCGGATGTCAGTTAGTGCAATACCAGCTAAACCAATGGTTCTCAGATGTTTTTTGGCCTACAACCCCAGAAATCCCAGCCAGTTTACCAGCTGTTAGGATTTCGGGGAGTTGGAGGCCAAAAACATCTGTGGACCCACAGGTTGAGAACCACTGGGCTAAACAGCATAATTTCTCCAGCAGCATAAAGCGTAGACATCGTGTGATGATGCGGCATGTTTCATTCAGAGCCACAGCTACTTTTTTTTAATGTGGTGAGATGTATACCATGCTAAGCATGCGTATTTGATGTGGTGAGATGTATACCATGCTAAGCATGCGTTTTCAGCAGCAGAGTAGCCAAGCGCAAGGGCAGGTGTCTTCACTGTGTCTGGTTGTGATGGCCAGGTTGTGCCCGTCTGCTTTCGTACAATATTGTTTCTAGTGCCCACTTTTTGCGTGATAGTCAAGCAGTGCTTCTTGTAAGTCAGAGCTCGGTCCAGGGTTACTCCCAGGTGTGTTGTTGTGCTGCAATGCTCCCGTGGGAATCCTTCCCAGGTCATCCTCAGCGCTTGAGATGCTTGTCTGTTCGTAATGTGAAAGGCACACGTGTGCATTTTAGATGGGTTAGGGATTGACTGGTTTTCCCTGTAATAGACAGTAAGAGCACCTAAAGCTCCAGACTTGCATCCTGCTCTCAAGAGGTAAGTTATTGATAACGAAAGGGTATTGCTGTGTAGTGAACAAGCCGTGTTCGTTCTGAGTGATGCCTGCCCAACACAGTTGCTCTGCTTGACCTGGTTTCTTCTCTGCCCCCCCCCCCTTCCCGCTTTTTGCCCCATCTCTCGCATTCAGGCACCTGGAGCTATTTCGGATGGGGAGAGGAGCAGAGTATGTAATGCTGCCACGGCGGCCTCCTCCTGGTTGTGTGGTTTTGGAGTGCCCCCCATGCTCCCTCCGGTCTGGGGCGCCTGCCAGGGCATTCATGCACCCAAGACGCACCTCGGCCAGGCTCTCGGCCGAACCCTGCCCCCCTCTGCCCCCCTCCGCCCCCCTCCGCCTCCCCATCTCTCTTTCTCGCTGTGTGGACTAACACTGGGGTCTTCCTCCACATCACTGGATCTTCTCTGCCCTCGCCCCTCCTCACACACAGTGTCCATGTGCCTTTTGCTGCTGCGTCCGTGCTTGGTGCCCCCCTCCCCAGTGGCCGCACCTGATTCGACCCCGGCTGTTGTTTATCTCTCTGGGGCGGGGGCTCCTTCCGCTCAGCCGGGAAGCAACAGCCTTGTCTTCCCTGGTGATCATCAACCTGTGTGTAATCGCTTCGGACAGGCTTTGCGGATGACGAGGCACCCATTCCGCCCACGCACCCATCCTTGGAGCCCCCTCCCTTTGGAGACTGCCCATCAAGGGCGAGGTGGGGGTCCTGCCTTCCCCCCTGAGAGCAGCCCACCCTTTGGGGAGGCAAGGCCGACCCCTTTCCCTTCCCAGCGGGCCCTTGGAGCGGCCCCCGAGTCAGGTCCCTTGGTGGGTGTCCTCCTCCGTCATGCTGACAAGCTGCGATGGGAGCCTTCCAGGCAGAACTCCCGCTCCCTCCTGCAGGACTGCCTTCCCCCTCATCCCCACTTCTGCCCTGCCTTCCCCTGGGATGGCTCTGTCCTGAGTGCGGGTGGAGGATCCCTGTCCGGCCCAGTCCGGTCAAGGATGCTGCTCGCAGTCCCTGGATTCGCAGGGTCTGTTTCTCGTCTCTTTTGATCATCTTGTTGCTCTGCTCTTCTGTCAGTTTCAGCCTTGGCCTCTGACAGTTAGGCAGTTAGGGTTTGTGCCGTTGCTCCTTTGACAGTGTTCCCACCAGCCTTGGTTAAGGATGGCTGTGGTCAGTTTGGGGGCCGACATCAGAACAGCCAGGAAGGGCAGAGGGTCAGAGAGGATGTCTCCCACCTGCCGTGGAGATTTGGAGCAGGGTGGGGGTTGCCCAGCGTGGTTTTGTGGTGCAAAGCCTAAGAAAAGCATTTCCCTCATCATGCCTAGATTTCCCGTCCTGCTCCCGAATGGGAAAGACATGGACCCACAGCATCAGGTGGGACCCCAAGGGCCAGGCAGCCTCTCCCCTCAAATCTGGTGCAGTTGACACTCGACTGCCCCATCTGTTCTTTTGCAAGAGAAATCTTGCCATTCGGGGCCCCATTCCTCCCGTCATCACATCTTGGCCTTCGGTTGGCTGGATCTCATCTCAGAATGGCTTTCGTGGGGGAAAGAATTGCAGACTCAACGGCAAGGGCTGGTGGCTTTGTTTCCTTAGACAGACCTCCTGTCCCACTTGTTAAAATGTTCGGAGGGGAGAGGCATCTCTGGCCCCGATTTATCTCTGTCTTCGAACTGAGAGCAGTCCTGCCAGCACAAGGCCATTTAACCCACTGCACCACCAGGGGCTCCTCCAAGTGCCGTATATAAACAACAATACATAAGTATATACACAATGACATAAGTATAAAAACAACAATGCCCATAAAATCCCACTAATAAAATTATTAAAATATATATATTTATTTATTTGTTTACATCATGTTTACATCACCAACTTCTCACTGGTCAGAATGTCTTTTATGGCCCCAATAAACTGGACCATGAGGTTGGAACCATTTTAGTTCTCTCTTCTTCCTTTGTTCTTCTAGCTAATAAGAAGCATCTCGCCATCTCTCCTGGCAAGATGTAACTATTTAGATGTTTGTTATTTTTCCTTTCTTATTTTCCTTAGAAACCAGTCTAGAGTAGACTAGACAGCTCCCAAGCCTTTCTATCTACAATGGAGTTCTTTTTACCTGAATAAATACTTTTTGAACTTTTACTGAGACTCTACAACCCATTGCAATCCTAAATGGTCAAAGGCTTCTCTTGCTCGCCCCGTGTAAGTAACTGTTGCATTTGAAAGCTTTTGCTTTTGCTACTCTGCTGCCTTTTGGTGGAATCTCCCCCAGAGAGGGTTAAATTGAGTCTAACCGCTCAGAGATTACCACAACAGTTCATAGGAGGAAACTGCCCCCCCATTCTTGGTTTGAGGCTCTTGGGGGGCTCTTATCCAGAAGGGCATCATGATCTGGCAACCAAGAACAAGAACAGAAGATCCACTTTGGCTGGAGCCGTACACTGCCGTCTTCCTGAAAATGGCACGGGTTTTGCTTTCCAAACCGTGGCCCTTGAAGGGACCTGTTACTGCTTCTGTTGCTGCTTCTTCCTCTCACCTCCTCTTTCTCCCCTCTCTCTCTCTCTCTCTTTTTCTCTCTCCTCCTTTTCCAGCCTTCCTTTCTTTCCCTCTTTCTCCTTCAGACCCCGGAGGGTAAATCTCTGCAGGACCTGTGGCCAGGCTATGATGTGAGCCTCTCTTGCCCTTCTTCTTTCCTTGCTTCCTCCCTCCCTGGCCTGCATGCATGAATCCCTCCCAGGTCGCTTTGGAAAACGGAGCATGCCTCTTTCCTCCTCCTGACGTTGTCGTGGTGGACCCTCCCCTGTCTTTCCAGGCCTCCTGCATTCTTCTCAGCTGAAGAGGAAGAAGAATGTGCGCATCTGGAGGCGGGGACGAACTGCATGGGGCAGAGGGAGGGGGCCAAGCCTGCCTGGGATCATGCATTGTGCTGCGCAAACAAGTCTGGCTGGAATGCTGGGATTGCAGTCCCAGGACATCTGGAAGGGCCTTACTCCCGGCTTAGCGGTGGAGAATATGGTTTAGAAGTGACCCCTCCGAATGTTTTGGACTCCAACTCCCACCATTCCTCACAGCCCCAGGCCCCTTCCTTTTCCCCCTCAGCCACTTAAGCTGAGGGGGGAAAGGAAGGCCAGGTGTGTGAGGCATGATCTCATGGCTTCTTGGTCGGGCTTGGGTTTAAATTAAACAGTGCCGGCCCAACGTAGCGGCCAGTGTAAGCGCTCTCTTGTGGCGCATTTCACTGGGGGCGCCGTTGAGGCCCCCCTGCGGCAGCGGCGGCGGCGGGGGCCATTGGGGCCCTCCTCACCGAACGCGGAAGGCCTCAATTGAGGCCTAGCTCTTCTCGTGAGATGAGCTAGGCCTCAATTGAGGCCTTCCGCGTTCAGCAAGGAGGGACCCGATGGTCCCCACTGCTGCCGTTGCCACAGGTATGTGCGGGGGGAGGGGAAGCAATTTCGGGGGGCGCACGGCCACTAGGTTCACCTACAAGGCGAAATTACCTATGGCCGCTTCTGAAATTAAGTGATGTTTACTGGGTGTCTCTCAGGTTCTTGTTTTATCGCCAATACACAGAATCAGCCATGTATGGACACGTATTGCATTCAGGAATCTATGAAGATCTCAGTCTAAAGCCTTGGAACCCAACGCACCCCGCCACCAAGCTTGTCCCATTGAAACAAATGAGGGGGGGTTTCTTCATTGCACTGGGCTGGCCCCAGATGGGGGCGAAGGGGACTGGACCCTCCCCAGTTGTCCCCTTGGACTCCCTCCCACGAAGGCCCTTCTCCCCCAGGAAGCGATGGCAAGGGGCTGGGCCTCTCTCACTTGGCCCCCCACCCAGAAAGCCCATCACAATAATGGGGGCTCTCCTTGTGGGGAGCTCCTTCTTGCTTTTGTCCCCGCGGGTGACTTGGCAGGGACGGCAGCGCAATGGGAGAGAGCGGTTCTGCTCCGTTCAGGGTCTGGTTCCGTCCAGAACGATCAACATCACGGCAGAGGAGCCCCTTTGAAGTCGGCTTGGTCTCCACGAGAAAGGCCTCACGCTGCGCTTCAGCTCCTTCTGCGGGGGGGGGGGGGTCACCGGGGATTCAGCTTGTGTTGGGGGGGCAGTGAGAGCCAGGGGCAAAACACCGTGTTTCCCCAAAAATGTCTTATATTTATTCCCCCCCCCCCCCCCCCGAGAAGACACACTGTGGCTTATTTCCAGGGCATGCCTTATTTTTATTAAGTATGGGACAACACTCTCCATTCATTCAGATAGAGTCGTCTTCTTCTGGAGCATCGTCATAACTCTGCAAACCCCGAATCCCACCCTGAATTTCTTGCAACTCCAATGGCCCCAATTTTTCCTTTAGAGCCAATGGCCCCAATTTTTCATGTTGAGCAATAGCACTCTCATTAAATGAGCAGCCCTTGCCCACATCACCTGCTCGAAGTGCATTGGCAACAATGCTGTCAGTGATCCTATCCCTTGTGGACGGGCTGCCCACACCTCTCCGCTCACCTCGGAAATGGCAACTGTCACGATGCGACAGATGAGAAGGGCTGCCTGTCTTCGTTGCTGCTCCGTGTCAGAACGCTGCATAGCCATGCCTGTCACTATGCCTTATTTTCGGGGTATGGCTTATGTTGCGCAAATGCTTAGAAATCCCGCTACGGCTTATTTGATGGGTACGACTTATTTTCAGTGAAACCGGGTTTTCCTGTGGGGTGTCTTGTCTAAGGCTTTCACGACCGGAATCACCAGTGCGTTGTGTGGTTTCCGGGCCGTGTGGCCTGCAGGCGAAATATCAGGAGAAAATGCTGCTTGAACCTGGCCACACAGCCTGGAAACTACACATCACCCCATTCCTGTAGGAGTCTGGCCTGCCTTGGCCTTTGCAAGGGTGATGCAAGCCAGGCATGAGCTTAGGGGCCGTGGTCAGCAGAAGGGACAGAGTCCGGCCTCTTGGGAGACGGGGCCTCATAGCCCATGGTTCTGCCTCCCAAATGCCAAGGAGAGGTTGTGGGGTGCTCACTTTGCACACACCCTTCCCAAAGAGAGAGAGAGAGACCACTGTGTGGTTGTGCTTGGCTTCCTTGGCAGAGCCATGGCTTTGGCTTGGGCCCTTCTCCCCAGGTTCCTGCCCCCCCCCGACAGCTGCCCCATCTTGAGCGGTCAACATTCAGTCTCTCTTGGGACCCTTTCCTTGCCTCCAGCCCTTCCATGCGTCCTCTTGCGGACTTCTGAAGCCCCTTAAACAGAAATGTCATTTGTTGGGCTCGGGCATTTTCCTGCCTGGACTCCGGGGTCAACCACGGTCCCGTCCTGACCAGAGATGCCTTGTCATTTCGGGGCTCCAGGGTCAATCTGGGAAACTCATGAGAAGGGAAGATGCCGAAGGGCCCTGTCCGCCCGCCATTCCCCTTCTCACCTTGTGCCCCCTTTATAGTAATGTGACGTCCTCCCATTTTGGCCATCGAAAGAAAGCCGGTCTTTGTGATTGCTCGGCATCTTCTCCGCGGGAGGCGTGAAGCCCCCCCCCGCACTCCCGTTGCCTTTCCTCCTCCCAGAAGGACGAAAGAGCGCTGCTTCCTTTGGGGTCGTGTCGGTGGGATCCCTCTTGGGGGGTTGGGGAGAGAGGGGGCGGGTGCCGCGAGGCTGACTCCTTCTGTGTCTCCTTTGAAGCGTTTGAGGAGCGCGACCACGACAGCGCGGCGGAGGACCGGGACAGCGACTACCGCAGCGAGGAGGCCGGCGGCAGCCTCCCCCCCCGCTTCCACACCACCGCCCAGCCCAACGCCTCTGTCCACCAGTTCCCCGTCGTGTCCCGGCTGCAGCAGCAGGGGGTCCCCCGGGACACGGACCTCCTCCTCGAAAGGGCCGCCGTCAGGTGGGTTCACCTTGGGAACGGGGCGCTGCGCCAACACACACGCGGACACGCACAGGGGTGCCTTCTGTGTCATCGCAGTGCTTTGTGTCTTTTCTGCACAAATACCGTATTTCCCCGAAAATGAGACAGTGTCTTAATTTTTGCTCCCAAAGAGGCTCTAGGTCTTATTTTCAGGGGATGTCTTATTTTTCCATGAAGAAGAATTCACATTTATTGGTGAACAAAAAAATGAACATTTATTATATACTGTACAGTAGTTGTCATCACAAACCAGCAAAACCAGACAAACTGTGAATCCTATCAAGAATTTCTTGTTACTACCAATATTTCCATGTACAGCACTTTATGGTACGTACATTGACCGATCCTGCATGCTCTGGTGTTCTGTTCAGCGGTCATGCTTCCAAACACAAACTTTGCTAGGTCTTACTTTCGGGGAAGGCCTTATATTTAGCAACTCAGCAAAACCTCTACTAGGTCTTATTTTTTGGGGATGTCTTATTTTAGGGGAAACAGGATAATAATGATGATGATGATGATGTGTTTCTGGAGGCTTTCCCGGCCGGAATCACTGGTATGTCGTGTGGTTTCCGGCCTGTATGGCTGGGTTCTAGCACCATTTTGTAGGTGAAATGTCAGGAGAAAATGCTGTTAGAGCACCGCCATACAGCTCGAAAACACACAACTCCGTAATAATAATAATAATAATAATAATAATAATAATAATAATAATAATAATAATGTATTGCCGAAGATTTTCACAGCCGGAATCACTTGGCTGTTGTGTGGTTTTCAGGCTGTATGGCTGTGTTCAAGTAGCAATGTCAGGAGAAAATGCTGCTAGAACACGGCAGTGCAACTTGGAATCGCACAACATTGTCATGGAAATCAGCTGGGCCAAAGTTTTGATTTTTATCCAATTAACTCATTTCAAAAGTTTTCTGCTTCAACCGAGTAGCACTTATCTTTATTTACATTTCAGCTATTTACAATTGAAATATGTATGGTTGGGTTCTAGCACCATTTTGCCATGATGCTTCACCTACATCTGTAGGCAAAATGTCAGGAGAAAATGCTGCTAGAGCACAGCTATGAAGCTTGGAACCACACCACACCGTCATGGAAATGAGCTAGCCAAAGTGCTGAAGTGAGTGCAGTTAACTCACTTCAAAAGTTTCTGCTCCGACTGAGTGGCTCTTATCTTTATTTACATTTCAGCTACCGTATATACTCGAGTATAAGCCGACCCGAATATAAGCCGAGGCACCTAATTTTACCACAAAAACTGGGAAAACTTATTGACTCAAATATAAGCCGAGGTTGGGAAATGCAGCAGCTATGGGTCAAATTCAAAAATAAAAATAGATATTAATAAAATTATGTTGTCGAAGGCTTTCATGGCTGGGATCACAGGGTTGTTGTATGTTTTGCGGGCTGTATGGCCATGTTCTAGAAGTATTTTCTCCTGACGTTTCGCCCACATCCTCAGAGGATGCCTACCATAGATGTGGGCGAAACGTCAGGAGAGAATACTTCTAGAACATGGCCATACAGCCTGCAAAACATACAAAAACCCATTAATAATATTGCATTATTTGAGGCATCAGTAGGTTAAATGTTTTTGAATATTTATATAAAACTGTAATTTAAGATAATAATAAGACTTTAATAAGATAAGACTGTCCAACTCTGAATACCTATATACTCAAGTATAAGCCGACCTGAATAGAAGCCGGCCAGGACCCTCACTCGAGTATAAGCCAAGGGGAGATTTTTCAGCCCTAAAAAAGGGCTGGAAAACTAGGCTTATACTCAAGTATATACAGTATTTACAGTTGAATCGAACTTACTCATTACATGGTTATCCTTGAAAGAGAATATATATTGTTTCTTATCACCTAATTAATTCAAACCCCACCTGCAGTAGTGATAGTGACATAAAGTCTGGCTTCCCCTGTGATCTGTGCATGCTCGTCACATTCCAGTTGTTTAACTTTTTCATTGCTGGAAGCATGAGTTTGAACTCAATTTATGCCATCATTTTGCTATAACATTGACAAACACCCCAATAATAATAACAACAATAAAAATACTTTAATGACAACATGGTTAAAGTACATAGATCAACCAAATTCCCATAAAATACACCATGTATTTCTTCCGTTGTAAGATGCCATTGATGGCAAGGCGCATCCGCATTTCAGAACCGCCAGCCCATTTTTAGAGATGTTTACATAGGGGAAAACGTGCATCTTAGAATTGTAAGAAATGCAGCGTATTAAAAACGTAGAACAAGGATTCAAACACCAATCCTAATAAAATGTAAATTTATGATAAGTTGTCTGAATATTCACCACAAATGTAATCCTGCGGCCAAATAATGGGCTGGATAGAAATGAATCTTCCAGCTCCTCAGAACGAAAACAAATGCCTGCCTTCCCGAATTCAGGAGGCTCCCGAAATAATGGATTGGGACCCCACCGAAACCCGGGACACCGAAACGGATTGTGGTTTCCCCGGATTGCACAAGCCTCACATAAATATGCACCTGCTTGGAACCTATTCCTTTGTATTTTAAGCTTTTCTGTGATAGGGGCTGGTGGTCTCTGTTTCCCGATTAGCCACGGACCACTTGTGTGCCCTCGAGTGAGCTTTAGCATATTCAACATTCCTAGAAAAACAAGACTAAAGGACACAACCTCTTTCCCTCGGGGTTTATACATTTCTGGCGACATCAAAACTCACGAATGGCGGCTGGCGTTGCAAATCGGCGGCGTCTTCTCCCCGACTCCCTGCTTTGGATTAAGGATGATCCTCTTCATCTGTCTGGCCCAGATAGCGCGCTCCCTCTCCCAGAGAGACACTCTCTTTGTCGCCACATTCCCGGGAGGCCCCAGGGGTCTCTGGGATTTCCTTGCCCATCCCTCAGTGACATAAGACTCTTATGTGCGGACAGGGAGGGGTGCCTCAGCCCCCCCCCCCCCCCATCGCAGCCCCAGATTGCATGGCGGCTGCATCATGGTCCTGTCATGGCAGCCATTCCCTGGGTGGGTCTTTGCTATCCCACAATTCCATTAATCATCTGTGTGGCTAGGTTTCTGACTCCCAGGTAAATCCCAAAAGCAAAGCAAAAAGTCTTACATCAGACATAAAGCAAGAGTCTTTGGCAAAAAGTCTTTGCGAGGCACTTTGCAGACACTGGAGTTTGCAAGCAAGTTAACCAGAGCACAGAAGAACCAAGTAGACTGGTTGCTGCCAGCATTGACCACTTGCTTTGCTGCTGACTTATAGCCCCAGACTCCCAGCACAGGTGTTCCTCGGGCGAGGTCAGATTGCTCAGCGTCCTTGCAGCAGTTCTAGCTGACCTTCTCCTTTCTTCCTTCAGCCTTCGGCATTCCTGAAATGTAGGAACTGGCAGTATGTTTTCCTCACCCTCTTCTTCCTCTGAAATTACGTTTTTATTTAAATATTCAAAAACATTTAACCTATTGATGCCTCAAATAATGTAATTTTATTAATATCTATTTTATTTTTGAAATTGACCCGTAGCTGCTACATTTCCAACCCTCATCTTATATTCGAGTCAATAAGTTTTCCCAGTTTTTGTGGTAAAATTAGGTTCCTTGGCTTATATTCAAGTTGGCTTATACTCGAGTTGGCTTATACTTGAGTATATACGGTATTTATTGCACTGATATACCGCTTTTCTCACCCCTAGGGGGACTTAAAGCGGTTCCCAACATAATCACTGGAAAAATTCAACGCCTGACGTGTATAAGACAGCACAACACTACTCACATTTGCATGTTTTCGAACTGCTCAGTTGGCAGGAGCTAGGGCTGACAGCAGGAGCTCACCCCGACCAGCAACTTTGAACTGCCAACCTTTACATCAGCAGATTCAACAGTTCATCAGTTTAACCCACTGCACCACCGTGGCCCCATAAGATACAAGCTATGATTGGTGGTGGTGGTGGTGCGGGGGGGGGGGGGGTTCGTCATCCTAAATGAACCGTGACCTTCAACCACTGTCATGATAACATTTATTCTGAACCGTTAGTATTAATAAAGTGTTATCAGCGTGTGCCCTGACATTTTCCATCAGTGTCTATTTCTTTGCATGTATCTCCTTATATGATTTGATCTTCATGTTCCTTTCCTTTGCAAGGTTTGTGTTAAAAGCTCTTCTTTTCTTCGCCTCTCCTGCTCTTTCCTTTCCGTTTTCTCTTTGTCCTTCCGCCCTGGTTTTCTTCCTTCTTCCTCACGCATCAGCCAAGAGCCTTTAGTTAGCAATGGAAAAATCAGGATCATTCCCTCTGAGTACGAAGCCGGCCAAGAAGAGTATGGCGAGAGCTACGAGGAGTTAGGCAAGCAGCTCATAGAGGACTTTTTAGAAAAGAGCCACAGGACGAGGGGTTGGCAAGAGGCCAAGAGCCCCCCGTTTCCAAGGAAGCAGAACTCGGTCCATCACGAACGGTCCAGGTTCCCTCAGAAGGTGGGCTCTGGGGTGCCGTGCTATCCGGAGGAATACGACACCATCGACCGGAGGAGGAAAAAGAAGCTCAGGTACAACAATTTTGAAGAACGCCAATTAACGGGAGTCTCACAAAATAGCACGATCCAGAGGCTTTCTTCTGTGGCTGTTTCTCCAGGAAGCGTCAAAACGAGAACAGATCATAGAATGTTCCTGGGTTACGATGAACCTGAGAAATATCGGAGCAGCCTCATTGAAAGTGAGGAGCAGTTGCCAGGGTACCCCATTTTGCGCCCGTACAAAAACGGCCTCCTGGTCAAGAGTGGGAAGCTTTCCAACAGCAAGCAAGCGGACCGTGACTTTGGGGATCAAGACCGGACGCCTCCGGAGACGCCGACAAACTGCTTTCTGCCGCGGGGCGCGCTTGAGGAGTTCGACTGGGATGAGGCCCAGTACTCCCCCGCTTCGGACGACGAGGACGAACTTGAGGAAATCGCGATCCTTTCTCAAGCGCTGTGCGGGTCCAACATCCGCCGCCTCGGGGAGCACACGGGGAGCGCCATGGCCCTGTTGCAAGGGGAGAGGCGGCCGCACCGGGGCAGGGCGGGCAAGCAGGGCTTCCTCAAGCAGGACCTGGCCCTCTCGCCGGTGGAGGAGCCCAGCGAGGAGTACGTCGACGCCATGGGCGAGCTGCAGTGCCTGGTGGAAACGGTCTCTGAGTACCTGCACGAGAAGGAGGAGGAGATCAGCAAGATCGGGACCCTCCCCAAAAGCAAGAATGCGGAGGAGCCCACCTCCGCCAAGGCTGCCGGTTCTGAGAAGAAGGCGGCGGCGGAGGAGAGCAGAGCGGCCCCTTCTGCGGAGGACGGCCAGAGCGCCAAAGGCATCTCCGAGGCTCTGCCGGATTTGAGTGGGGTGAAAAGCACAGTGAACTCCTTGTTCAGCTCCTTCACGGAGAAAGTGGGCTCGGGGACCAAGCACCTCACGGCCTCCGTGGAAAAGCTGGTGTCCCCAACTCCGGAGAAGCCTGACGCACCGTCCGAGGGAGGTGTCACAAGCTTATTCTCAAGTAAACCAGAAGTGAAAGCAAGCAGCAAAGCGGAAACCACGTTATCCACAGCAGCTCCGTCCCTGACTCAGAACAGCAGCGAGGAAGGGGCCGGGAAGAGCCGTGCTGGCCTCCCAGAGAAAGGCAAGGAGGGCGACAAGGCGCCCCTTGGCCCCGGCCCCCAGCACCCCACTGCAGGCGACGCCCAGGCACAGAACGCAGCGGGCTCCGTTGTGAACTCCGTCTTGGGCATGCTCAACCCTCTGAAAATCTTCTCCGAAAAAGAACCACCAAAGAAAGAAACCGTGAAACCGGAGGAGCCCCCGAAGGTAGACGCATCACGCACAGTTGCATCTGAAGTTAAGGCAGGCGAGCAGCCGTGTGACGACAGCCACAGAAGGCCCACCAATGCACCTGCCGAAGTGGCCAAGAGTGAAGCGGGTGCCACCTCAAGTAGCAGTGGCCCTGTGACCTCAATCTTTGGCAAATTCTCCAGCTCTGTTAGTTCCTTCAGCCTGAAGGCCAGTTTTGAGAACCTGGCTGTTCCCAAGCAGACAGCCGACCCACAAACGGCTTCAGAGGCGCCTCCTGTTTCAAAGCAGCCAGGCACCGTTAGAGAGCAAATGGACGCAGCAGGAAATCAGCACCCGACAAGGAATGTGCCGCAGAACAAACAAAGCGCGGATACCAAGGCACCCACTGTTCAGCCATCAGGGGATCCACCCGAGAGCTTCTTCAGTCCCCTAAAGAAGTCATTCAGCCAGTTGCTGCTTCCTTCCTCTGAGGCACCTCCCACATCAAACCAGCCAGGCAAAACAGCCAAAGAACTGCCAGGCACTTCTAGCAGCGGAACAAGGGAGGCTGGCGCTCAGCCTCCGGGGCCCGGCGAGCCCTCTGAGGGCTTCTTCAGTCCCCTGAAAAAGTCCTTCAGCCAGTTGCTGCTTCCTTCTTCTGAGGCGCCTCCCACTTCAAACCAGCCAGAGAAGACCATTAAAGAGCCACTGGGCCCTTCTCGAAACCAGCACCTTGCAGGGAAGATGCCAGAGACCAGGCCAGGTGGAGGCACGAGGGAGGCCGGCGCTCAGCCTCCGGGGCCGGGCGAACCCACTGGGAGCTTCTTCAGTCCCTTGAGAAAGTCTTTCAGTCAGTTGCTTCCTTCTTCTGCTTCTGAGCCAGTGCCAAAGGAGACCCCGCTGGGCCTGGGGAAAGGTCACCAGTCGGAGGACGATGTGCGGAAAGCGAGCTCTGCCAGCAGTGAACCCAACTTCCCTTTCACCGGCAAGATCCCGTTCCTGAGCAGCCTTGGCTTTTCAGAGAAGCAGCCGGAGAATAGAGAGAAGCCTGGACTTTTCTCTTCCATCTTGAAAGCGGCTTCTGGTGAAAACCTTCTGCCCTCAAAAGATCAACCTGGCGAACAGCGCGTGAGTGCCGAGAAGGATCTCAAAAGCAGCCGCTCAGGACCTGGCCCGGTGGACCCGTCAAAGCCCCTCCGTGCTCCAGATGGACCAATGAGCCAAGAAGGACCGATGAGGAGAAGGGATCCCGGTCAAGATCGTGGCCTGCATGCGCCAGGGGATGGAAACACAAACCGGGCTGCCTCAGACCGTTCAAATGTCATACAGGGGGGACATCATGACGGTCCCATGAGTTTTCAGGGCCCCAGGGATTCACAACGCAAGGAGTCGGTGGTGGCGGCCACCGTGCCAGAAGGATCTGCGTTGAATGCTCCAGTGGGAAAACCCACCCCCTCCACCAGAATCCAAGAAAACAGGGTGATGGAGGACCCTCCAAAGAAGCCGACGCAGCAAGGTCTGCTCTCGGGACTTTTCCATCTTTCGTCGTCCGACCACGTAACCCAGAAGGAAGAGCTGCATGTTAAACACGAGGCAGACCACCAGAAGAGCAGTCAACAGCCTGGCCTACTTTCTGGATTATTTAAATTTGGGTCGAATGAAAATGTGTCTGAATGTAAACCAGAGAAGACGAAAACAAGTCCTTTGGGTGGCATCATGAAAATGTTCGAGAGGGGTGAGGAGGAGACTCGTTCTGGAGACCGGCCTCTTGACTCTGGCGTGGCCCCCGGCTCCCAAGAGCGTGGCAGCGGAAGACAGGAAGCGCCCGGCTTCATGCATAATTTGTTGCACAGGCCGAAAGAGAAAGCCGAGGAGTGGGCAGTGGAGGCCTCCAGGGCTAACGGTCACCTGCCCCATGCAGCGTCCGTCAAAGCGGACAAGGAGCCTCTCTATCGGCGGTCCGTCTCCCAAAATGCTCTAAATTCTCAAGAAAACATCCAGGATTTATCAAGGAAACCGACCCTTTATAGGCGAGACACTGAGTCCAGTATTTATCAGAATTCTATCCACGAAAGGTCCAATGAATCCCTTAATTCTAAATTGAACGGCCCCTCGGGGCAGTATCTTGTCTTTGAGGACACAAGGAGCTGCTCCAGTTACGACTGGGAGTACGACCCGGGAGATTTCTCCGCCGTCGCCCATCAGCTCTCCCTGCCGGTTTATTACGTCTTGAACCAGAACGCCATCCCAGTGGCTGAATTCCTGGACTGGTCAGGCTCTAATGAAACAGTTGTGAATCTATGCAAAAAAGACGGAAACGCAAACAGGGTGGACTGGAGGTCAAACGCCAACTTCGATGCGCAGAGCCTCGATTTTAGTGTCATGTCTCACGAGTCATTTGATCAGTTCAGCTTCCAAGATTCATTCCCGGAAGAAAGTGAGATGTGGGCCACTCACTCTTTGAACGGGAATCTTCCTCCATTTGACAACAGTTATGTTCTGGAAGATATGCCCATGGACTTAAGCTATTCATCTGCTTGCGACGGTAACATGTGGACGCTGATTGACCAAGAGACCTTGAGCATTGATGGGAGTTTGGTCTACTCCTCTTACAGCCAGGAATATCAGGACTGGCTGATGCTGCTTGAGCACGGCGTCTGGTGGCCCTCGGAAAACGGCGATTGTGGATACTACATGTACAGCGACGGACAGTATGTTTATTCTCTTCTCACCGATGCTACTGGGCAGTACGTCTACGTCTGCACTCCGGACACCTACACGCAACCGGACTACTGGGACTATGACTACCCAAGGGATACTCTGCAAAACATGGTCTTGGAAGACGACACGGTGGCTGTTTGTGGCTTCAAAGTGTCTCTCGACAATGAAGATGAGTTGTTCTGGTTTGCTGAAGAGGAGCCCTTGGATAATTATTACGTGAACAAGCCACTGGATTTGTCTGTAGCCTTGCAAAGAAGCGACCAGCTCATGAACATGAATCTGGAGACCTTCTCTCAGATGTTTGAGGAGTCCATCTATTCCCAGAGGGAGCAGCCCCTGGATTTCTCAGGGTACAAACTCCAGAAACTCCGGGTGGACTTGAGGCCGGAGAGGGAGCCTGACCGCTACTGGGAGGAGCCCCCGCTGACCCTCGACCTGCGAGTTCACTCACGGGCGGCTCCCGGCGCAGCCAGGCGGAAGGAAGAGCCGAGCCAAACCCCGGTCACGGTCGCTGTTTCCGAAAGTGTGCAGTCGAAGCGCTTTGGCTTTCATATCTTCCAGTCGTCTGCCAAGCCTGAGCCTCCAGAGGCCCCTCGGAGTGCGGCAGAAGTTAAGACCACCGAAGAAGAGAGAAAGCTGCCGGTGAACAAGGTCGCCTCTTTGTTTTCCACTTTGGGAGGCCTGATTGGGAAAAGCTCGGACGGGCCCGAGTCACTGGAAGAAGCAGCCGGGAAGAAAGCTGTCACTCCCTCGGTGTCATTGGACCATAGAGACGAGGCCCTTTCTGTGACGCCACCCAGAAAAACAGGGGAGGACACGCAGAGCTATCGGCCGGTTTCTGCGGAGCGAGATGTGGAGGTCAAAAGCGCAGCTAGGCCTGCCAAACTGGACTCTGTTAAGCATGATGTGCCAGTGCCGCCTGGGGGTGCTCCCCAGAAAAGGGCCCCCTTGGCCAGGTCTCCCTCCCAGTTTGGGGTGGGCCCCACAGACAGCAAGTCCCGTCGCTCGGAGGAAGGTCCTAAGCCGGCCCCCACCCCAGGTCCGCAGGCTCCGAAAGTGGCCTTGAAGGAGCCCCAGAAGACTCAGCTGGATGCTGGGCAAAAGCCCACCGAGACCGAGGGCACCTTCTTCAAAAGCGCTCTGAAGATCTTCAGCCTGGGAGAAGAGGCGCCTACCGCTGCACCCCCCAATAAGAGCCAGGCGCCTGGGTTTTTCGATTTCTTCCAAACACAGGTCAGCAAGGCGCCACAGCCCTCGCCCATGCCACCCGCAAGTCAGGTGAGAAAAGAGCCTGAGAAGAAGCCACCTGAGAAGACGGAGCCAGCGGGCATCTCCTCGTTCTTTGGCTCCATAGGAGAGCTCTTCAAGGCAGATGCAGCCCCTTCCCCTCCGAGTGTCACGGTCCCAGCAAGGAGCGGAAGCCAGAGCTCACTGGGTTCAAAGGAGAAGGTGGATCCGCGTGGGATGGGTCCACAAAGGAGCGATGCTGCTGCCCCCGCGCCGGTCCCCCCAGTGCAAGCTGGTGCGGAAGTGGCCAAGAAGCCCATTAGCCATCATGAAGAGCCCCATCGGCAGGTTGGGAAGGACGTGCCAGAACCCAAGGACATTCCTACTGGAACTGTGGAGCAGAGACCCACCAAGGCAGTGGACCAGGCGCTCCCCATGGCCGGGAACCAGAAGCCCCCCATTCATGTAGGTCCTGGAGTGGGCCAACCCAGCCAGACACCAGTGACACAACACGGACCCACAGCATCACCAGGGCAGCAACAGCAGCAGCAACAGCAGCGGGACCCCCGAGCAAGAACCGGACCCAGCCAGGCCCAGCCCAGGCAACCCTCTCCGCAGCCGGCACCGCCTCCCAAGGAGTCTGGATTTAGCTTGCCGTTTGGCTTCTCGATGCCCAAGCCACAGCAGCCAGCAACCCAGCAGCAGCAGCAGCAGCCACCTTCGGGCTCCAGGAGCCTTTTCTCCTTCTTCTCGGGCCCAGAAAAACCCACAGCCCAGCCTCCAACGGCCCCCCAGGCCAAGCCCCCAGAAACCGAAGGCCTGTTCAAGATGCCGTCTTTCCTCTCAGGGGCCCCCGCTGAAAAGAAGAACGTGCCCCAGAGCAGCTCCACCTTCAGCTTCTTCAACCTGACCTCCTTCTTGGACGACAAACCACCACCTGCCCCCGACAAGGGGGGCCTTGCCAAGCCCCAGCCCCAGCCGGCGAGCAACCTTGGGAAGCCACCTCAGCAGCAAGCCAACGCCAAACCAGCCATGAAGCAATGTGTTTCCGTTGACTCCGGTATTGGCACGGCCAGCCAGCAGAACCTGGAGAAGCAGGGGCCGGCCGCGGGTAGCATCATAGACGCCGTCCTCGGAAAGCAGGAAGCGGGCGGCTCGAAGAGTAAGCCGAACGAAGGAGAGGCCTCTGTAGCCACACACGTGGCAGAAGGTGTTTCTGTCCCTGGGTCTGCTGGAGAGCAGGACTTGGAGAAACCAGGGGAGGTGCCTGGACAGCAGGATGTTCTTGGCTTGCAGAGGAAAGCAGAGGCATCAAGCGCTCCTGCTGCGGAGCATGCGGCCACCGAAGGTGCTTTGGAAGCAAGAAGTGAGATGGAAACGCTGCCAGTGGCCAGTCAGGCTCTGGAGGACGGGAGAAAGGCTGAGGATGGCCCGTCTTATCCTGAGCCTGTCCATCAAGCTTTTATGCTGGAGGAGGATAGCCAGTGCGTCCCTCTGGAGACCCCAAAACCAGAAGTCGGGCTAGAGGAGGGCAGAGGGGAGAGCGGCATTCACGAGACGGCCGTTGCTCCTTCCGTGCGGGATGACATTTCTGGAATCCCAGAGCCTGGGGCATCGGTGGATGTCACGGCTCCCACTGCTGCTGCTCCTGAAGACCCTTCACAAAAGACGGCGGTGGAAGGAAAGCCCCCGGGGCCTGACGGGAGCCCCCCTGATTCCAAGCCAGTGGGCGGCATCTCTTTGAAAAGCGGAGCACAGCCGGCTCCGGCCCAGAAGCCTCCCCCCCAGATGCCAGCAGTGTCTCAGGCGCAGGAGAAGCCCAAGGAGCCAGAGACTGACAAATCAGTCCTCGATAGCTCTGTTGAAATGTTTTCCAGTTTCATGACAAAGATGCAGCCCACCAAAACCTTGTCTGGCTTCTTCTCCCAGGGCCCGGCTCCAGCCGCGCCTGGGCCGCAAAAGAAGAGCGCTTCCTTTTTCGGCTTCTCCTCCCTCCCCAGCGGCCCTTCTCCTTCCCTGACCAGCGATTTCTTTGGCATCTTCAAAGGGGCCGCAGAGGAGACCCCTCCAAAGGCCCCCAAGCCGCAGGATGGCAGTCCCAGAGCCAAGGGGGCTGCGAGCCCTGCTCCCGGGAAAGGTGCCCCCAGACAAGACCAGGCACCCAAGGCAGAACCGTCAGAGATAAAGGCACCGAATGTCCCGAAACAAGAGGAAATGCCCAGAGGAGAAGCAACAGATGTCCCCAAACAAGCGGGTGCCTTGGTCTTGCCCGAGGATAACATGGCAATAGACGCTTCTACTAAAATAGACACTAAAGCAAGTGAAGCATCAGAGAAGGTCCAAGAAGCCCCAGCAGATGCCTCAGAAACAGGAGTCCCAGGAAAGGATCTGGGCCCTGAAGTGGCACAACTGGATGCCGATTTGTTGGCTTCAGATCAAACAAGGCCTGCTGACTTGTGTAATCAAGAGAGGCAGAGTTCAGCTGATGCAGAAACGGCAGAGATGCTGGAGGCAACGGAGGGAGGCCTGGGGACTTCAGGAGGAGCATCTCTCCCTTCTGCAGAAGAGCCATCTGTCCCAGAAGAAGAGGCAGAGGCTGGCGTTGCCCAGGTGGAGATGGAAGAAGCCCAGAAGCTGGAACCTGAAGTTGGCAAGATGGACAGAGATGGGACCGAGGCCACCTCAGCTGTTGGGCCACCACCTGGAGAAGAAGCCATAAAGAGTGATGCGGTCGATGCTGATGATCGCCAACCAGAGACATTGGGATCCTTGGAAAGGGAGTCAAAAACCGCTGAAAGCAAAGCCCATGATTTGCCCCATGAGGACCTGGGTGTTGCAACCAAAGAACGTCCCTCCGAACCTCTTCCCGTCAAAAGCAGTCTGGAGGACAAGACTAAGCCTGCCGGCGTTTCCACAGATGGCACCGGTGCCGGCTCCAGGCCCGTCTTTGAAATCCCAAGCATGCCCACTCTGCCCAGATTTGGCTTCATGTCTTCAACTGAAAGTAACAAGACATTTGGCTCCTTCTTCTCATCTCAGACGCCTTCAGCAGGCAAGAACGCTGCTGAGCCACAGAGCCTCGTGTCCAGCTTCAACAAATTCTCCTCCTCCCTCTTTGGCGGAGGAGCGAGCGAGGAGAAGGCCGCAGCCACCGAAAGCGCCCCGGGGTCCGTCTTTGGGAAGAAGCTGGACTTCTCCCTTCCCTGGCAGAAGGAGGCCAAGGAGGCCAGTGCCAAGAGGGAGGCAGAGGCACCGCCCAAGCCGGCTTCCAAGCGAGACGTCCCCTCCTCACCCGCGGTGCCCAAGCCGGAGTCCCAGGAGCCGCAGGCAGGTCCCAAAGAGGCGGAGCAAGTGCCAGATGTGATCGGTATGGAGCCGAGTCTAGATGCTCCTTCCTCTGGCCAGGCAGCTGAACAGCTTCCCGAGGAGCCTGACAAAGCGGCCAAGGATGGTCCAGAAGGTCCAGCACATCTGGCTTCAGTCAAATCCAGCCAAGAGGCAGAGGCGGACACGGCCAAGGAACCTAATAAAGAGCTGGATGCCGTCCCCACCGAGACCCCTGAACCTTCCTTGGAAGCACCGGGAGAAAGAGCTGGAGAAAGTGTCCAGGATGAAGCCGAGCAGAAGGACGGCCCTCCTGGTCCCGAAACGGGGGTCCCTGCCCCTGGACTGCTGCCGGGCGCAGAGGGGAGCCCAGAGCCGCCCAAGAAGAGAAGGCCAGTAGCAACCGCAGCGGCATAATAAATGGTGCCAACCCGTTGGCCATTTATAATGCCCGTCTCCTAGCCGTAGCAACCTGGTCGCGTAGTTCAAGCTGATCCAACCTGCGCCCGTGGCATCAGCGGACTTGGTGTGTTAGAGAGAATTGTGACGTAGTTGCGTAGATGATTGGCGCCTCGGTCTCTTCCTTCCCCTTCCCCTGCTTCTGGTTCCCTTTGAAAAGCTGTGGTTTGTGTCCCCTTCACTCTCCTTTTCTGTTGTGCCAGTATGAGCGAGCAAGTGTCATATTATTTCCTTTTGCTTTATATTGCCCAAGTGTGTGAGAGAATATGGGAGAGAGCGCCCAAGGGTTGAATGCAACCTGCACTTGCTGCTTCTATTGCAAGTGGGTCAAGTTATGCTAAGTAACCACAGGAGATGTTGTGCTGAAGAAGTCCCGTTCTGGGAGGAAGGTGAGATAAGAAGCACATAAGAAGCAAACCAACACGCCACACTGGAGGCCGAAAAGCAGGCTCTTTGTTGGGAGGTGATGAAATACTTTGCATGTAGCCTTCCTAGACAAATATGCTGAGGCCTAGAGATGGGAAACTGAAAGAAAGGGCAGGATCTGGGCATTGCTTCTCAGTGGCTCACATGTCCAGGTGATCCCCCATAGCGGTTGGTGCTGGGAGGAGATCAGTGTTGAAGTGACCTCTTGGGAGATCAGTCAGCCGTTTCTCCTTTGGTCACACGGTTGGAATTTCCAGCCATTTTCCAGGCAGTGGCCGAATGTATGTTATTCTCCTGGCTTATGGGGAGATAGAAACCCTCTGACGGACAACTGTGCCTGATCTGCTGTCCCACACAAACTCCCCACATGCAAATCATCATGTGGCTTGACTTCTTGCAGACATGCTGAAGCCTCTCACACTTACACCTTAGACAGGATGTCCACAGGACATGTGCCGCTTGGCAGTGTGCAGTTCAATGTGCCACGGCCCACTGGGAGAGATGGAAACCTCTGTTACAAGTCTTGATGGGTCTCTGTGGGAATGGGGGCGGGGGTGCTTTTTGGCCGTGGTGGCCTGGGCCCAGCCTTGTCCTGCTGTGGGAAATGACCAGAGAACACCGAGCGGCCTTTGAGAGTGGCCTTGTGTTCCCAGAGGTTTCCCCCTCTCCCGCCGTGGGCCGTGTGAGCGTGTGGGGGTCACGGTGCCTCTTCTTTGGAGCGCCTGGCTCTCACGTGCCGCTCCGTCCCGCCTGACGCTCTCTTTGTTCCCCACAGTCCGGCCGGGAGCAGCAGGTTCGGCTCTTCCTGCAACATCAGTCGGGGCAGCTCCCAGCTGAGCGACTTGGACCTTCTCCATGGGAGCGCCCCCGGGTCCGAACAGGAGGAAGAGCCCCCCGACGGGCCCCCCGCCTCCCCGCTCCTGGAGGAAGAGCACAGGCCGGCCGCCAAGCCGCGCGAGGCCCAGGAGGGAGCGCCCGGCCAGAGGGAGAAGGTGCCCGAGGAGGAGGAGGAGGAGGAGGAGACGGGGAGGAGGCCTGCCCTGGTACCCCCGGTGGCAGTGCCAGAAGGGCCCAAAGAGATTGCCCCAAAGCCACCCGTCAGGTACGTAGTGCACATTCACTGTGCGTTTCCCTTGGCCAGGTGGGTGTTGGAGGCTGCAAAAAAGGGGAATCAATGCCGTAGGGGAGGGAGGGGCAGGCCTGGCTACTGCTCATCAGCACTGGTTCTCCTATATTGAGAATAACTGCACCCGCTCTCTGGGCACATATCCTTTTGGAAATAAATGGAAATCAACCTTATTGAAAAGGAAAAAAAATCATGTCATATCCGTTTGGCAAATGTGAATCTCCATGAACATGTGGAGACTCACGGAACCGGCGTCCTGACTGATTGATGAGTCAGGTCTCACCTCCTCATCCGTCAGACCACTTTGTAACGGCGAAAGTGGCACCGACAAAGAACGACAGCACAGTCAATCTTATCTGCTGAACCCAGCGGCACTATAGACTTTATTTACAGTAATATTTACAATGCTAATAACCAAAGCTGTCTGAACACATCTTGCCTCCACAAGATCAAATCATGAAGTTTATCCATCCCTCTCTGAGTCCGTTATCAGTATACTGAAGCACCTCCCTGCATTCCACAGTCTGTGGCATATCTTCCTGTCACGTAGCACACAAACGGAAGTCATAGTCCTTTGCCCTTCTAGCCATCAATCAGGGCTTGCTGCAATTAACCTCTTGACTGCTGGAATGCTTGCCGGAACGAATCCACACACTCCCACAGCAACAATAGATTAAACATTTCACTACATATCACAAAAACAGTAACAGAGACCACCTTTTGAAAACCGTAAGTATTCATGTAATGGCACACATTCAGCTTTTAAACTGAAGAACCATGTCTTTGAACTGCCAAGGACAAAGACAGGCCACTACAAAGATATATTTGATTAGCAGAGGACAGTTGTTTCTTTGAAGTTGAAATTGCAGTTGCAGTTGTCCAAAAAATATACACTCGCTTGAAACCTTTTAGTTAAAATATACAATGAGAAATAAAAAAAGTCTTCATTAAAACATATATTGTTTACTCACAAACATCCTTTATTAATTCACCATACAGGCACATTTCTTATTAAAACTCAATTATAGGTAGGATGTAGTTCTCTGTGTGTTGAGTACACAGGGTATCAATCGATTGCCCATAGCCTTTAAGTATAATTGTATTCACTGAATTCCATTAGTCATAGTTCTTTACTGAAGTCCAAAGAGCAACATGCATCCACCTCCACTGAGATGTTACGCAAACATGCATCCGCCTCAAAAGAGGTGTTCTATTGTATTTTTTCATTAATATTTTTCTCTTTCTCTCACCTTTTTCTTTTCCTACTTTACTTTTCTGAAAATGTTCCCCCACTTTTTATGTTAAATAAACTTATTTTACTTTCAATAAAAATTACTATATATACAGTAGAGTCTCACTAATCCAAGCCTCACTTATCCAAGCCTCTGGATAATCCAAGCCATTTTTGTAGTCAATGTTTTCAATATATCGTGATATTTTGGTGCTAAATTCATAAATACAGTAATTACTACATAGCATTACTGCATATTGAACTACTTTTTCTGCCAAATTTGTTGTCTAACATGATGTTTTGGTGCTTCATTTGTAAAATCATAACCTAATTTGATGTTTAATAGGCTTTTCCTTAATGCCTCCTTATTATCCAACATATTCGTTTATCCAACATTCTGCCGGCCCGTTTAGCTTGGATAAGTGAGACTCTACTGTATATATAAAAAAGAGGTGTTGAGCAGACTGACTACAAAACGGAGTCGTGTGTCTGAACATGCTCAGTACAATCACATTTCTATAACCCCCTCCCACCAAAGATGTATAAACTAACAAATCAGACGGACTACAAAATGGAGTCCTGTGTCTGAACATGCTCAGTACAATCACATTTCTATAACCCCCTCCCACCAAAGATGTATAAACTAACAAATCAGACGGACTACAAAATGGAGTCCTGTGTCTGAACATGCTCAGTACCATCACATTTCTATAACCCCCTCCCACCAAAGATGTATAAACTAACAAATCAGACGGACTACAAAATGGAGTCCTGTGTCTGAACATGCTCAGTACAATCACATTTCTATAACCCCCTCCCACCAAAGATGTATAAACTAACAAATCAGACGGACTACAAAATGGAGTCCTGTGTCTGAACATGCTCAGTACAATCACATTTCTATAACCCCCTCCCACCAAAGATGTATAAACTAACAAATCAGATGGGACTACAAAATGGAGTCCTGTGTCTGAACATGCTCAGTACAATCACATTTCTATTACGCCTCCCACCAAAGAGGTACAGTCAAACTGGCAAATCATCATACACATAGAATACAGTTTAGCAAATATATATATTAACAAATACATAGTGAAAGGCATGGGAAGTTGCTATTTCCAACGTCCTGAGTTTCCTTGTGCCATTTCCCGCCCCACAGGTTGCTATTTACAACATCCTGGGTTTCCTTGCGCCATTTCCCGCCCCACAGGTTGCTATTTCCAACGTCCTGAGTTTCCTTGCGCCATTTCCCGCCCCACAGGTTGCTATTTACAACATCCTGGGTTTCCTTGCGCCATTTCCCGCCCCACAGGTTGCTATTTACAACATCCTGGGTTTCCTTGCGCCATTTCCCGCCCCACAGGTTGCTATTTACAACATCCTGAGTTTCCTTGCGCCATTTCCCGCCCCACAGGTTGCTATTTCCAACGTCCTGAGTTTCCTTGCGCCATTTCCCGCCCCACAGGTTGCTATTTACAACATCCTGGGTTTCCTTGCGCCATTTCCCGCCCCACAGGTTGCTATTTACAACATCCTGGGTTTCCTTGCGCCATTTCCCGCCCCACAGGTTGCTATTTACAACATCCTGGGTTTCCTTGCGCCACTTGCTGTCTCCCACCCCACTCCTTGGACTTCACGGCTTCCATTGCTTCCTGACACTCACAACAGTTCTCTGCTTCCTTCCAGTTTCCTCGGTGACGGTGAGGCCCCGCCGTTTCCTCCCGCCAGAGCCCGCTGGGTCCGCGCCATCAACAGAGTGAGGCTGCAGATCCAGGAGGTAAGGATGCCGCGGGGTGCAAACTTCGGCCCTCCGGGTGTTTTGGACTCCAACTCCCACCATTCCTCACAGCCTCAGGCCCCTTCCTTTTGCCCCTCCGCCGCTTAAGCGGCGGAGGGGCAAAAGGAAAGGGCCTGAGGCTGTGAGGAATGGTGGGAGTTGGAGTCCAAAACACCTACATGGAGGCTCATTGGAAGTAGCATTGGTCCGAAGCCCGTTGTGTTATCGCGATGTATCGTCGAAGGTTCTCGCGGCCGGAATCACTGGGGCGTCGTGTGGTCTCCGGACTGTATGGCCCATGTGCTCTTGCAGCATTTTCTCCTGATGTGTTGTCGAAGGCTTTCATGGCCGGAATCACTGGGTTGCTGGGAGTTTTCCGGGCTGTCTGACCATATCCCAGAAGCATTCTCTCCTGACGTTTCGCCTACATCTATGGCAGGAATCCTTCGAGGTTGGAAACTAGGCAAATGAGGTTTATATATATTTGGAATGATGTCCAGGGTGGGAGAAAGAAAGGTCTCTTGTCTGTGTGAAGCAGGTGTGAATGTTGCAATTGACCACATTGGTTAGCATTGAATAGCCTTTCAGCTCCAAAGCCTGGCTGCTTCCTACCTGGGGGAATCCTTTTTTTTTAAAAAACTCTAAAATCAGGACAATAATTAAAGAATAACATTCAGAAAACAGGGGAATTCCAGACAGGAAAGAATCAGGGCCAGCTAACACCTCCCAACAAAGGATTCCCCCAGGCAGGAAGCCGCCAGGTTTTAAAGCTGAAGTGCTATTCAATGCTAATCAAGGTGGGCAATGGCAACATTCACACCTGCCTTCAACATACAAGAGTTCTTTCTTTCTCCCACCCTGGACATCATTCCACAGGTATATATATAAATCCCTGGTTACTTCCTACCTGGGGGAATCCTTTGTTGGGAGGTGTTAGCTGGCCCTGATTGTTTCCTGCCTGGAATTTTCCCGTTTTCTGAGTCTTGCTCTTTATTTACTGTCCTGATTCTAGAGTTTTCTTTAATGCTGGTTGCCAGATTGTGTTCATTTCCATGGTTTCCTCCTCCTTTCTGTTGAAATTGTTCATGTACTTTTTGTGGATTTCAGTGGTTTCTGTATGTAGTTTGACACAGTGGTTTTTGGAGTGTTCCAGCATTTCTGTGTTGTCAAATAGTTTCGAACAGACCTCACAACCTCTGAGGATGCCTGCCATAGATGCAGGCGAAACGTCAGGAGGGAATGCTTCTGGAACATGGCTAGACAGCCCGGAAAATTATTTATGTATTTATTTATTTTATTTACAGTATTTATATTCCGCCCTTCTTTCCCACCCCGAAGGGGACTCAGGGCAGATCACAATGTACATATACATGGCAAACATTCAATGCCATTATCAGGCATACAACATACAGATATGCAGTAGAGGCAATTTAACATTTTCCAGCTTCCGGCTTCCTGAGGTTGTTCTTGATTCTGGCTACAGGGGGAGCTGCTGCTTCATCATCCACTGTGTCACCGAGTCCTTGATGGAGTACTTCCTCATTCCTTTCCACACGCTGCTGGAGATTTTATGGCATCGTAAATTAGTGCACAGTGCGTTAAAGCACTGAGCTGCTGAACTTGGGGACCAAAAGGTCCCAGGTTCAAATCCCGGGAGCGGAGTGAGCACCTGCTGTTAGCCCCAGCTCCTGCCAATCTAGCAGTTCGAAAACATACCAATGTGAGTAGATCAATAGGCAGGAAGGTAACGGCGCTCCATGCAGTCATGCCAGTGGCCACATGACCGTGGAGGTGTCTACGGACAACGCTGGCTCTTTGGCTTAGAAATGGAGATGAGCACCAACCCCCACAGTCAGACATGACTGAACTTAATGTCAGGGGAAATCTTTACCTTTTTTAATTAGTTAAATTAGCCTCCCCGCATAAGCGGTACCTAAGTTCCTTCTTGACAGATGCAACTGTCTTTCGGCTGCATAGGTCAACAGCAAGGTGGACTATTAATGATTGGGAGCTCACCCTGGCTCTGGACTCATGACCTTTCAGTCAGTAGTGATTTATTGCAGCTGGCTGCTAAACATCTGCCCCACAGCCTGGAAAACTCCCAGCAACCCAATGATTCTGGCCATGAAAGCTTTCAGCAACACATTTTCTCCTGATGTTTCGCCTGCAGGTTTCCGGGCTGAGAAAATGCTGCTAGAGCACGGCCATACAGCCCGGAAACCACACAATATGCCAAAGGCAGCAAAATGGCTTAAAAGGGGAAGGTCAAGGAACGGTGCGCCTGCCTCGTGCCCTGCGCTGCGTGGCTTTCAGACCAAGTGGGACCCTCACAGCCCGTCGTTTGCCTTTGTCTGACGCTGGGCGTCCTCGGGAGGAATAAATTGAGCTGCGCACGGCGGGCGGGTAGTGCGTTTCACTTCACAGAACATCAAGTGCATTTTTAATTCTAAAGAAGCCGGTTGTCTTTTGCGCTGAATTAAAAGACTGTGACAGGCCTCGGCAAACGCCCGGTGTCTACAAAACGGTGTCGCAGAAGAGCTTTGAGAGGGAAATCCCTCCGAGTTTTGTCTTCTGCGCCTTCTGAGCAAGGCAGGGCTGAATAATTTACAAAATAGTTTTGAAAAGTTTCCCAGAGAGACCCCGGTGGCGGCTTCTGTGTTCAGAAGGAGGCCGGTCGTCTTCCCGGGGCTTCTCTCTCTTTGCTTCTCCCCCTGTTTGCCTTGTTTGTGACGGAAGGACTGTCAGGTTGCGCCGCAAAGGAAGCGCTTTGGCTGCTGCAAATGTGACGCCCGGAGCGTTTCTCCTCTTGTGTGAATGGGGAACGAGTGCGGAATGAGCACTCACCTCCTCCCAAAATCCCTCTGTGGCCCCGTCAGTCATGCCTTTGTTGTTGTCGTTGTCCTCCGCCGGCGCCGTGTATGTGCCTGTGCGCCTGTGTTTCTGGGGAGGGTCCTTGTGCCGGGGGGGGGGGGGGGGACGGGGACGATGCTGGCGCAGGGCTGGAAGAGGCCTCTCACGATCCAAGGGGCTCCTTCTATTTATTTATTTAATTATTTATTTCCGGTATTTCTACCCCGCCCTTCTCCCCTGGGGGACTCAGGGCGGCTTTTGTGATATGGTGTCATGAATCCCTTTTATTTACAGTATTTATATCCCGCCCTTCTTTCTCACCCCGAAGGGGACTCAGGGCGGATTACAATGAACACCTATATGGCAAACATTCAATGCCAACAGACAAACAACATTCAGTTTTAGACAGACACAGAGGCATTTTTTTTTTAACATCTTCCAGCTTCACGATTTCCGGCCACAGAGGGAGCTGTTGCTTCACCGTCCATTGGTGGCTGTTCTTCCTCTTCTTTTCCTCGTGAGCAGTTTTATGGTGTTGTAGATTAGTTAAATTAGCCTCCCGCATAAAGTGTCCCTAAATTTCCCTAATTGACAGATTCAACTGTCTTTCGGGGCTGCTAGGTCAACAGCAAGCCGGGGCTATTTTTTATTATTTTTTTATGGTCGGAGGCTTAACCCGACCCGGGCTTCGAACTCATGACCTCTCGGTCAGTAGTGATTTATAGCAGCTGGTTACTAGCTAGCTGCGCCACAGCCCGGCCCCTTTTAAACAAAGGCACTTTTTATTACAACTTCAGTGTGAGAGGGTATATTGGGACTTTTACAGAACAACATTTAGACATACAGATTCTATATAACTACGTTAGATTCACAAACAAAAGTTGCATTGGGGAGTAAACAAAGGGGAGTTGCCTTTTTGCTCAGCATTCACATACACATTCACTCATCCTCCTTTCATCGAGGTATTTTAATCTAATGATTTTATCTTATATTGCTGCTATAGTCCTCCCCCCCACACACACACCTTTGAAGTTGACTGAATGGCATTGGTGGTTGTTTGATATTATTACTGTTGTATAAACCTTTGCTTTAACTTCTGTTTTATCATCTTCCTGTGTTTTAAACTGTGTATATTGTTTAATGTATTTGTGCTGTTAGTTTTGTAACGTTGTGAGCCGCCCCGAGTCCCCACGGGGAGATGGTGGCGGGGTATAAATAAAATTTTATTATTATTATTATTATTATTATTATTATTATTATTATTATTATTATTATCCTCATGCATACAAATATTACCATTTCTCCATTCTTCCGCCATGAAGAAACCTCTTAGGCCAGACGCTTCCTCACAAATCTGCCATTGCACAGTTCCAAACTTCAAAACGGCAAAATCCTAAGAACAAGACTGCAAAACACACTCTTTTCTCTTCCCTTGGGAAAAAGAGGCAGGTGACCAGACTGTGTTCCTTTGCAGATCTGCCACTCCCAGATACATACACGAACTATACACGGGTGAATAGTTCGCTGTCTGTCACACTTTTTTGGATTGTCATAAGGTCTATTATATAGCAATACTTCGCTGCTGTTGTCCCAAAGTCGTAAATTACTGACAGGTGTCTTCCATCCTGGAACATGTTGATCCCATCTCAGTTTCCTGGCAGATGTTGACTCTTCTTGATTGGCGTTGATTCTCAAGGAGCCTTGTGTTGACTTTCTTCTTAACATTGCGAACATTTCCTTAACTTAAAAGAGCCATTGTCTCGGATAATGTAAACAAGCTGTTTTCCCCTAAAAGTACAACAGTTAATCATTTGTTACAGTTTCTATCACAGTTTAGTAAAGCAGGTCAACCATTTTAGTTCTCATTAGCAGGTTTTAATTACAATTCAGCAAACAGGTGCTTAATGATTTAGTCATTGCAGGTCTTAACCTTTTAGAATGGTGTCTTCAGCCAAATTAGGCCCCATCCATACACGTTTCATGCAATTCATTCAAGCCATATATCCTATTTCTGTGACAAAGGGCCCATCCCTCCCTCCCTCCCTCCCTCCATCACCAGGTGAGCCTTGGAGTTCAGGCAGGCAAAGCTGTGGTGCAGTCTGGTTAGCAGCCAGCTGCAATAAATCACTCTGACCAAGAGGTCATGAGTTCGAGGCCAGCCCGAGTTCGAGATGAGCACCCGGCAATTAAAATAAAAATAGCCCCTGCTCGTTGTTGACCTAAGCAACCTGAAAGATAGTTGCATCTATCAAGTAGGAAATTTAGGTACCCCTTATATGTGAGGAGGCTAATTTACGACACCATAAAAATCATCCAGCCGCCGTTGGAATGAGGAAGTTGCCATCGCAGTGGATGATGAAGCAGCTGCTCCCCCTGTGGCTGGAATCGAGAATACACTCAGGAAGCTGGAAGCTGGAGAAGGTTTAAATTGCCTCTGTGTCTGTCTCTGTCTCTATGTTTATATGGCATTGAATGTTTGCCTTATATGTGTACAATGTGATCCGCCCTGAGTCCCCTTCGGGGTGAGAAAGAAGGGCGGGATATAAATACTGCAAATAAAATAATAATTAAAAAGCAAGAGAGTGGCCTCGGTGCCGTTGGGAGAGCCTCGTGCTCCTTCGTGCATTTGGAGCCTTGATGCAAAGCAGCGGCCAGGAGCTTGCATGACTCTAGCACCCTTTCTATCCACAAAACGAGGCTGTCATTAGCACCCCCACCCCCAAGTGCCCCCCCCTCGGCCTCTTCCTTTGGGGCCCCGGCCACAGCCTCCCCTTTTGTGCCCCCGCACCCCCCTCCTCCAAATACCGATGCGCGGCGGCCTGGGCGCCTGCAGAGCGCACACATTGTCCTTAACGAGGCTTCAGCTCTTCTCCCCAGATTAGAGGATATTACACTGGCAAATCTTTCTGAGGAGTTGAAAGCGAATCCACCTGGAAGGAGGAAGAGTCGGGAGGGGATTATCTCTCCGTGGCCGCCAATTAGGGAGGAAGCGCAGACGCCTTGGGAGGGGTTTTGTGGGTGTCGGGGTCACTCGTTGGTCTGCTCTCAGGGGCCGGGTGGGGTTTCCTGGCTTCAGAGGAAATTAGGAAATTTTATTTATTTATTTATTTACAGTATTTATATTCCGCCCTTCTTTCTCACCCCGAAGGGGACTCAGGGCGGATTACAATGAACACATATATGGCAAACATTCAATGCCAACAGACAAACAACATTCAGTTTAGACAGACACAGAGGCATTTTTAAACATCTTTCCAGCTTCGCGATTCCGGCCACAGGGGGAGCTGTTGCTTCACCGTCCACTGGTGGCTGTTCTTCCTCATTCTTTTCCTCGTGTTTTGCTGGTGTTGTAAATTAGTTAAATTAGCCTCCCACATAAAGCGTACCTAAATTTTCCCTACTTGACAGATGCAACTGTCTTTCGGGGCTGCATAGGTCAACAGCAAGCCGGGGCTATTTTTTTTTAATGGTTGGAGGCTTAACCCGACCCGGGCTTCGAACTCATGACCTCTCGGTCAGTAGTGATTTATAGCAGCTGGTTACTAGCCAGCTGCGCCACAGCCCGGCCCCTTTATTTATGCATTTATTGTGTTATTGAAGGCTTTCATGGCCGGGATCACAGGGTTGTTGTATGTTTTCCGGACTGTCTGGCCATGTTCTAGAAGCATTCTCTCCTGACGTTTCGCCCACATCTGTGGCAGGCATCCTCAGAGGTTGTGAGGTATATTGGAAACTAAGCAAGGAAGGTTTATATATATCTGTGGAAAGTCCAGGGTGAGAGAAGAACTCTTGGTCAGTTGGAGGCCAGTGTGAATGTTGTAGTTAAGCACCTTAATTAGCATGGAATAGCATCATCTCCTGACCTCTTCCTGCCTGGGGCATCCTTTGTTCAGAGAATACTTCTAGAACATGGCCAGACAGCCCGGAAGAAACATACAACAACCCAGTGATCCCGGCCATGAAAGCCTTCGACAACACAGTGACAGGCAATGCGCAGGAGGATACCCGGGATTCCAATGTGCATCTTTGTGAACCAACGGTGGGTTTCTCCTCGTTTTCGGAAGGAGCCTGGTGCCTTGAAGGGGGCTGGTGGTGGGGAGGGGTCCTTGTTGGCGCTTCTCCCACCCCGTCGAAGACCGGCTGACGCTCTTCTGAGGGCGCCGCGTCTCATTAGCGGTTGCCAATTATTCTGGGCGGAACGACTCATTTTTCTCTCTTTTCTCGCATACAGTCTTGTTTTTCTCCCCAAATTGCCTCGCTTTTAATGCATGGCAAACAGCTTGAATATATTTAGCGTGTGTATATTTAGTCGGTATGTTAATGCGTGTCAAGGCAATATGGGGTAGAGATGGCGTCCTTCGTTCCTTCTTTGCAAAAGGCAGAATCAAAGGAAGGACCGTCTCGTTGAGAGAGGGTCTCCCTCTGAGATTTTATTTATTTACTAGCTTTGCGTTGCTGTGGCTTATGGGAATCCTTTGTTGGCCAGGTGGAATAGCAGGGAATAGCCTTGCAGTCTCAAAGCCTGGCCGTTTTCTGGAGTAGCTGGAGCTTTTTGTTGTATGAAGGTAGAGGCATGGATGAGGGGTTGTGCTGCCAAGTTTAGTGTTTCTGGGATGTGTAGTTTTGTTGTTTTGCCCTAGGCCGAAATTTCTTTACCCTTTTATATATATAGATTTATTTACAGTATTTATATTCCGCCCTCCTTTCTCACCCCAAAGGAGACTCAGGGTAGATCACAATGTACACATACATGCCAAACATTCAATGCCATATGAACATAGAGACAGAGACACAGAAGAAATTTAACCTTCTCCAGCTTCATGAGGGTATGCTTGATTCCGGCCACAAGGGGAGCAGCTGCTTCATCATCCACTGTGACACCGAGTCCTTGATGGATACTTCCTCATTCCAAACGCTGCTGAACGATTTTTATGGTGTGGTAATTTACTGTATATACTCGAGTATAAGCCTAGTTTTTCAGCCCTTTTTTAGGGCTGAAAAAGCTCTCCTCGGCTTATACTCGAGTGAGGGTCCTGGCCGGATTCTATTCAGGTCGGCTTATACTTGACTATATAAGTATTCAGAGTTGGACAGTCTTATCTTATTAAAGTCTTATTATTACCTTAAATTACAGTTTTATATAAATATTCAAAAACATTTAACCAACTAATGCCTCAAATAATGCAATTTTATTAATATCTATTTTTATTTTTGAATTTGCCCCGTAGCTGCTGCATTTCCCACCCTCGTCTTATACTCGAGTCAATAAGTTTTCCCAGTTTTTGTGGTAAAATTAGGTGCCTCGGCTTATATTCGAGTCGGCTTATACTCGAGTACATACGGTAGATAAATTAGCCTCCCCACATAATAATAATAATAATAATAATAATAATAATAATAATAATAATAATAATAATAATAATAATAATGGGACCCTGAAGAAGGAGACAGAAGGCCTGATCCTTGCAGCCCAGGAGCAAGCCATCAGAACAAATGCAATTAAGGCCAAGATTGAAAAATCAGCTGATGACCCAAAATGCAGACTCTCCAAGGAAAACGATGAAACCATTGATCACATCCTCAGCTGCTATAAGAAAATCGCACAGACAGACTACAAACAGAGGCCCAAATGATTCACTGGAACTTATGCCTCAAGTACCACCTCCCAGCAGCAAAGAACTGGTGGGATCACAAACCTGCAAAAGTATTGGAAAATGAACATGCAAAGATACTGTGGGACTTCCGAATCCAGACTGACAAAGTTCTGGAACACAACACACCAGACATCACAGTTGTGGAAAAGAACAAGGTTTGGATCATGGATGTCGCCATCCCAGGTGACAGTCGCATAGATGAAAAACAACAGGAAAAACTCAGCCGCTATCAGGACCTCAAGATTGAACTTCAAAGACTCTGGCAGAAACCAGTACAGTGGTCCCGGTGGTGATGGGCACACTGGGTGCTGTGCCAAAAGATCTCAGCCGGCATTTGGAAACAATAGACATTGACAAAATTACAATCTGCCAACTGCAAAAGGCCACCCTACTGGGATCTGCACACATCATCAGAAAATACATCACACAGTCCTAGACACTTGGGAAGTGTTCGACTTGTGGTTTTGCGAAACGAAATCCAGCATATCTATCTTGTTTGCTGTGCCATACAACGTCGTTGTGTTGATAATAATAATAATAATAATAATAATAATAATAATAATAATAATAACTTTTGGGGCTGCTGGAGATGGCTGGTTTGGTGCGTTTTTAGCACAGGAAGGCCTGGAAACGCAATGCCAGCTTGGTCCGGTCATCTCCATTCTGAACTGGTGCCGATTTGGCAAAACAGCATTTGCTGTTGCAGAGAAGGGTGAAGCTCCTTGGAGGCCAAGGCAGGAGCAGGCTTCAGGTGGTTGCTGGAGAGTTGCAACTGCAATATCCTTCTTCCGGAGCCAAAGTAGGAGGATTGCCCTGCAGTTCAAGGATGCCCCCCACTAACCCACCCTGACCCCCTTTCCTCTGCCCAGTTGCTCTTGGGCCTTTCATTTCCCCAATGCGAATTCCACTTGTCAAAGGACAATCCTTCTCATCTGCCCTTGCCCTTGGAAAACCTGTGGGCGCTTTGCGCTCCTCCAATTTTAACCGTGCGTAATTAAACGGAGCAGCAAAGCGAGGATGAGCTTCTCCAGCAAACGGGCATGCGGCCTTGGCTCTTTGTTTTCTTTCCCTCTGCTCCGGGCAGACCCGTCCTCCCAAAAAGAGACTCGCTTGGCCAGGCAGTCCGGGATCCAAAGGGAGGGGGTGGCCAGAAGGGAAGGGCCATGGCCAGAGGCAAGAAAAGACCCCTCCAGCTGCCACGGGCCTTGCATGGGTGGGTTAGAAGTACCGTATATACTTGAGTATAAGCCGACCTGGATATAAGCCGAGGCACCTAGTTTGACCACAAAAACTGGGAAAACTTATTGACTTGAATATAAGACGAGGGTAGGAAATGCAGCAGCTACGGGTCAAATTCAAAAATAAAAACAGATACAGTAGATCAGGGGTCCTCAAACTTTTTAAGCTGAGGGCCAGATAACCATCCTTCAGACTGTTGAGGGGCCGGATTATCATTTGGAAAAAAGAAATACAAATTCTATTGCACACTGCACATGTCTTATTTGTAGTGCAAAAACAACAACAACAAGAACAATGAAAGAACAATGCAATATTTAAAAATAAAAACAATTTTAACCAACATACATTTATCAGGATTTCAATGGGAAGTGTGCTCCTGCTTCTGGCCAATGAGGTAGTCAAGTTAATTAGGATTGTTGTTGTTGTTGTTGTTGTTGTTGTGTGCCTTCAAGTCATTTCAGACTTTGGGCGAGCCTAAGTCTAAAATGTATTTATTTATTATTTATTTATTTACTGCATTAATTTACTACATTTGTATCACACCCTTCTCACCCCAAAGGGGACTCAGAGTGGCTTACAAATTAAATGTACATACAATATATTATATTATTAGCATAGCACAATATTAGCACTATATATTACTATATTGAACGATACCACTATACTGTAATATTATTAGTAATTTTATATGTAATGTAGAATATATAATTAATATTATTATATGGTGATACTATTAGTGTTGTATTACATTATAATATTATTATCAATATTATATGTATATACAATATATTATATTATAAAACCGAGGGCGGGGGCCAGGTAAATGACCTCGGAGGGCCGCATCCGGCCCCCGGGCCTTAGTTTGGGGACCCCTGCAGTAGAGTCTCACTTATCCAACATAAACGGGCCGGCAGAATGTTGGATAAGCGAATATGTTGGATAATAAGGAGGTCTTAAGGAAAAGCCTATTAAACATCAAATTAGGTTATGATTTTACAAATGAAGCACCAAAACATCATGTTAGACAACAAATTTGGCAGAAAAAGTAGTTCAATACACAGTAATGCTATGTAGTAATTACTGTATTTATGAATTTAGCACCAAAATATCATGATACATTGAAAACATTGACTACAAAAATGTGTTGGATAATCCAGAACGTTGGATAAGCGAGTGTTGGATAAGTGAGACTCTACTGTAATAATAAAATTGCATTATTTGAGGGATCAGTAGGTTAAATGTTTGTGAATATTTATATAAAACTGTAATTTGAGATAATAATAAGACTTTGCGCCCGGGCTGTGGCGCAAGCTGGTGAGCAGCCAGCTGAGACCAATGACTCTGACCAAGAGGTCATGAGTTCGAGGCCCGCTCGGAGCCTGTGTTTGTCTTTGTCTTTGTTCTATGTCAAGGCATTGAATGTTTGCCTATATGTGTCATGTGATCCGCCCTGAGTCCCCTTCGGGGTGAGAAAGAAGGGCGGGATATAAATGATGTAAATAAATAAATAAATAAATAAATAAATTTAATAAGATAAGACTGTCCAACTCTGATTACCTATATACTCAAGTATAATCCAACCTGAATACAAGCTGGCAAGGACCTCACTCAAGTATAAGCCGAGGGGAGATTTTTTAGCCCTAAAAAAAGGCTGAAAAACTAGGCTTATGCTCGAGTATATACAGTATTTGTGGGATCTAATGATTCTTGGTGGGGAGATCGGGGGGGGGGGGGTTTGTCAGCCACCGCTTGCCTGTCGCATGCAGCCGCAGCACATCTCTTTGTGTGCCAGGTTTTGACATACGTTGTATAATGGAACACATTAATTTAAGAATAAAACAGTCTCTGGTGTATAGAGCAAAGCCTTGAGAAGGAGTGGATTGGAGACCCTGTGGGGCAGAACGCGAGGCTGTCCCAGCCCTGAACTCGGGGCAAGAGGTTGCCTTCGGGACAAAGGATACGAGGCAAAGGAGCGCGTTCCCATTTCTGCCGCGTTGGGCCCCCTTTTGTGCGGGAGGGTCTGCCTGTTCCCGGAGGGGGGTCTCCGCCGCCCCCCTTCCCCCCGGCCCACCCGCCCACGGAAGAGAGGGAGGAGGAGGAAGAAGAAGAAGCGCTGAGTGCGCAGTTTCATCTGGGGTTCAGCGCTTTCTTTCCTCTCCAGGAAGTGGGAACGGGTGCCGAGATAACCAGGGTTCTGGAAACACAGAACAACGCTTCCCTCCTCGACATCAAAGCCGCTTGGCCTACATTGCTGAACTTGTACTTTATCGGGTTTAATCATTCCTGACTGATGCGGCTTAGCTGCAAATTAAAAATAAAACACCCAAACTCGCAGGGAGAGTGGGGCTTTAAGCTCCTGTCGGGGACTCGGCCACCGGGAAGCCCACCCTCGGGCAGTGCCCACAGTGCGCCCCAAAGGCCCCAATGGGGTCCCCAGCACCCCTTTCCTGGCACGCGCGTGGGGCCGTGGGGCTCTCTTTCCGGCCGTGGAAGGTGGTGCACGCTGGCTTCGGGGCTCAGTGGTGGTGTGGGCAAGGATGCGGCTCACATCTGCCGCTGACCCTCCGTATCCACGGGTTCCGCATCCACAGATACCATGAATCTGTTGGGGTTCAGCAGCAGGATGCCGGGGATTCCTCAGAGGATGAAGGGGATGTTGGGTTTCCCATGGACGGGTCTGTGTGTCATCAGGGTGATTGGCAGTCCTCAGGTCAGAGAGACCAATGCGTCGTCTTCATCTTGGAAAGCAGTCACGAGTGGAGTGCCACAAGCAGGGCTCCGTCCTGGGCCCGGGTCTGTTCAGGATCTTTATTAATGACTTCTGGAGCCCCCAGATGGCGTAGTGGACTAAGTGACTTGAAGGTTGGGCTGCTGACCTGAAAGCTGCCAGGTTCGAATCCCACCTGGGGAGAGTGTGGATGAGCTCCCTCTATGAGCTACAGCTCAATGCGGGGACATGAGAGAAGCCTCCCACAAGGATGGTAAAAACATCAAAACATCCGAGCGTCCCCTGGGCAACGTCCTTGCAGACGGCCAATTCTCTCACTCCAGAAGCAACTCCGGTTGCTCCTGACACGAAAATAAAAATAAAAATTAACAACTTAGACGAAGGGTTAGAAGGCACGATCATCAAGTTTGCAGACGACACCAAACTGGGAGGGATAGCTAACACTCCAGAAGACAGGAGCAGAATTCAAAACGATCTTGACAGACTACAGAGATGATTGGCCGAAACTCACAAAATGAAGTTCAACAGGGACAAATGCAAGATACTTCACTTCGGCAGAAAAAATGGAAATCAAAGATACAGAATGGGGGACGATGCCTGGCTTGACAGCAGTGTGTGCGAAAAAGACCTTGGAGTCCTCGTGGGGAGGAAGGTGAACATGAGCCAACAATGTGATGCGGCTGCTAAAAAAGCCAACGGGATTCTGTCCTGCATCAAGAGGGGAATAGCGTCTAGATCCAGGGAAGTCCTGCTCCCCTTATTCTATTCTGCCTTGGTCAGACCACGTTACCTGGAATCACACTGTGTCCAATTTTGGGCACCACAGTTGAAGGGAGATGTTGACAAGCTGGAAAGCGTCCAGAGGAGGGCGACTAAAATGATCCAGGGTCTGGAGAACAAGCCCTATGAGGAGCGGCTTAAAGAGCTGGGCATGTTTAGCCTGCAGAAGAGAAGGCTGAGAGGAGACATGATGAGAGCCATGTACAGATACGTGAAGGGAAGTCCTAGGGAGGAGGGAGGGGGCTTGTTTTCTGCTGCCCTGGAGACTAGGACGCAAGGGAACAAGGGCTTCAAACTACAGGAAAGGAAGGAGATTCCGCCTAAACATCAGGAAGAACTTCCTCACGGTGAGAAGGGCTGTTCGGCAGTGGAACTCTCTCCCCGGGGCCGTGGTGGAGGCTCCTTCTTTGGAGGCTTTTAAGCAGAGGCTGGATGGCCATCTGTCGGGGGTGCTTTGAATGCGATTTCCTGCTTCTTGGCAGAATGGGGTTGGACTGGATGGCCCGTGAGGTCTCTTCCAACTCTACGATTCTATGATTCTATGATTAAGGGACAGCAGTTGCAGAGGAGACTGGGGATGTTTGGGATTCCAATGTCCGTTCCTTAGAACTGGGGAAAAGTCCGTTTCTCTTGGGAATCGGCCTTCAGGGCCTTCTGTAGGGGCAGATGGGGAGTTTTCCTGTGATATCAGATTAGACCTCGGCATGGAGGGAGTCAAGGATGGATTAATTAGGTGTTCGGAAAGACTCCGTGAGAAGTCCTTGAGACCCAGGCTTCAAAGGCACGACCTCATGGCTTCCTGGTCAGGCCTGAGCTTAAATTAAGCAATGTTGCCATAGCAGACAATGTTGCCATAGAATCAAGTTCCTGTTCCCACTCTCCTGCTCATTATTCAAGTCTCTTGTGTTTGCCTATGTTCCTGAAAGGGTTTTGCCTTTGAAAAGTTCCTTTTTCATGCCTATAGATTTATGCCTATGTTCTTGGCTTCCTGGATTATCGTGTACCTTGCTATTTTGGACTGTTGGTCTTTTGTATGTACAGACCACTACTGTTTCATAGCACCTTTTCTATTGCTTTTGGGGAAATGCTCCTTTTCTTCTTCTATGTAATGCTGTAGTTAGTAACTATCAGACTCTGTGTGGAGATGGTTGAAAAGGTGTTCCAAGCCGAGAGTGCAACAGAACCACGTCTTGGAAATATTTCAGGGGGGGGGGGGGGTGTGGGACCCCAGAAGCAAACCTTGATTTTACTACACAACGAGCACAACTGCAGGGCCATTTCAGCGTCCCCTGCTGCAGCCTCACACCGTTTCACAGATACTGCGTCTCTCTCATGTTTAAGTTGCTCACCATTTTGTATAAGGGACTATGCTATTTTACTATGCCCTTGTCTATAATGGGACCTGAGCATGTACAGAGTTTGGTCTCCATGGGGGTCTTGGAACCGCATCCCACCCCCCAGAGAATACAGAGGGCCCGGTTTGTATGTGATGATGATGCTGGGTGCGCTCCTGTCTCCAGCCCCGGTTCTCCAGATATTGCAAGACTGCGACTCCCAGAGTGCTGTATTGTGGGCTGCTCTGCCTGGGGCGCCTGGGAGTTGCAGTCCAACAGGGTCCTTCCTGGGAGCCCCTGGGGAAGGCGAGCCCAGAGCCCAGGTGAGGCTCCTCCACATGTTCTAGCCGCATGCATGTCCCTGCCGTGTCTCCATCACTTCTGAACCCACGCGGATATGGTGGCAGGAGACGGGGCCCCGTTCACGCGCAAAGGCAGCTCCCTCTGTGGATTGTCCTCGTTTCCATGCGCGGAAGGAACCTGCCGGGCCTCTCTGTGCGGACGGAGCGGCGGACGGTTTCTGGGACACGTGTTTGCTTCAGGGCTTCCTTAACAAGAGTGAACGTGCGACCTGTTAAACATTCACCTGTGTGCCGGTGTAGTTAAGTCAGCCTGACACAAACTTCATTGTGACGGGAGCGGGAACCCCTCCTCGGCCTGGGTCGGTTTTGCTGGGCTCTTCCAGTTGCACCGCGCTAGAAATGCTCTCAGTGCAATGTCAGCTGCACAGGGCCAAGAACCAGAAGTTATGGCAACATATATATATATACACGTATAGGCCCTCCAGGTGTTTTGGACTCCAATTCCCACCATTCCTAACAGCCCCAGGCCCCTTCCTTTTCCCTCTCAGCCACTTAAGACGCCCAGTTCTCTCACACCAGAAACGACTTGCAGTATGTTCTCAAGTTGC